>NC_073255.2:90097500-90722500 GCF_029289425.2 Pan paniscus
TGCCTGTAATCCCAGCTACTCAGGAGGCTGAGGCACGAGAATCGCTTGTAACTGGGAGGCAGAGGTTGCAGTGAGCTTAGATCGCGCTATTGCACTCCAGCCTGGGCGACAGAGCGAGACCCTGTCTCAAAAAAAAAAAAAAAGAAAGAAATTGATCTTTTTGTGAAAGAGCTATGATAAAAATTAGTCAATATGTCTTTTTACAGAAGAGCTTTTGCATGGTAGCATTGACTAATTACAATAATAATAATAATAGCTATCTTTGTTTTACTGAGTGCTTACCTTAGGTATTATTTTTTGTGCTCAACATGTGTTTGATCATTTAATCCTCACATAAAACCTTTCAGGTAGGCGCCATGATAACCCTGTGTAATGGAAGGACAAACTGAGTTTGCCTACTACCCATGCTAATTCCAAACTTTCAAAATTATATTCACACATCATAGTAGCACTGGAAAATAAAATGACTGATCATAAGTATTGTCATTTGATGCTTCTAAATCCTGACATTAAAGATGAATCCTGGTTTAGGAAATGTAAGGAACAAACTCAGCTAGTTTTATTTGTGTTTTTTTTTTTTAATTTGTTGTTTTCTTTTGTTTTGTTTTGAGGCAGGGTCTTGCTCTGTCTCCCAGGCTGGAGTGCAGTGGGGCGATCTCAGCTCACTGCAACTTCTGCCTCCTGGGTCCCTCCCATGTAGCTGGGATTACAGGCATGCACCACCACGCCCAGCTAATTTTTGTATTTTTAGTAGAGACAGGGTTTCACCATGTTAGCCAGGCTGGTCTTGAACTCCTGGCCTCAAGTGATTCACCTGCCTCAGTCTCCCAAAGGGCTGGGATTACAGGTGTGAGACACCGCGCCCAGCCAAACTCAGCTGGTTTTATGCTGCTCATCCCGTCACAGGTGAAGCAATTGGCGTGGATTTTCCTGTGAAAGTTCCCTACAGGAAGATCACATTCAACCCTGGCTGTGTAGTGATTGATGGCATGCCCCCAGGGGTGGTATTCAAGGCCCCCGGCTATCTGGAAATCAGTTCCATGAGGAGGATCTTGGAGGCAGCTGAGTTTATCAAATTCACAGTCATCAGGTAAGTGAGTCAAGAGAAGGAATCTGGAGACTCTGACTTGCCCGAGGTGGGCATGTGGCTGCCCAGGAATGTCTGTCCCATGACTTGGGCTGGGGGTTTGTTCCCGCAGCTGACCACTGGGCCATGCTGCCTCTCACACTGACTTCATCATCTTCTGCTTCCTTGAGATGTGTCCATGTCCCTGTTCCTCGGTGATCATGGGCAGCCCGTCCCAGTTTTAGCTCACACAGCACCTAGCATAGAGTTAACACTCTGCAAAAGTTTGTCCAATAAAACTAAGTGGGGCCGGGCGTGGTGGCTCATGCCTGTAATCCCAGCACTTTGGGAGGCTGAGGCGGGCCAGATCGCCTGAGGTCAGGAGTATGAGGCAAGCCTGGCCAACATGGTGAAACCTCGTTGCTACTGAAAATACAAACATTAGTCGGGTGTGGTGGCGTGCACCTCTAATACCAGCTACTCAGGAGGCTGAGGCGTGAGAATCACTTGACCTGGGAGGTGGAGGTTGCAGTGACCTGAGATGGCACCACTGCACTCCAGCCTGGGCAGCAGAATGAGACTGCATCTCAAAACATAAATAAATAGGCCGGGCATGGTGGCTCAGGCCTGTAATCCCAGCATTTTAGGAGGCCGAGGCAGGTGGATCATTTGAGGTCAGGAGTTCGAGACCAGCCTGGCCAATATGGTGAAACTCCATCTCTACTAAAAATAAACATTAGCTGGGTGTAGTGGTACGTGCCTGTAATCCCAGCTACTCAGGAGAATCACTTGAACCTGGAATGCGGAGGTTGCAGTGAGCCCAGATGACACCACTGCACTCCAGCCTGGGTGATGGAGTGAGACTCCGTCTCAAAAAAAAAACAAAAACAAAAGGCTCAACGCAGTGGCTCATGCCTGTAATCCCAGCACTTTGGGAGGCCAAGGTAGGTAGATCTCCTGATGTCAGGAGTTCAAGAGTAGCCTGGCCAACATGGTGAAACTAAAAATACAAAAAATTAGCTGGGCGTGCTGGCGGGCACCTGTAATCCCAGCTACTCAGGCGGCTGAGGCAGGAGAATGGCTTGAACCCAGGAGGCGGAGGTTGCGCTAAGCCGAGATCGCACCACTGCACTCCAGCCTGGGTGACGCAGCGAGACTCTTGTCTCAAAAAAAACAAAAACAAAACAAACAAATAAATAAATATTCTTCTGTAAAAAAATAAATAAGTAAAAATTTAAAAAAAATAAAACTAAGTGGGCAAAAGAGGAAACGTGAGCTTGTCGCATTTATCAATGTGTCTTTCTCTTCAGGCCGCTTCCAGGGCTTGAGCTCAGTAATGGTGAGTATTCTACAGGTGAGAAGAACGTTCCGGCAATGTTGGGCCATGGGAAGTGTCTTGGTGGGCGCTCACCACGGGGTTTTTGCTTCCGTGAGCCTGGGACCCAAGTATGCAGCCTTTGATGCATGCTTTATTTTTCCTGCGTGTGATAAAGTTAGATAACTCTGCTACTTGAGTTTGATTAACCAGTCCGAAGGAGAGTGATCTATATCACACCATGAGTGTGATGTGTGATGTGGCACACTCTTTTTTTTTTTTTGGAGACGGAGTCTCGCTCTGTCACCCAGGCTAGAGTGCAATGGCACAATCTCGGCTCACCACACAACCTCCGCCTCCCGGGTTCAAGTGATTCTCCTGCCTCAGCCTCCCGAGTAGCTGGGACTATAGGCGTGTGCCACCACGCGTGGCTAATTTTTGTATTTTTAGTAGAGATGGGGTTTTGCCATGTTGGCCAGGCTGGTCTCGAACTTCTGACCTCAAGGGATCCGCCCGCCTCCACCTTCCAAAGTGCTGGGATTATGGGCATGAGCCACCACGCATGGCTGATGTGGCACACTATTCAAGTGTGCTTTGTGGTGGGGACTCCCCTGAGGCCACCCGCACAGCTGCACTCAGGATCACAGTACCGATCTCCTCTGTGTTAGTTGGTAAATAGTGCCTGCCTGGCCATGCAGTCCCACCCTAGTACCCTCCGACCGTGGCTTGACCTCCCTACAGTGCTGAAGCAAAAGGGGTTCCACCTGGCACAGCAGAGGCCCCTAGAACCCTTCCAGTGCTGAGACTAGCATCTGTTCTTTTTTTTTTCTTTTTTTTTTTTTTTTGAGACAGAGTCTCGCTCTGTCACCCAGGCTGGAGTGCAGTGGCAAGATCTCGGCTCACTGCAACCTCCGCCTCCCGGGTTCAAGCGATTCTCTGCCTCAGCCTTCCGATTAGCTGGGATTACAGGTGCGTGCTGCCACATCCAGCTACTTTTTGTATTTTGTAGTAGAGACAGGGTTTAGCCATGTTGGCCAGGCTGGTCTCAAACTCGTGACCTCAAGTGATCCACCCGCCTTGGTCTCCCAAACTGCTGGGATTACAGATGTAAACCACGGCACCTGGCTCAGCATCTGTTCTGATTGAGCAATGCCCAGGCACTCTGCTTCTGAAATATTCTCTTTTTTTTCCCCTTCAACTTTTATTTTAAGTTCTAGGGTCCATGTGCAGGATGTGCAGGTTTGTTACATAGGTAAACGTGTGCCATGGCGATTTGCTGCACCTATCAACCCATCACCTAGGTATTAAGCCCAGCATGCATTAGCTATTCTTCCTGATGCTCTCCCTCCCCCTACCCGCCCCCACCCTGTTAAATATTCTTAATGTCTTCCCCGGAGCCCTTGCAAGTGAGTCAGTATCCTGTCAAGTAGAATACGGAGAGGTGTTCTCACGAGCATGAGTCACCAGGGAACCTCCTAATGTAACATTTGAAAACCAAAGTAGGCTGGGCGCGGTGACTCACACCTGTAATCCCAGCACTTTGGGAGGCCGAGGCGGGCGGATCATGAGGTCAGGAGATGGAGACCCTTCTGTACAACGTGGTGAAACTCCGTCTCTACTAGAAATACAAAAATTAGCCGGGCATGGTGGCGCGTGCCTATAATCCCAGCTACTCGGGAGGCTGAGGCAGGAAAATCACTTGAACCAGGGAGTCGGGGGTTGCAGTGAGCCGAGATCGTGCCACTGCACTCCAGTTTGGTGACAGAGCAAGACTCTGTCTCAAATAAAAAAAAAAAAAGAAAAGAAAAGAAAACCAAAGTATCCTATTAAAATGCTCCATTTTTATTCCCAAACGCATCTGATTGCTAAATGATTTTTTGATCTTTTATAATATCTTTATTTATTTATTGTATTATTATTGGGGTTTTTTAGAGACAAGGTCTCACTCTGTCACCCAGGCTGGAGTGCAGTGGCGTGATCATAGCTCACTGCAGCCTGGAACTCCTGCCCTCAGGTGATTCTCCCACCTTCACCTCCCGAGTAGCTGGGACAGCACTGCCATGCCCAGATAATTTTTTTTTTTTTTTTTTTTTTGTAGAGACAGGGTCTCACTATGTTTCCCAGGCTGGCCTTGAGCTTCTGGCTTCAAGCGATCCTCCTGCCTCAGCCTCCCAAAGTGCTGGGATTATAGGCATGAGCCGCTGTACATGGCCTACATTTTCTTAAGGTGCATTTTTATGTGTGTGTACTCTGGAAATACCTTGATTACCTGCAGGGTGGCCAGGTTCTTTAAATCTAAAACACTAGCCCCTGTACACTCGAACACACTTATATGAATGAGTTTTGTGTGGTTCTGTGGCCATCACCCTTGTCATTTGAGACTCACAGTAGGTAAAAATCATATGCCTTTCTGTGCTCATTCCCATCTCTGTTATTTCAAAGTTTTCTTGGGAATCAAATGAGAAAATATATTAAAATGCTCACACCTATAATCCCAGGACTTTTGGAGGCCAAGGCAAGAGGATTGCTTGAGGCCAGGAGTTTGAGACCAGCCTGGGCAACATAGCAAGACCCCATCTCTACAAAAAATTTAAAAATTAGCTGGACACAGTGGCTCACACCTGTAGCCCCAGCTACTTGGCAGGCTAAAGCAGGAGGATCACTTAAACTCAGGAGTTTGAGACAGCAGAGAACCATAATTGCAATACTACACTCCAGCCTGGGTGACAGAACAAGACCCTGTCTCTAAAAAGAAAATGCAAACATATTATCAAATAATTCCTGTTTAAACTGGACATAACAAGCACAGCTACATGCTGAACCTCATCAAAGGTGTCTTTTGTTTGGCTCATGTACTTTTGAAAATAAGGATGAGGCCTGGCACGGTGGCTCCTGTAATCCCAGCACTTTGGGAGGCCAAGGCGGGTGGATCGCTTGAGCCTGGGGTTTCAGACCAGCCTGGGCAACAAGGTAAGACTCCAGCTCTACAAAAAAAAAAAAAGAAAAGAAAGAAAGAAAGAAAAGATAGCTCGGTGTGGTGGTGCATGCCTGTAGTCCCAGCAACTGGGAGCTGAAGTGGGAGGATCACCTGAGCCCAGGGAGTTCCAGGCTGCAGTGAGCCATTATCACCACAAACCAGGCACTCTTTCATAAAAGTCAATCTTCAGGTTTTCTTTAGAAAACCTGAAGATCTGGCTGGGTGCAGTGGCTCATGCCTGTAATCCCAGCACTTTGGGAGGCTGAGGTGGGCGGATCACCTGAGGTCAGGAGTTCGAGACCAGCCTGGACAACATGGTGAAATCTCATCTCTACTAAAAATACAAAAATTAGCTGGGCGTGGTGGCAGGCACCTGTCATAACAGCTACTCAGAAGGCTGAGGCAGAAGAATCGCTTGAACCCAGGAGGCAGAAGTTGCAGTGAGCCGAGATTGCGCCACTGCACTGCAGCCTGGGCGACAGAGCAAAACTCCGTCTCAACAACAACAACAAAAATTCAGTCTTCAGGTTTTCTTTAGAAAACTTGAAGATCTGGCCACAGCTGGCGTCCTGGCAGCGGTTTGCTGGAGTTGAGGGTCAGCCGTCCCTCTCTGCAGGGTGGGTCACCCTCCTGTTAACCACGCCCTGCCCCGCCCCGCTTCCTCCCTCTCGTGCGTCATCAAGCATTTGCTGTTGTTTTCCTCATAGTAGTGATAAGAGAAAAGTGAAATATCTTTGTCTCCCTGTCTCTGTCAAAAGTGGGAAAACGAAAGATAGACCAGGAGGGCCGTGTGTTTCAAGAAAAGTGGGAGAGAGCGTATTTCTTCGTGGAAGTACAGAATATTCCAACATGTCTCATATGCAAACAAAGCATGTCTGTGTCTAAAGAATATAACCTAAGACGCCACTATCAAACCAACCACAGCAAGCATTATGACCAGTATACGGAAAGAATGCGTGACGAGAAGCTTCACGAGCTGAAAAAAGGGCTCAGGAAGTATCTCTTAGGCTCGTCAGACACCGAGTGTCCCGAGCAAAAACAAGTGTTTGCAAACCCAAGTCCAACCCAGAAATCCCCCGTGCAGCCTGTAGAGGACCTGGCTGGGAACTTATGGGAGAAGTTACGTGAAAAAATCAGGTCTTTTGTGGCATATTCTATCGCAATCGATGAGATCACGGATATAAATAATACCACTCAGTTGGCCATATTCATCCGTGGCGTTGATGAGAATTTCGATGTGTCCGAAGAACTTCTGGACACGGTGCCCATGACGGGTACAAAATCTGGAAACGAGATCTTTTCGCGTGTTGAGAAGAGCCTGAAAAAGTTCTGTATCGACTGGTCGAAATTAGTAAGCGTGGCCTCCACTGGCACCCCAGCGATGGTGGATGCCAATAACGGGCTTGTCACAAAACTGAAGTCCAGGGTGGCGACGTTCTGCAAGGGTGCGGAACTGAAGTCCATCTGTTGTATAATTCATCCGGAATCACTCTGTGCTCAGAAGTTGAAGATGGACCACGTCATGGACGTGGTAGTGAAGTCCGTGAACTGGATATGCTCCCGGGGACTGAACCACAGCGAGTTCACAACCTTGCTCTATGAGCTGGACAGCCAGTATGGTAGCCTCCTGTACTACACGGAGATTAAGTGGCTCAGTCGCGGGCTGGTGCTAAAGAGATTTTTCGAATCCTTGGAAGAAATCGACTCCTTCATGTCATCCAGAGGGAAACCCCTGCCTCAACTGAGCTCCATAGATTGGATCCGAGACCTGGCCTTCTTGGTTGACATGACGATGCATCTGAACACTTTGAACATCTCTCTCCAAGGACACTCCCAAATCGTCACGCAGATGTATGACCTGATCCGGGCGTTCCTAGCAAAACTGTGCCTCTGGGAGACTCATTTGGCGAGGAATAATCTGGCCCACTTTCCCACCCTGAAATCGGTTTCCAGAAATGAAAGCGATGGCCTGAACTACATTCCCAAAATCGCGGAACTCAAGACCGAATTCCAGAAAAGGCTGTCTGATTTCAAACTCTACGAAAGCGAACTGACTCTGTTCAGCTCCCCGTTCTCCACGAAGATCGACAGTGTGCACGAGGAGCTCCAGATGGAGGTTATCGACCTGCAATGCAACACGGTCCTGAAGACGAAATACGACAAGGTGGGAATACCAGAATTCTACAAGTACCTCTGGGGTAGCTACCCGAAATACAAGCACCATTGCGCAAAGATTCTTTCCATGTTCGGGAGCACCTACATCTGCGAACAGCTGTTCTCCATTATGAAACTGAGCAAAACAAAATACTGCTCCCAGTTAAAGGATTCCCAGTGGGATTCTGTACTCCACATCGCAACGTGATGGAGAGAAAACTCCTGGCAGGTCCCTATGGTGGGAAAGGCTGGAGTCTTCTAGTCCCAAGGGATTGGGAGATGACAAAATGAATTTTTTTTTCTTTTTTGAGATGGAGTCTTGCTCTGTCGCCCAGGTTGGAGTGCAGTGGCGTGATCTCGGCTTACTGCAACTTCCAGCTCCTGGGTTTGAACGATTCTCCTGCCTCAGCCTCCCGAGCAGCTGGGACTACAGGCGTGCGCCACCATGCCCGGCTAATTTTTGTATTAGTAGAGATGAGGTTTCACCATGTTGGCCAGGCTGGTGTCCAACTCCTGACCTCAGGTGATCCACCAGCCTCGACCTCACAAAGTGCTGGGATTACAGGCATGAACCACTGTGCCCAGCCGACAAAATGAGTTCTTAAACAATTTTTTTTCAGTTTTTTTTCCACTTTGAATCAGAAATATAATCTGCAGTATCATACTTGTTTATATTACATTGTATGCCTCACTATTCATTAAAAATCAAGAAAGTTTTATTGTATTATTGGTAGTTGACTTTTCTTATGCCTGGCTTGTTTCATTCATTCACATTACCTGCCTGCCACCCTGATAGGCACTGTAGTTGGCATCTTGAAGTTTAAATCAATCAACAGAGAAATAGGGAGAAGACGTGTATATTTGCTTTTTGGTTTTGGGGGTTCTTTTTTTGAGACGGAGTCTCACTCTGTTACCCAGGCTGGAGTGCAATGGGGCGATCTGGGCTCACTGCAGCCTCTGCCTCCCAGGTTCAAGTGATTCCCCTGCTTCAGCCTCCCGAGTAGCCGGGGTTACAGGTGCCCACCACCACGCCCGGCTCATTTTTGTATTTTTAGTAAAGATAGAGTTTCACCATGTTGGCCAGGCTGGTCACAAACTCCTGACCTCAAGTGACCTGCCGGCCTTGGCCTCCCAAAGTGCTGGAATTACAGGTGTGAGCCACTGCACCCAGCCTGAGACATGTATATTTGTGGAGGAGTATATATGAACACACATTTATCCCCCGTTCCCGTCCGCGTGGTATCCCACATGGTCTAATATGTTTCCAAGTTTCAGGAGAAATAGTTGAAAACATATTGACATACAATAATCCTATGTTATCTGTCTCTGCCTTCACCCGGAACCAGAAAGGTCAGGTTTAAAATGGAAAACCCCAGAGCAAATAACATAGACTTTGCCTATAAAAGTTAGACAAAGTAAGTTAAGGTTTAGAGGGTTTTTTTTGTTTGTTTTTTACTATGAATAGTTACCGAAAAGTTGTGGCCAAGCATGTGGCTCACACCTGTAATCCCAGCACTTTGGGAGGCCAAGGCGGGTGGATCACTTGAGGTCAGGAGTTCAAGACCAGCCTGGGTAACATGATGAAACCCTGTCTCTACTAAAAACACAAAAATTTGCCGGATATGGTGGCACATGCCTGTAATCCCAGCTACTCAGGAGGCTGAGGCAGGAGAATCACTTGAACCCAGGAGACAGAGGTTGCAATGAGCCGAGATTGTGCCATTGCACTCCAGCCTGGGCGACAGAGTGAGACTTTGTCTCAAAAAAAAAAAGAAAAGTTGCAAAAATAAAAATAGTATGGAAAATACTCACATGCCCTTTAGCCAGACTCTCAATTGTTAACATTTCACCCTTGTTTCATTATTGGATCACTTTGTCTCCCTACCCCCTTCCCTCCTTCTCCCTCTCACTCATATGTGTGTATGTGTATCTATAATCAGTGCCTATGGTAAGTGTGTATAAGCAAATGTCTATGAGTATCTATGATATGTGTATAAATGGATGTGCATTTTTTTCCTGAACCGTTCAAGGGAAAGTTACCTACATCATTTACCCCTAAATACTTCAGTGAGTATTTTCAGAGAACAGGGATATTCTCTTACACAATAACGTTTCCTTTACCAACTTCAGTAAATTGAACGTTGTTGCAATTATTTTATCCAGTTTACTGTTCATACTCTAGTTTTCTCTGTTGACCCAATAATATCTTTCCCTTTTTTATTTTTGAAAACAAGGAAATGGGCTCGCTCTGTCACCCAGCCTGGAGTGCAGTGGTGTGACCTTGGCTTACTGCAACCTCTGTTTCCTGGGTTCAAGTGATCCTCCCACCTCAGCCTTCCAAGTAGCTGGGACTACAGGTGCATGCTACCATGCCCAGCTAATTTTTGTGGAGTTTTTTTTTTTTTTTGTAGAGATAGGGTCTCCCTTTGTTGCCCAGGCTGGTCTCAAACTTCCAGGCTCAAGCGATCTACTCGCCTCAGCTTCCCAAAGTGATATCTTTCCCTTTATAGCATTTTTCTCCTGGCAGGTTGTCATTTGAAGGTGTGTGTGTGTGTGTGTGTGTGTAATCTCTATTAGTCACTGGAATTAGTGACACAAAATTGTGAATACTTTCCAGATTGGGGGAATTCACGCGACCAGCATGGAGGAAGGCTGTGGATCTCCACCTAATGACCCACTCAGGAAGCAATGGAGAAAAGGACTTTGATAAAAATGACAGGGGGTGCAGGAGGGAGAGAACAACCCCCAGGCCAGGAGCCCAGTTGGAGCCCAGGTGCCTATCCTTAGACACAGGGAAATGACCCCACTCCAGGCAGTTCCTGTCGTTGACTTCAGGTACAGCTGGGTCTGGCAAGCTCAGCGCTCTTTTGGAGAAGGAATCCCAGATAGGCTGGTTTATAACGGGAGTTGGAGGGGAGTCCAGGTCTTGGTGGAAGTGAGCACTGGTTCACACCACATATCAGAGGTGTGGCCGAGCAGCAGGACCAGAGCAGCCCCCTTTCATAGACGGGAAGCTGAAGCTCAGAGTGGCTAAGTGGCTCGCTCCAGGTCACGCAGCCATTATAGGAGTTGTCAGGATTCAAACCAGGGTCCATGTGACTCCAAAGTCCATGTGCTTCACTTTTTGTTTTTGAGATGGAGTGTCGCTCTGTCGCCCAGGCTGGAGTGCAGTGGTGTGATCTTGGCCCAGTGCAACCTCCGCCTCTCGGGTTCTAGTGATTCTCGTGCCTCAGCCTCCCGAGTAGCTGGGACTACAGGCATGCGCCACCACAACCGAATAATTTTTGTATTTTTTAGTAGAGACGGGGTTTCACCATGTTGGCCAAGCTGATCTTGAACCCCTGACCTCAAGTGATCCACCCGCCTTGGCCTCCCAAAGTGCTGGGATCACAGGTGTGAGCCACGACACCTGGCCCATGTGCTTCATTCCTAAGCAGCCACTGTGCCTGACATGGAGACCCAGCAGGTATCTGTCATGCAGCCTCTGCCCTCATTATCTGTCATGTGTGTGGCTCCCTGGTGTTCCACCAATCAGATGATAGGGAGGGGACAGTAGGGCTCAGCCTAGGCTGCCTCCTGTTGGCCGGACCATTCATGAAGCTGTTCTGCTTTGAATCAATTCCCAAGGCCCCAGGAATGTGTGTTGGGACCAGGATGGCTTGAGATATGATGGCCACTGACATGCACTGTCACTCATAGGACTCAGCTGAGACTGTGGGAATGACTGAATGGCTGGGAAAGGTTTTTCGTTTGTTTTTTTGAGATGGAGTCTTGCTCGGTTGCCCAGGCTGGAGCGCAGTGGCACGATCTCAGCTCACTGTAACCTCTGCCTCCCGAGTTCAAGCAATTCTCCTACCTCAGCCTCCCGAGCAGCTGGGATTACAGGCGCCCCCCACCACACCCAGCTAATTTTTGTATTTTTAGTAGAGACGGGGTTTCACCATGTTGGCCAGGCTGATCTGGAACTCCTGACCTCAGGTGATCCACCCAACTCAGCCTCCCAAAGTGCTGGGATTACAGGCGTGAGCCACCAAGCCTGGCCAGGAGAGGTTTTTAGTAGGGCAATGGGGTGTCTGCAAACGAGAGCCCTTGAGAGTGGTGAGGTCCAGGGAGATGGGCAGGGGCCCAGCCTAGGAGTAGGGGCTAGATTTGGTGGGTCTTTGTCAATTTTCAGGGGCAGGGATTGCACTGCATCTATTCCAAGTCCCCGACTTCTCATCCCAGGATGGGCAGAGGAAAGAGCCAATCTCTCCTCCAACACAGGCCCTGGGACTAGGGGTCTGCAGAGGGCCCTGGAAGCCAGACCCCCTCACACTTGGCCTGGCACGTACCTGTGTGCCATATTCCCTCCTCTGAGCCACAGGCCTGAACCACAGATCCTGAGCTCTGCAGGGTCAGGATAAAGTACTGGATCTGGAAGGCCTTAGAATCAAAAAGAAAAGCCTGGGCCAGCCACAGTGGCTCATGCCTGTAATCCCACCACTTTGGAAAGCCAAGGCAGGCGGATTACCTGAGGTCAGGAGTTCAAGACCAGCCTGGCCAACATGGTGAAACCTCATCTCTACTAAAAATACAAAAAATTAGCCGGGCAGGGTGGCGGGCACCTGTAATCCCAGCTACTCGGGAGGCTGAGGCAGGAGAATCACTTGAACCCGGGAGGCAGAGGTTGCAGTGAGCTGAGGTCGCTCCATTGTACTCCACCTGGGTGACAAGAGCGAAACTCCATCAAAAAAAAAAGAAGAAGAAAAGAAAAACCCGGTTCCACCTCCCAGCACTGTTGCTTTCTTGCATTATTTCATAAGCAAACCACTTAATTAATTTTATGAGCTTTGGTTTCCTCATCCATAAAACACCTACCAGACAGTGTTGGTCTCAGAACTGGAGATGATGGAATGAGCCCAGCACTATGACTGGCCTCAAGAAAATTGTTGGCTAAACAGAGGTGCAGCCCTTAGAGCAGGCAACTTTAGTTTTTTTCTCCCTTCCCTGTGGGCGTGGCTTCCCAATCACCCACCCACCGAGAGGCCTCCTCCCCAGCACGCTGCAAGGGCCACTTTAAGGGGATCAGAAATATACAAAAACCACGGGGAAACATTTGGTCAGGACCTCAGCTTGGAAAAAAATGAAACAATCATGAAAATAAGTATTTTCCCTTCTTTTTTATATGTATGTATTTTTTTTATTTTTATTTATTTATTTATTTTTGAGACAGAGTCATGCTCTGTCGCCCAGGCTGGAGTGTGGTGGCGTGATCTCGGCTCACTGTAACCTCTGCCTCCCAGGTTCAAGTGATTCTTCCGCCTCAGCCTCCTGAGTACCTGGGATTACAGACGTGTACCACCACACCCGGCTAATTTTTTTGTTGTTGTATTTTTAGCAGAGACAAGCTTTCACCATGTTGGCCAAGCTGGTCTCGAACTCCTGGCCTCAAGTCATCCGCCTGCCTCGGCCTCCCAAAGTGCTGGGATTACAGGAGTGAAACATTGTGCCTGGCCTTAATTTGTTTTTTTTTAGAGACAGGGTCTTGCTCTGTCACCCAGGCTGAAGTACAGTGGCACCATCACAGCTTACTGCAGCCTCAAACTCCTGGGCTCAAGCGATCCTCCCACCCAGCCTGGGACTACAGGTGCACACCACCACACCTGTCTAATTTTTTAAAATGTTTGTCTAGATGGGTCTCACCGTGTGGCCCAGGCTGGTCTTGAACTCCTGGCCCCAAGCAATCCTTCCACCTTGGCCTCCCAGAGCACTCGGATTAGAGGCGTGGTATTTTATACTGTATTTAATAAATGGGTTATAACTGCAACTGAACAAGTAGAAGGGGTGAGGGTTGGTGATTCAACTTCCCACAGCTTTGTATGATAGCCTTTGGTGCTGGGCTTTTCCAGCAAACCAGGGTCTGCAAAAATGCAGAACTAGTTTAGAGCTGCAGTGGTTTTCTTTTTTTTTTTTTTCTTTTTTTTTTTTTAGAAGGAGTCTTGCACTGTCACCCAGGCTGGAGTGCAGTGGAACAATCTCGACTCACTGCAGCCTCTGACTCCCGGGTTCAAGCCATTCTCCTGCCTCAGCCTCCCGAGTAGCTGGGATTCTAGGCTTGTGCCACCACGCCTGGCTAATTTTTATATTTTCTGTAGAGATGGGGTTTCACCATGTTGGCCAGGCTGGTCTGGAACTCCTGACCTCAAGTGATTCACCCGCGTCAGCCTCCCAAAGTGCTGGGATTACAGGCCTAAGCCACTGTGCCCAGCCGTCCAGTGGTTTTCTGAAAGCTTCTGCCAGTCCTTCGATGGTCAGCCTATTCTCTTGACAACCATCTGCTCCCCTTATGATTTTCTCTGATATCTCCCTTTATGATTGTCTCTTATCTCTAAGGGACCCGCCTCCCCCGTCCTCACATAGCCACTTCCGCAAATGTGGGACAGCTCTCCCTGCCACTCGTGGCCTTCGTGACAAGTTACATCTTTTGCAAGACTGGCAGCTTCACTTTGCACCTTCGTGTCTGCATTTTGGGGAAAGACCTGCCCTCAAAGCAAAGGCTTTCAGGCTACAGGCTGGCTTCAATGCTAGGGTGAGCGGTGAATAGTGTGCATAGTGAATACTTGCTTTCTGGTACAACCTCATAACCGGGGCACGGTCTCAGTGAATAACAGAGGACACCCTGCACCTAAGTTACTTTTTTTTTTTTTTTTTTTTTTTGAGATAGAGTCTCGCTCTGTAGTCCAGGCTGGAGTGCAGTGGCGCCCTCTCGGCTCACTGCAACATCTGCCTCCCCGGTTCAAGCGATTCTCATGCCTCAGCCTCCCCAGTAGCTGGGATTATGGATGCATGCCACCACGCCCAGCTAATTTTTATATTTTTGGTAGAGATGGGGTTTCACCATGTTGGCCAGGCTGGTCTCGAACTCCTGAGCTCAACGGATCCTCCCACCTCGGTCTCCCAAAGTGCTGGGTTACAGGCGTGAGCCACCGCGCCCAAACCTAAGTTATAATATATTTTTTATCCCAGCTATGAGGTCACTCCTACACCCTGGACGGCAGCCTGTCTCCTGTCATGAGACAGGGCTGCCCTGCTGCACTGTGTGCACCCATCTTCAGGACTCTTCCGCCAGAGTCCAAGCAGGTGGTTTCTGACCAAACGGTCAGCAGGAAACCGGGAGTTCCTCTTGAACTTGGCCTTGTGCAAACCTGTTCTTGGCCAAGACCAGGGCAACATGCAACCAGACCTCGGCTCTTGCAACTTCCCCCCAGCAGAACTCACAACCTCCTGTCCTCAACTTAGAAATAACCCTGGGGCGGAGCCCGGCCCTCCCTGCATCCCTGCAGAGCCTCGGTCCACTCCAAGCAACATTTATTGAGGGTGGCGGGAGCCGCGCTGGACAGGGGTCGGGGCTGCCCTCGGCGTCCAGACGCCAGGCTCTATAGAACACGTATATACAGGCACGGGGCGGCAAGGGCCGAGACGCTAGCTGGGGACTGCGCTCCAGCCTCAGACGGCAGACGCCAGCTTCCGCTTGGTGCTCTCGCTGCAGCGGTTCAGGATGAGGTCGGCGCTCGGCCGCGGGGGCACCGCCGGCTGCGGTTTAGAGCGCTGCGTCTGCCGCTCCTCCTCTGCGGGCAGAGAGCGGGGCCGAGTCAGACGCCCCGCCCCGCACACTGGCCCCGCCCACAGCGCTCTCTGGCCTCGCCCCGCCGCGTTCTCCAACTCCTGCTCCGCGCTCTGGCCTCGCCTCCCGCTTGTGCCTCTCCCTCTGACTCCGCCTCTTAGGGATCGCTCCGCCCCCTAGCGCTGGTTCCTCCTCTGGCCCCGCCTCCAGTCCCCGCCTCTCCCTCTGATTCCGCCCTCTGGTCCCGCCCCGCTACTCTGGCCCTGCCTCTGGCCCCGCCTCTCCCGCTGACTCCGCCCCTAGGGCTTGCCCTTCCTGCCCTCTCCCGCTGCACTCACCCAGCGGGCTCCCGGCGCTCTGCGGTCCCGGCCGCGCCTGGCGGCGTCGCTGCTGCAGAAAACGGACGCTGTTGCGGCGATAGGCGTCCTGGCTGAGGCGCTTCCGCGACCGCTGGTGGATGCTGTGCGCGTTGCGGATGGACGACCTGGCCCAGTGGGACAGGGCGTCGTCAAAGCCCGAGTGCGCCCCTGCCCCCAGGGACTCAGATGGGCACCCCTGGTCCGAGGAAGTGGGGGGCAGTAGGGGGCCGGTAGTCTGCACGACCCCAGCGGGACAAGAGGCGGCTGCCCCCGTCACGACAAGGACCCTGCCCTGCAGCAGAGCCTGGGCGGTTTTCCACGCCCCTCACCAGCCTTCGGTCTGTCGTCCCCCTCTCCGGGGAGCCCCCCTGGACTGCCCATCCCCAAAGCCCCCGGGCATCGCCGCTTTCCTTCCGCCCCTGTGCCAGCCCCACACCGCGGCCAGGCGCGTCCAGCCCCTTTCCCCCGTGAGGGTCCTGCCTCTCCTGCCAGGCTGAGAGCCCCCGCCCCGGCACTGCCAAGCTATGGCCTAGACAGAGCGAACCCGTGGTGCGCCCCGCTCGACCCCGCCCAGCCCCGGGGACCCCCGCTTACCTGCGGGGCGGCGCCCCCCGCTTGATCTGGCGTTGGGCCTGGGACACGTCTTGCCCCGACTTTTGCAGGTACATGGACGGGAAGTAGCCTGTGACGTCGTCTTTCCTGCAACAGAGGCAGCCCTTGAGGCTGGGGCAGTCACCTGGGGGCGCCCAGAGGAGAGGGTTTCAGGGCTCTCTCTCAACAATTGGGGTTAGCACAGGCTGAGAGGTTGCAAACAACCGGACACCTGCCTCTGTGGGCCTCAGTTTCCTGGTCTGTGCAACTGAGACCCTTCCAGCAATCCTTCCACAGTCTAGGCAGGGGTGGAGGTTAGCAGATCCAGGTCACCGCAGGGGACAGGTATTTGCTATAAGACATTGGCAAGAATGGGCAGGGCACGGTCGCTCACACCTGTAATCCCAGTACTTTGAGGGATCTAGGTGGGAGGATCGCTTGAGGCCAGGAGTTGGAGATCAGCCTGGGTAACATAGCAAGACCCCTATCTCTACCTCCCGAAAAAATTAAAGAAAAAAGAAGACATTGGCAGATTATATTTGCCAATTTTTCTTTTATGTTAACTGCCTTCTGTCTCCTACGAACCTTTGCCTACCTCCAAGCCACCAAATTCTATGCTTTCTTCCAAATGCTTTTCCCCCGCCCAACCCCAAGACAGAGTTTTGCTCTTGTTGCCTAGGCTGGAGTGCAATGACATGATGTCGGCTCATTGCAACCTCTGCTTCCCAAGTTCAAGCAATTCTCCTGCCTCAGCTTCCCAAGTAGCTGGGATTACAGGCATGCACCACCACACTTGGTTAATTTTGTATTTTTTTAGTAGAGACAGGATTTCACCATGTTGGTCATGGCTGGTCTCAAACTCCTGACCTCAAGTGATCCACCTGCCTCAGCCTCCCAAAGTGCTGAGATTACAGGCGTGAGCTCCCTGTCCAGCCCCAAATGGTTTTTAGTTTCAGGTTTTACTCTGGGATAAACCTGTGATCCATCTGAAGTAAACATATGTGTACAGTGTGAGGTAGGGGTCTAGGTTTGTTTTTTGCTCTTTTTTTTTTTTTTTCCAGTATGGAAATCCATCTGTTCCAGCACCATTTGTTGAAAAGACTTTCTTTCTATTCTCAATATTATATTTGGGAGTGAAAAAAAAACAAAAGAAAACTTTGCATAATACAAGGTTCACATAAAACCCAATTCTTGGCTGGTGGGAGGATCACAAGAAGATTATCAGAGACACAGGATGGGGGTTAACAGAGTGTGTGTCTAAAAGGCTGAGAAATGCTGCCTCAAAGCCCTCTGGCCCCAGGCCCGGCTGCAGGTATGCATGTTGTGGTCCCAGCTTTAAGATAAGCTTGCGGCAGGGCGCCAGGCTGGCCCTGTGACCTAGGGCTCTGAAGACGCCAGCAAAGGCTCAGCATGGAGGCTCATTCCTGTAATCCCAGTGCTTTGGGAGGCCAAGGCAGGAGGAACTCTTGAGGCCAGGAGTTTAAGACTAGTCTTGGCACCATAGTGAGACCCCATCCCTACAAAAAAATTAAAAAACATTAGCCAGATGTGGTGGTGCTCACCTGTAGTCCCAGCTACGTGGGAGCCTGAGGTGGGAGGATCGCTTGCGTGAGCAATGATTGTGCTCCAGCCTGGGAGTCAGAGCAAGATCCTGTCTCAAAAAATAAAAAAATTCGTAAAAAATGAAGACACAGGAAAGGACCTGGGAGGCCCCATGGCTCCAGGGAAATGGCTCCACAAGCCGCTAGAATTCTGTGTTCCCCAGAACCAGAAAAAAGATAATTAGTATTTCTGCATTCATTTGGAGGATAAACAGATGGGAATTGCAATGGAAGCTTTTTTTTTTTTTTTTTTTTTTTTGAGACAGGGTCTTGCTCCATCACCCAGGCTGGGGTGCAGTGGTGCAGTCATAGCTCACTGCAGCCTCCAACTCCTGGGGTCAAGTGATCCTTTCACCTCAGCCTCCTGAGTAGCTGGGGCTACAGGTGTGTGCTACCACATCCAGCTATTTTTTAATTTTTTTTGTAGAGACAGAGGTCTCCCTACATTGCCCAGGTTGGTCTTGAACTTGTAGCCTTGAGTGATCCTCCCACCTCAGCTTCCCAAAGTGTTGGGATTACAGGCATGAGACACTGCACCTGACTGCAAGAAAGCTTTAAAAGATAAAGGAATGATAAAAAGAAAGTAATCTTTTTTTTTTTTTTTTTTTGAGACGGAGTTTCGCTCTCGTTGCCCAGGCTGGAGTGCAATGGCGCGATCTTGGCTCACTGCAACCTCCGCCTCCCGGGTTGAAGCGATTCTCTTGTCTCAGACTCCCGAGTAGCTGGGATTACAGGCTCCCACCACCACACCCGGCTCATGTTTGTGTTTTTAGTAGAGATAGGGTTTTGCCATGTTGGCCAGGGTAGTCTCGAACTCCTGACCTCACGTGATCGTCCTGCCCTGGGCTCCCAAAGTGCTGGGATTACAGGCCTGAGCCATTGCGCCCAGCTAGGAATGTAATTATTTATACAACAGTTCACCATGTTGCCAGAGAAGGAATAATAATAGATGGTTGGGAAGAGACCCTAAATCACAAAGGAGAAATGCACCCACTTGGACAAGGACATTGGATCCCCACAAGACAGGCAAGGGTGGGCTCATCCCTCCCTGCTACTAAGATGGAAACTAAGCCCAGAGAGGGGCAGTGGCTTACCCAGAGTCCCAGGGACAAGTCACCCCAGATCCCTAAACACCCCGTCCTGGCTGGGGCTGACTCAGATGGGTGCTCTGGATGGAGAGGGGCCCTCCTACCTGATGACCCACCAGCCGTCCAGGAGCTTGTGAATGACCTCAACAGCTTCACCCTCGAGCAGGGACACCTCGTCCCCCTCCACAGCAGTGTAGGCCTTGATGGCGACGTATGGCTCACCTGGTCCACGGCGGGGGCACAGAGCACAGTGTGAGGTCGGCCCAGCCTGGGGCTCGCCACCCATCCCATCTTCTCCTCTCTGCGCCTGGGCTTCCTCCAGGCACTCCAGACCCACCCAGGGCCCACAGTTCCCCCTCTTCTGGGTCTCCTCCCTCCACCCTCCTGCTCCATCCCAGATCCCTCGGCAAGCTCCTGCTGGCACCCACTCTGGGGGTACACTCTGGACTTCTGCCCTCTGCCCCCTACACCCAGGTGAGCTTGTCCACTCCCATTCATTGCCACCCACTCCGGGGACCAGAGATCCCATAACGATGAAGGTCTGTCCAGACACTTCACTATGACAAGAGATCAGCCATGAGTAGGTGGGTGGAGCATCCGTCTACCTGGCACTGGGAACTGCTCAGCTGCAGCTAACTGTCGGCCTGGGGGCTGCAGGCCTTCCCAGTGTTTAAACAATAGCCACAGGCTGGGTGAGGTGGTTCCCACCTGTAATCCTAGCACTTTGGGAGGCCAAGGCGGGCGGATCACCTGAGGTCAGGAGTTCGAGACCAGCCTGGCCAACATGGCGAAACCCCATCTCTACTAAAAATACAAAAAATTAGCCTGGCGTGGTGGTGCATGCCTGTAATCCCAGCTACTCGGGTGGCTGAGGCAGGAGAATTGCTTGAACCCAGGAGGCTAAGGTTGCAGTGAGCTGAGATTGCATTACTGCACTCCAGCCTGGGTGACAGAGCCAGACTTTGTCTCAAAAAAAAAAAAAAAAAAAAAGCTGTAAATCCACATAAAAGGGTGAAATCACTCCATTTTAAAATGTGGGTAACCAGGCCAGGGACAGTGGCTCACATCTGTAATTCCAGCACTTTGGGAGGCCGAGGCAGGCAGATCACCTGAGGTCAGAAGTTCGAGACCAGTCTGGCCAACCTGGTGAAACCCCGTCTCAGCTAAAAATACAAAAATTATCCAGGCATGGTGGTGCATGCTTGTAATCTCAGCTACTTGGGGAGGCTGAGGCTGGAGAATCACTTGATCCTGGGAGGCAGAGGTTGCAGTGAGCTGAGATAGCACCACCGCACTCCAGCCTTAGCAAGGGAGTGAGCCTCTATCTCAAAAAAGTAAAATAAATAAATAAATAATAAAATAAAATGGTAACCAATTCTATTATAGTTTTTTTCAAGCTCAATGCAGGCCCCATCCAGCCCTGGCACTGCCAGTTTTCCCTTTCTGGTCAGTGATGATGCCCCCACTTCCAGGCAGCCCTCCTTCCTGAGCCTAAGGTCTGCTCATCCTTCAGCTTCCCACTGAACCTGGCCACATATCCACAGACACCACTGGCCTCCCACTCTCCCCAGTCGTCCGCTCCTCCTCCTGGTTCCCTGTCCAGACCAAGGGCATCACAACCTGCCAGGGCCCCCAAGCCAGAGCCGATGAGGTCTTAGCCCTGACTTTTCTGCCAAGCCAGCAACCAGCCCAGACTCCAAAGCAGTCACTCAATATCCCTGAGCCCTGCCTGCCCCTTTCTCCCACACCCCTACGGCCTCGGAGGGCAGGGGGCACCTGCATAGTTGGGCTCAGGGTCTTCCGTCTCGTCAGGACTGTCCAGGGGCTCGAGGAAGGACGCTGGGATCCAGCCTCGCTTTGCTTTCATCTGACAGAACCACCAACCTGTGCCAGAGGTGCGGGAATGTGACTGAGGGGCAGGGCCCAGCGGCTCCCTGCAGCCATCAGGGATGGTGAGGACACAGGGACACAGACACACTGATGTCCAGTGCTCAGATTTGGAAATGTCACCTTTACCACACTGGACAATGAGGTCACATGCATGCATGCACACATGCTCACAGAATCACAGCTCTGAGCCCACTTCATAATGAACAGACGGTCCCATACCCATCCAGACAGAACACACAGACATGCCCCGCCCCGGCCTGCCATGCACAGATGCCCACAGCCACCACAGGGTGCACACTAAGAGAGAAGGCGACCCACAGTGTGGGGAGGACATTTAGGGCCCCTAACAGAGCCGGAGTCCTCCCAGGGGCCAGGCTGCCTGAGCCTTGGCAGGGGGCTTGTGGCTGTGGGTTCCTGAGCACCAGGGGAAGGAGCCCCGTAAGGTGGGAGGTCTGACCGCTCTCGCTCTTCTCCACGACCTCCACCACGTCCCCCGTGGACAGAGCCATCTCGGAGCCCGAGGTCTTCTCGTAGTCGGCAATGGCGCGGTACGTCTGCAGGATGATGGGGCCGGTGATGTCTGGGGCAAGAGGGAGGGCAGGGTGAGTGGGCACTGCAGGGCCCATCTGGGCCTCCAGAACAGGCTCTGGCATTTTGAGTCTCTGCTGCCCTGCATTTCCTGGGCGCATAGCATTCTCCAGGCTTCGGCCTCACACTTCAAACATGTCCTTGTTCTCATCTGATGAAGTTAGTGAGCCTTTCCCAACTTTATTTTCTTTTTTGGAGACAGAGTCTTGCTCTGTTGCCCAGGCTAGAGTACAGTGACGTGATCACAGCTCACTACAGCCCTGGACTCCTAGGCTCAAGCAATCTCCCTGCCTCAGCCTCCCGAATAGCTGGGACCACAGACGTATGCCACCACACCCGGCTAATTTTTTGTAAAGACAAGGTCTTGGGACAATGCCCAGGCTGGTCTCGAACTCCTGGGCTCAAAGGATTCTCCCACCTCAGCCTCTTAAAGTGTTGGGATTACAGGCGTGGAGCCACTGCACCTGGCCTTTTCCCAACTTTTTTTTTTTTTTTTTTTTTGAGATGGAGTCTCGCTCTGTCACTGGAGTGCAGTGGTGCAATCTTGGCTCATTGCAACCTCCACCTCCCAGGTTCAAGTAATTCACCTGCCTCAGCCTCCCAAGTAGCTGGGACTACAAGCACCCACCACCACACCTGGCTAATTTTTGTATTTTTAGTAGAGATGGAGTTTCACGATATTGGTCAGGCTGGTCTCGAACTCCTGACCTCAGGTGATTCAACCGCCTCGGCCTCCCAAAGTGCTGGGATTACAGGCATGAGCCACAGTGCCTGACCTTTTCCTAACTTTAAGGTGCACCCGAATACCTGGGATTTTGCTAAAATGCCTATCCTGTTCAGTAGGTCCACTGTGGGACCTGAGTGTGCATTTCTGACCAGCCCTTCATCCAACCGTGGAGGTGCTGATGCTGTTTGTTATTGGCTGACATCCGCCTTCTCAAAATTCATATGTTGAAGTCCTAACCACCCAGTACCTTACAGTGTGGGTGTATTAAGAGAAAGGTACTCTTAAGTACCTTTCAAGAGGTAATTAAGTTAAAATGAGGTCAGTAGAGTGGGCCCTAACCCAACAGGCCTCGTGTCCTTATAAGAAGAAGAAAAAGCTGGGCACAGTGGCTCATGTCTATAATCTCAGCACTTTGGGAGGCTGAGGCAGGAGGGTTGCTTGAGGCCAAGAGCTTAAGACCAGCCTGGGCAATGTAGTGAGACCCCATCTCTACCAGAAAATTAAAAATTAGCTGGACATGGTGGCACACACCTATAATCCCAGCTACTTGGGAGGCTGAGGTGGGAGGATCGCTTCAGCCCAGGAGGTCGAGGCTGTAGTGAGCTATGTAGTGAGCTCCCACCACTTCACTCCAGCCTGGGCAACAGAGCGAGACCCTGTCACTGAAAACAACAAAAACAAAATAGTGGCTGGCACAGAGTAAGCACTCCATTAATGTTAGGTATTATTATTATTATTGTTATTAGCAGTGACTGTGCAATAAGTATTAGAAACTGCCACAGCCCTGCATCGCCTCTGAAGGCCACGCTGCCCTCCAAAACCTGTTCATTCATTCAGCCGCAAACACTCCCCTGGCTGCCAGTAGCAAGGGTCTGCGCTGGTCTCTGCACTGCCACCTGCAAAGGGCTCCTTTCAGTCTCCAGGGACCTTCCAAAGACCCAATTCTTCTTCTTCTTTTTTTTTTTTTTTGAGATGGAGTCTGGCTCTGTTGCCCAGGCTGGAGTGCAGTGGCACGATCTCGGCTCACTGCAAACTCCGTCTTCCGGGTTCAAGCAATTCTCCTGCCTCAGCCTCCCAAGTGGCTGGGACTACAGGCACCTGTCACCACGCCTGGCTAATTTGGATTTTTAGTAGAGACAGGGTTTCTCCATGTTGGCCAGGCTGGTCTCAAACTCCTGACCTCAAGTGATCCACCTGCCTCGGCCTCCCAAACTGCTGGGATTACAGGCATGAGCAACCGCACCCGGCCCAAAGACCCAGTTCTTCAGCAGGGTAGCTGTGAGCCCTCCCAGCCTGCTCCCAGCCCCTGCTCCATTCCCTGAACACTCTGGGTCTCCTCAGGGTGACCCCCCTGCCAGCTGCCCCCCGTCCTCTCACCTGTCGCGGTACTCTTGCCATCTTTGGGCATCAAGTATGTCTCTGGCTTTTTTGTCCTGAGGAGAGAACAGTCTGGGTGAGACCCTTGGCTTCCCATGGAGGAAGGAGAGGCACTGGGTAGACCTGCAGAAGAACTTCCCAAGAGAAGAGGGACCCGGGGAAGGGAAGGGGCACTGCGGAGAGAAGACAGCAACTGGACTGGCTGAGGAAGGGCTTCAGGAAGTGATGGGGGCGGGCGGATCTGCTCGGGCAGCCCAAGGGAGGGACATGAGGAGGACACTGCATAGCCTTCTGCAGACCCAAAGGATGCCCTAAGCCTAGAAAATGCTCTTGCGGGCTCCCAGGCCATCTTCTTTCTTCTTTTCTTTTTTTTTTCTTAGACAGAGTCTCGCTCTGTCACCCAGGCTGGAGTGCAGTGGCGCAGTCTCAGCTCACTGCAACCTCTGCCTCCCGGGTTCAAGCGATTCTCCTGCCTTGGCCTCCCAAGTAGCTGGGATTACAAGCGCACACCACCATGCCTGACTAAATTTTTATATTTTTGGTAGAGATGGGGTTTCACCACGTTGGCCAGGCTGGTCTCAAACTCCCAACCTCAGGTGATCTGCCCACCTCGACCTTCCAAAGTGCTGGGATTCTAGGTGTGAGCCACTGTGCCCGGCCTCTTCCTCCTTCTGGAGCCCTGAGAGAGCAGGCAATGAGAAGCGGACCCCACTGCAGAGTCCATCCTTCCCCCGCCTCCCGGGCTGATGATAACTGCCCTTCCTTGGGCCAGGGGACATCTTCAAGCGTCAATAAGTGCTGGCCGGAGCAATGCTGCTTGTCTGTGTCTTGGCAGCCTGGGTGCCTTGACAAGGGGTAACGTCCTGTCCTCATGCTCCCCACTTCGAGCTTCAGTGACCAGAGAGGAGTGGAGAAGGGGACTTCCCCAGCCTGCCTGGAGCTCCCTCAGCCTCTCGGGTGCCTTCCACACAGGGTCCTGGGTACAGGAGACCCCAGACATGCTCAGCACTTAGCAGAGGCATCAACCCCACATCCTTCTGGGGGGCTCCGCAAGACACCCAATGCTTCATCTGATCCTCACTGCCCATTATAGAAATGGAGAACCTGCATTCAGAGAGCAGTGGTGACTGGCTCCAGGTCCCATGGCCAGGTGGCCATAATGTCAGGATGAGGACCCAGGACTTTGAACCTCCAGCCCCGAGCGCTTCCCCCAGTGCCCTGAGGTGTGAAAGATTAAGGTGGAGGCTTGGCGGGGTCACAGGGGCCGGAGGTGGAATTTGCCTCCTCTTTCTGGCTGTGTGGCTCTGGGAAGGTGGCTTTCCCTCTCTGAGCCTTGGTTTCCTCATCTGCAAAACACAGAAAGTCCCACCCCTCCTTCTCTCTCCCACCTGGCAGGGTGAAAAGTTCACTCACTGGTTGTCCGTGGGGAGCTTGAGGTCATCAGGGCGCACCTTGAAGAAGTCGAGGAGGTGGGGACAGCGGGAGATCTTGGTGGGCAGGCTCATGAGCGTGCTGCAGTACTCGGTAAGTGTGCCCTGGCGGTTCTCGGCGGCCCGCTGCCCGTCAAACCACTTGGGAGCTGGCACCAGAGAACATGAGGTCAAGCCCGAGAGGGGCTGGGAGGGCAGGTGAGCCCCCGCCAATGACCCCCTGACAGGCGGCTCAGCCCCGTGCTCACCTGGGAGGTGGGGGATGATCCTGTTCTCTGGATTGATCGCCCCTGCCTCAATAGGGAACATTTCTTTTAAGGTTTTCTAAACATTAAAAAGACAAGACGTGAAGGAATATTTGTAGTTTACAACACTTGGAAAAGCACGAGATTGGAAGTGACCTAAATACCTCTCAAAACCACCTAAAAGGCCGAGCATGGTGGCTCACGCCTGTAATCCCAGCACTTTGGGAGGCTGTCGTGGGTGGATCACTTGAGGTCAGGAGTTCAAGACCAGCCTGGCCAACGTGGTGAAACCCCGTCTCTACTAAAAATACAAAAATTAGCCGGGAGTGGTGGCACATGCCTGTAATCCCAGCTACTCAGGAGGCTGAGGTGGGAGAATCGCTTAAACCTGGGAGGCGGAGGTTACAGTGAGCCGAGATGGCGCCACTGCACTCCATCCTGGGTGACAGAGTGAGACACTACCTAAATATCTCGGGCCTAGAAATTTCGGTGGCAATCTGGATTCCTTGATTAGCAGAGGCACTGACCTCTCTCCCTCCCATGTGCAAGTCACCAGCAAATCCTTTTGCTTCCAATCCCCAAATCTCTTTGGGATCTGACTGCTTCCCACCAACCCCACCCTCCTGGCCCTAGCCACTACCAGGCCTGGATAACGAAAATGGCCTCCTTGTGTCCCCCGTCCACTCTTGTCTGTCCTCAATCCAGTCGCCAAAGGGATCCTCTTAAAACTCAGGTTGACCAGGTGCAGGGGCTCAAACCTGTAATCCTAGCAATTTGGGAGGCTGAGGTGGGAGGATCACTTGAGTCCAGGAGTTAGAGACCAGCCTGGGCAACATAGCGAAATCCCATCTCTACAAAAAACAAATCAGGAAAAGGAGCCAGGTGTGGTGGTGCACACCTGTGATCTCAACATGGGAGGCTGAGATGGGAGAATCGCTTCAGCCCTGGAGGTTGAGGCTGCAGTGAGCCGTGATTGCACCACTGCACCCCAGCCTGGGTGACAGAGCAAGACCCCATCTCAAAAGAAAAGCAAATATAAAAAAACTGATAACTCATTCTTAAAAAGGTACAAATGTAAAATTTAGGAAAATAACTAACGTAGGGACGAGAACCACAAGGAGAATGTTCACCAGCAGGTGCATTTATTTGGGATCTAGAACTTGGCTTTGTTTTTCAAAAGCGACAAGAATGGTTCCATTCTAGGAAGGTTCTGGGAGATCCTGTTTTACTTTAAAATGAGAATCTGGTGTTTCTGTGTTTTATTGTTTTCAGTAAGACTACTTAAATGTTTCAGGGGGAAAAATGTTTTTTTCTTTTAATGCCCCCTTAGCTTTGGGAGGCCAAGGCAGGAGGATCACTTGAGGTCTGGAGTTCAAGACCAGCCTGGGCAACATAGTGAGATCCCCATCTTTATAAAAAATACAAAAATTAGCCACACATGGTGACGCGCACCTATAGTCCCAGCTACTCAGGAGGCTGAGGCAGGAGGATCGCTTGAGCCCCAGAGGTCGAGGCTGCAGTGAGCTATGATTGCGCCCCTGCACTGCAAACCTAAATACCTCTCAAAACCACCTAAAAGGCCGAGCGTGGGGGCTCATGCCTGTAATCAGAGAACATGAGGTGTTCAGAGTGGTGACAGAGCAAGACCCTGGGTGACAGAGCAAGACCCTGTCACAAAAATTTATATAAATAAATAAATCCCCTTTAACTGTGGTCTGGGAGGGGATTCTGGGTTCTGCAGTTTCCCCATCACCTGGGCTAAGGTCCTTCCCAAAGGGTGGAGCTGGAACGGTGGGTCCCTGTCCCTCCTCCGTCCCCACACTCACATGGAACTCGTAGATCTCAGTGAAGCGCCGGTAGACCACCTTCTCCGACAGGTCCTGCCATTTCACCAGGAACATGTACACCTGGGGGAAAGCCAGAGTCGGGGGACCCCATTCAGCCTCCAAAGAGGCTTTGCTGTGTGCACCCAGGATCCCACTACCCACTGGAGGAAGCCCAGAGGATTGGGGTGAGGACCATCTTTGCGGTTGTCCTGGATTGCAGAAAGGGCACAAACGTGGACCCAAGTGCTGCCACGCCCCAGCCTTGAGACCCAGGGCAAGAGGGTCAGCTTCTCTCAAATGGACTCATCTGTAAATTGGAGATAAAAGTAGGACCTAGGCTGGGCACGGTGGCTCACACCTGGAATCCCAGCACTTTTTAGTACCGAGGTGGGAAGATCGCTTGAGTCCAAGAGTTTGAGACCAGCCTGGGCAACATAGCGAGACCCCCATATCTACTAAAAACACAAAAATTGTCCGGGTGTGGTGCCGCACACCTGTGGCCCCAGGTGAGGCAGGAGAATTGCTTGAGACTTGGAGGTCAAGGCTTTAGTGAGCTATGATTGCACCACTGCACTCCAGCTTGGGTGGGGAGGGGAGGGGAAGGGAGGGGACAGGAGGAGAGGGGAGGGGAGGGGAGGGGCAGGGAGGCTGGGCATGGTGGCTCCTGTCTGTAATCCCAGCCCTTTGGGAGGCCAAGGCAGGTGGATAACCTGAGGTCAGGCGTTCAAGACCAGCCTGACCAATATGGTGAAACCCTGTCTCTACTGAAAACACAAAAATTACCTGGTAGTGGTGATGGGCACCTGTAATCCCAGCTACTTGGGAGGCTGGGACAGGAGAATTGCTTGAACCCGGGAGGCGGAGGCTGCAGTGAGCTGAGGTTGTGCCACTGCACTCCAGCCTGGGTGACAGAGCGAGACTCCCTCTCAAAAAAATTAAAAAGAAGACAGAATTGCATCTAAGATCCACTGCCCTGGATACACAAACTGAATCTAATGAAGATAAACCCAAACTAAGGGACATTCTACAATGTAACTGGTCTGCTCTCTGCAAAACATCAAAGTTGCAAAAGACAAAGACTGATTAAGACCGATCCAGAATCCGCTGGCACGGTGGCTCACGCCTGTAATCCCAGCACTTTGGGAGGTCGAGGCGGGCAGATCACCTGAGGTCAGGAGTTCGAGATCAGCCTGGCCAACATGGTGAAACCCTGTCTCTACTAAAAATACAAAAATTAGCCGGGCATGGTGGCGCATGCCTGTAATCCCAGCTACTCAGGAGGCTGAGGCACGAGAATTGCTTGAACCTGGGAGGCGGAGGATGCAGTGAGTGGAGACTGTGCCATTGCACTCCAGCCTGGGTGACAGAGTAAGACTCCATCTCATAAAAAAAAAAAAAGACTGATCCAGAATCAATATGGCAAAACCCTGTCTCTACCAAAAAATACGAGCTGGGCGTGGTGGCGCGCACCTGTATTCCCAGCTACTTGGGAGGCTGAGGCAGGAGAATCTCTTGAACCCAGGAGGCAGAGGTTGCAATGAGCCGAGATTGCACCACTGCACTCCAGTCTGGCAACAGAGTGAGATTCCGTGTCCAAAAAAAGAAAAAGAAAAAGAAAAAAAGACTGATCCAGATTAAAGAAGGTTAAAGGCTATGACATTGATCCTTGACTGGATCCTAGACCTGAAAAAAGTTTTCACTGCAGAGGACAAGCAGAATAATCGGGGAAACCTCAGTAAAGTCTGTGGGTGGATAATGGTGTTTTGTCCATGTTAATTTCCTGATTTTGACACGTGCGTTGTGATTATGTAAGAGAATGCCTTGATTTTAAGAAATGCCCAACAACTAGTATTCAGAGGTAAAGAAACACGTCTTCGACTCACTCTCAAATAATTCAGAAAATATCCCCAGAAAGAGAGGTGTGGATGAAGGTGAGTGAAAGACTATTGGAGTGACTGGTACCGTTTTGATACCCAGTAGCCTTTCTGTAAATTTGAAATTTCAAAACTGAAAGTTACAAAGAAAAGGAGAAAAGTGACTAGGCACGGTAGCTCACGCTTGTAATCCTAGCACTGTGGGAGGCTGAGACCAGAGGGTTGCTTAAGCCGAGGAGTTCAAGATTAGCCTGGACAACATAGTGAAACCTCATCTCCACAAAAATTTTAAAAACTAGCCAGGCATGGTGGTGTGCGCCTGTAGCCCCAGCTACTCAAGGGGCTGAGGCAGGAGGATCACTTGGGCCTGGGAGGTCGAGGCTGCAGCGAACTATGATCGCACCACTGCACTCCAGACCTCATTTCAAAAAAACAGGCCAGGCACGGTGGCTCAAGCCTGTAATCCCAGCACTTTGGGAGGCCGAGGCGGGTGGATCACTTGAGGTCAGGAGTTTGAGACCAGTCTGGCCAACATGGTGAAACCCTGTCTCTACTAAAAATACAAAAATTAGCCAGGCGTGGTGGTGGGCACCTGTAATCCCAACTACTCTGGAGGCTGAGGCAGGAGAACCAGTTGAACCTGGAAGGCGGAGGTTGCAGTGAGCTGAGATCGTGCCACTGCACTCTGGCCTGGGCAACAGATCAAGACTCTGTCTCAAAAAACAAAAAATAACAAAAAAGAGAAAGGTCTTGGCACATAGGACTAAATGTTCCATACAAGCTTCAATTTCCTAAATGTAGTTCCTCCCTGGCCTTCCTATGGGATTAGGGGACCCAGTGGACTTGTGTGTCTGAGCAGGCATTTGTCCAGCCTCCTTGGGGACAGATGGGAGGACTCTATTGGCCCCTGTCGTGGTGTCACCCTACTGGAGAGGATAAGACTCTAACTGACACTACAGGCAGCTGGGGAGAGAGAGAGCTTTAGTTTCCAGGCCTCCCTCTTGGGAGGGCCACTCTCTGATAGCTGGGCTAGTCAGGGAAGGCTTCCTGGAGGAGTGGGCCTTGGACCTGAGAGAGCGCTGGGCTGCCTGGCCATGGCAGGGGAGCAGAAAGAGGACTCCTGGCTAAGGCTGAGGGCCTGGCTGGGGACACAGGCGGGGACAGTAAAGGGCTGGGGCCCAGGGTGGGTCCAAGGGAACTGTCTTCCCAGGGATCAGAGGGGTAGATCCAGGCTCAAAGACCAGGGACCAGGTGCCCAAGACCCTGCCCCGTTAGTCCTCACTGGAGCTGGTTGGCCCTGGGACTGCAAGGGTGGCCGTGCTGTCCCTCCCGTATTCCCCCCACGGGATGCCCTCCACCAGCTACTCACATAGTGCTGGCTGGGTACGAAGCGCTTCTCAAAGCCCAGCAAGGCGATGTGACGGATGAAGGTGTCCCCCATGACTGGGTGGCCTCCAGTGCTCCCTGGCACTTCCAGGCTGCGCCTTAAATGCACTGGAAAGAGGAAGTCGCTTTTGTCGCGGTCGGGACACGGGGCAGGGAGGGTACAGAAAGGGCTTTGCTTCTTCTTTCAGTTTCTGGGGACTCTTCAGGCTTGCAGGGTGTAAACATGGGCAGACTCATGTTCACACACACCTGCAGGGACAAGGAAAAGGGTTTACACTTGTCCTTCCCGTCGCCTGCACGGGCCCCACGGGTTTTGGGGGTGAATCAAGCTGCTCCTGCCTCAGGGCCTTTGCATTTGCTGCGTCCCCTTGACCATCTTTACCCCCTTGACCATATTCCTGGTCTTGACCATGTTCCCCCCATTCACCGTCTTCCCTCCATAACTCTCCTCCATTTCTCTGCTCAAATGTCACCTCTTCCGAGAAGCCTTCCTTGATAACTTCACATTGCATAGCAAACCTCATACCTTTCTCAGCCTCTTCCTGCCTCCTTTTTCTGCAGAGCACTTATCACTGATGCATCGCAAATTGCATTTAATTTTTCTTTATTATTATTGCTATTGTTATTTGAGACAGCGTCTTGCTTTGTTATCCAGGCTTAAGCGCAGTGGTGGGATCACAGTTCACTGCAGCCTCCAACTCCTGGGCTCCAGCGATCCTCTTGCCTCAGCCTCTGGAGTAGCTGGGACTACAGGTGTGTGCCACCATGCCCGGCTAATTTTTTTTTAATTTTTTTGTACAGACAGGGTCCTGCTATGTTGCCCAGGATGGTCTCAAACTACTGGCCTCTAGTGATCCTCCTGCCTCTGCCTCTCACTTTTTTTTTTTTTGAGATGGAGTCTCGCTCTTGTTTCCCAGGCTGGAGTGCAATGGCGCGATCTCGGCTCACCGCAACCTCCGCCTCCTGGGTTCAAGCAATTCTCTTGCCTTAGTCTCCTGAGTAGCTGGGATTACAGGCATGTGCCACCACACCTGGCTAATTTTTTTTTTTTTTTTAATTAGAGACTGGGTTTCTCCATGTTGGCCAGGCTGGTCTTGAACTCCTGACCTCAGGTAATTCACTCGCCTCGGCCTCCCAAAGTGCTGGGATTCAGGCATGAGCCACCGTGCCTGGCCTGACTTAATTTTTTTAGTCTCCCCTTACCACAATGTGTGTCCCAGGAAAGCTAGGGCATGACCGGGTTATCAGGGGCTCTAGCCCCAGCCCCTCCATCTAGTGCCTGGCACACAGAGGCCATAAATATTTGGATCGTGACTGCAACATTCACTGAGTGAATGAATGAATGAGTCAATGAATGAATGAATGAGTGAATGAACGCGGGCATGGGAGTGTGCATGCAAGCGTTAGATGCTCATCCTTGGGTGTGTGTGGATGAGGGCCAGTGACAGCTGGGACGAAAATGGCACAGACTTTGAGTGAGACTTGAGTTCCAATCCTCAAGTAAGCAAATGGTTCATTGAATTGTTCCTCAGGGCTGACTCAGTTTTCTCCAGAGTGATATTAAGACTGTCAGCTTTGCCAGGAAGGGGATTTGGGACAAAGAGGTGAGGAGGGGGCAGCATGCCCAGGGACAGGCTGAGGCCTCTCTCTCCCACTCCCCCTAGAGCCTGGGAGGCCCAGAGCTTTTGGAGCTCATTCAAGGTCATGAGTTCATGAGTGGCGGGCCTCAGCCCCAGGCAGCCTGCTGCAGCCTGTGCCTCCCAGCAGGCCGGGGCTGCACCAACTCACCCTTGCCTGAGTCCAGGGTCAGCTCGTGGTCTGGACCTGATCTCCTGGGGGTGAGGGTTGAGGTCTGGCAGATGAAAGCCAAGACATGCTGGGCATTAATTTATTTGTTTGAAGCGAAGTTTCGCTCTTGTTGCCCAGGCTGGAGTGCAGTGGCACAATCTCGGCTCACTGCAACCTCTGCCTTCCAGGTTCAAGCGATTCTCCTGCCTCAGCTTCCCAAGTAGCTGGGATTACAGGTGTGCGCCACCACGCCCGGCTAATTTTGTATTTTTAGTAGAGAAGGGGTATCACCCTGTTGGCCAGGCTGGTCTTGAACTCCTGAGCTCAGGAGATCCACCCGCCTCAGCCTCCCAAAGTGTTGGGATTATAGGCATGAGCCACTGTGCCTGGCCCCTTTTTTTTTTTTTTTTTTTAAAAGACAGGGTCTCCATCTGTCACCCAGGCTGGAGTGCAGTTGCCTGGTCATAACTCACTGCAGCCTCCAACTCCTGGGCTCAAGCAGTCCTCCCGCCTTGTCCTCCCCAGTAGGTTGGGACTACAGGCACATGCCACTGCACCTGGCCTGTTCCTGCTTTTATTATCCAGTGCGTTTATTATCCAAGAGGTGTAGGGTCCACTCCATCTGCTCTGAAAGATTTGCTTGGCAAGTGCTTCACTTCTTTTTTTTTTTTTTTTTGAGACAGAGTCTCTTTCTGTCCCCCAGGCTGGTATGCAGTGGCATGATCTCGGCTCACTGCAACCTTCACCTTCCGGGTACAAGCAATTCTCCTGCCTCAGCCTCCCGAATAGCTGGGATTACAGGCGTGCACCACCACGTTCGGCTAATTTTTTGTATTTTTATAGTGATAGGGTTTCACCAAATTGCCCAGGCTGGTCTTGAACTCTTGACCTCAAGTGATCTGCCCACCTCGACCTCCCAAAGCGCTGGGATTACAGGAGTGAGCCACCGCACCCGGCCTTCACTTCTCTATAGAGAAGAAAAGTCACATCACCCGCCAGCACCTGCTCCTTCTGGTCCTTACTGTCCCCCACCTCCACCCTGAGGTCCCCAGCCCTGGGTGTGAACGGCCTTGCCAGCCCTTCCTATGGTGATTTCCACCTATGTGTCTTGGATCTTTCCATGAAGAGAGATAGGCATTTGCAACAGGATCTACTCAGCAATGACAAGGACCTGTCCCACAGGGCGACACAGTGGAATCTTCCAGACACATCACTGATGGAAGGAAGGCAGGAACAGAGCACATGTTCTGGAGGATGTCATTTATATGAGGCTTGAAAACTGCCCAAGCCAGGCTGTAGTGTTGGAAGCCAGGGTGACCTCTGGAATGATGGTGGGGACAGTGGTGACAGGAGAGAGCGGGAGGTAGTGGGCGATGTTTGCCTCCTCTCCAGATAGATGCTAGTTCCACAAGTGGGGCCAGGTGCGGTGGCTCATGCCTGTAATCTCAGTGCTTTGGGAGGCCGAGGCAGGTGGATCACCTGAGGTCAGGAGTTCGAGACCAGCGTGGCCAACATGGTGAAACCCCGTCTCTACTAAAAATACAAAATTAGCCAGGCATGGTGGCACATGCCTGTAATCCCAGCTACTCAGGAGGCTGAGGCAGGAGAATTCGCTTGAACCTGGGAGGCAGAAGTTGCGGCGAGCTGAGATTGCACCATTGCACTCCAGCCTGGGCAACAAGGACAAAACTCCATCTCAAAATAAAATAAAATAAAATAAAATAAAATAAAATAAATAATTAGCTGGGCATGGTGGCACGTGCCAGTAGTCCCAGCTACTTGGGAGGAGGCTGAGGCAGAAGGATTCCTTGAGCTCAGGAGTTCAAGGCTGCAGTCAGATAAGTTCAAGGTCATTGGTAGGGTGGTCCTGCAGCTCAGGCACTGGGCTCACCCGCTGAAACTTGTGTGCTCTCCTGTAATTTTTCTATCAACATCCCTTCCCTGACACTCAATTTGTCTCTCATCTTCCCTGTCAAATGCCTCCTCGAAAGGCCCAGCACAGCAGCCAGGCATGGTGGCTCATAGCTCTAATCCCAGAACTTTGGGAGGCTACGGTGGGCGGATCACCTGAGGTCAGGAGTTCAAGACCAGCTGGCCCAACATGGTGAAACCCAGTCTCCACTAAAAATACAAAAATTAGCTGGGCATGGTGGCACACACCTGTAATCCCAGCTACTCGGGAGGGTGAGACAGGAGAATCACTTGAACCAGGGAGGTGGAGGTTGCAGTGAGCCGAGATCCTGCCACTGCACTCCAGCCTGGGAAGCAGAGTGAGACTCTGTCTCAGGAAAAAAAAAAGAAAAAAGAAAAAAAGGCTCAGCACAGAGGCCAGACCTGCAGCGGTGCTCTCCTGGGCATGTCGAGGCAGGGCAGAGGAAGGTTCTAGTGGGGCTGGTTGTAAGCAGAGAATTTTGTGGGCTCTCGGCACTTCCTTCCCTTCCTCTAGTGGTCTTTCCACTCTTGCGTAACTGCCTGGCCAAGGGTACTTGTCCTGTGGACACCCTGAGCCCCGGCTGTGATCTTTCAACTCTCCTCCTGTGGCCTCCCAAGACCCTGTTATGTTCCCTCAAAGTGCTCTGCAGACAGGAGGTATCCAGCAAGTTTGTTGGATGAGCAGAGGCAGGAAGCGCTCCGAACTTGAGTTTGACCTTGTAATGACCTCTGTAAGCAGGCTCACAGCCTTTTTTCAGGATGACATAGGATTTTTTTCCACTTTTTATTTATTATTATTATTATTATTATTATTATTTTTGTAGAGACGGGGTCTCGAGATGCTGCTCGGCCTGGTCTCAAGCTCCAGTATCAAGTGGTCCTCCCGCCTCAGCCTCCCAAAATGCTGGGATTACAGGCATAAGCCACTATGTCTGGCCAGGATTTAATTTAATGCATGGATGAAACAAGGTACCAAATAATTTTTTTAATTAAAAAAAAAAAGATAGGTGCAGTGGCTCATGCCTGTAATTCCAGCACTTTGGGAGGCCAAGGTGGGTGGGTCATCTGAGGTCAGGAGTTCGGGACCAGCTTGGCCAACACGGTGAAACCCGGTCTCTACTAAAAATAAAAAAATTAGCCAGGCATGGCGTTGCAAGCCTATAATCCCAGCTACTTGGGAGGCTGAGGCAGAAGAATCGCTTGAACCTGGGAGGCAGAGGTTGCAGTGAGCCGAGATCACACCACTGCACTCCAGGCTGGGTAACAGAGTAGACTTGGTTTCAAAAAATAAATAAATAAAATAAAATAAAATAAAGTTAAGGAAGGAAGTAATAAAGAGATAAGAGAGTTTTTTCAGGGGAAGGAAATAGAATTTCTAAAAATGTTTGTATTGTGAAATATGTAGAAAACCACATCTCTTACCTAATTATTATAAAGGAGACAGCTGGTGAACCATCACTGGGTGTTAGAACAATACCAGGGCCCCAAGAATTCCCCCACGTCCCGAGTGCTAACAGGAAGGGCCCCCTGCACCCCGCCGCCCTGCCCTATGTCAGGCACTATTCTAGGTGCTTTCTATTTATGACCATATCTTCTCCTCACAAGGAGGCTGTCAGGGAGTGGGTACAATTTTCCCCACTTCACAGATGGGAAAACAGAGAGGAAAACAGATTGCCACAGCTGGTATATGCAGAACTAGGATTTGTTTTGTTTTTGTTTTGAGACAGAGTCTTGCTGTGTCACCCAGGCTGGAGTGCGGTGGCACAATCCTGCCTCACCGTAACCTCCGCCTCCCTGATTCAAGAAATTCTGTGCCAGCCTCCCGAGTAGCTGGGATTACAGGCTCGTGCCACCACGCCCGGCTAATTTTTGTATTTTTTGTAGAGATGGGGTTTCACCATGTTGCCCAGGCTGGTCTCGAACTCCTGACCTCAAGTGATCTGCCTGCCTCGGCCTCCCAAAGTGCTGGGATTACAGGCATGAGCCATCGCGCCAGGCTAGAACCGCGATTGAACTTGGGCAGTCTGGACCCAGGCCCATGATTTAACTGTTGCACTCTCATGCCTTGCCCTTGAACAATGTGAATGAATGAATGAATGAATGAGTGGGGGTAGGGGGCTCATGAGGAAGGCTCTCACCTCAAGCCAGGCTGGCAGGGAGTGGGGGCTTCCAGGTCCGAGCTGCCAGTCCTGGCCTTTTTCCAAATGTCACCTTCTCCACCCTCAGGCCACTTGGCTTTCCCCACATGGGCTGAGCTCGCTATTTCTTTAACCAGGAAATCCCCAAGGCCAGGCCAGTGGGTACCATATCAGGAGAAAGGCGACTTGGCGTCAGGGCATGGGACCCACGCAGTGCCCTCTGGGACATTTTATCAGGAGAGGGAATCTAGCAGTTCCCAGGACTGGAGCAAATCAGCCTTTGGGTGGGACAGTTCTTTCCCAGATCTAACCTAAGCCTCTCCTGCTGCCTCTTCTTGAGCGAGTGACAGCCAGGATCCATCCCCTTGGACAGCCCTGGGTGACCGTCTCCTGGGCCAGCCCACAGGACCAGCTCTCCCTCCTGCCTAGGGCAGCAGGATGGGCCCCAAGGTACCTATGACGCTGGATCTGTGTGACCGACCCTGTATTGGCAGGCAGGTGTCAATAGGCAGAAACGCTGGCCACTCCAGCCTTGGCCAACATGGTGAACCCCATCTCTACAAAAAATACAAAAATTAGCTGGGCATGGTGGCAGTTGCTTGTAATCCCAGCTACTCAGGAGGCCGAGGCAGGAGACTCTCTTGAACCCGGGAGGCGGAGGTTGCAGTGACCCGAGATCATGCCACTGCATTCCAGCCTGGGAGACAGAGTGAGTGAGACTCCATCTCAAAAAGAAAAAAAAAGCAAAGAAGAAAGTGGGCCACTCACTGCCTCCCCAGAGACCCGTCTTCCTTTATCAGCCAAATCACCTGCGCTGGGCTCTGCTTGGCGGGGTGGACCCCGAGGCCTCGGCAGAGGGGAATCAGGGACCTGCCCTTGGGAGACTGTCCCAGGACACACCTGAACCACATCCCTGGGAATTCCCTTCTCCCCTAGACCTGATCTCCAGCCCTTGGCCTAGGGACACAAGAGAATGGGCTCCAGGCCCCAGGCATTCAACTCAGGGGAGTCAGACGGAGACCCAGGCCCCGTGGGGAGACGTGCAGGCTGACGGCTGAGCTGTGCACGTGGCTGAAGCTCCCTGAGCCTCTGTCTTTTCATCTGTGAAATGGCACTGACCACTGTACCCACTTCATGGGCTGCCGTGAGGATTAAATAGGGTCAAGTACTAGGGTGGCAAACGTTGGCCATCACCAGATGCAGACTGCGCAGGGGCTGCCTCCAAGGTGCGGGGCAGGGAAATTGCCAGGTAGGAGGCAGGGAGGCTTCTTGCTGTTTAAATTGAGCTTTGAATGAAGAAAATGTCACATGAAGGACAGCAGGCACCCCAAGTTGCTGGGACCACCGGCCCGGGGCTCTGACAGTGGAGCAGTCTCATGATGTCCCTTGGAGAGCTGGTCTGGGTGTGGCGCAGCTGTGTGGGTGGCCTGGAAGCCTTCCCTGACACGGCCAGGCTGACAGTAACCAAGCCCATGGACAGGCTGGGTCTGTCCCCACTGCACTGCACTGTGGCTTCTGGCCCAGCTCCAGGCACGACATGGGCCCTCATCAAATATGCACCACAGGAATGGGGACCTTCCAAGCCAGCCCCACCCCCGTGGGAGCCCCACTTCTGTGCTCAGGGGCCCAGTTGCCCTCTGCCACCCAGGAAGGCTATAAACTCCGCAGTGTACCACCACCCCCAGGGGCTTTGGTGAAAAAAAAATTTTTTTTTTTGAGACAAAGTCTCACTCCGTTGCCCAGGCTGCAGTGCAATGGCGCAGTCTCGGCTCACTGCAACCTCCACCTCCTGGGTTCAAGCAATTCTCCTGCCTCAGGCTCCCGAGTAGCTGGGATTATAAATTTCCGCTACCACACCCGGCTAATTTTTCTATTTTTAGTACAGACAGGGTTTCTCCATATTGGCCAGGCTGGTCTCAAACGCCTGACCTCAGGTGATCCACCCGTCTCGGCCTCCCAAAGTGCTGGGATTACAGGCGTGAGCCACTGCGCGTGGCCGATGGTGATTTCTGTACACTTGAAACAAATTTCAGTAATGAGGAAATCACATCCTAAGAGCCAGCCAGTCACTGGGTCTGGAGTGGCCGTTTCCACATCTCCCCAGCTCCAAGCAGCACAGTGAAGTCAGTGGTGGTGCGGTCCCTCTGGGACTCACTGAGGGCCAGGCCCCTGCACCACTTCCCAGGAGAGATCTGGGACAGTCGCTAAGTCACACAGGCCTGGAGTTGGGGGCGGCACACCTGCAGACAGGTGGGACCTGTAGACGCGGCTTTCTCGGTGAGGGGTTACCCAGGCGCAGAGGCACCGCAGAGCCCCATCATGCAGGAGGACAACCTTGTCACCTCCATGGGACTGAAGCTCATCTTCCGCGGGCCAGAAAAAGAAACTTGGGGCTGTGGTGTCAACACTTGCCACAGCTTCCTGAACATGCACCCCAGGTTCCCTGTTCCGGCCTTGTCTTTTTGGAGACCTGCAGTGACTGCTGTTTATCCAGGGGTTTCCCCTGAAGGGTGTGGGCACCGTACAGGAGGGGACAGTTTTAGTGTCAATCGGGGCAGGAGTTCAACAGGTCCTTTGGATGCAGCTAGAGCTAGACCTTCTCAGCCTGTGGCATTTGGGGCTCTGGGAGGTGGGCCCTCTGCTCTGTTGCTGGCCCTACCTGTGTCCACCAAATCGCCCTCACACCTCTGGAGGGGTCCTCCTGGGTGGATCCTTACTGCTTTATGTAGCCTGAGGAACGAGCAACCTTGAGCCCCCGCAGGAAGTGGATGCCACAGCAAGCCCTGCTATTGCTTCTGGGGAGGAAGTCAGGCAGGAAACACCTTCCCCAGCTGGGCTTGCCTCACAAGAGATGTCAGAGCCGGCTTTCCCAACACTTCCTCAAAATTAAGGTGCGGTGCCAGGCGCAGTGGCTCACGCACGCCTGTAATCCCAGAACTTTGGGAGGCCAAGGCAGGCGGATCACTTGAGGTCAGGAGTTCGAGACCAACCTGGCCAACATGGGGAAACCCGTCTCTACTAAAAATACAAAAATTAGCTGGGTGTGGTGGTGGACACCTGTAATCCCAGCTACTCGGGAGGCTGAGGCAGGAGAATAGCTTGAACCTGGTAGGCAGAGGTTGCAGGGGGCAGAGATTGCACCACTGCACTCCAGCCTGGGCAACAGAGTGAGACTCCATCTTGGAAAAAAAAAAAAGAGTTAAGATGGGGTAGGGGTGCAGGGGGCAGGTAAGGAGGGACCTCGAGGCGGCTGGGGGGACAAAAGCATGGGCCTTAGTCTGGGCTTGGTTTTTAGCCCAGTTCCCAGGATGAGAAGGCCCCTCTGGTGCAGCCACACCAGGTCCACCTGCCCTTTGTCACTGATGGGCCACTAGGCCCCTAGGGACCTGTGATTTCTTTTTTTTGAGACGGAGTCTCGCTCTGTCACCCAGGCTAGAGTGCAGTGGTGCGATCTCGGCTCACTGCCAGCTTGGCCTCCCGGGTTCACGCCATTCTGCCTCAGCCTCCCGAGTAGCTGGGACTATAGGCGCCCAGCACCACGCCCGGCTAATTTTTTGTATTTTTAGTAGAGACGGGGGTTTCACCGTGCTAGCCAGGATGGTCTCGATCTCCTGACCTCATGATCCGCCCACCTCGGCCTCCCAAAGTGCTGGGATTACAGGCCTGAGCCACCGTTCCCGGCCAGGGACCTGTGATTTCTACAACCGGCTGAAAGCTGCATCCAGTCTGCCCTGTGAGCCAGGTGAGCGGGCAGCCGTGGGTGAAGTAGAGAGAGCCAGAGCTCCCTTCCCACCGTGGATCCAGGCAGGATCTGAACTCCAGGCAGGGGAAGTGATGCTTTTGAGAGTAAAGAAAGGCCCCACAGCCCTGTTTGCGGTCATCCCCCTGGACTCGCAGGTCTAAGGACAGGGACAGCGGCCTCCAGGTCACCTCCATTCCTAAAATCCGTCCCCTTCCTCTTTCCCCATCATAGGGAAACTGAGGCACTTTGGGAGAACATCAGATCCTCAAAACACATCCAAGTCCAGAAATTGGGGCTTCCCTTTAGGAAGATGAGCAGCGACCTTCCAGAAGATGGAAGTGGTTACTGGGCAGTGACTTTCCAAAAGATGCCCCTTTGGTGTGTAACAATTATCTGCCCCCGAATGGTTAAGCCCACCAGGTGCCTTGAATTTACTAAGACCAGCACTTAGAGTGTAATGTGGAAACTAGAAAGGCCTCGTCCCTCGATCTTCCTCTCTGGTGGAAATTTTGGTCTTTGGAGAAAAAACAAAAACAAAAACAAAAAAACAGAAATGGGAGCCAGGAGGAGGCTCAGAAAAACCAAACTACAGCCAGGCACAGGGGCTCATGCCTGTTATCCCAGCACTTTAGGAGGCTGGGGCAGGCGGATTGCTTGAGGTCAGGAGTTCCAGACCAGCCTGACCAACATGGAGAAACCCCATCTCTACTAAAAATACAAAATTAGCCAGGTGTGGTGGCACATGCCTGTAATCCCAGCTACTCGGGAGGCTGAGGCAGGAGAATCGCTTGAACTGGGAGGTGGAGGTTGCGGTGAGCTGAGATCGTGCCATTGCACTCCAGCCTGGGCAACAGGAGCGAAACTCTGTCTCAAAAAATAAAAAGAAAGAGAGAGACCAACCTACTTCAAAATGGAACTGGCGGCTGGCTCTATATGAGTTTCAGGTCCTAGGGGACCACAGACCCAGGTCCAAGTTGCATCCTCAAGCTTCTGAATAAGACTGGGGCAACGACGTCCTCATCTATACAGTTCCAGAACAGTCTCCCAGACCTCACTTTACATGTCAGCTGACTTAAACCAATTAGAAGATTAAGGCATCATGTAATGTGCTAACTCTGATGTGCGCTGATGGCCTGGGAGGGACGGGGGTGGGGACAGGCAAAGGCGAAACCTTCTCACAAGCAGATGACAATTGCCAGCTCTAGCATTTGAGAGCAGATGCGTCCCTGGCCATTCCCGCAGGACCTCCCTCCAAGGACAAAACTTTGGTTTCCTCCCCACTGAGGACCAGGGGCTTGGAATGGGAGTTGTCACTTGGCAATCAGCAGGCAGGGTTTAATTCATACAGTCCTGGGAGGGAGACATTTCCTTGCTTTTACTGTTTTTCTGATAAAAATGTCCCCAATATAATGGCTGTCCAGAAGTGGATTTGTTCTTAGTCACTCTACTGCCTTACCTGGGAAGTAATTATGTTTGTCCCTTGAATTATTATGAAATCAGGAGGCGGCCGGGTGTGGTGGCTCATGCCTGTAATCTCAACACTTTCGGAGGCTGAGGTGGGCAAATCACGAGGTCAGGAGATTGAGACCATCCTGGCTAACATGGTGAAACCCCATCTCTACTAAAAATACAAAAAATTAGCTGGGCGTGGTGGCAGGCGCCTGTAGTTCCAGATACTCTGGAGGCTGAGGCAGGAGAATCGTTTGAATCCAGAAGGCAGAGGTTGCAGTGAGCCGAGATCGCACCATTGCGCTCCAGCCTGGGCGACAGAGCCAGACTCCATCTCAAAAAAAAAAAAAAAAAAAATCAGGAGGTTTTTGTTTTTTTGAGACAGAGTTTCACTCTGTCACGCAGGCTGGAGTGCAGTGGTGTGATCTTGGCTCACTGCAGCCTCCGCCTCCCAGGTTCAAGCAATTCTCTCCTACCTCAGCCTCCCGAGTAGCTGGGAGTACAGGTGTGCACTACCACAGTCGGCTAATTTTTGTATTTTCACTAGAGACGAGGTTTCACCATGTTGACCAGGCTGGTCTTGAGCTCCCGACCTCAAGTGATCTGCCCTCCTTGGCCTCCCAAAGTGCTGGGATTACAGGCGTGAGCCACCGCGCCCGGCCAAGGAATCAGTTGTTTCAGAAACAAGAGCTTATTAGATACACTGAAGAGACCTACTTGAACTATATTTTGCTTTTTCAATCCAGACTACCGGGCTAACGAAGATTTTACTGGACAAGTTTAACTTCCCCTTCACCCTCTGAAGAATCACACTATCTGCCTTTTAGAAATGCACTGCCTGAGGCTGGGTTTGGTGGCTCACGCCTGTCATCCCAGCACTTTGGGAGGCCGACGCAGGTGGATCACTTGAGGTTGGGAGTTCGAGACCAGCTTGGCCGACATGGGGAAACCCCGTCTCTACTAAAAATACAGGCGTGGTGGCAGGTGGCCGTAATCACAGTTACTGGGGAGGCTGAGACAGGAGAATCTCGAACTCAGGAGGCGGAGGTTACAGTGAGCCAAGATTGCGCCACTGCACTCCAGCCTGGGCAACAGAGTGAGACTCCGTCTTCAAAAAAAAAAAAAAAAAAAAAGAACAGAAATACACTGCCTGTTCATTAATTAATGCAGGCAGCTAAGGCCTCTTCTTTTTTAAGAGACAGGGTCTCACTGTCACCCAGTCTGGAGTGCAGTGGTGTAATCACTGCAGTGGCTCAAGTGATCCTCCCACCTCAGCCTCCCTAGTAGCTGGGACTACAGTTGTACACCACAGCACCTGGCTTAAATCCTTTATGTATGTGTGTGTGTGTGTAAAAATATGTGTATATACCTGAGGCCAGGAGTTTGAGACCAGCCTGGCCAACATGGTGAAACCCCGTCTCTACTAAAAATACAAAAATTAGTCAGGTGTGTTGGTGGGTGCCTGCAATCCCAGCTACTCGGGAGGCTGAGGCAGAATTGCTTGAACCTGGGAGGTGGAGGATGCAGTGAGCTGAGACTGCACCACTGCGCTCTAGCCTGGGCAACAGAGCAAGACTGTCTCAGGAAAAAAAAAAAAAGAAAGGAAAAAATGTGTTATGTACACACAGAATTGTTGTAATGGATTGAATCATGAATATCCTTGGCAAGTCTGTGACCTCACAAATGAGTGTGAAACCAGTAACTGAATGGAGATTCATGGCAGAGCTGGGCTTTTGCCAACAGCAGCCTTGCCATGGCCCTGATTCCCCAGGATGGGCGCTGGGAGGTGTGGCTGAGGGTGGCGCGGCAGGACACATTTTAAGAACATGTTAAAAGAACTGTGAGATGCTATCAGAGAAGCAGTCTCCTCCCAGGTTAGCAGGCAGGTGAATCGTGAGATCAGTTTCCCTTTCTGGCACACGCGGATAGGGCACGGCAGAGGCAGGGACCACGCTGAGAAAAGAAGAGCCTCAGAGTCAGTGTGTGGGCTCAGGCAGGAGGGACTGCTGCATGAGCTCTCGATGGCAGGGGCTTTTGGCACCCAATGTCGTATGTGAGCGGCTCTCCATCCACAGCTGGCATGGCCCGGATGGAAGGGTGGGGGCCCTGGCCCGCTCAGAGGAGATGGGCAGCAGTGGTCTGAGAAACACCGCAAGTGGCGCTGTCCCCGGGAGGCCCGGCGGGCTCTGCCCAGTGCCAGCCTCGGCCTCGGTCTGCGTCCCACCTACGCCGAGCCACCCCCAGGCTTCCCCAGACAGAACCATGAAAACAGCCGAGAGAGCAATGACTTAGTGTGTGAAAGGCATGGATGGATTTTATTGATTACCCTATATCTACAATTTGAGGTAAAATAGAAGCAACACATAAAAGGGCCTATTTCTGCTACCATGTCATATAATTCTCCATTGTGAATATTGTGATAAAGCTACTGAAAACTATGCCGTCACAGAGCCTAGCTTCTTGTAGAGCTGGTATTTTACAACTCGCATTGCTTGTGAAATCTCAACACATGTAAGACTCTCCTAGGAAGGCGCAGAACGTCAGAGGTTGCATCCTTAGCCCCCTGACCCCTCCTCACTCCCCGCGCTGGCACCTCAGGGTTACAAGAAGAACTAGGAAATAATGCCGGCCACGGCGACCCCTGGAGAGGGGGCCGGCTAGAACAGCGTTCCTAAGAATCCGCGCCACAGCAGGTCCCGCGATGTTGGGGCCTTAGTGTCATCGAGCTAGCCCCAATCCTCAACCCGATCTTCAACTTCTGGTACACCATGCATTTTATTTGGACGAAAAGTAAAAGTGGAAGAGGTTCTCTCTGTATTTACTCTATAATTCACACGCTGAGATACTGACCTCTGACTGTTAGGTGATCCAGATGGTTTTGCTTTTAATTATGATAAAAAAACATAGGAACCATGAGAGATAGCTTAGGAAAAGGTTTAGTCAAATATACAGATAGGAACTGTTCACTCAGTCATTAAGGAGAGCCGTGAACAAAGGATCATTTAAATGATTTTTTTTTTTTCAAATAGAAAAACTAAAGAACTGAACTATCACAGGAATTTTTCTTCACTGCAGAAGCTGAGACGTTCCAGTAGGAGAAGTAGGAGATATCTTCACTTGATTGGAAAATAAACACCGTAACTCAAGGCTCTGCTGAGTACATAAAAAATCTGGTGAGATTCATTCCTGTCATTTTCCCTGTCATTTCCCAGCATTGCTGTAAAATCCTGACAGTACATTCCCAAGTACACCAGCCATTCCAGACCCACAGTCACTCTGCTCTTTAATTCACAGAACTGCTGAAAAAGTAGACATTTCTATCTAAAAGTAGAAAAAAAGGTTTGTATAGAAGGTATTTCTGTTATACAAGTATATTACACAGCTTGGGGTAGTAACAGGTCCGAAAAGCTCTTCTCAACCACTGATACTTTAAGCTAAAATAGGAGAGAAAACAAACAAGCAAGCAAAGAGGTTAATCTAATTACAGGAATTTAACAGTCACGAATATCACAACTTAATCTGCAAATTCGGGTAACAATGACTTGGATTCAGAAGCACTCATAAAGCGGGATGAAACCTTAAGTCCATGAGCTGACAGGGTAAGGCAAATTCCAGTACAAGTCTCTGGATTAAAAAAAAAAAATCCATTGTCAAAGTTTCCTGACTTCGGGTCTCAAGCTACTGCTCCTATTATAACTTGGCCAAATTTAAGAAATCTGGAATAATAGGATCAGACTTGTTAACTCAACTCTGCAAGATGAACAAAAGATCTGCAGCTCTGTGAGACTCTGCAAAATACTATTACTATGGAAAAAAAAAAGTCAGTCTAATGATTCTGACTCATAGTGAATTCCAATGAGGAGGACAACGTTGACTCTATTTAGAAACAGAACATTCTTTTTAAGGCAAAAGTGCTTTTACATCTTTGACTGAGAGACATACATTGATCCAAGGAGAATTTCCCTGTAGAATCTTCTAGCTTAAATATCCGGGAAGGCTCCCACCTGGCTCCCACATTCCCTGAAGGCAGGGCCACCATCTTATGTGAAAGTGGGGAGATCACATTAGCTACGCGTATGCAGGGGGTTCAGATGGACACCACACAGCATCCCTGACACAGAAGCTGATTTACCCTAGGAGGGAAGAGGTCTACCACGTGGGGTCTGGTTCTTGCTTGATCTGAGAGCTTCCATCAGTCTCTTTTATTTCTATCAACAGAAACAAAACGGTACCGATTAATTATTTTGCAGACCTGCTCAGTGATAAATCCATTCGTACCAAACTATTTACTAAGATATGGTTTAATAAGAAGGACAAGACACCAAACATCAAAAGAGCTTCAGAGAGACATCTCTTTAGCAATACATTCAAAATTTTGTTACTTATGTTTTCAAAGTAACATACATCTTCTGGCTTACATGCATTTAAAGGACACACGTTAGGTTATCTAGGTTATGTAGCAGAGTCATTCACGGAGAATTTACCAAGTCATCTGGGGGAAATGGAGCAAAAGCAGCTATGCGTCATCACTCAACAGCATAACCTGCAAATCCAATTCACCCAGAAGAAAGAGAGCAAAACCACCACCCAGTTCTAGTGAAATAGTTTAAATGCACAATCCTTTGTCCTGATAAAAAAGTCTTGGCTGGGCAAGGTGGCTCGCGCCTGTAATCAGAGCACTTTGGAGGCCAAGGCTGGCGGATCACTTGAGGTCAGAAGTCTGAGACTAGCCTGGCCAACATGGTGAAACCCCGTTTCTACTAAAAATACAAAAATTAGCCAAGCATGGTGGTGCAGGCCTGTAATCCCAGCTACTCGGGAGGCTGAGGCAGGAGAACTGCTTGAGCCCGGGAGGCGGAGGTTGCAGAGATCACGCAACCTCACTCCACCCTGGGTGACAGAGCAAGTCTCTGTCTTTAAAAAAAAAAAAAGAAGAAGAAGAAAGAAGAAGTCTTAAGGACTTGCAGGACCACCCCACCCTTTTACCTTCTGTGGCTGGAACTTCCAACTGGCTTGGTTCAGCTGATTCTAAAGAGAAACACAGAGACTGATTTCCACATTGTTCCAACAGCTGCTTTATACTATGTAAAGAACCCAGGAGGAGGAAGAGGAGAAAAGCCCTCTAGACTCTGTACAAACACAGGTGCATGATGAAACAATGCTCACGGTCTTGAGATGGAGCACACGATTATCCAAGTGTACTTTCAAATTTCTGTTTTTCACATGTGGTCCTAAGTTCACATATACAACTGAAGTTTGAAAGAGCAGAGTCTTAACATAGCTCTACCATGAAAACAAGCTCCTTAGTTATGCTTTCTCCCTTATCCTTCTGTTTACTCCCTTTAATAAAAGCTTTTCATTACTTTTTTTGTTTTTCTTCGTATGTTTGTTTTTTTGAGACAGAATCTCCTTTCTGTTGCCCAGGCTGGAGTGCAGTGGCATGATCTTGGCTCACTGCGACCTCCGCCTCCCAGGCTCAAGCGGTTCTCCTGCCTCAGCCTCCTGAGTAGCCGGCACACGCCACCACGTCCGGCTAGTTTTTGTATTCTTAGTAGAGACGGGGTTTCACCATGTTGGCCAGGCTGGTCTCGAACTCCTGATCTCAAGTGATCTACCCTTCTCAGCCTTCCAAAGTGCTGGGATAACAGGCGTGAGCCACCGCGCCCAGTCTCATTACTTTCAATGACTCACACAGCACCAGGCCATTCCACTTGTTTTTTAAGGAATTTTTTAAAAGCACAATCTGTACATTTCTACTGAAGAACATTTTGCTCACTGACTTATGGCAGACATTAGAAACGGATGGCAGAGTCAGGTTAAAGTGACGGCCCTCTTGCTCTGCCATTTCATCCTACCCATTAATCCTGGGGTTCCTGATGTTAAGCCTGAGCTGGGATAGGGGGTGCAAATGGTCTGCAGCCCCCAGTTCTCAATCAGGACCCACAGCTTGAATTTATGTTTTGATCAGCTGTCAAACCCAGGAGTGAAAACCACAGAGAAGCATGTGTGTGCTGTGTAACTGAGTGCCCTCAGGGCAGGTGACTGAGAGCCGAAGCCACACGCAGGCACGCCATGTGTGCCACTGTGCAGGCAGGAGTAGCTCCGGGCCCTCCCCTGCCTCGCTCACCTTGTATCACGGGGCCTTCTGACTCACTCTGATCAACCAGCTCTGAAAATGAAGCAGATTGGTTTAAATAATGTAAGGATGTGTTGTTCCCTTGGAAAAGCATTTTAACATACATTTGCTGTTTCCCTCAAGATGAGAAGGAAACAAGCCTCAGAGTTCTGATATGTCCCTCAGAATCACTAATTCATAGTAATTACCATAAAACTCTATTCCACACTACCACACAAGAACAGGAACAAAAGAGAACATTTTATTTATGTATTTATTTATTTATTTATTTATTTATTGAGACAGAGTTTTGCTCTTGTTGCCCAGGCTGGAGTGCAATGGCACGATCTCAGCTCACTGCAACCTCCGCCTCTAGGATTCAAGCAACTCTCCTGCCTCAGCCTCCTGAGTAGCTGGGATTACAGGCACGCGCCACCACACCCAGCTGATTTTTGTATTTTTAGTAGAGACAGGCTTTCACCATGTTGGACGGGCTGGTCTCCAACTCCCAACCTCAACTGATCCGCCTGCCTCAGCCTCCCAAACTGCTGGGATTACAGGCGTGAGCCACCGCGCCTGGCCTCACTTTTATACATTTTTAATAATAAAGTTAAGAAAACAAAACACACTCGCAAAATTAAGTTTGGCTCAAAATACTATTGAAAATGACATCAACGTTAAGGAATTGAAAGGACATTTGTTCACTCGCTCAGCAATATTTGAGAGCCCCATGTGTGCCAGGCACTGTGCTGAAATACTAACAGAAGCAGGCACATTGTGACTTACTTTGTCACGAAATCCAAGCACAGTAATTATAACAGTCATAAAAGCAGTAATAAATATAGATTGTATTCGCTGAGCACATACTGTAGGCTAAACACATACTAGAGGCTAGACGCTGTTCTAGGTTAGGGGGATGCAAACTCTTTTCTTGCAGAGCCAATTAGTAAATATTTTAGGTTTTGCAGGCACACACTTGCTGCTGCCATCTCTCAATTCTGCCATAAACAAATGGACACGATGGTGGTTTCAATAAAACTTTATGCATACACGTCGGCAGGAGCTTGCTGACACCTGTTCCAGATGCTTTCCATCTACTGGAACGACTCCCCCAAAATCGGTGCTATTATTACCATTTTATGATTAAGTGCATCGAGGATAGGAAGTTAAGAAGCTTGAATAATTTTACAACTAGGAAGTGCCTGGTGTTTTTACTGAGGGCTAAAACAAGTATTTGCCATGGTTACTGACATAGGTGAAGTAACGTGATATACGTTAAGCATGTATACACACTCACACGCACACACGTCAGACCCCAGGAAAAAACAAAAACAAAACACTTCACAAAATACTCACGGTTATTAATCACAAGTCCTGGAAATGGTCTAAAGAGAGAAACAAATTGTAAAGTATAACAATTTATTTTCACTCTGTAAGAATTTACAGGTATAATTGTTTATTCAACTCATATCTAGCCCACGTCATTTACGTACTACAATGAGAAGTATTATCCATGACCTTATAAGCTTATGGAAGAGATAGATATGTATCAATAATAAGAACACTGTTAGAAAGTGTTAAGCTACTAGTAAATGGAGGAAAAACAAAAAATAGAAACGTAGAGCAGGGAACAGAGTGATTCTAAGTTTAACATACGGAAGAACGGAAGGGGCTTTTTGCCTAACTCCTGGGAGTGATATGGAGAATGACCGTGGGTGAAGTGGAACCAAAATATGAGATTTTGAGGGAAAGAAGATTGGAAGAAGACGAGTGTATGAGAAGCCTCAAGAGGATTTATTATGAGATTTCTGAGTGCCAGTCCCAAGAGACCTGAACTAGAGACAGTGGCAATCTGATGATGAAATGATTGGGTAGGTTGAGTCGTAGCTGTTTCTGGGGGGCTGGAAGACAAAGGGGAAGATAACCTGGGGTTGGTGCTCAGGTGGGCATCTCTTACGGTGACAAGGACATGGGAAGGAATGTGGCACTCACAATGGTGTCAGAGGCGAGTACAATCATCATGCCTGCTCTATGGGAAGGAGCTGACACTCTCAGTGGGAACAACGATCAATCTCATTTACAGACAAAGAACAGAGTGACCTGGCTAACAAATGGCTGATGCGAGGTTGAATCCGTCTGACCCGAAACCTGTGACAAGGCGCCCTAAGACAGAGGTTGACAAAGTTTTTTTCTTGTGATGGAGTCTCACTCTGTCGTCCAGGCTGGAGTGCAGTGGCATGATCTTGGCTCATTGCAACCTCCACCTCCTGGGTTCAAGTGACTATTCTGCCTCAGCCTCCCGAGTAGCTGGTATTACAGGCACCCGCCATCATGCCCAGCTAACTGTTGTATTTTTGTAGAGATGGGATTTCACCATGTTGGCCAGGCTGGTCTGGAACTCCTGACCTCAGGTGATCTGCCTGCCTTGGCCTCCCAAAATGCTGGGATTACAGGCGTTAGCCACTGTGCCTAGCTAAGGTTTTTCTACAAAGTGCTAGAGAGTAAATATTTTAGACTTTGGAGGCCATGCCATCTCAGTCCCAGCTACTTACTCACTGTGACAGGAAAGCAGCCATGGATAATACGGGTGTAGCTGTGTTTCAGGAAGACTCTAAAAATAGGAGGCAGGCTGAATTTGGCAAACAGTCCTAGTTTGCCAACCCTTTGCCAAAGAATTAAAAGAGTCAGCTTAGTTCGTAGAAGCACATCTGACATTCTAATGATGACACAAGTTATTTTGATTTGTTGATTGCACAGCATAGGAAGCCGGATTCGATGACTACCTGTGGCTGCATTTTAGAAGAGTCAGCCTCATGAGCTCCAGATTCGCTCCTGTGACTAAGCAGGAAACTCTCACTTACCTAATGACCGTGAATTTGATAAACTCGGCAGAGTCTAAGATCCTTCTCATGGAGCTGATTTCCAGGTAGCTGGGGGCTTTGAAGGACACCCCCGGGGGCATGCCATCAACCACCACACAGCCAGGGTTAATTGTGATTTTCCTGTAGGGAACTTTCACAGGAAAACCCATACCAATAGCTTCACCTACAGGGACAGTGAGACAAACAGCACAACAGCACAGATTAACCCACTGCCTTAAACAGCCTGTCAAAAGCACAAGATTAACATTTATTTTAAAGACTCTCTGCTGTTAACTAAGGTCTTTGTACACTTCAAACAAATTTAAATATGAACCTTAAATTTTTGTTTTTTGAGACAGAGTCTTGCTCTGTCACCCAGGTTGGAGTGTGGTGGCTTGATCTCAGCTCACTGCAATCTCTGCCTCCCAGGTTCAAGCAATTCTCGTGCCACAGCCTCCTGAGTAGCTGGGATTACAGCTGTGCACCACCATACCCGGCTAATTTTTTGAATTTTTTAGTAGAGACAGGGTTTCACTATGTTGGCCAGGCTGGTCTCGAACTCCTGGCCTCAACTGATCCACCTGCCTCGGGCTCCCAAAATGCTGGGATTACAAGTGTGAGCCACACTGCCAGATGGTGAACCTTAAATTCATTAACTTTCATACTGACAATCAATAGTGTAACACTAATGGTATCTTATTAAATAAATTTAGCACAAACAACTCACTTTTAAATTTTAATTCCTTTTATATAGGATTACAACCATCTAACCATCATCTGCTGAAAAGATCTTATTAAAACAAATCTCTTTGCTTATAGCAACTGTACTTTGCAAATGCAAAACTTACCAAATTTCCGACTAAAGAGGTCATTCACTTGTTCTCTTAGCTGTCTAGCTTTTTCAACTTTCGAGAGTCTTTCATTATCATCATCTGAAACAGTTCAGAGAAAACCCAAAACTTAAATACTGCTTTTTTTTTTTTATGGTAAAGAGATGGTATCTCACGATGTTGCCCAGACTGGCCTTGAACTCTTGGGCTCAAGCGATCCTCCTGCCTAAGCCTCCCAAGTAGCCGAGACTACAGGTACAAGCCGCTGCTCAATGATGCACTTTTAATCCCAATTTTTAGGACCTCTGTGTAATGTTTTCAAGCATTTTCCATTTTTTAATGATTTAAGTATTTGAGCACTTTGAGCTAATTAAATTTGAAATTGTTCAAAATAATGCCTAACTAAAAATGCTACAAATTTATTCTTGTTACAAAGACCTTTACCTGCTGTTTTATATAGATTTTTTTTTTTTCCCAGATGGAGTATGGCTCTGTCACCAAGGCTGGAGTGCAGTGGCCCCATCTCGGCTCACTGCGACCTCCACCTCCCGGGTTCAAGCAGTTCTCCTGCCTCAGCCTCCCAAGTAGCTGGGATTACAGCCACGCACAACCAGGCCTGGCTAATTTTTCTTGTATGTTTAGTAGAGTCAGGGTTTCACCATGTTGGCTAGGCTGGTTTTGAATTCCTGACCTCAAGCGATCCTCCTGTCTCAGCCTCCCAAAGTGCTGGGATTACAGGCGTGAGCCACCGTGCCCGGTCTCATATAGACTTTTTTTAAGGAACAGACTAGACATTTGGGTGGTTAACAGGATTTAGCTCATGCCAAGTGCCAAAACTTGCCGTTGCTGTTTGGAGAGCAACTGTATTTGGAAGGCAACTGCTGTAGGAGTCTGGGAGGAGCACCAGGCAATGTGTAATGTATCCGAGTCCCCGGATGAGCTGAGCAAACCTCTCTAGTTGGGAAAGTCCAAGAGGCCCTGAAGAGACCCCCCAAAACTCTGATGGAAGCAGAGAAATCATACCTGGAATTGTCACCTGAATGATGTTAAGGTCTTCAACACCTGATGCAGTAGTATTAACATTGGGTGATGAATTTATTTTTCCTGAAAATATACATTTAAAATCAGAATTTGTAGAAAACACGGTCAACATCTCTAATAATCACGCTGTCTGAGACTGTTTTATCTCAGTCCTGTTCAAGGTTCTTTCTTTCCATGGTAGATCATTTCAAGAAGACATGATGCCCCCTGAAGGGCTGCCTTTCACTGTTTTTCTCTTCCTGGGGGTGCTTAGGAGATCATCACAAACTCACAGAGCCACCCAATTATTAAAGAACTAAAAATTGTGAAATAGCCCGAACTACAACTTTGAATGGGTTTTCTTTTTTCTTTTTGAGATGAGTCTTGCTCTGTTGTCCAGGCTGGAGTGCAGTGGTGTGATCTCGGCTCACTGCAACTTCCGCCTCCCGGGTTCAAGTGATTCTGCTGTCTCAGCCTCCTGAGTAGCTGGGATTATAGGCGCCTGCCACCACGCCTGGCTAATTTTTTATATTTTTAATAGAGACAGGGTTTTGCCGTGTTGGCCAGGCTGGTCTCAAACTCCTGACCTCAGGTGATCCACCCACCTCAGCCTCCCAAAGTGCTGGGATTACAGGCGTGAACCACCATGCCCGGCCTCAATGGCTATTCTTTAAACAATGTTTGTAAACCACAGCTGCACAATGCATGCCTAAGAGCATGTGTTCTATAGCAATGAAAATACAGAAAATACACTCACTGGGAGGGCTCTTAGAGGAGGTGCTCTCCTTAATCGCCGTCTCAAACATTTCGGGCCTATAGACAAAAGAGAAAAAAAATGTGCTGATCAAACAGTAAAACTCTAACATTAAAATTTAAACAACTCAAAGATTTACAAACCAGTAACTCTGTAAAGTCTAAATTCAATTCTTAGTCATGAAGAACAGAAATCATATGCTTATCTAAAGAACCACAGCCAAAAAGACAAACCACAATTGTAAATTTAACATCCATTGCTGCCTCTCATTGGCTGCCCTTCCCCTACGCTGGTTTTATTGGCATCTTCTTTCCAAGGTTAGAATGTATCCTGAAAAGAATCAGTGCCAGACTTGAGGATGGAAAGAGAAAACGCCCCACAAACGCAGCATGGAAACACAAGATGGGCTGTAAAAACAGGAGCACTTGAGGCTCTCACTCTGGAAGCAGAAGCAGAGGGCTTAGAGGCTGCCAAACCTCTGCAGACCTGGCCAAAAGCATAAAAGGTGGCCATTGGCCGGGCGCGGTGGCTCACGCCTGTAATCCCAGCACTTTGGGAGGCCGAAGGCAGGCGGATCATGAGGTCAGGGGTTTGAGACTAGCCTGACCAACATGGTGAAACCCCTTCTCTACTAAAAATACAAAAATTAGCTGGGCATGGTGGCACATGCCTGTAATCCCAGCTACTTTGGAGGCTGAGGCAGGAGAATCACTTGAACCCAGGAGGCGGAATTTGCAATAAGCCGAGATCACACACCACTGCACTCCAGTCTTGGGTACAGAGCGAGATTCTGTCTCAAAAAAAAAAAAAAAAAAAGTGGCCAGCTTTGCTTGAGAGCATCCCTGGGTGACTCAAAATTAAGCCTGACACCAAGTAAATGAAACCTAAAATTCATTTCAATTGATTTCAAATAATTCATGTGCATTAGCATGTACTATAAAATTCCAATTATTCTTATTTCTTTTTTTAATTTTTTTTGAGACAGAGTCTTACTCTGTCATCCAGGCTGGAGTGCAATGGCACGATCTCCTCCGCCTCCTGGGTTCAAGTGATTCTCCAGTCTCAGCCTCCCTGAGTAGCTGAGATTATAGGTGCCAGCTACCACCCCTGGCTAATTTTTTTTTTTTTTTTTTGTATTTTAAGTAGAGATGGGGCTTCACCATGTTGGCCAGGCTGGTCTCGAACTCCTGACCTCAAGTGATCTGCCTGCCTTAGCCTCCCACAGTGCTGGGATTTATGGCCGCACCCGGCCCATTCCTATCTATTTCAATTATGTTAGCCTAATCCACAGATGTTCAAGCAAACAGGAGAAATTAAAAATATTCTATTAAGTTGGAGAAATAAAAGGACTTAAAAAACTAAACAGCTGCTCAGATTCCAGCAGCATCAAATAGTAACAACATAGCTGTGTAGATTTAGCAACCAAAAGTCGTTATCTCTCCAGTATGGTGGAGTCCTCCTTCCCTTCTACTAGCAGCATAAGGAAAATTTCTTCTGTTTTTTTTTTGTTTGTTTGTTTGTTTTTGAGATGGAGTTTTGCTCTTGCTGCCCAGGCTGGAGTGCAGTGGCACGATCTTGGCTCATTGCAACCTCTGCCTGCTGGGTTCAAGTGATTCTCCTGCCTCAGTCTCCCAAGTAGCTGGGATTACAGGCACGTGCCACCACGCCCAGCTAATTTTTGTACTTTTAGTAGAGATGGGTTTCATCATGTTGGCCAGGTTGGTCTTGAACTTCTGACCTCAGGTAATCCACCTGCTTTGGCCTCCCAAAGTGCTGGGATTATAGGTGTGAGCCATGGCACCTGGCCAGAAGTTTTAAACATATACAAGAGTGCAGCTTAAAAAGGAGTTTTTCTGACTCCAGAGCTAATTCAGCCCTGCCACAAACACAAACCCACATACCCATCTCCCAGTGTCAAACATAATCAACTCATGCTAATTCCACTTCATCCAATTTCCTTACTTTTTAATGATGAACTTAATTTTGGCTTTGTTTCTGAGTATCTTCTCCAGCCTCGGAATGCCAAAAGTCGATGGTCTTCTGAATGGCACACCCTCAGGTAAGCCTTCCACATAAAAGTCTTCCGGGAAAGACTCAAATAACGCGAACGGCACCTTCACAGCTTGTTTAAGGCCAAGAGCTTCCCCTGCAAAACAGCCGCGTATACGAAACAGAACATGGGCGAAATGACGCCATTCAATCCCGAAAAACCCACACGTTGCCAATGACAGGGATACTCCAACGCTCAGTATCCCACTCTGCTCCCTCCTACTCCCATGAAGGCACCCTGCGTGGCAGTAAGAAGGTTTCAAAATAGACTTACCACATTTCTCATTGAAGAGATTTTCAACTTTCTGTTTTAGGTCCGTGATTTTGGCATTCCAGGCCTCTGCATATAAAACATGAGAGTTAAATTGCAATACTTATCACAGTACTTATCAATACACATTCACAGGCAGGAGTGTTTCATCTTATTTGTGCATCTTGTTTTTTTTTTTTGTTGAGACAGAGTTTCGCTCTTGTTACCCAGGCTGGAGTGCAATGGTGCGATCTCTGCTCACTGCAACCTCCACCTCCTGAGTTCAAGCAGTTCTCCTGCCTCAGCCTCCTGAGTAGCTGGGATTACAGGCATGCGCCACCATGCCTGGCTAATTTTGTATTTTTGGTAGACACGGGGTTTCTCCATGTTGGTCAGGCTGGTCTCGAACTCCCAACCTCAGGTGATCCGCCCACCTCGGCCTCCCAAAGTGCTGGGATTACAGGCGTGAGCCACTGCGCCTGGCCTTATTTGTGCATCTTTAAGAAGAAATAAAAAATGCATAATCTTTTACCACGATATGACTTGACAACTACTCCCATCCTGATACATAAGCAAACTGTTTTAGTACATTGCTTTTATGTTGACTACAAATAAGTGAACAAATGCTAAAATAAAGAAAAAACAAATGAAAACCCCCAAAATGCCCCCACAAATTATAGTGTCTACTACATGCGAGGTATGGTTCTAAGTACTTTAAATGACAGTATTTATAATCCTCATCATAACCTCATGAGAAAGAAAGTAATGTTATTACCATTTTGCACAAAGGGAAACTGAGGCAGGGTGTATTCGCCTGCCCAAGTGGCATCGGATTTGAACTCAGATCTGAACTCAGGCAGCCTGGCTCTACGGGCTATTCCTTTAACCTTTGATATATACTGACTCACCAATAAGAACAATTCACCTGGTAAAATGAAACATAATGAACGTATTCTATTTAAAACTATGAAAGAAAGAAAAATAAAACGCTTACTTACCAAAGGAAAACTCTCTCCCTCGTGGCTTGAAGGGAACGTTAGAACCATTAGTCTGGGTCGGGGTTCGAACAGCTGAGGTTTGAGGATTGTTGTTATTAGGGCCTAAAAGACGGAAAAAATAATGATAATCCACACACATTTAATGACGTAAGTGTCTCTAGGTTACAATCTTCAAGTCCAGCCTGTACCAGAAAACAAAGCTAGGTTCAAATTGAAATGGGTATTCTTGTCATTCCGGCGAGTTCCACAGAAACCATTTTTCTATTTCTACAGAAACCCATTTTTCTTCTCTTCTTCTTCTTCTTTTTTTTTTCTTTGAGACAAAGTTTCGCTCTTGTTGTCCAGGCTGGAGTGCAATGGCGCAATCTCGGCTCACCGCAACCTCTGCCTCCTGGTTTCAAGCAATTGTCTTGCCTCAGCCTCCCGAGTAGCTGGGATTACAGGCATGCGCCACCAGGCCCAGATAATTTTGTATTTTCAGTAGAGATGGGGTTTCTCCATGTTGGTCAGGCTGGTCTCGATCTCCCAACCTCAGGTGATCCGCCTGCCTCGGCTCCCAAAGTGCTGGGATTACAGGCGTGAGCCTCCACGCCTGGCCCTAATTTTGTATTCTTAAAGCAGGCCTCCCAGGCCCCGTGAACTTGGCTCTGCCCTTTAGGAAAGGCTGGCATCTTGTATATAAGAGAGATCTTCCTCTGATCTCTTCCGGAAGGAGGAAAGTCAAGGGTTCAATATATTTTTAATTCTTGGCATTTTTGAACAGAAATAATTAATCAGGTGTAAGTTGTCCATGGATGCCTGTTGGCTATCTTATGAGAAAGCAGGCTCTCTGAAAGTGTGCCACATGACTAAATGGGGACTTCCGCGCCACTCAACACCAGTACGGCAAACTCTTATTTAAAAACTTGACACCTGGGATATAGAGAATGATCCTAATGCAGTGATTTCCTTCTGCATTTATGAAGAGATGGAAGAAATATCCATACTTGACAGTTGGTTGGAGATTGTCTTTAGTATTGTATGCAGTATTTTAACACTGTGAGCCTGAAAAGACAAGAACCAGCTGGGCGTGGTGACTCACTTGAGGTCAGGGGTTCGAGACCAGCCTGGCCAACATGGTAAAACCCCGTCTCTACTAAAGATATAAAAATTAGCTGGAGTTGGTGGTGGACGCCTGTAATCCCAGCTACCTGGGAGGCTGAGGCAGGAGAATCACTTGAACCCAGGAGGCGGAGGCTGCAGTGAGCCGAGATTGTGCCACTGCACTCCACCCTGGGCAAGAGAGCGAGACTCTGTCTCGAAAAAGAAAAAGAAAATACTTTTATTCAAGGCACTGCTGTTTAAACCACCCTAAACTTTCTTTCCTTAGAAGAATAGAAAAAAATGAAGAGGAAAAAAAAGATAAAACATTCCACATGACTCTGCACCCTTATTTGTTATGATAAAGGAAAAGCATTTTAGGGCTTTCCTTGGGGGCAGTTTATGATGTGATCCATGTTATCTGTTTTCTATTAAGGATTTAAAAATTTTCAATTAGAAGCATTCAGAAATTTAGCTTTATCACAGGCAGCTGTTCACAGTTAAAGCTAGTTTGGTTAACGTCATCTGTATAAACCTGTATAAACACATAGCTAGTGAACTGACATAATTAGTAAACTAGAGAATGAACAGAAACATACTGAGGACTGGCCCTTACCTTCCACAGTGACCTCAATTTCAGGAACCTTTGAATTACTCCCAGGACTTCGTGGTCTTTTGGGGGACTGCAAAGCTGTAAAATAAGCAGAGTTCCTTTTGTACATTGTAGGGAAAAAAAAAATACAGAAGGAGATGCTTTATAAGAGCAGAGTATTAAAATTCATACAGTTTGGTTCTTTTCAAAGAAACCTGCAGAATTAAACTTGTAGTGTAATCCTCCACAGGGGCTCAACAAAGCTGTGAAAACATGAATGACCTGGGATTGCAAATGTGACATTTCCAATGAAATATTTTTTTTTTTAAAAAGAAAAATAGTTCCATTAAATAAAATACCTTAGAAAGCAAAGTAAACAACTCCAAGCCCCACAAAGATATTGGCCGATTCCGTATGATTTAAGGAATGCGGATAAAGAGTGTCTTAATGCGCTCAAATAGGATACGGAGTACACGTCGTCTCTTACCTTTAGTGTTTATTTTACTAGCCATCCCAGGAGGCAAGTAGGAAATAACTAGTTCAGGTCTAGAAAGAAAACCAAGAAGTGTTACAGTAGCCAGTACAGTGGTGGCCTCACAGCTAGTAAAACGGTCGTGATGTGATCAGGGTTTTTTTTCTAAAGACGTTCACAGAATCATCCTGTAACACAATAATTCCTAGTGTTGTGGACAAAAGACCCTGACTTTTCCTTCCCATGACTGGTAAGCCATTTTAGGAAGAGTAAATAAGTGACTATTTTCATTAAAAAAGAAAAAAAAGAAAAAAAAAAAACACTAGTGTACTTTCTTTAGCCACTAAAATTCTGCAGAAATGTAGATAAGAAAATCAATCATTAGGCCGTGCACGGTGGCTCATGCCTGTAATCCCAGCATTCTGGGAGGCTGAGGCGGGTGGATCACCTGAGGTCAGGAATTCCAGACCAGCCTAGCCAACACGGTGAAGCTCCATCTATTCTAAAAATACAAAAATTACCCAGGCGTGGCAGTGCAAGTCTGTAAGCCCAGCTACTCGGGAGGCTGAGGCACGAGAATTGCTGGAACCCAGGAGGCGGAGGTTGCAGTGAGCTGAGATTGCGCCACCGCACTCAAGCCTGGGCGACAGAGCAAGAGTCCGTCTCAAAAAAAAAGAAAGAAACTCAATCATCAATATTTAGTCGCTCTCAAGATTGACCAGGAATAACAGAGCAGATAAAAACCAGCAAATTAAACTTCCATTCAAGTACTCAGGCATACTGCGAGTCACCACGGGGCCTCACGGTGACTCCGCGGAGGCGATTGTCACTATTTTCCTTGCACGGATGAAGATGATTGAGTATGGGCAGGGGCAATGGACAGTACGCGGACTGCAGCTCACAGCCAGGCTTTGCCATCAAGGACTTACAGCCACGCCTGTCACCTCTAGCTTAAAAAAATCTTAACAGAAATGTCATTTTATTGTTTTGATTCCAGAAACGACTACAGTGGCAAAGAGAACTTACTTTTTAACAACGAACTTGATTTTATTACTCCCGCGGACGATCCTTTCAAGTCGTGGAATTCCAAACCAGGTAGGGCTTCGGAAGGGAATCCCCTCTGGCAAGCCTTCCACGTACAAGAACTCCGGGTTTGATTCAAACACAGGATATGGTACTTTTACCGCCTCGGTAAGTCCAAGAGCTTGAGCTGAAAGTGCAAGAGAACGTAAGTTGCGGAGGATAACATCTGACACAGACATTTCTTTCTTTGTGTCTACATTCTCGAGTACAGTATGGACAAGCTCCCTACGGTCAAGCAATATCCACTTCATATTGAAGGCATTTTGCTTAGGATATGGGGCAAATCTGAAGAACGAGCCTAAAAAATAAGTGCTTTTAGGAGGAACATTTTAACACTTTCAATCAAAAGGAGAGTTATGTTATTAGTGAAAATGACCTCTGTGCTCTGGGCAGAAATGACCGAAGGCCATTCCACACAGCAGTGGACCCTGCTGGCCTTTGTGTTATCATCAAGAAGCAGGGTGTCTGTTCACAAACAGGCGGTGTCTACGATACAGCTAAGCAGCACTCAGTTCGAGTGGTCAGAGGCAGGGTAGTCAGGACTCCTGATCTGAGACAGGAAATGTCAACCCCAGGTATTGAGATAATGGACAGAAGTGCCCCGGGAATTTTGCTAGCACTGCCCACTCCTTACTTCCTTCTCCATGACAGACACACCCAATCAACTGAAACACTCTTTCTTGCTGAGCCTCCTCAGAATCGTTCTCAAGACAGCACTCCAGGAAACCGCTGTCAACAAATCTAAGCTGAAACAAATGATGAAACCTATTTGCCACATGGGTGTTAGCCAGACGAGAAGTACAAACAGTGGAACTGAAACTTATCCCAACACCTCCCTTCCTCTCCCATTCTGACACGTGAGAAAGTGGAATCCAAGAGAAATGAAGTCATCTGCTTGGTTTCAGTAGCAAGTGTAGTGGTAGAAAGAAACAGAAACCCAGTTTCTGGGACCTTCCTTCTTTAGGTCCTGAACTTTTTTTCCTTCTTTTTTTTTTTTTTTTTTTTTGAGACAGAGTCTCACTCTGTCGCCCAGGCGGGAGTGCAGTGGTGCGATTTCGGCTCACTGCAAGCTCCGCCTCCGGGGTTCAAGCCATTCCCCTGCCTCAGCCTCCCAAGTAGCTGGGACTACAGGCGCCCGCCACCACGCCCGGCTAATTTTCCTGTATTTTTAGTAGAGACGGGGTTTCATCGTGTTAGCCAGGATGGTCTCGCTCTCCTGACCTCCTGATCCGCCCGCCTTGGCCTCCCAAAGTGCTGGGATTACAGGCGTGAGCCACCGCGCCCGGCTGGTCCCGAACTTCTATACTTCATTCAGACATGGCCCTTCGTTGATATGTTATTAAAGACATAAATACTGGCTTTTACTTACCAAATTTCAAATTAAAAATCTCTTCCACTTGCTTCCGTAGCTTGGTAATTCTGACATTCCAATCTTCTTTGACTGGAAAACAAAAAGAAACCCAATAACCATGTTATTTATCAGTGCTGTTGCAAATCAGAATGGATTTTGCTAGAAAGTACTCTTGTTTGCAGTGATTCTTTTTTGTTTGTTTTGTTTTATTTTTTTGAGACAGAGTCTTGCTCTGTCGCCCAGGCTGGAGTGCAGTGGCACGATCTCGGCTCACTGCAAGCTTCGCCTCCCAGGTTCACGCCATTCTCCTGCCTCAGCCTCCCGAGTAGCTGGGACTACAGGCGCCCGCCACCACGCCCAGCTAATTTCTTTTTGTATTTTTAGTAGAGGTGGGGTTTCACGGTGTTAGCCAGGAAGGTCTTGATCTCCTGACCTCGTGCTCTGCCCGCCTCGGCCTCCCAAAGTGCTGGGATTACAGGCGTGAGCCACCATGCCCGGCCTGCAGTGATTCTCTTAATTCAGTTTCATTAAAAGCAAACATTTGGGGTCTTTTTTTAAAATTAATTAATTAATTTATTTTTTATTATACTTTAAGTTCTAGGGTACATGTGCACAATGTGCAGGTTTGTTACATATGTATACATGTGCCATGTTGGTGTGAAAATTTGGGGTCTTAAGGAAAATAATAATTTCCAGTACTTGCCAAATATCAGAAAAACTGCAGAAAGACAGAATTTATTTATTTATTTAGAGAAAGAGTCTTGCTATGACGCCCAGGCTGGAGTGCGGTGGCCTGATCTCAGCTCACAGCAACCTCTGCCTCCTGGGTTCAAGCGATTCTCCTGCCTCAGCCTCCAGAGTAGCTGGGATTACAGGTGGCCACCACCACGCCCGGCTAATTTTTATATTTTTAGTAGAGACAGGGTTTCACCATGTTGGCCAAGCTGGTCTTGAATGCCTGACCTCAAGTGATCTGCCCGCCTCGGCCTCCCAAAGTGCTGGGATTACAGGCGTGAGCCACCGTGCCCAGCCTAGAAAGACAGAATTTAAATTTAAGTTTACATTGTAAATAAAGTGAAATTTGTCCACATGAAAGAGTGCTCAAAATCAGTGCTTCTCACACATTCCTCCTTGGAGAAGTCCCTCAGGGAACTCGGTCAGAGCAGGGAGGCCAGCTGCATGAGGTTCAAGGGCTCCCACACCAGTTTCAACAAGAGGGACTTTGCTTTTATTTGCTTTCTCTACAGGCAATCCTTGTTTTATCTAACAGATATGTGCCTAAAAATCTACATAAAGCAACACTTCACTAATCAAAGTGACTTTTCGCATCAGAAATCAATGATAAAGGGACGGAATTCATGTGGGGGGTTGGAGTGGACGCAGGCGTGAGTGGGTCCAGCAGATGGAAACACAGCTGCCAAGTCTGCCCTGTCCTTAGCTTCTGCAGGAGGTATGGGGAACTCTGCCTTCTACAATGTGATGCTGGAGAGAGAGCAGACTGTCTGTCATCTTCGACCAATTCCATGGCATTCAGGACACTGTGACAGGGGAAGGAACGCACTTTCTCATCCCATGGGAAAAGAAACCAATTATTTTTGACTGCTGCTCTTGACCACATTACGCACCAATCATCACTGTGAGCAAAGATTGTCACCATCACACTGGGCTTCCTCTTCCCGCCTTGTTGCTGGCCAGGTCCTTGCATCTTCCAATTACTGGAGAAGCCAATGAAGAATGTGCTGCCATCCATCACTGCGGAGCTCCTCAAGCTGGGGGCGGCTCAGGCTGACGCTGGAGAACTGATCACGCAGGGAGAGCTGGGCTCCAGACAGGTGAGCAATTAACTTCGGAGCAAGCAGCAACCTTTGGGTTCCTCCTGGATGCTGTGACCTTGGATCTGACCTTCGGGAAGGAATTTGCAGAAGCAGTGGAACCAAAGAGGTGGCTCAGCAGGAAGAAGAGAGGGCCAGATCCGTGGTGGCAAGGGCTGAGCAGCAGAAGACGGCGGCCATCATCTCTGCCAAGGGCAACTCCAAGGCCACGGAGTTCATCGCCAGCTCAGTGGCCACCGCAGGTGACGGCCTGATCAAGCCCACAAGCTGGAACCATGGAGGACACTGCGTACCGGCCCTCCAGCTCTCAGAACTCACCCACCTGCCCGCGGGGCCATCTGTGCTCCTCCAGCTGCTCCAGTGCAGGCCGCCCTGCCCTGCACCTCCTCCAGCCAACTGGGCCACAGCACCAATGACTTTTACTACCGCCTTCCTTCTGTCCCCACTCCAGAAATCACTGTGCAATTTCACAAATGGCTTAAAGCAATGGACATAAAAGGAAAAATCACTTCAGAAAAAAAAGAAAGCAATGGTAAAAGACCTAGAGACGTTATTCAGCTTCACTCACAGTGACAGTGGGGTGTGTTTTCCTATCCCTAAGACAACCATTGCCTTTTAAACATCAAAATTTAAAAAACAAACAAACAAACAAACAAAAAAGCCATTATAAAGACATGTAGAATATCACTGATGTGGACAGAGTGTTCAGGTGTGGATGAGGTGCAGATGAGGATGGAGGTCAACTTGGAGACAATGCAGGATGACTGAAGTGTTTCTGGATGAGCAAAGGAGGGAAAGAGAGAAAGAAGAAAGGGGTCGGGGGGTGGAGGGTTCGCCTCGGTGTGGAGGTCATCTCTGATTGCTGACAAACGCAGTGGAAAATGTTGGAGAAGATCTGACAATATCGCTAAAGGTTGGTGGTTTCAGAAAATCTTATAACATTTCCTTTACTTTAAAAGAAAACTTAGCATCTCAAGCGTTGAATGTGAGTTGTTTTTTCCCTGTGGATTTCAGAGTAGGCCATTCAGCCACAGAAAATAACTCTGGATGAACCACATTTGAATACTACCAATAAAGACCTCGGACTCTCCTCCTCTAAGGTCGAGCGCCTCTCTTAACTGCTCAGCCTCCTCTTCTGCCCCGCCCCCACCCCCTCCTCCCCCACCTTGCTCCTCCCATGCAGGACTTCACAGCCTCCTCACAGAGCCAGGTGCCACCTCCCACTGCATCACATGCCTGGCTCCGCTGCCTTCTCGCGTGTGACATCTCCCTTTCACCAAGCTGAGGACACTGTGCACCCATGGTGTGTTTAAGCAGACAATTCTGATGGCCACAAAATTCTTTTCTCTTGTGGTCTGTGACTCGAGTTGTCCTGTCCAAAGACTAACGCATGTTCCACGGGCAGGCCAAGTAAGGTGTTGTTGGAATGAGGAACCACCAAGCACCTTTAATTCCTTCCAAGATCTTTTATGAATGGGACAAAGTCAAGGGCTGTTAGTGACGACAAGAGTGGAGATTCTCCTTCTGGTGAATCTGCTGCACTCTGGTGACGATGGCAGGTCCAGCACTGCTCCAGCACCCAATCCTTGCAGTGACTTCTATGGCACTTGCACATTCTTTATACAATAGAGGCTTCGCATTCTCAGTTTTTGCAGTCACTCACTGTCACAACTGCCCCTAACAAAAGTGGTGACTGCACTCCTCACAACCTTGAATTTGAGCTTTGTCTTGAGAAATGAAGGTTTCTACAGGTTTCATCATGTTCAGACTAATCCAAACTGAAGATCTACCTCCAGGAAGATTTTTCTTTCTCCATTACTTCCCTGAGCAAAAAATGTGTCACTTCCAATCTTCAATTCTTCACCAGTACTTTGATTGCTTGACCAAATCAAAAGCATGCTGAGGTTAACCTATGAGTTAAGCATTGACTTTTATCTTCTCCACTGCAGGACTCCTGGACCAAGATAATTTTGTTACCCTGCTACAGAATTTCTCAGCCACTTTCCATGCCATAATCCACACAAAATCTATTTGGCACACTGACTGACCTTCACTAATGTCCACACGGTACTGTGAGAGCTGAAGGAGAAGTATTTTAGGGCACACCCAGGAACCCAACTTGAAACATTTGTTCACCTTAGTAGTCGTGAGCATGATTAACTGCACCAATCTGTATACACCTAATACACATACAAATTTCATACTTGATTCCTAACACTTATTTCCTAACAACAGAAAACTTCACACTACAGGGTATGGGCATTTACACACTACAGGGTATGGGCATTTATTGGTTCTTGGCAACAGAAGTTCCTAAGGTGGCTGATGATCTACAGAGTGTGGTCACTTCCTCTGACATTACACAACGGCAAACAAAAAGAAAGAGGTCAGGTGCAGTGGCTCATGCCTATAATCCCAACACTTTGGGAGGCCAGGGCAGGTGGATCACCTGAGGTCAGGAGTTCAAGACCAGCCAGACTGACATGGTGAAACCCCATCTCTACTAAAAATACAAAAATTAGCCCAGGTGTGGTGGCGTGCAGCTGTAGTCCCATCTACTCGGGAGGCTGAGGCGGGAGAACTGCTTGAACCCGGGAGGCGGAGGCCCCAGTGAGCCAAGATTGCGCCACTGCACTCCAGCCTGGATGACAGAGTGAGGCTCCGTCTCAAAAAAAAAAAAAAAAAAAAAAAAGATAGGAAAGAAATAAAGGCACACTTAGAGCTCTAATAAAGAAAATAACATCATTCATTGAACAGAGACTTCTTAGATCTTCCCTATTAGGCTGTGATATTTGTGTGCAGGTCAGAGTTACAGTCTTTGCCATTTTAGGAACACGATACATATGAATAAACATTAAGGTCTAAATGCATATAGCAGGTACTATCCCCGAGCAGTTGAAATGTTTGAAATGTGGCTACTTGGAACTGAAATATGCTGTGAGTATGAAAGACGCGCCAACTGTCAAATAAAGAACATGGGATAAAGACCGTGAAATACTTCCCTGTGTATTTCTTTATAATGATTACAGGCTGAACTAGAACGTGGACGATTACACATGTGGCTTGCATTTGTGGGGCACACTGCCTTTCTCGTAGATAGCAGTGGTCTACGGTCAAAGCTTGAGTTATCTGTGCACTGCAGGTGTTCACATTGATAAATCAAGGAGTGCCTGGATTGAGCTTCTGCAAATGATTTTTTGGGGAGGCAGGGGAAGGGGGACTTCCATAATTTTAAAAGATTAACTTTTAAAAGCTTAAAAAGTATTGATCTGTGCTTTTTTTTTTTTTTTTTTTTTTTTTTCTGAGAGAGTCTTGCTCTGTTGCCCAGGCTGGAGTACAATGGCGTGATCTCGGCTCACTGCAAGCTCCACCTCCTGGGTTCATGCCATTCTCCTGCCTCAGCCTCCCGAGTAGCTGGGACTACAGGTGCCCACCACCAGGCCCAGCTAATTTTTTTGTATTTTAGTAGACATGGGGTTTCACCATGTTAGCCAGGATGGTCTTGATCTCCTGACCTTGTGATCTGCCCGCCTCAGCCTCCTAAAGTGCTGGGATTACAGGTGTGAGCCACCGAGCCTGGCTGATCTGTGTTTTTAAAAAAGGATTTCACAACTAGTTTACCTGGTGTATTCGTTCTTGGCTGAGTAACTTCAGTGGTACTGTGAGTCAGAAGTTCTGGTCTGTAGAAACAGAGTTGATATTAGTAATAAAGCATTTAGAAGCAACTCACAGGCCTTTCTCACACAGCTGTGCATTGCCAATTAGTTATAAATATGGTTCATCCTGCCTTCATTTTATAGTGAAAAAAAAATCATTTTGGTGACGAGTTTATTTTGAAAATGGCAATTTTCAGATATTCGGGTGAGACCTTCAAAGTCATCCTATATTTAAGATAAACAGGCGAAAGTCACTTTTCCCCCAAACCAGCTCAATTCTGTTTCTGAATCTTAGATGAACTGTCCCACAGCACAGCCAGAAGCAGCTCGCTGTAGCATCTTAAACGTTTCCTATCCCTTATAACTCAGTCCCAACAAACACACAGAGGCATGACCCCAATCAGTAAGCAAGGTTTACCCTTCCACATCCCGTCAATGAGTGGAGAGAGGCCTTCTGTTCCTAACCCTGCACCCAAACTAACCATTGTGTTATCCTTCAAAATCAAGCCAGAATTACCTTTCTAAAGGGCGGATCCACATTATTTTCAGAGGCATCTGCCTCGAGACCACTTCGTGACTGCCTCTGCGTTCGTAGGATCTCAGGCCTTCCTCCACTTGCCCACCCAAGTCGATCCATGCAACCCCACCACGCCCACGTAGCAGTCCTCACTCCACACACGGTGGGTGAGTTCTGTGGATACGCAGGCATATTTGCCACCTCCTCCCCCTACTCATATGATTTCCTTCACTTGAAACACCTTCCATCTCTTCTGGATGCACAAGTGACCAAGCTGGGTGTGCCATCCTTGCCTTCTCCCTTAAAAACGCTCAATAACACTTCACTGCATTTTTCTATTTTTTTTTTTTTTTAATTATTTTGAGATGGAGTCTCGCTCTGTTGCCCAGGCTGGAGTGCAGTGGCACGATCTCGGCTCACTGCAACCTCCGCCTCTAGGGTTCAAGTGATTCTCCAACCTCAGCCTCCCGAGTAGCTGTGACTACTGGCTCGCACCACCGCTTCCAGCTAATTTTTGTATTTTTACTAGAGATGGGGCTTCATCATGTTGGCCAGGCTAGTCTTGAACTCCTGACCTCAACTGATCCACCTGCCTTGGCCTCCCAAAGTGCTGCGATTACAGGCGTGAGCTGCCGCGCCCGGCCTTCAGTGCATTTTTCTTTGTATGAAGGCCCCAAGGACAGTGTTCTTGTTAGACCCAATTTTGCACATCTGATGCTTATACTAATATTTGTTCACTAAGTGAATCTAAATATTAATGCCTTCATTGTCAATAGAAATAAGTCATAAGGTAAACAAAAGGCCCTTCTTCATCAAATTAACCTCTTCTCAGGGAAGACACTGAAACTATTTCTACAGATTATCATCTTACCTTTTAATAACAAATTTAATTCGATTGCCCACTTGAATGATTTTTTCCAGCCTTGGGATTCCATACCATGAGGGACTTCGGAAAGGAATGTTTTCTGGCAGTCCTTCCACGTACAGATCATTCGGGTGTGCCTCAAATTTTTGGTACGGTACAGCCTTGGCTTCAGTGCTCCCCAAGGCTTCCGCTGGACAAAAATCAAAGCAATTCGGGAGACTACATTTGTATTGAAATCAGATTTTAGTACAATCCAAAGAAAGGCACAGGTCAATTTTGTTTTACTTGAAAAAAACTCTTTCTAGAAACATATTTATTAACTATTGAATAGACTTAATACAGCAAAGACAAGTAGAAATGACCGATCATCAACAGCCAGATTTGGGCAGATTTAAGTGTCCTGGTCCTAAGACAATCTTAATAGCTCTGAGATCTTTAAAAGATTAAAGTTTGTTTTTCAATATCCTTAGGAAGAAAAGAGAGAAAGAAAATCATCATGGACAATAGAGGACGCAACCTAAATACTATCTGGAAGCAGCCTTTTGCTACTAACTGTTCAGGACCATAATTACCCTCCTCCATCGGCTATGGCAAACTGGTAACACATTTCCGACTACACTTTCATCTGCGTGGCAACCAGATCAATGTTCTTTACCCCTTCAACCTCATGAGCATGCCATTTTAAAGGAAATAACTTTCCACAGATAATTCATAGAATGGGGGCCAGGCGCGGTGGCTCACGCCTGTAATCCCAGCACTTTAGGAGGCTGAGGCGGGTGGATCACCTGAGTTCAGGAGTTTGAGACCAGCCTGGCCAACATGGCGAAACCCCATCTCTACTAAAAATACAAAAGTTAGCCAGGCGTGGTGGCAGGCACCTGTAATCCCAGCTACTTGGGAACCTGAGGCAGGAGAATTGCTTGAACCTGGGAGGAGGAGGTTGCAGTGAGCTGAGATCATACCACTGCACTCCAGCCTGGGCAACAGAGCAAGACTCCTTCTCAAGAAAAAAAAAAACCCAAAAAAAAACAGGGAAAACTAAAGCTGAGTCCTATTCACTGTATTTACTTTCCTAAAATAAAACAACATTTAAAAAAAATGTTACTCAGTAATACATTTTAGTTGAAGGGGTAATTAAAAAAAACAGACTTACCAAATTTTTTGCAGAAAAGCTGATCCACCATCTTTCTTAATTTAGTGATTCTGGCATACCATTCTTCCTTTACTGTCAAAATAACAGTAATACAAGTGTTCTCAATTTAATGGGTTTAATAACTTGATTATTAAATATTATTACTATAAAATAAGAGGTATAACCTTTCCTTTTCCTATGGCCAAAATTATTTCTAAGATTCGTGGCCAGGCGCAATGGCTCACACCTGTAATCCCAACACTTTGGGAAGCCGAGGCAGGCGGGTCACTTGAGGTCAGGAGTTTGAGACCAGCCTGGCCAACATGGTGAAACCCCATCTCTACTAAAAATACAAAAATTAGCCAGGCGTGATGGAGCACGCCTGTAGTCCCAGCTACTCATGAGGCTGAGGCAGGAGAATCGCTTGAACCCAGGAGGCAGAAGTTGCAGTGAGCTGAGATTGCGCCATTGCACTCCAGCCTGGGCAACAGAATGAGATTCCGTCTCAAAAAAAAAAAAAAAGACAATAATAAAATTATTCCTAAGATTCTAGAATGTATTTATTTCTAAAACAATGCTGACACTGTACAAAAAGAGGAAGAACGAAACATTCATTAGAGCTAGGAAAAAGCAAAACTCAGTGTATTCAGGAACAGCTAGCAGGTAACACTTGCTACAGGAAGATTAGGGCTACGATCTTGCTGCAGTCCTTCTATCTTAGTAAATATCAACAGGGTGATTCCATTCTGTTTTATCCTCACTCCACTCCACTCCAGAGCAAAAGCAAGCAAGAAAATCAATTATATTTCTATTTATTTTAAAACACATCTAACAGGCTGGGCGCGGTGGCTCATGCCTGTAATCCTAGCACTCTGGGAGGCCGAGGTGGGCAGATCACCTGAGGTCAGCAGTTTGAGATCAGCCTGGCCAACATAGTGAAACCCTGTCTCTACGAAAAATACAAAAATTAGCTGGGCATGGTGGCAGGCACCTGTAATCCCAGCTACTTGGGAGGCTGAGGCAGGAGAATTGCTTGAACCCAGGAGGCGGGAGGTTGCAGTGAGCGGAGATCACACCACTGCACTCCAGCCTGGGCAACAGAGCAAGACTCCCTCTCAAAAAACAAAACAAAACAAAACAAAATACATCTAACAATTAAGAGATGATATAAATGGCTCCATGCTCTAAAAGGAAACCTTCTTATGTCCTGCATATCATGGACATTCAATGAATGCTTGTTCCATTGACTCGTGTAGACGTCAATAATAAACTGTTCAATGCATTATGCCAGATAAATCTTGCATCAAAAGTAGAACAAATATTGTTCTTTTACTTCTGTCTACCCATAAATGCAATATTTACAAGTATTTACAATGGGTTAATAAAAAGAAGATGCGTTTATTCTTCTAGAAATTATTAGAATTTTGACAACATGAATTCTCCTGTAATGGCACATAATTAATAGTTAGAGACATATTATTTCATGTGGAAGGTAACATAAAGAAGAAATCAATGTTAAGCGTGAAATAATTATTGCACATAATCTTCTGATCTGCCTCGAGATTGAAGACCTACCTCCTGAAGCTGGCTTATCAAGCTGTAAATCTTCACGTGTTGAATTCAGAAGCTCATGTCTGAAAGGTGAGAATAAATACTCAGTAATCACTAGGTAATATTCAGCAAACTGATAACGACTAGTACATATTTAACATTTAGTCAGTAAGGCTGGTTTTGAAAAGAAAAGATAATCTGGATGCTTGAGCACAACTAAATCTTTTTTTTTTTTTTTTTCCTGAGACGGAGTTTTGCTCTTGTTCCCAGGCTGGAGTGCAATGGCGCAGTCTCGACTCACTGCAACCTCCACCTCCCGGGTTCAAGCAATCCTCCTGCCTCAGCCTCCCAAGTAGCTGGGATTCCAGGCGCCCACCACCACACCTGGTCAATTTTTGTATTTTTAGTAGAGACAGTGTTTCACCATTGTTGGCCTGGCTGGTCTCGAACTCCTGCCCTCAGGTGATCCAGCTGCCTTGGCCTCCCAAAGTGCTGGGATTACAGGTGTGAGCCACTACACCCAGCCCACAACTAAATCTTAATTTGAGGTTTCTACAGAGTAAAAAGCAAACTAATAATTGCAAGTTGTCTCATAAGGTGCTTCATGGAGCATGTATCCTCACAAGTAAAGAGGTAACTTTGCAACCCACAGGTCTTTGAAGCATATTACAAAAATCTTAAATGGGATCCTTTAATGTCATATTGCATTCAAGACTATCTTCCTCTGCACATCTATAAAAACCATCATATATTCCCACGCATGCTTTAAAAATCTCAGGCCTATGAGGGCAAGGTTGGCGGATCATCTGAGGTCAGGAGTTCAAGACCAGCCTGGCCAACATGGTGAATCACCGTCTCTACTAAAAATACAAAAATTAGCTAGGCATGGTGGCGCACGCCTGTAATCTCAGCTACTCGGGAGTCTGAGGCATGAGAATCGCTTGAACCTAGAAGGCAGAGGGTGCAGTGAGCTGAGATTGCGACACTGCACTCAAGCCTGGGTTCCAGTGTGAGACTCCATCTCGAAAAAATACATATATATATATCAGGCCTAAAAACAAGGCGTGGATTCTATGTTCTTTAGCAAAAGTAGCAGAAAATTGTGAAAGAAAATGTGAGTTGCATGCCAATCCAGTGCGGGCACTGTTCATGCTTTGAATGCCAACACTGCATGACTGATGCAATGCTGGACCCAGATAAATTAAAAAGTACAAGATAAAAATACATAAAATAACTCAAACTTCATCACATAGAACCCTAGTGGTGAATGAATATTGGTCAACAATAAAAAAGACGTATTACTCAGAAAAGAGACAAGAGTTCAACAGGAATCCAAGAGTCTTACTTCTTAATCACAAAACGAATCCTTTCCTTTGCAAGTAATATCCTCTCCAGGCGAGGAATTCCGTAAGTAGATGGCCTTCTAAAAGGAATTCCTTCAGGAAGTCCTTCTACATAAAGATCTTCAACATGAGACTGGAAAAGAGGGTATGGGATCGTCACCGGACCTTTGGCTTTTATGGCTTGAGCTATAAGGACAAAAAGAGAAAGAGATATCATTTAAACACAATTTGTAGAAAAGAATAATAAATCATTGAATCTGTAGTGCTCTTTAACTTTTTTTTATTTTTTTGAGATGGAGTCTTGCTGTGTCTCCCAGGCTGCAGTGCAGTGGCGTGATCTCGGTTCACTGCAAGCTCCGCCTCCCGGGCTCACGCCATTCTCCTGCCTCAGCCTCCCGAGTAGCTGGGACTACAGGTGCCCGCCACCACGCCCAGCTAATTTTTTGTATTTTTAGTAGAGACGGGGGTTTCACTGTGTTATATATATATGTATATGTGTATATGTATATATACATATATATGTATATGTGTGTATATATATACACACAGGAAGCATTTATTACATGTATGCCAGGTATTACGTGAAGCACTTTACTATCTTATCAATCTCCAGGATAGATCTTCAGTTCTCATGACCACAAAAGAGGATACTAAGACTCAGACAGGAGAAGAGACGTGGCAAGGCACTGTGTCCCCAGAGCCTATGATCTTAACCACTAGGTTACAGTGCTTCCAGGTAGCACATGCTATGAAGTTTTTGCTTCAGAATGAACCAATAGAAAACATGAGGCCGGGCGCAGCGGCTCACGCCTGTAATCCCAGCACTCTGGGAGGCCGAGGTGAGTGGATCACCTGAGGTTAGGAGTTCAAGACCAGCCTGGCCAACATGGTGAAACCTTGTCTCTACTAAAAATACAAAAATTAGCTGGGCATGGTGGCGGGCACCTGTAATCTTAACTACTCAAGAGGCTCAGACAGGAGAATTGCTTGAACCTGGGAGGCAGAGGTTGCAGTGAGCCGAGATCGTGCCACTCCAGACTAGGCAACAAGAGCGAAACTCTATCTCAAAAAAAAAAAAAAAAACCATGGGCAAAAAAGGTGTAAGCTATTAAAAACTGGGAGAAACACTAAGAGAACCTTAAGTAAACCACTAAAAATATGGAAAAGTTACTGAATTCATTAGCAAATTTACTCTAATTGTAGATTTTCATTGAGGGGTAGGTTATATTACTCATGATGAAGAAAAAATGCTCATTTTAAGTTTGTTAACACAAATACCATCAATATGGTTTATTGCATTTAAATTTTCACTTATAGCAATTCAGTTAAAACTGCATATCATACAATTTTACCGCTTGCTAGTTAATGGCAAAGTAAATAGTCATCCAAATAAAAATGATAACAGATGATAATAAATATGATAAAAATAAAATGATTTTTATTTTAAATCATTTTAAATATTTTATAAAAAATAAAAATGATAATAACAAATTGCGAATTTCTTTGATCATTATATAAAGGTGGCTATAGGACAGAATAGTAAAACGACAAAGAAGGAATTGAAATCTAGCATCAACTCAGTTATACATCAAGATAAAAGCAGTGGCCGGAAAGGGTGGCTCACGCCTGTAATGCCAGCACTTTGGGAGGCCAAGGCGGGAGGATCACTTGAGGTCAGGAGTTCCAGACAAGCCTGGCCAACATGGTGAAACCCTGTCTCTACTAAAAATACAAAAATTAGCAGGGCATGGTGGCGGGCACCTGTAGTCCCAGCTGCTTGGGAGACTGAGCCAGGAGAATTGCTTGAACCCGGGAGGCAGAGGTTGCAATGAGCCGAGATCGTACCACTGCAATGCAGAGACTCCGTCTCAAAAAAAAAAAAAAAAAAAAAAAAGATAAAAGTAGAGACAATAGGGGGATCTCAGCGAATACTGGATTTAACAAAGTAGATTAACAGAAACTATCAGTTAAAAAAATAATTTTTAATGAAACCCCCAAGATCCAGAGCTTTGTAATAAATATGTAAATAAATTCCCAAATATCCATGCTGGAAGTTTAAAAGAAATGTTAGCTGATAACTACAGAAATACAACTTTTCCTTAGCTTTACTGTAATCTAGAAACAAAGACTGTTTCTAATATTTAGACAGACACTACTAAGGACCTTACAATGAGAGACGTGTAAGAAAGTGTGGCACGGTTCACTGGCAGCCCTGGGCTGGGCTTGTCCACATCACCCCCATGATGAACAGTAACGCCATTGTGTAAATGCTCATGAACAAAGTATTACAGGAATTTTCCTATTTAGACATACCATATTTCCTTTCAAACAATTCTTCGACTTGTTTACGTAGATCAGTGATGCGAGCATTCCATTTCTCTGAAAATTGAGCAAAAGTTAATTCTCATTAAGAAGTCCCTACCATCGGGGCAGCACTAGGGTCTTGGGATGACTGAACATACAATGACATATTTTCTACATTTTTACATCCCAACTGTCCATATCATTTTACTGCTTTCCAAGAACTTTCCCCTTTTTGGTGGTTCTTAGAATTAGTAGGTTGGTGCAAAAGTAACTGTGGCTTTTGTCATTACTTTTAATAGTCTCATGGGAGACTACACGAGAAGTTTTAACATTTAGCACCTCTTTTTAGCCTTTTAATTTCTGAAAAGCAGGAGGGCAGAAAAGATCAATCAAATGAAACACGACAAAAGGGAGGCCACGATAAAGGTCTCCAGGGGTCTTTTAGCAAACTTCTTAAAACATGTCATAGTTGTGTGGAAATAAGACTTTACGGATATATAGTTGCAACTTAAAATGCTAAAGAACAGGCCAAGTGCAGTGGCTCATGCCTGTAATCCCAGCAATTTGGGAGGCTGAGGCATGCGGATCACCTGAGGTCAGGAGTTCGATTCCAGCCTGGCCAACATGGTGAAATCCCATCTCTACTAAAAATACAACAATTAGCTGGGCATGGTGGTGGGCGCCTGTAATCCCAGCTACTCAGGAGGCTGAGGCAGAAGAATCACTTGAACCCGGGAGGCGGAGGTTGCTGTGAGCTGAGATCGTGCCTCTGCACTCCAACCTGGGTGACAGAGCAAGACTCTGTCTCAAAAAAATAATAATAAAAATTAAAAATAAAGAACAAAAACATTTAAAAAGTACAAAAATTCAATTCATATCCAATCATTGTGACTATGACACAGTAGAATATTAAAGTACTATTTTCAAGATGTATACAAGCTTAATATTCCATTTATTCAAAATATGAATCATCAACATAATTTGCCGCTAATATCTCATTCAGTCCCTTGCTAGGATACATCATCCATTGAGAGCTCACAGATTAGCAGCTGCAGTAACACAGAGCAAAAAAAAAAAAAAGCAAACCAAGAGGTGAAATAGTTCTGAAATAAAGGTTTTAAAGCTAAGAGAAATAACTAAATTACTAAGTCTTTAGCACTAATCTTGAGCTGACTAATTAACATCAGACAAGACAATGTCCTATGCTTTGGTAAATCCAAACTATGTTTAAACAATGTCTGTAATGTAATTTTCAAAATGCTCCTGGCTTTCCAAAGATGAGATTATGATGCAGTAATAGACGCTAAAGCATTTTCCCCCTGCAGAGCATGTTGCAACATTTATCAGTCACACTGAGAATCCAGAAGATGAAGGAAAAGGTCACGTCGTTCGCTGAGAACTTACCGAAGTTGAACTCCCTCACTTTCCGCTTCCCAGCATTGGCGGGTTCCGGGACTGGTGGCTGCGGTAGCTCATTGGCCTTTGGTCTCTTAGACGGTGGAGAATAATCATCATCTTGAAAAAGAAAATGGTCATTACTGGAAGAACCGTCTTACAGTTACAGTCACCTCCTGGTCAATTCCCAACATTCAAAAGGTGAGCAGGGCTTTAAAGCTATTTTGAGTATCAATAGTTATTTCTGTATTGTGAGCTTTAGCAGGCTTTTTCCTTGTTACATTTGAAATTTTATTTGTTTGGGATGTGTTCAAGTGAATACTGCTTTTTCCTCTGTCTTTCTTCATTATTTTTTAGTTTGCTTCATTTGAATTGTCATTATAAATTTCCCCTTCTCAAATAACTTTCAAATTGCCAAGAACTATATTGTTTTAAGACTTTCAAGAAAAAACTTTTAATAAAGACAGCCACCTAAAGTTATAAAAGGGGATAAAGTACAGCTTAGATGGAAAAGATATTTAAGCTTATACAAAATTTAAGCATGCATAAGCAAGGGAAATTGGGTAAATAGTTTTTTTTTTGTTTTTTTGTTTTTGTTTTTGAGACAGAGAATTGTTCTGTTGCCCAGGCTGGAGTTCAGTGATGCAATCTTGGCTCACTGCAACCTCCACCTCCTGGGCTCAAGCGATTCTCATGCCTCAGCCTCCGAAGTAGCTGGGATTACAGGCACCCGCCACCGCGCCCGGCTAATTTTTGTATTTTTTTGGTAGAGATGGGGTTTCGCCATGTTGGCCAGGCTGGTCTCAAACTCCTGGCCTCAAGTGATCCACCCACCTCGGCCACCCAGAGTGCTGGGATTACAGGTGTGAGCCACCGCGCCTGGGCTGTTCAAATACTTTTAACAAGTGCAAAATGTATGGGCTTAAAGAAATAGGGCTGCATTATGATGAAACAGATACTGTTGATTCAGTCAGCACAGAGGCTGTGTATAAAGGAGCAGTCAGCTATTCAAGCACAGCACACAGCACACACGCTGTTGTGAGAGTTCCGTGCTCATTTCCTTGTGGATACACCAGGAACTCACTCTGCTGTGACCCTTCAGTACACCTCATGTTAGGATTAGAGACATCTGGGTCATATCAGCTGCCACTGTCATCTTCTAGTCCCTCAAAGTGTCAGGTAACATGCTATTAATATTGCTGCTCAAACATCATCTATAAAATACTGAAAACATCATTTTAAGAAATTCTTATTTAAAAACAAATGTGGTATGGTGAAGAAAATAATTATTGTGTTAAAGACAGTATCATAGGAAAAAAAGATCACTCAAGTACAAGACACTATCTTTTTAGATGGGTATAACTGTTATTCTTATTTTACAGCTAAAGAAACAGGCTCAGAGGATGTTATCTGATTGGATTATGTTGTATCTCTGGAGAGCACAGCTGAGATCAGACTGTGTGTGTGTAACTCCACTAGACTATGAGGGTGCTTCTCATAAAGGTAAGAAATGCAAATTTGGCTTAATATACGATGTTGCCCGGGACAGCACTGGGTCGCTTCTATAGACACTTCTGTGTTAATCAAGGGAAATCTTAAGGGAAGGTGAAAATGCTTCTAGAAGGCGACTGGACACCAGCACCCTTGCTTGCTGCCTTTGGGCTCTTCCTCTAAGGCCAACAGTGACCTGAAATTATTGACTGGCTGGCCATGCTAATCAACTGGAGAAAATGGTTCTGAGGTCACCAACATCAGACAAATTCATTTTAGGACCTATATATGTGCTTAGAAAGACAGAAGTGCTTTTGTAAAGGATACTATTTCAGAAAAACATAATCATAGTAACAACTAATGATGCTATAAAATGCTGATGTGTTGAATGCTACTTTAGAAAAACATGTTCAAATCTAGGAAAAAATTTGTGATAGAAAACTATCTATCTATCTATCGGCAGGGTCTCATTCTATCTATCTATCTATTTATCTATCTATCAGCAGGGTCTCATTCTATCTATCTATCTATCTATTGGCAGGGTCTCATTCTATCTATCTATCTATCTATCTATCTATCTATCTATCTATCTATCTATCTATCGGCAGGGTCTCATTCTATCGCCCAGGCTGGAGGGCAGTGGCATGATTATAGCTCACTGCAACCTCGAGCTCCTGGCCTCAAATGATTCTCCTGCTTCAGCCTCCCAAATAGCTGGGACCAACACACCTGGCTATTTTTCTTTTAATTTTTTGTAGGGACAGGGTCTCATTATGTTGCCCAGGCTGGTCTGAAACTCCTGGCCTCAAGTGATCCTTCTGCCTCAGCCTCCCAAAGTGCGGAGATTATAGGCATGAGCCACGGGACCAGGACAGAAAACAATTTTAAAATGACAACCTCCCTGTGAAATAAAACTTGACTGGCACCTGGGTTTGTATGACTGTAACGATTAAAAATGGTCAAGACACCCTATAAATAGATTAAGGTTCCAACCTAAGTAGAAACAATCTGGAAAACAGAAGTGTGTAAGTTTGGACCTCAATTCTGAAAATATACTTTTTAAAAAACCCGATTTTCCAACTCCCAAACAGATTTTAGAAACCTTAAGAGTATTTTTATGCTGGCTTCCAAAGGTTAAAACAAAATACACTCATTTCACCTATGAATACTGTCAAAGCAATATAAATGCTTAATATTACTATATATTTTTTTTACAAACATTAAGCAGTAACTTCTAAAATAAAAGTATTTCCCCTATAGGTTAAGGTCTCCTAAGTATCCTTATAGATCATCATTTAAACTGACTATTCATTGAGTGACATAAACTGAAAGCTGCTAGAGTAGAATGACATGAGAAAGGAAACACAGCTGTAGATGGAATGGAAGGGACACCTGTGGAGCTCCATGCCATGGATCTCAGTACAAATCCAAACTTCACAGCTGAGGCCCAGGGGAAGGGAAGACAGGTTTTCCTTACTGAAAAGACTTCACTTTTTCAGTCACGCAAACATTTTAGACCACAAAAGATTTAATAGCATAAATATATTTTATGAAGGTAACCCAATCGATCATAAACCAAAAAAAAAAGAAAGAGAAAAAGGCAAATCTACTAGAGTGCTTTTTTAATACAACAAAGACTGTAAAATATTGAAAATATCAGGGATATCACATTTTCCTCTTCACTGACAAATAATAAAGTTCAATCTGTTAAATGTGAACATATACAGAGATGAATGTAGTTACTTTATTTTTTGAGACAGGGTCTCCCTCCTTCACCCAGGCTGGAGCACCACTCACTGCAGCCTCGACTTCCCAGGCTCAGGTGATCCTCCCACCTCAGCCTCCCAAACAGCTGGGACTACAGGCCTGCACCACCACCCCCAGCTAATTTTTTTTTTTTTTTTTTTTTTTACTTTTGTAGAGATGGGGGGTCCCCCTATGTTGCCCAGGTTGGTCTTGAATTCCTGGTCTCAAGTGATCCTCCTGCCTTGGCCTCCTAAAGTGCTGGGATTATAGGTGTGAGCCACCTCACCCAGCTGGATGTAGTTATTGATAAAATATCACACCATATATTCTATTTTAAAAACCCTGTTTCATAAACTTATTAATTAATCTTTGGGTGTTTTAAGTCATATGGAACATGGCATTCAGGCATCAGAACAGCTATAAACTTCACCACATCCTCAATTTTTTCTGCAATGAACTCTTTGTTGCAATTAATTGGTTTTGAGAAAGTAAGAAAAAAATGGGTTTCTCGACCTAAAATCCTTTCCACAAAGGATCAAAATTACTTTTTACTCTGAAGCATAAAACATCAACTAAAGCTCTAGGGCCTGCCCTCACATACTGGGCATTGCTCTTCCAATTATCTGCCGTTTCCAAAGTATAAACGACCATTTTTGTTTAACAAGACATACGTTTCAGCATGCTTCAAATTCAAGCCCAAACTCTGTTTCCATAATCAAAATGTAAAGCTTTTAAAATACATTTTAAGATATTTTATTTTATTTTTTGAGATGGAGTCTTGCTCTGTCACCCAGGCTGGAAGTGCAGTGGCACGATCTTGGCTCACTGCAACCTCCACTTCCTGGGTTCAAGCAATTCTCCTGCCTCAGCTTCCGAAGTAGCTGGGATTACAGGCGCCCACCACCACGCCCAGCTAATTTTTATATTTTTAGTAGAGATGGAATTTCACCATGTTGGTCAGGCTGGTCTCAAACTCCTGACCTCAGGTGACCCACCCACCTCGGTCTTCCAAAGTGCTGGGATTACACCACCACACCTGGCCCATTTTAAGATATTTTAATATGCAAAAGGTGCTATTCATGAATTTACAATAGTTATGCTACCCACACTAACAAAAGCACTCCGCCAATACCTTCAAGTTGGCAACACCGTCCCTAACTCAAAATTTGTGTTTAGAAAACACCAACTTCCTTTTTGCAACATATTAACGAATACACCTAAAGATAATACAGGCTTCAGAGCTAAAGCTGTTTATCACTGCATTCTGGCCAGTTAATCAATAAATAGACTATGTTACAATATGTTCTGATACTCTTAGCTTCAACATAATCAGACTGGGAATGTGTTATCATACAATCTGACATCTATTCAAAGTTAAAAAAACAATCAACACCAGGTAATATATCTATTTCAAAACTGGAGCCATTAATTACCCTATATATTTCAAATAAATGGATTCATTCTTTCACCCATGGATACCACTTATAGCTCCTCTAAAACTCTTTACATAAACAATTGGGTATTTATTAAATGACTATTTGGCAGCAATAAAAAAAATTTAAAACAAAGTGTTCAAGTGCTAACCTAAGCAATTATGTCCATTTTAAAAGTGCTGCAGAGACATTTAAGAAAATACAAGAATTAAACAATAAACAGCAAAGCCTGGTGGCTTTGTCTTCAAAATCTCCCCAGAATCAACAACTTCTTATCTCCCCTGCCACCAAACTGCTCTAAAGCACTCTTCTCTGTGCCCTAGGTAGTTCCAAGAGGCTCCCAAGCTAGTTTTCTGTCAAAAAACTATTGACTGCTCTAGGTCTTCTCTTTTTTTTTTTTCCCCCTTTTCTCAACATAGTCACCACGTTTCCTAGAAGTGAAGGACAAAAAGTGTCACTCTTATTTTCAAAACACTCCCGAGGATTTGCCACTAAATTATTCCCTACTAAATTCTTAGCACCGTGGCCAGGCGAGGTGGTTCATGCCTGTAATCCTAGCACTTTGGGAGGCCGAGGAGGGTGGATCACCTGAGGTAAGGAGTTCAAGACCAGCCTGGCCAACATGGTGAAACCCCTGTCTGTACTAAAAGTAAAATATTAGCTGGACATGGTGGCGTGTGCCTGTAGTTCCAGCTACTCCAGAGGCTGAGGCAGGAGAATCACTTGAACCCAGGAGGCGGAGGCTGCAGAGAACCGAGATCAGGTCACTGTACTCCAGCCTGGGCAACAGAGCAAGACTCCGTCTTAAAAAAAAAAAAAAAAAAAAAAAGAAGAGGCCGGGAGCGGTGGCTTATGCCTGTAATCCCAGCTCTTTGGGAGGGTGAGGTGGGCGGATCACGAGGTCAGGAGTTCAAGATCACCCTGGCCAAGATGGTGAAACCCCGTCTCTACTAAAAATACAAAAAAAATTAGCCAGGCATGGTGGCGGGCGCCTATAATCCCAGCTATTCGGAGGAAGGCTGAGGCAGAGAATTGCTTAAACCTGGGAGGCAGGGGATGCAGTGAGCCGAGATTGCGCCACTGCACTCCAGCCTGGGCGACAGAGCGAAACTCCGTCTCAAAAAAAAAAAAAAACCTCTTAGCACCTGGTACATACAATGTGCTCAGTATTTGTGGAGGGATTAAATGAACATATGAATAGTATAGTCCCTAATTATATGCTGCAGTCAAGTATCTGGCACTATCTTAAACATAAATTCCACAAGAAAGGGATGGTAGGTAGTCCAACTGCCCATCATAAACCCTACTAAAATATTGAAACTCTAAAAACGTATTATTCAAATCTTAGTACATAATTCCTCTGAGACTCCTTTTTTTACATATATAATTGTGTATTCATTAAGTGTCTGATTGGCAGCTATAAAAATAAAAAACACAGAAGTTTTCCAACGCTAACCTCCTCAATTACAGAGATCCTAAAAAACCTACAGTACCAGCTGCAGTAAGTGTGCCACGTGTGGTCATGTGAGTCAATTATATTTGAAATTATTTACATATACCTTTCAAAATATGAGAAATAAAAAAAGCCAAAGAGTTTGACTTAGGAAGATGTAAAATTCTTCACAAAATGAATTTACTTAAAATCAATTTAAGGGAAAAAAATCAGGTTAAGTAATGAACAGAGAGTTAGGCCACAGCAGAAGGAACACAGGTAACAGGTAAGTGACTCAGGTTTGGGAAGCTAGGCCCTAAGAGAGAACTGCGCAAGAAAGAAACCTCCTTTACACGGTTCTTAGCACTCCCATGACAGCTAGACCTGAAACAAGTCTGATAAGGTTTTCCCTGCACACATTAGAGATAACATACCTGACAGCAATTCACCTTAACCCAGAAATGTAGTCACGGTGTTTACGAAAACTGAGGCATGCGGTCCTATTAGTCCAAGGCCGATTTCCCAAACCTAAGTCACGTATGTTTTAAATGTTTACCACCGACTCCAAGTACAAATAAAACGCCACAAATGGAAGTGCACAGCTCAGAGCGCACCAGCAGTGGGTAAGTAATGACCCTGTATCCACAAACACGTCCACGTCGGTGTCAAATTAGCCACTTCAGAACTCCACATAATTGCAAATGAAGATATCGAGGTTAAAACACTGTGAAAAATCGGACAGACTTATTTGATAACAAAGTTCTGTTTTTTTTTTCTACCAATGATTTGGGAAATGTGAAAAGATATAAAAGGAGAAAATTAAGTCGTCTCCAAGCAAGCAGGAATATCTCAGTTTATTTTTGTCCATCTTCCTACCAAGCACGAGTATTTTCCAAAACAAAACTAAGATTATTCTCTAGATACACTTTTGCTTTTCAAGTTGCCTTGTTCTCAAGGCAGGATTTTTTTTTTTTCCACTGAACATTTTATATTAGAGATCTTTTTTCAGATTATTGGAAAACATTACCAGGATTTCAATGGCTATATATTTTTCTGTTATGAAGATATACCAAAATTTTATTTCCTAACTACGGATATCTAAATAGCTCCTACCATTTGGAAGTAATCTTTCCAGAAAGAATATACGATACACATTATTAACCAGAGGTGTGCATGTAAGTTCTCACTTGACCTTCCTTGTTAATATTGAGACAGTTTTTTATCTTCTTTAAAAAATTAGGAATTTAATTGTTGATGTAATTTCTATATAATATACATATTTTTTATATATAATACATAAAATGTGTGTGTGTATATGCACACATGACATGGAAAATGCTACCTTTTAAAAGGATTACTTTACTCAGACCTAGTATTTCACTGGTCTTCTGAAAAGAAAGAGGTCTACTAGCAAAATTCTACTACTTAATCACAAATGTGAACATTAAATCAGGCTTATGGCACAATGTCTTAGTTTAAAAGAAATGAATGGCCAGGTGCGGTGGCTCATGCCTGTAATCCCAGCACTTTGGGAAGCCGAGGTGGGCAGATCACCTGAGGTCAGGAGTTCGAGACCAGCCTGACCAAGATGGGAGAAACCCCGTCTCTATTAAAAATACAAAATTAGCCGAGCATGGCGGCGCATGCCTGTAATCCCAGCTACTCAGGAGGCTGAGGCAGGAGAATCGCTTGAACCTGCGAGGCGGAGGTTGCGGTGAGCCGAGATAGCGCCAATGCACTCCAGCCTAGGCAACAAGAGTGAAACTCCATCTCAAAAACAAATAAATAAATAAATAAACAAATAAATAAAAAGAAAAGAGATTTATTACTCCATCTAAAACAGTTAAAGTTCAAAAGGCTGACATAAGCTTCAGGTTCATGAGCCATTTATTTCTGGATTTTCGTAACCTCTCTTTAAAAGTCTTATACTATAAAAGCAAGTATTTACATTCTAAACCATTTTAATACAGCCTCTACAGGAGAATGGCGTGAACCAGGAAGGCAGAGCTTGCAGTGAGCCGAGATCGCACCACTGCACTCCAGCCTGGGCGACAGAGCCAGACTCTGTCTCAAAAAAAAAAAAAAAAAAATACAGCTTCTATCTGCTTTAAGATTTGACAAATCAAAATGGTTATTAGTCCTACCCTAAAAGCTTTATTTTTATAATTTTAATAACCTCCTATTAATATCTCCATAGAAAGGGCACAGCTGAGTAGTTGTAATATTTGTATGTTCTTAAATTTTTTTCCTGTTAATGAGGTTTCTCACTAAAAACGAATTAAATTTCAACCATTTAATGCTAGACTGTAAACAATGCAAAATGTTTTAGATTAGAAAAATTATATTTATGAAAAAAGAAATCTGTATATTAAGTTAACACATGAAGTATGAAAAGATTTCTTGTATTAAGTGGAAGCTACTAATTGACTTATATTTTAGAAGCAATGAAGACAGACACGTTGAGTAGTTTGGAGTAGTCAAACACTAGAAATAACCAAGTGACATCAGTAGGCGACAGGTTATTAAGAGAAAAAGAGAGACAGACAGCAAACCAAGAAAGGTTACGCAGCAGCTAGAAAAAAAAACTAATAAAGTACCAAGATGTGCAGTTATGGGAGGGGGAGGCCTATGGAATATGTAATATTTTAAAATGTGCATTGTAATGTATGCTGAAAGCATCTGTGTATTTTTGCATCAAGATATGTACTGCAATTATTTCTCTAAGTAGACACAATAAGCTGGCATATATCCCTCGGTATTGGGACTTGGGAGCAGAGTGAGGGTGAAGAAAACTTTCCACTGTACAATTTATTGTACCATTTTCACATTTTACCACAAGAAAGAAGTACTTTCAGGGGAAGAAACTTACACAAGTATTGTGACACATTAATTTTAATTTTAATTTTTTTTTTGAGATGGAGTTTCACTCTGTCGCCCAGGCTGTAGTGCAATGGCGTGAACTCAGCACACAACCTCTGCCTCCAGGGTTCAAGCGATTCTCCTGCCTCAGCCTCCCAAGTGGCTGGGATTACAGGCATGCACCACCACACCCAGCTAATTCTGTATTTTTAGTAGAGATGGGCGTTTCACCATGTTGGTCAGGCTGGTCTTGAGCTCCCGACCTCAGGTGATCTGCCTACCTTGGCCTCCCAAAGCGCTGGGATTACAGGTGTGAGCCACTGTGCCCAGCTGTGAGACATTAATTTAAAAGGAAAAACGCAATGCTCATTTATTAACTATTAATAGGAAGTGATAGTTAATAATTCTATTAGCTGAATTTTCAAATAATTCAGGATAAACTGGCTCAGCTGAGTTCAAGCTTATCTTTGGAGAAAAAAAAACCAGGTTTGAAGCAATCTTAGCTATAGAGAGTATTGTAGAATATATTTGTAGCTATTGCTTCAAAACAGTTTTGAAAGATAAATTGTATGTCAGCCTCTAAGTAGTATTTGCGGGTGGTTGCAGGGGGCAGGGACTTGCTTTAAAAATTACTCACTAAACTATCAACACTTTCTCCTCCACTTTACTTAATTAGAAATTAGGGATTCCAGCTCCAAATAAGTCTTCTTCTATCACAACCCAATAGATTATAGAATCTGTTTTTGTGTGTATCAAGTCTGGTCATAATTTTCTTTTTCTCTTTTCAACTCCCACTGATAGCAAGGATAGCTTGGGCCACCCGTGGGCCAATGCTAATTCTCACGGCCTCATTCTGTCATCTAAAACTCCCAAAGCACTGGGGAGTGGGCTGCTTTGGCCACACAGACACATGTATTCGTCCCACAAGTCTCCTTTAAAAATGAATGAAATGCATATTTAGCAATGTGAATGTGACAAATATTTTTATGACCAGAAGTAAACTGTGGAATCAAGGCTTTTAGATAACTAACCTTCAATAGTCACCTCAACTTCAGGGTCCTCACTTGTTTCTGAAGGGACATGTTGAGTAGAATCTTGAAAAAAATAAAATTCTAAAATGACATTCATTATTAAGCATGTTTCCATATGTTCCAACATTTTACTGATTTGATACTCCAAAAGCAGCCTACTATAAAAATCCACTGGCATTTTCATTCATTTCATATTAATGAAATTAAAATTTGACCCTTGTCATTATAAATAGGGATAAAAGAAAACAAAAATTAGAAAAACTCTGGAAAAATTTAGATGATAACATGTTACCTGCAGAAATTGACTCAAAAAAATCCCATAGTCTTGGAGGAATGAGGATATGACAAAGTCACAATGAATTTCCTGCCACAGCTAGAAGATGCTCGGATAGAAACAAATGCTTTCTACTTTGGTTAGAATTTCTTCTCTCCTTTCAGAAATGTGAGGAGTGGTTTCTACTGTTCAATAAAACCACAACCCAGGATTTACAATGGAGACTTTCCTATCAAGAGACTGAGTGTCACAAGTGCACACAAGACTATATCCTCTGGCTTTGTATGCAACATATTTCAAAAATTACAAAGTTCATTCATATTTGTTCCTACACAAGACAAATGTACATCAGAATGTTAGTGCTAGAAGCTTAGAGAGTATTTTCATTAGTTCTCTTTCATTGTGCAAAGGTTGAGAGATTAATTGATTTGCCAAAGATTATGTTTACTTGTTAGTAAAGGAATAAAGGCCAGAACCCAGATTCGATTCAACTTTGTTAACACTGGAATATGACAGTAAAAATGTCCTAAAAACGCAGTCTTCAAGGTGCAGTACCTGCCGGCGGGGCTGCAAGACGGTGAGCCATCGGTACTGCCCAGTGAGCCCTCGTACTGCACATGATCTATTACCTAGGTCTTGTTGTTCTAAATCCCGCCTATTCAAAGCTGAAAACTCTGTCACACAGAAGATACCCACCTCCACACAGTAAAGCATACAACATTCACCCACACAATCTTCTATAAAAAGGGCTGACAGGGAAATGTAACCAACGGTTTACAATGAGCATATCAGTATTTTTGAGAGAAATGTATTCCAGGGAGAAACCCTAATTCTATAATTGAATTTGGAGAAACCAGCCTATACTGGGGAACTTTTCAGATTGCCTTTCCCTCAAAGAAGGTAAAAGATCAAACAAAAGTTTTTTTTTTAATTAAAATAAAAATGTAAATACAATGGAATATAAGCAGTTACACAACAGACTCCTCTTTTCATTCTAGAAAAATAAGGGATAACATGACCAATTTATGAGAGAAATAATTCTAAAACAAGATTCAGTTACCTTACCAGTCATTTTCCTTGGGAGAAATCTACAAAAATTTGTGTGGAACTGTTTAAACACCTTGGAAATAAGAAGCCACCCTACATGATAAGTTGAACTCAGGATTCTAAACAAAAAGAACTGTACCTCAGTCAGGCGTTCAATTCTAAAACCAAAGCTGTAGAGCTGGTAAACTGACAAAGTCATTTATGGAGTAGTTGTGAGTACAAAATAAAGGGAGAAACTCTCTCCTGTATAAATTTTATGTAGACTAAATTCCTACCCTACTAAGAGACTAGAAGTATTAAAAAATACATTTGAAAATAAAATATGAATGGAGCTAGTAATTTTAATTCTGAAACACTGAAGCTATTCTTCCTTAAAAGATTTTTAATATGGCACAAGAAAACCAGGACAAAAAAAAAAGTAGCATTTTGCATCATGTAAGAGCTTTACTTACCACTTAGTTTCATTCCCATAGGCTTTATTAATCAGTATGGTCAAAGAAGCATATTACATCTTAGAATTTAAAAAATAATAATAACCTGTTGGCTAGGAAGGCATACCAAGGGAATCACCTTTTATTTCCAAATGAGGTGTTTTAAGGATAATAGAATCTATAAAATAGAATAAACATACAACAAATAGTGGAAAATATGCAATCTCTTTTTCTCCTAACCTTCTGCTGGTACTTCCATTTCTGTGCCTTCATTGCCCTCTGAAGAATGGTGGCTTCCTAAAAAGAAAATAAACAACATATAATAAACCAATAAAAACTGACATTGAAAGATGAAAGAGAATCTAGGTAACAATGCAAACAATCTAAGACATAATAAACATATGCAAAATGATTGTCTAACTCTTTAGCAGTTAAGTCGAACAATGTTTTCTAATTCAGAAAAGAATACAACGCTTCTATTTGGAAGCTAAAAAAATTATTTGAAAACACAAATACAGAGTAGACCTAAGTAGGTTTGGGGATTTAATATTAGTTACTATAACTACATGATAAAATTACTAGATATTGGAATCTGAGGAAGCAGAATTATGCTTCAAGTACCATGCTCATCTGTCAAAGACACACATACACAAACAGATCAGAGTAAATGCTTGCTGTGATCAGACACTTAATTAACTCCCTATAAATAAGTTCAGGGTTTGCTGTGGAATGTTTCATGCTTTCCATTTTCACTATGGTGAAAGCCATGGAAACTCAATCCCCATAATTTCATCAAAGTTGTACTTAAAGGAAACTCGTAAGTTAAAATTTAAGATACTACCTTTAGTCTCAAAAGCATTTTAAGTCAGGTAATATAATCTGCCTGCTTCTAAAAACTGGAACATAAAGCAATGATCAGTTAGGCAGTCACAAGGTGAACAGGCTCATCCTACTAGAGCAGAAGTTTTACTCACAAAAAGGAAAGGAAGAATCTAAGACATCAGAGAGCCACTTAGGATTAAGAACGCAAGCTGCCCCCTAATTTGTATCCTCTGTCCTTAAAGATCTGAGCTACTAACATGGAAAAGATTGAAAAACACTGCCTTTAAGTACCAAAAAAAACATATTACCTATCAGTAAGAATACATCGCTTGAGGGGAAAGGAAGCAGATGTTCATCTCTTTTGTCTTATCTATTGAGAACTAAATTCAGAAGCTATACTAAAAGTAAGATATGTTATAAATGTATTTTATCTTGATTTTTAAAAAGCAATGCTTACAGTCTGAAAAACTGTCATTTGGTAGCTAATATCCTTGAATTAAAAGTCCCATACTGAGGTCACATCTTTTTGGTTCTCAGTATCTAGCTTTAGCATGTCACAATTATCTGGGGATTCTTTTCCACTTACTTTATATTGTGAAAACTCACCTGAACTCAAACTCTAGGTAAATCTACAAACCTATACCTATGAGTCACTCTTTAATTCATTTTTAAAATATGCTTTCTCTACACACTTCCTTTCTCTTTTTTTAATCTTAATATTTGAATTTATGGAGCATTAAGTTATTTGACTGTAAAAGTCAAAGAAAAAAGAGATGTGAGGTCAAAGGAATGAGAGTGAAATGATGAGGCCAGTAGGTAAAAAGTAAAATTTCAGCAAAGAATAACAGTTAAGATGATTGTTCATGTAAGCAATAATTCTGTATGTCTTTTAAGATCTGAAATAAACAATTACATTTACATTATATGCTAAGCCTAAAGAAAATACATCTTATGCACTCAAAGCCAGAATAGATAGAATTAAATGCCATTACTAATAGCCTATGAGTATCAAGTTTGGGAACACTGCAAAAAATTGCCAAAAAGGCAATCAATTCGAAACTTACAGATTAACAAGTGCTATTTCAGAATTCTTCTAAATACTAAGTATCAACCTGACCTTATCAATATTTGCATCACTAACCAATAAAACAGTAACCTGGCTTCTGACTGTTCTGAGATAAGGTATAAATGTGTACTTTACCTTCAATAGGAAAGTGTGTCATGTACCCATTTCGAGATTCATTACTAGATTCACAAAAGGGAAAATTGATTTTGAAAAATTGTTGCTTGTGAAGTTCATTTATATGTTAAAAAAAGGCCAATACATTTTTTTCCTTTTCCATTTAGAAAAGTAATATTGTACTTATAAATATTAAAACACAGTCTGTGCAATATAAGGAAACATTAAACACGAGCAGTATGTGGGAGAATGGAAGTGAAAAGATTATACCTTGCAAAGGCTTCGATAGGGGCTGTTTTTCATCAACATCATCAGTTTCAGAAGGGCCTGCTTTGGGATACAAAGATAATACTTCAAAAGTAATCCCCCCCCCAAAAAATGTGGGGTGACTTTAGTCAACAAATTTGGGTGAGATACATGGAATGGCCTTTTTATAAATAAAAAGAAAAAAAATTAAAAAAAAGACTGACAAGATGAGCAATGTCAATTTATGGTCTTGGTGAATGGAAAAATGTAATCAGGTGAATTCATATGTAAACAGTCAAAAGAAATTTTGAAGATGACTGGACATATAGATTGAATGGGAATGGTATGTCTAAAATGGAAGATGTGGGTTTTTTAAAACAGTACAATGTTCATAACAGTAAACTGTAACTTTTACTTCATACAGATTACAAATGCAGGTTTATCTCACAGGTTTATTTGTTTCTTCTTTGGCAAATATTTGCTTACTCTTTTGTCATACTGAAGAAAAATGCAGAACCAAATGTTATATACCTTCCTTAGAATCTCTAAAATAACGTAAACCATCTCCTTGAATCTCTACTGAAATAGAAATGTGACAAACTAACAGCTATTAATTCATTCTCCCTTTCTTCCAGCACAGCGGGCACTTTTTCTAATAAGGTTCTTTCCAAAACACAGAAAGTACTCTGAGTTAAATTCAACTTCACAAACTGCTATATTTTGACAACACATTTACATGTTATCATCAAACTTTTTAATGATTAAAATAATAATAGTTTTAAAATAGAAAACAAAACATTGTGTTTTCAATGGCTATTTAATATAAAACACATTTTGGCATTAATATGACCACAGTTCAGTTAACTATCTCTGAAGAGAATTGGGAAAACATCCGAAGTTGTTTGAAAGGCTTCATTCTCTAAAGCCTAAGAAATTTCACAAAGATGCACCACACTACACATTACAGGCAAAGGACACATCAGAGAAAAAAATCAATTGCATGAGAAATAAAGAAATAGTTTCTATTTGGAATCTCAAAGAAGAGCAAGTCTTGGAATGTAGACTCCTAAATTCAAATGCTAGATCCACTGCTTCCTAGTCTTCTGACTCTGAGTAAAATATACAGAGCTCAAGAAAAGGAAGATGTGCTATTTACAGGATTTAAAAATGCAACCTTAGTGAAGGCTACTAATTGACCTCTAAGTACTGCTTTAGTTGCTCTTCACAAGTTTAACTATGTGGCATTCTCAATATTCTGGTCTAAATATTTTTAATGAGGCCCTCATTAAGTCAATTACAAGCATGTTTCCTAGGATTCCCACTGTGTATGTTTTCTATTAATAATTTAATTTTAGTATGTTCAGAGAATTTATTAAGACTGTGAACAAGTATACAGTCAATTTTTATAAATGATTCATGCTTTGTAAATAAACTTATTTCTTGGGTACACAGTTTTCTATAGTTAGCTTACATATATTAACTGTAGTGAAAATATTCTACTTAGCATATAAATGTTAAAAGAGTATTCATCAGCTAGACGTATATCATTGGTTAAAATCTCCCACATGACTGTACATATCTATAGAGACTTATAATTTGTAAATAATTTTTACTTTTACTGTTTGAGGATACATTGTTAGGCACATACAAACTAATGGTTGTTTTATCAACTTAGTGACCAATTCCTTACAATATGACATAGTCTTATTCTACCCTGCTACTACTGTTTTTGGCTTCCAATATTGCTAAACTATATTTTTTTTAGTTGGTATTTACTCAGCATACCTTCATGTATCACTATACTTTCAAATTATTTTAATGTCCCATATTTGAATTTTATTCACCCTAAAAATGGTACTTGATTTTATTCACCCTAAAACATACTTAACCTCCACCTCTCAAATGCTTGAGGTGCCTACCACTCATTGAGAAAACCAACACATTCCCAACACTCACATTTGAATGCCACTATTTTACAGGAGCACTGAGGTGCACAGAGAAATATATCCAAGCCTATTTTGGAATACAAAAGTTTTAGAAGAAAACATCAATGTCTTTATGTAGAAGAACGAAAAAACGAACTGTATTATAATCACACAGTGTAACTACCACGATGACATGATTAAATCTACTTGTGACAAAACAGATAAATACCAGCTGAGGCAGAGAATTGCTTGAACCCGGCAAGCGGAGGTTGCAATGAGCCGAGATCGCACCACTGCACTCCAGCTTGGGCGACAGAGCAAAAATCCATCCCCACCCCCATGCCAAAAAAAAAAAAGATAAATCTTGAAAACTTAAATTGAGTGACAGACTATACTCAACAACACATACAGTGTACCACTGTGTAAGCTTCACTCAGGAAGTGGCATATATAAAACAATAAATATGACATGACACACACACACACACACACACACACACACACACACACACTCCCGGGAGAATATTTACGTAGTAAAGCACATCACCATCAGGAAGGACAATTCTCAGTTTTCAAGATCATGGTTAACTTAAGAATAGAGAGAAAAGTGGGGATTTGGGGGAGCCCAAAGAAGGGCTTCAATGAAATAGTTACACGTTGTTTCTTGGAGGGAGGAGAGAAGAGACGAATACTATGGTTCACTAAACCTGGGCAGACTGATACTATGCTTTTAGGTTTTAAATATTTCATTTTAAAAAAGCGTGTTAGCCCCTGTAATCCCAGTACTTTGGGAGGCCAAGGCGGGCGGATCACCTGAGGTCAGGAGCTCGAGACCAGCCTGGCCAACATGGTGAAACCCCGTGTCTACTAAAAAAAACAAAAATTAGCCAGGTGTGTTGGCACACACCTGCAATCCCAGCTATTCGGGAGGCTGAGGCAGAAGAATCACCTCAACCTGGGAGGTGGAGGTTGCAGTGAGCCAAGATCGCGCCACTGCACTCCAGCCTGGGCAACAGAGTGAGACTCTGTCTCAAAAAAAAAAAAAAAGAGAGAAATGAAGGCCTATGTCCACACAAAAGCCTCTACACAATGTTCATAGTACCTCTATTTGTAATGGCCCCAAACTGGAAGAACCCAAATGGCTATCAACAGACAAAGAGATGAATAAATTTTGACTCAGGCATACAATAGAATACAAATCAACAATCAAATGGAATCTACTACTGATACATGCAACGCTGTGGATCAATTTCAAAACAATGATTTGAAATGAAAGAAACCACACTGCTCCCCGGCCCATGAAAATAGTCCACATTTTATTATTTCATTCATAAGACTTTATAGAAAATGCAAACTAACCTAAAACAGAAAACAGATCCGTGTTGCCTGAATACTGGGCAGGGCAATGAATAACAAGGAGACACAGGCAACTTTTGGGGTTATAGATATTTCATTATCTTGGATGCAATGAAGATGGTGTATTAGATATGTACATGGCAAAGCTAGCCAGATTTTTTACTTTAAGTGTTTAATATACTATAATTATGCAGTGAGAAAAAATTAAGCTGACAATATCTGCATTTGCCTAATAGGTTTTATTTTGCAACACTAGAACCTGGGATTGAATTCTAAATTGTGCCACAACTTTTGCTCATCCTTTTAAGAACACAAATGGCTATTTTACATATCCCCTCTGGATTGTCTGAGTTGATATTTTAGCCCCATTTTTAAATGTTTTATCCCTGGGACTGAATTACAAATATATATGTCAATCAAGAACTGATCAATAAAATATTATTTAAGAAATTAAAGCAATTGATGAGCAAATTTTAATTTTAACCACGAATAATTTTTAGAAAGAAAAATTGCATTAATTCAAATTACCTTGAATGTTATACTGATAATAATCAGGATCTTCTGATTCTTCCTTTACTGTCACAGCTGCCATTTCCAGGGAAATGCCTAGAAAAGCAAATGCAATGATATGATTGCATGTGAGAACTTTCAGCTAGATTGTGTAGGGAAATCCTCTCTGCCCTCCCTATAAATACAGCAATGCATATTTATTTTAAGTAAAGACTTTACGTCTTTGAAAAGACAAAAGTTTGCTAGGTAGCAGAAGGTAAAAAATCACCTATAATCCCAGCCAATGCAAAGTTTTAACCATTTATTAATATTCTGCAATTATGTGCTGCTCTTTTCTCCAGCAAATTCTTATCTTTAGAATCAAAGAAAAATTTACCACACTCCCTTTTCACTTAATGTTAAAAATACTTTTATAAACCATTAAAACACACTTATAAACATCAGTTTTAATAACTCAGTATTCCAAAGGAGAGATAGCATAATGGTCAACAATTTCAATAATGAGATACATTGGTTTTTTTCCACCTAATACATCCCTTTTATTACAGGGATTTGTGTAAGGGTACAAAGCACACCTTTCTGCATAAAGCTTTGCCCACAATTAGGACAGATGATTTGAAGCAGACCTTTGTGGCTAGATACAAAAGAGTACATGTTGTATAATTCCACTCATATGAAGGTCAAAATAGGCAAAAGCAATCGATGTTATTAAAAAGTTGACTTTGGGAAGGGCCAAAATTGTGCCACTGCACTCCAGCCTGGGTGACACGGCGAGACTCCCTCTCAAAAAAAAAGAAAAAGAAATGAACAATGCATGGGTGCACATACACATTTCAGGCTGAGATATTCAACCACAGTCATACCAACCCTAACACAAACGAAATCGTGAGCTCTGACTTGGGCAACTTTGTAAAGAATATTTTCAACTCTAGAGAAAGAGCTCAAAGAGAGTTAAATTGATATACAAAGGGTATGCAAACCTGAAGCAACAAGCAAAAAAAGGAGTTACTCCATTGCCTTCAATCACCAAGGGGAAAGTGTTTTGCTGCTACACAGTGGTGGCAGAGAACACTGCATCTGAGACCTTTGCAACTCTCTGGGCTAGCTTAGCACTTTCATGTCCATCAGTAAAAGTTAATAGAAAATTACAGCTAACAGCCAGGTGCGGTGGCTCGTGCCTGTAATCCCAGCACTTTGGGAGGTCCAGGCAGGCGAATCACCTGAGGTCAGGAGTTCGAGACCAGCCTGGCCAACATGGTGAAACCTCGTCTCTACTAAAAATACAAAAATTAGCCGGGAGTGGTGGCACGCACCTGTAGTCCCAGCTACCCGAGAGGCTGAGGCACAAAGATCACCTGAACCCAAGAGGTGGAAGTTGCAGTGAGCGGAGATGGTACCACTACACTCCAGCCTGGGCGACACAGCAAGACTACGTCTCAAAAAAAAAAAAAAAAAAAAAGAAAGAAAGAAAATCACAGCATTACAGCTAACAAAAAAGGCTTATCCACTGGGGATTCAGACCCTTCAGGAATAAAAATTTGGGTCACTCCAATTGGCTAAAGAACCTTACACATACTGGCTGGGTGCAGAGGCTAATGCCTATAATCCCAGCACTTTGGGAGGCTGAGGCGGATGATTACCTGAGGTCAGGAGTTCAAGACCAGCCTGGTCAACATGGTTAAACCCTGTCTCTACTAAAATAAATAAATGAATAATACAAAAATGGGCTGGGTGGCACACGTCTGTAATCCCAGCTGCTCGGGAGGCTGAGGTGGGAGAATCGCTTGAATCTGAGACACGGAGGTTGTGGTGAGCCGAGATCGCACGACTGCACTCCAGTCTGGACGACAGAGTGAGATCTTGTCTCAAAAAATATAAATAAATAAAAATAAAAAGGTAAATCCAAAAAAAAGTCTGGTAAGCTGCAGAAACGTAGACTGTGGCGACTATGCCTATTCTCTTCCTTGTCTGTTACAAATGTGTTTGTGTGAAGATTATATGCTTGCATATACTAACTATTCTCTTCTGTGTGGTAGTATTTCACAATAGTTTGGCTGGAAGTTTCCTTTCCATTTGTCCATTAGACTAGAGATTACTCAAATAGGTTTGCACTGCATTTAAAGAGCAGGTAACATAGCTCGCGACTGGATTTTCAGTCAGTCTCCCAGCGATGGGTGTGACTGCTGGAACACTGTGTCTCCCCATTTTGAGGAGAGGGTAAAAATGGATTTCTTTGTAGGAAGTAAAGTTGCATCTCTTTAGATGGAACAGTTGTCTCGTTGTTGTACAGAAGGTCAAATGTGCAGGGAAGGGTGTGTATATATGCTGAGCAGCCAAAGAGAACAGCCTGGGCCACCCACAAAACTGATGTCTCTCAGTTGCAAACCCATCCTCTGGGTTTCTGCTGAAGTTTGAGCTCTGCATAGCAGCTGGCTCCATGTGAGTCTCTGCCACAAGGATACACTACAGAGAGAAAGGCTAGAGGAGGAGAAGAGATCTGGGCCTTCCTTTTGGCTTCTTGTCTGCATTCTCATCCCAAAAAGGTCACTCCTTGGTACCCTCGTTCAGCCTGGCCAAAGCAGGCCCTCCCATCACAACAGCTGTGCCCGGTTGGCAATGTCTCCAACACTACCAGAAGCAGCCTCACCATGCCCCTCAGCCACCAGCATCAGCCAAACACTACCCCACCTCAGAAGTCAGATGGAAAGCTGATGGGGTGGCAGCCACTGCCTAGAACTGTTCCTTAAAAAAAACCTTAGTATTCTCCTTAAGGTTACAAAGTTAACAACTTTATAACCAGTTAACAATCTTTTTTTGTTTGTTTTGTTTTGAGATGGAGTTTCACTCTTGTTGCCCAGGCTGGAGTGCAATGGCACGATCTTGACTCAATGCAACCTCTACTACCTCCTGAGTTCAAACGATTCTCCTCCCTCAGCCTCTTGAGTAGCTGGGATTACAGGCGCCCACCACCATGCCCAGCTAATTTTTTTTGTATTTTTAGTAGAGACTGGGTTTCACCATGTTGGCCAGGCTGGTCTCCAACTCCTGACCTCAGGTGATCCACTCGCCTCAGCCTCCCAAAGTGCTGGGATTACAGGTGTGAGCAACCGCACCCGGCCAACAATCTTTACATTAAATTTTCTCTGTTCCAATAACTGATATGGTTTCTGTCTCCTGGCTGCACCCTGGCTATAAATGTAAATCTTATTTGCAGGATAAATTAAGAATACAAAGATGCAAAGTGTAAAAGAGAAAAAAAAAAAAACCTATAATGATGCTGATGTGTACATAAAGACAGTTGAAAGAATTCGATTAAACACATGGGGTTTCTGAATTCAGCATGTTTCTTTTTAGAAGCAAACTAAATATTCAGGAGATGAATATATGAATTAAGGGGAAACATTTGCAAAATGATGATTTTTTTTGGCACAATCTACTGAAAACCACACAAAAATTTGAGATTTCCTATGGAGTGAAAATAAAGAAAAAAGAAAAACCTTCTGTAAAACCAGCAAACAGTGTAAAAGACTCAAATACCTTTTCCAAAAAAGGATAATTCAACACTTTCTTGCAGCTCTCCCAAAATACACTTACATACATAAAAGCCCTCATTCACATGCACGCACACACACGTTAACGCGGCCCTACCCTCCTCCCCAACAACTCATTCGAGATGCCCTTAGATGGGGTGAAGCGGGGCAGGTGGCTGCCCAGGAAGCATGGCAGAATGAGAAGGCTGATGAAGGGCCGGGGAAGGGGCTGGGGAAGCTGCCGAGGGCCTGGGCAGACAGAGGGAGATGAGGGGGCAGGCAGGGCGGTGACAGCCCACTAAGGAGTGTCCTGTGTGAATAAGGGGCACAGGGCCGAGCAGCGGGAGGCTTGACAGTGGCACTAGGACACAGGATAACACTGGGAAATGATGAAATAAATACATATGCTGAGAACATCTGGGTGCCACGGTTCTAGGACAGAACAGAATTATAAACGGGGGCCGGGCACGGTGGCTTATGCCTGTAATCCTAGGACTTTGGAAGGCTGAGGCAGGAGGATCACTTGAGGTCAGGAGTTCAAGACCAGCCAGGCCAACCTGGCGAAACCCCGTTGCTACTAAAAATACAAAAATTAGTCGTGCATGATGGCGTATGCCTGTAATCCCAGCTACTTGGGAGGCTGAGGTGGGAGAATCGCTTGAACCCAGAGGCAGAGGTTGCAGTGAGCCGAGGTCGTGCCACTGCACTTCAGTCTGGGTGATAAAGCAAGACTCCATCTCAAAAAATAAATAAATAAATAAATAAGGAATTAAATAGCAATTTTATTTGAGAATTGAAAATGGTCTCCTTGGAGAGTGGAAAACAGGAGTGCAGCGAGGGAAGGAGGAGATGAAGGGGGCATTCTATTGATTTTTATAAAAAGCACTATAGAACAGCTGACCTCTTACATTATATGTCTGTACAACGGGAAAAAAAATACATTTTATCTACAAACATATGTAACTGGCAAAGAACTCTGCCTACCATTTACTGAGCAAATTACCTTTCTGGGTCTTAATGTGATAACATTAACAAATAGTGTCACAGTTGGAATACATTAGTAGTGACTGCCTCTTTCTTATCAAAACAAAACGATAATTGAGTCAAACTATAAACTTCTACACTAAGGAAAAGTCTTCCTTAATTTCACCATTGATTCTAAAAGTGCTAGTACATACCAGAATCTTCTGTGGGTTCAGTTTTCACTTTGATGGGGCCACAACTGCAAGGAGAAGAAAGCCCTGATCAAGCCACGTGCTGGTGACAGCCATTCCCACAGCATTCAAAGTCTCTGGGTCTCAAAGTGTTAAGATCCCTCCCAAGGGATCTTAAAAGACTCAAAGGTGGGTGCAAACCTGACTCGCTTAAAACTGACATATTTATTTATTGCATAAATAAGAGTTATTGGGCCAGGCACAGTGGCTCACGCCTGTAATCCCAACACATTGGGAGGCCGAGGAGGGCAGATCACGAGGTCAGGAGTTCAAGACCAGCCTGGCCAATATGGTGAAACCTCATCTCTACTAAAAATACAAAAATTAGCCAGGCGTGGTGGTGCTCACCTGAATCACTTGAACCCGGGAGGCGGAGGTTGCAGTGAGCTGAGATCATGCCACTGAACTCCAGCCTGAGCCACAGAGGGAGACTCTGTCTCCACAAAAAAAAAGAGTTATCAACTGAACTTAGTACTTTAATTTCTATCTATCTTTTGGGGAAAAAAGTACAATAAAATACTACAGAGTAGCATATTAAGACTTATCGGGCCAGGCGTGGTGGCTCATGCCTGTAATCCCAGTACTTTGGGAGGCCGAGGCAGGTAGATCACCCGAGGTCAGGAGTTCGAGACCAGCCTGGCCAACACGGTGAAACCCCGTCTCTACTAAAAATACAAAAAAATTAGCTGGGCATGGTGGCACATGCTTGTAGTCCCTGCTATTTGGGAGGCTGAGGCAGGAGAATCGCTTGAACCCGGCGGGGGGTCAGAGGTTGCAGTGAGCCGAGATCGCGCCACTTCACTCTAGCATGGGCAAAAAGAGCAAAACTCCATCTCAAAAATAAAAAAAAAAAAAAGAGTTACCAACTGAACTTAGTACTTTAATTTCTATCTATCTTTTGGGGAAAACAGTATAATAAAATACTACAGAATAGCATATTAACTTCCAAATACCACTCTAAAGCCAATTCACAGTGTGACCAATGCCCCTGGCTTTTCCCAGGAACTCTACTATTCAGAAATACCAAGTCAAAGAGGGAATGTTCACAAGATCCCCAAATGATATCCTTGCCTATTAAACTTTAAGATGTGTGACATGAGGCCTTTTTAATATTCTGATATCTCAATTATCTAACAACTAAAACTTTTTGAGGTGTGGGAGTTAAACAGCAGTAATGAAATTAGGTTTTACCTTCCACCTGGAGATAGTATTGACCTGTCAGCATCTGTTACCATCACACGACCACCTACATACAAAAAAAAATTGGAGTTAGTTTTTCAACATTTCAAATATAATATGTCTAAAGGCTTTAAATATAGAATTAGTGGGGTAGAACTAGGCTTTGCAGCTCTGGATCACACCAGAATAAACACTGCTTTTCATCCCTTCACCCAACCACACCCTCCTTGAATGAAAAAGCTCTTATTTTCATCAGTGAGAGAAATGCAGAAACATACCATTTGTCTAGTAAGATGGAATATGGAGAATATGACTCTGCTGACGTATAAATGATGAAACAGATTTTTTTTTTTTTTTTTTTTAGAAACAGGGTTTTACTCTGTTGCCCAGGCTGGTGTGCAATGGCATGATCATAGCTCACTGCAGCCTCCAACTCTCGAGGATCAAGCAATCCTCCTACCTCAGCCTCCTGAGTAGCTGGGACTACAGAAGCATGCATTACCACTCCCAGCTAATTGTTTTCTATTTTTTGTAGAAATTTGATCTTGCTATGTTGCCCAGGCTTATCTCGAACTCCTGGCCTCAAGGGAGACTCCCACTCTGGTCTCCCAAAGTGCTGAGATTAGGCTGGGCGTGGAGGCTCACACCTGTAATCCCAGCACTTTGGGAGGCTGAGATGGGTAGATTGCTTGAGGTCAGGGGTTTGAGACCAGCCTGGCCAACATGGTGAAACCCCGTCTCTGCTAAAAAATATATAAAAATTAGCCAGGTATGGTGGCGGGCACCTGTAATCCCAGTTACTCAGAAGGCTGAGGCAGGAGATTTGCTTGAGCCTGGGAGGCAGAGGTTGTAGTGAGCCGAGATCATGCCACTGCACTCCAGCCTGGGCGACAGAGCAAGACTCCATCTCAAAATAAATAAATAAATAAATAAATATAATAATTAAGTTTAAAAAAAACTTTTAAGTCTGAAATTTAACATAAACATGATAAATAAACATTTCTCCATCTTAAAAGAGATTTACACAAAAATCCTACCACTAACATCATACTTCATGGTCAAAGACAGAATGCTTTCCTACTAATATCACAAGGTGATGTCTGCTATCACCAATGCTGTGTGACATTTATATTCTAGCCAGAGCAACAAGAAGAAGAAATAAGAGGCACTTAGATTGCAAAGAAAGTGGTAAATTGTCTTGATTCTCACACAACATGATCTCCTACATAGAAAGCCCAGAAATAAACAAAGAGTCAAATGACTTTCAACAAAGATGAAAAGGATATCTTGAGGGAAAGGACGGTCTTTTCTGCAAATTGTCCTGGAATCATTGGATACCCATGTGCAAAAAGATGAATTTATACCTTTACCTTGTATAATATACAAAAATGACCTCAAAATGAACCATAGATCTAAATGTGAGAGTTAAAGCTATAAGACTTGTGGAAGAAAACACAGAAGTCATATCTTCATGCCTTTGGGTTTACGCAATGGTTTCTTGAATATGAAGTCAAAAGCTTAAGTGAGGGCCAGGCGCAGTGGCTCACGCCTATAATCCCAGCACTTTGGGAGGCTGAGGCAGGTGGATCACCTGAGGTCTGGAGTTTGAGACCAGCCTGACCAATATGGTGAAACCCCGTCTCCACTAAAAATACTAAAGTTATCCGGGCATGGTGGCGGGCACCTGTAGTCCCAGCTACTCGGGAGGCTGAGACAGGAGAATTGCTTGAACCCGGGAGGCAGAGGTTGCAGTGAGCTGAGATCATGCCATTGCACTCCAGCCTGGGTGACACAGCGAGACTCTGTCTCAAAAAAAAAAGCACAAGTTAACAAAAGAATAAACTGATTTTTATCAAAATTTAAAACGTTTGTGCCTCAAAGGATACTACCAAGTAACGGAAAAAGACAAGTTATACAATAAGGATAATGTAGATTTATTAGAATTGGAGAAAATATTCCCAAATCCTGTACTCCAGCCTGGATAACAGAGTGACACCGTTGCAAAAAGAAAAAAAAAAATTTTTTTTTAACAAATCATCAATTAGAGACTTATATCAAGACTACATAAAAACAAGACTCAATAATAAAAAGACAAACAAACCCAATTTTTAAATGGGAAAAGGACCTAAATAGATATTTCTCCAAAAAATATGTATGGATGACCAATAAGCACAATGGAAGATAACACAAGCCTGTAATCCCAGCACTTTGGGAGGCTGACACAGGCGGATCACTTAAGCTCAGGAGTTCCAGACCAGCCTGGCCAACACGGCAAGAGCTTGTCTCTACCAAAAAAGGTTCAGAAATGAGCTGGGTATGGTGGCACACGCCTGTAGTCCTAGCTACTGAGAAGCTGAGGCAGCAGGATTGCTTGAGCCTGGGAGGTTGAGGCTGCACTAAGCTGAGATGGCGCCACTACACTCCAGCCTGGGCGACAGAGTGAGACCCTGTCTCAAAAAAAAAAAAAAAGAAAGAAAGAAAGAAAAGTAAAAACACATCAACAATCACTAGAGAAATTTTTAAAAATAAAAAAAAAATTAGATACCACTTCACATCTATTACAATGGCTAAAATCAAGAAGTAAGTTGGCAGCAATGTGGGGGTAACCCTCCTATCCTACTGTGAGAATATAACATGGTATAGCCACCTTGGAAAACAGCTTGTCAGTTTCTTCAAAGTTCAGTGTAGCAGGGCGCGATGGCTCACGCCTGTAATCTCAGCACTTTGAGAGGCCTCCCTTGATCATGAGGTCAAGAGATTGAGACCATCCTGGCCAACATGGTGAAACCTCGTCTCTACTAAAAATACAAAAATTAGCCGGGTGTGGTGGCGCATGCCTGTAATCCCAGCTACTCAGGAGGCTGAGGCAGGTGAATCTCTTGAATCCACGAGGCAGAGGTTGCAGTGAGCCGAGATCATGCCACTGCACTCCAACTTGGTGATAGAAAGAGACTCCGTCTCAATTAAAAAAAAAAAAAAATTCAGTGTAAATTTACCCTATTCCTAGTAATTGCACTCCTATGTAAATATCCAAGAGATATCAAGGAATATGTCCAGACAAAACGTTGCTCAAGTATGTTCACTGTAACATTATTCCCAATACCCAAAGGTGGAAACAACCAAAATATCTATAAACTGATGACTGGATCAACAGACAGTATGTTCATGTCACAGAATAGTTAGTGCTCAGCAATAAAAAGAAGCTACGGATACACCTACCAAGCTCGATGAGCCTCGAGTGAGTGATGCCCAGTGAAAAAAGCTCATTTCAATAGGATACATACTACATATTCCATTTCTACAACATTCATGAAATAACAGAGACAGGGACGATGAAAGCATCCCAAAATTAGACTGTGATGATGGGTGAAAACCCCTTAAAAACATTTTAAGATTGTAAATCTACTATTAGTGAATTATATACTTAAGACAGGTGAATTTGGCTGGGCACAGTGGCTCACGCCTGTAATCCCAGCACTTTGGGAGGCCGGGGCGGGTGGATCATTTGAGGTCAGGAGTTCGAGATCATCCTAACATGGTGAAACCCCATCTCTACTAAAAATACAAAAAATTAGCCGGGCGTAGTGGCATGTGCCTGTAATCCCAGCTACTCGGGAGGCTGAGGCAGAATCACTTGAACCTGGGAAGCAGAGGCTGCAGTGAGCCAAGATCGCGCCACTGCACTCCAGCCTTGGCAACAGAGCAAGACTCCGTCTCAAAAAATAATAATAATAAAAAAAAAAGGCAGGTGAATTTTATGGTGTATCAATTATACCTCAATAAAGCTGCTAAAAAATTAATCTTTTCACCACAATGAGAATAAAACAAAGGTTAACAGAAAACACAATGTGTATGTTTATGTATATATAATTTTTTCCTTTCATAGTTACATGTTTAAAAGTATTCCAATGATACTGGTTATTTGCTTCCGAAAGTCTCAAATAAACCTGGCTCTAAAGGGTACTACTCTTTATCCTGTTTTCCCTTCAAATGAAATGGCTAGACTTCCCTAAAGGAAGCTGAAATCCGCATCATTCTTCAAGGGCCCATGGAAATGCTCTCTTCCTCATGAACTCTTTCCTGAACTATAAAGGAATCCAACCTCCAATAACATCCACAGCACTTTCTCAGAGACATTCTTGCCGTAGGGATGCAATGTTCTTGCCATGTTCATTTCACAGACTTTTCTCTCTTCCGTGAGACTCACAGCTCTCAAAAGTGGTAATGCTGATACACAGCTGCGTATCCCCTCCCCACCCAATGCTGTGCCCAACAACGTCTTGCCGAGTCAATGACATTAGGTCAATTAAATCCTACTCATAATTCTGGTAAGTGAGGGCAGATGTATGATCTTCTATAGAAAACAAGCAGCGGAGCTGAAAACAAAAAAACAAGTCTCCACTTTTTTAGCTCAATGAACCTTTCGTGGATTATATAAACATCTAAACAGCCCATCCGAAAATGTCTGACATCATATTCTCAAAGACAATAAAACAGAAACCATTAAAGTGTATGAAAATCTAGCAAAACGGAGGCCAGCCAGCTATCAAGGAAGCGAAGCACTTACTTACCTACATGCTTCTTTGGCTCTAAAAAAGGTCTGCATTAAAACAAAACAAAACAAAACTTCGTATGAATATGCTAAATTATTGTAGAGCATACATTTAAATGACTTCTGTGTTAAATATGAATTTTAAAAATACATTAATGTAAGCTAAATATTCAAATTTATACGAATCAACTGTTGATGGGTACAAAGGGAGAAAGCACTTCACCTCTTAATGATGAATGAAATCCCTGCTTTGTTCTCCAAAATCCATTTCAGGGTTGCAAGATCATAGTTCTCGGGGTGTTTAAAGGCAACACCTTCCGGAAGCCCCTGCACTACCACAGCCGACTGGTCTCGCAGCATCTTCTCATATGGTACAGGTACCACTGTGGATTTGCCTAAAGCTTTCCCTGGGGGAGATGAAAAGCGGATGAACATCATTCAATGGTAAGATTACAAAATGAAATCATCGCTAGCTTATTGTGGCTTAATAAGGGCATCCACGATTTTTTATAATATATGATTTCAAAATTAATTAATACTACAGCATTCTATCTCCCCATGTCAGCAGAAGGTCTAAACCTGAAACTGATCCAAAGGGCCAAAATGAAAAGTAGATAAAATATTTTACTTTAAAAAACACACAGAGAGAGCAATGGTTGGTTTCTTGCACTATTGTCTTTCTTGAAGATGGTCCCATCCTGGCATATTCTCAGGTACAATTTGGCCTCAGAATACAGAAGCCCAGCACATCCAACTATTACCATAAAATACCAGGAATGTTTCAGCTAATATTCTCATTGAAAACTTATCAGGTAAATACAAACTTCCCATTTACAAATGAGTATATACTGTCAACCTATTGGGCAGCGAGCCTCACACATACTGAAAATCCCATTCCAGAGAACTGATTTTCACCTATGACCCTGCAGTAAAACCTCAATCTCCTCCTTTGACTGTTTTCTTGTAAGAGCTTTGTTTTATGATGTGACAAGAGTAAGAAAAGGTGGCTTTGCATGGAATTAGAGAGATGAGCATGCTTATTAGAAAGAAACAGCTAGGCCAGGCATGGTGGCTCACACCTGTAATCCCAGCACTTTGGGAGGCCAAGGTGGGTGGATCACCTGAGATCAGGAGTTCGAGACCAGCCTGGCGAATGTGGTGAAACCCCATCTCTACTAAAATTTAACACAAAAATTAGCTGGGCATGGTGGCGGACACCTGTAATCCTAGTTACTCAGGGGGCTGAGGCAGGAGAATCACTTGAAACCGGGAGGCGGAGATTGCAGTGAGCTGAGATCGTGCCACTGCACTCCAGCCTGGGCGACAGAGCGAGACTCCATCTCAAACAAAAAAAAAACAGAAAGAAAGAAACAGCTCTACTGGCCACACTTCTTCCTGGGTTCCTTCAAAATGGAAGTGGAAGAAAGTAAGGTTATTGCTAATCCATTCAGTCACTGAAAATGTGTGTTATATGATTTTCGAATCAATTACATAAGCTCCCCTTTAGAAAACTCAATTATATAATGTATCTTTTAGAAAAATTAAGTCTATTGTTTTTACCATAGCAAAAGCAGAAATAGTCCTCAACTGTTTTTCTGAGTGTTTCAATTTCTACAGCATCTACACTCATCCGATTTGCCTGGGTTGTAGATTTCATTTTATGCATCTCTGCAGCTTTTTCTTCTTCTTCAACACCTGTAAAAAAAATAAAAAATAAAATTAAATTAAAAAATAATAAAAAGGTCCATATCCATTACCTTAATATTTGGTTTTTAGTAAAAATCGTTTTCCTGTATCCTAACAGGGAAAACTATTTTTATCATGTATTCTAACAGGAAAAAACTATTTCTTAACCATTCTTTAACATTTATTAATCATTGTAACCAATGATTTGTTATTTTGTAACAAAATAGCAAGTCACTTGTGATTTGTTATAAAAGCAAAAAACAGGCCAAGCCCAAGGGCTCACGCCTGTAATTCCACCACCTTGTGAGGCTGAAGCAGGAGGACTGCTTGAGCCCAGGAGTTCAAGACCAGCTTTGGCAACATAACAAGGACACATCTCTGCAAAAAAATGAAAATAGCCAGGTATAGTGTTGTATGTCTGCAGTCCTAGCTGTCTGGGGGCTGAAGTGAGGGCTGCTTGAGTCTAGAAGTTTAAGGCTGCAGTGAGCTATGATGGGGCCGAGAACATACCACAGCACTCCAGCCTGGGTGATGGATAGAGGCTGTGTCTCTTAAATTAAAAAAAAAAAAAAAAAGGCCAGGTGCGGTGGCTCACACCTGTAATCCCAGCACTTTGGGAGGCTGAGGCTGGCAGATGACAAGGTCAAGAGATTGACAGCATCCTGGTCAACATGATGAAACCACCGTCTCTACTAAAAATACAAAAATTAGGCCGGGCGCGGTGGCTCACGCCTGTAATCCCTGCACTTTGGGAGGCCGAGGCGGGTGGATCACGAGATCAGGAGATCGAGACCATCCTGGCTAACACAGTGAAACTCCGTCTCTACTAAAAATACAAAAAATTCTCCGGGCGTGGTGGCGGGCGCCTGTGGTCCCAGCTACTCGGGAGGCTGGGGCAAGAGAATGGCGTGAGCCCGGGAGGTGGAGCTTGCAGAGAGCGGAAATTGCGCCACTGCACTCCAGCCTGGGCGACAGAGTGAGACTCCGTCTCAAAAAAACAAACAAAAAAAAAAATACAAAAATTAGCTGGGCATGGTGGCACACACCTGTAGTCTCAGCTACTTGGGAGGCTGAGGCAGGAGAATTGCTTGAACCCGGGAGGTGGAGGGTGCAGTGAGCCAAGATTGCACCACTGCACTCCAGCCTGGTGACAGAGCAAGATTCCGTCTCAAAAAAATAAAAAATAAAAGGCAGGGAGATGGAGATTTAAAAGGGAACTTTTCAAATAAAAATCTAAAATACTTAAATGAGATGAATGAAAGTAATATGAAATGGTGACCATCTCTGAAATAAGTGTAGCCATAGCTAAAAATACTACATACTAGTACCCTTGTACTACTTTAAAAAAGAAAATTTGTATTGGTTACAAATTTAAATATGAGAAGATTATCAACACAAAAAAATTCTAGGCTTGCAAAGTCTAGCACAATAACAAATAGATACATGTGGCACTTGCAACTTGGCTGGTCCAAATTCAGATGTTTCATGAGTGTACAATACACACTGGATTTTGAAGACTTGGTACAAAAAAAGTATGACAAATATCCCATTAATAATTTTTTTTTTTTCTGGAGACGGAGTCTTGCTCTGTCACCAGGCTGGAGTGCAGTGGCACGATCTTGGCTCACTGCAATCTCCACGTCCCAGGTTCAAACGATTCTTCTGCCTCAGCCTCCCGAGTAGCTGGGATTACAGGTGCGCGCCACCACTCCCAGCTAATTTTTGTATTTTTAGTAGAGACAGGGTTTCACCATGTTGGCCAGATGGTCTCGATCTCCTGAACTCGTGATCCGCCTGCCTCTGCCTCCCAAAGTGCTGGGATTACAGGCATGAGCCACCACACCCGGCCCATTAATAATTTTTAAATTGATTACATGTTGAAATATTTTAGATATAATAAGTTAAAGTATTACCAGTAAAATGAATTTCACTTTTTTCTTTATTTTTCTTTAATGTTCTAACTAGAAAGTTTTAAATTATGTGAGAGACTCACATGATACTTTTTTCTGCTGAACAACGCTTTTCTAAATCCCAGAAAAGCGCTCAGAATTCTCCTGAAGAATTTCTATGATTGCCTCATAAACCTATTGATTACCTTCCAGAAGACCATTATTGCTCCTTATCTGCAAAGTACTTTACACAAACAAGTAAGAGGTACTTGAGAATTAGGCCGGGTGCAGTGGCTCATGCCTGTAATCCCAGCACTTTGGGAGGCCAAGGAGGGCAGATCGCCTGAGGTCAGGAGTTTAAGATCAGTCTGGCCAACATGGTGAAACCCCACCTCTACTAAAAAATACAAAAAATTAGCCAGGCATGGTGGCGGGCGCCTGTAGTCCCAGCTACTTGGGAGGCGGAGGCAGGAGAATGGCGTGAACCCGGGAGGCGAAGCTTGCAGTGAGCTGAGATCGTGCCACTGCACTCTAGCCTGGGCGACAGAGCGAGACTCCGTCTCGAAAAAAAAAAAAAAATTAGCCGGGTGTAGTGACACATGCCTGTAATCCCAGCTACTAGAAAGGCTGAGGCAGGAGACTTGCTTGAACCTGGGAGGCAGAAGTTGCAGTGAGCCAAGATCGCACCACTGCACTCCATGGGCGATAGTGAGACTCTGTCTCAAAAAAAAAGAGAAGAAGGAGAATTAGATACAAAAACCATTCTCCATGGATCAAATTATTAACAATGAGGCCAGTCACGGTGGCTCACGCCGGTAATCCTAGCACTTTGGGAGGCCAAGGTGGGTGGATCACTTGAGGTAAGGAGTTCGAGACCAGCCAGGCCAACATGGCAAAACCCCATCTCTACTAAAAATACAAAAATTAGCCAGGTGTGCCTGTAATCCCAGCTACTCGGGAGGCTGAGACAGAAGAATCGCTTGAACCTGGGAGGCTGAGGTTGCAGTGAGCCAAGATCACGCCACTGCACTCCAGCCTGGGTGACAGGGCAAGACTCCTTAAAAAAAAAAAAATTATTAGCAATAAAAACAAAGTATGAATACTGATGGACAGTGACTACAGCTTGCAGCTGAGGACAACGCCCTTAATGCTTAGTTCTAACCAGTGGAGAACCACATAAGCCAGGCAGGACAGGGAAGGGGAGAATAAGTACAGCTGCAGGCAGGCTTATGGTGTTGGTGGGGCAGACAGCAGCTGATACACACACAATCAAAACAGCATTATTAGTATAAAGAAACAAAGAAACATAATCAATGCTTGAACATTTCTCAACATTATAATAATGACAACATTTTAAAGATAAGTTACTAACATAAAGCTTAGAAGATTACAGCATGGGGGTAAGGGACAGGGGGAGGAATACAGTGGCAGGGGATAGTTTTTAAAACAAACTAAAAATACAATTGGGAATTAAAATTCGTGAATTAACAAAACTTTTTGTTCACTAATAAGTTGCTGAATGTATCACCAATTTAATCTAAACTGACATCAGAAGTTTAACTTTAGACCTTAGTGGCATACAAGCATCTGCAGGTTCACTTCCAAACCACCACAATAATACAAGTATAAAGTAAAGTCACACAGATGTTTTGGTTTCCCAATGCATATAAAAGTTACATTGACTCTTGCTTTCATGAAAGGTCTCTCTGTAGTGTGAGGCTATTTGGTAGCATTTTACCCACAGTAGAACTTGTTTCAAAATTGGAGTCAATCCTCCAAAACCCTGCCATTGCTTTATGAACTAAGTTATGTCATACTCTAAATCCTTTGTTATCATTTCAACAGGGTTCATGGAGGTTGCAGTGAGCTGAGATCGCGCCATTGCACTCCAGCATGGGCAACAAGAGCAAAACTCTGTCTCAAAAAAAACTAAATAAAAAATAAAAATAAATGGCAAGCATCTCCTTATACACCTCCATCAGGACTCTGTGAGTGACTGTGAGCAGTCATATTTTGAAAGCAATCTTTTTTTCTGAGCAGTAGGTCTCAAAGGAGGGCTTAAAATATTCGGTGAACAACGCTATCAAGAGATGTGCTGTCATCCAGGCTTTACTGTTCTATCAATAGAGCACAGGCAGAGCAGATTTAGTGTAACTCTTCAGGACCCCAGGATTTTCAGAATGGTAAATGAACATGGCTTCAAAGTAACCAGCGGCGTTAACCCCTCACAAGGAATTCAGCTTGTCCTTTGAAGCTTTGAAGCCAGGAATGAACTTCTCTCTAGCTAGCAAAGTCCTAGAGCGTATCTTCCAATATAAGGCTGTTTTGTCTACGTTGAAAATCGGGTTTTGTGAGTGTAGCCATCTTCATGAATTACCTCAGCTAGATCTTCTAAAGAACTTGCTGCAGTTTCTACATCAAACACTTGCTGCTTTACCTTGCACTTTTATGTTATAGAGACTCTGTCTTTCCTTTTTTTTTTTTCTTTTGAGACAGATCTCAAGAGTCCAGGCTGGAGTGCAATGGCGAGATCTCAGCTCACTGCAACCTCCGCCTCCTGGGCTCAAGCGATTCTCGTACCTCAGCCTCCAGAGCAGCTGGGACTACAGGTGCACGCCACCAGGCCTGGCTAATTTTTTGTATTTTAGAAGAGACGGGGTTTCACCAGGGTGCCTAGGGTGGTCTTGAACTCCTGAGCTCAGGCGATCTGCCCGCCTCAGCCTCCCAAAGTGCTGGGATTACAGGCGTGAGCCCCCGCCCCAGCTGACTGTGTCTTTCCTTAAACCTCATGAGCCAACCTCTGCTAGCTTCCAATTTTTCTTCTGCAGCTTCCTCACCCATCTCAGCCTTCACAGAATTGAAGAGAGTTAGGGCCTCACTCTGGATTACGCTGTGGCTTAAGGGAATGCTGTGGCTGGTTTGATCTTCTATCCACACCATTCAAACTTTCTTCCTATCAGCAATAAGCTGTTTTGCTTTATCATTTGCGTGTTCACTAGAGCAGCAGTTTTCATTTCCTTCGAGAACTTTTCCTACGCATTCTCCACCTGGCTACCTGTTCAGCCTAGCTTTCAGCCTACCTCAGCTGCTGACATGCCTTCCTCACTAAGCTTCATCATTTCTGCTTTTGATGTAAAGTGAGCAGCCTGCAACTCTTCCTTTCACTTAAACACTCAGAGGCCACTATAGGTCTATTAATTGGCCTAATTTCCTTTTTTTTTCGTTGAGACGGAGTCTTGCTCTTTCGCCAGGCTGGAGTGCAGTGGCGTGATCTTGGCTCACTGCAACCTCCACCTCCCAGGTTCAAGCGATTCTCCTGCCTCCCAAATAGCTGGGACTACAAGCGTGCGCCACCACACCCAGCTAATTTTTTGTATTTTTAGTAGAGATGGGGTTTCACCATGTTGGCCAGGATGGTCTCGATCTCTTGACCTCGTGGTCCACACATCTCGGCCTCCCAAAGTGCTAGAATGACAGGCGTGAGCCACCGTGCCTGGCCGGCCTGATTTCAATATTGTGTCTCAGGGACCAGGGAGGCCTGAGGAAAGGGAATGATGGGGGACCAGGCGATTGGTGAAGCAGTCAGAACACATATTTACCTATTAGGTTTGCCATATTATATGTGTGCGTTCAAGGACTCCCAGTACAATTACAATAGTAACATCAAAGATCACTGATCTCAATACCTTGAACCAAGTGAGCCGAGATCGCACCACTGCACTCCAGCCAGGGTGACGGAGCAAACCTCCATCTCAAAAAAAAAAAAAAAAAAAAAAAAAAAATTCCACTACAGCGGATACAATAATCATGAAAAAGTCTCAAATAATGCTATGCCAAGAGTTACCAAAATGCGACACAGAGAACCAAGTAAGCACATGCTGCAGGAAAAATGGCACCAATAGACTTGACACAAGGTTGCCACAAATCTTCAATGTGTGAAAACTGCAGTGTCTGCAAGGCACACAAAAAAAAATGAGGTATGCCCGGTCGGGCACAGTGGCTCACGCCTGTAATCCCAGCACTTTGGGAGGCCGAGGCGGGCAGATAACCTGAGGTCAGGAGTATGAGACCAGCCTGACCAACATGGAGAAACCCTGTCTCTACTAAAAATACAAAACTAGCTGGGTGTGGTGGTGCATGCCTGTTAATCCCAGCTACTCGGGAGGCTGAGGCAGGAGAATCACTTGAACCCTAGAGGCAGAGGTTGCGGTGAGCCGAGATCGCACCATTGCACTCCAGCCTGGGCAACAAGAGAAAACTCCGTCTCAAAAAAACAAAAATGACAACAACAAAAAATGAGGTATGCCCATATATAATATGTGCCTATAGATACCCTAGCTTTTTTTGTTCCCTTTCCATGTTTTTAAGAAAATGCTGTATCAATCAGTTAACATAAAACCTACAGTGTTAGGTTAAACACAGATATGAAAATGGTCATACTGTGAAAGGCTGTGGGTATTAAAACCCTATAGTAAATTTCAACACTGTTCCAATGTCAAATAAGCTCACCACTGCTCTAAATGCGGATTACAAAACTCACTGAAGACTGTGATAAGGTGATTCGTATCTGTGAGGGAGTGGAGGAGAACTGTTTAATTTTGCAATATGCTTAAACAAACTTGCACAGTGAATCACTGGTTTTCAACACACCAACTTTTTATCTAGAAAAGAACTCCTGGCCGGATGTGGGGGCTCACGCCTGTAATCCCAGCACTTTGGGAGGCCGAGGTGGGCTCCTCGGGTCAGGAGTTCAAGACCAGCCTGGCCAACATGGAGAAACCCTGTCTGTACTAAAAATACAAAAAATTATCTGGGTATGGTGGTGTGCACCTGTAATCCCAGCTACTCCAGAGGCTGAGGTAGAAGAATTGCTTGAATACAGGAGGTAGAAGTTGCAGTGAGCGGATATCGCGCCACTGCACTCCCTGGTGACGGAGCGAGACCCCATCTCTTAAAAAAAAAAAAAGCCGAGAGTGGTGGCTCATGCCTGAAATCCTAGCACTTTGGGAGGCCAAGGCAAGCAGATCACCTGAGGTCAGGAGTTCGAGACCAACTTGGCCAACATGGCAAAACCCTGTCTTTACTAAAATTACAAAAATTAGCCAGGCATGGTGGTGGGCACCTGTAATCCCAGCTACTCGGGAGGATGAGGTAGAAGAATTGCTTGAACATGGGAGGTGGAGGTTGCAATGAGCCAAGATCGTGCCATTGCACTCCAGCCCAGGGGGCCAAGAGTGAAACTCTGTCTCAAAACAAAAAAAAAAAAAGAAAAAGAAAATAACTCCCTATCTGAGTAAAAGTTTTAACCTATTCAAAATTTCTCTACCTTCATTACCTTCTCTCTAATGTATCTCATTAACCCAGAGTAAAGCCAAGCAAGAAACACCGTACAACAAACACTACCATTTTTCTTAACTCTTCAGTATCTATCCTGACATATTTCAGTGATTCCTTTTGAGCATTTTGAAATGTCTCCATAAACATTTCAGAAAATCTTTTTAAGTTTAAATCTCATTCTGTTTTAGAAGAAAATATAACTTGGCCAGGCGCAGTGGCCCACGCCTATAATCCCTCTGCACTTTGGGAGGCCAAGGTGGGCAGATCACCTGAGGTCGGGAGTTTGAGACCAGCCTGACCAACATGGAGAAACCCCGTCTCTACTAAAAATACAAAATTAGCCAGGCGTGCTGGCGCGTGCCTGTAATCCCAGCTACTTGGGAGGCTGAGGCAGGAGAATCACTTGAACTCACGCGGCGGGGGTTGTGGTGAGCCAAGAGTGCGCCGCTGCACTCCAGCCTAGGCAACATGAGCAAAACTCCATCTCAAAAAAAAAAAAAAGAAAGAAAGAAAGAAAATATAACTTGTCTTACCTATAAATATTTAGGCTTAAAATTAATGAAATGCAAAAGATAAAAATACAATGCTTACAATATTTTACAAAATCTTTTTGAAAATCCTTTCTGGTATTGACAAAAGCACGTCCTCTTTCAGTTCCGACGACAAACACGTCTGTTTCGTACACTGCAATGCAGGCCACTTCGGCTTTGGACTTGGCCAGTTCTTTACACTACAATACAAACAGCAAACATCATGTTACAGGCAGACGTTTAAGAGCATCATTTCTGCTCGATGAATTTAAAAAACTAACAACATTTTTTAAAGGTACTTCTCTTTCGAGATAGTTTTTGGCCTGATTTTAAACAAAAGACAACACAGAATTTATAAGGAAAAAAAAAACACAATTCCCTTGTAATCTCTTATAGGTCAGATTCTCCAAGTAGTAGACTCAGAGTTTACACAGGCTTGCTGGGGGGCACTGTCAATTACAGCACTTGGGAGGCGGGAGGCAGGCAGGGCTGGACAGACGAAGCACTGAACACTGATGTAGCTGCACCCAGAGCTGAGAGCTGGCATGGCCCTCCCCTGGGAAAGGGTGGAATCTTGTGCAAGGTGGCTCGAACAGCCATGGCACCTGGGGCAATTAGTGCCATCAGTACAAAAGGAGGGTGCGGGTCTGAAACCCACACTACAGCATTCATTACATAATCCCCACCTCCAGAAGTATTCCCCTGTGTACACACAGCCAGAATCACTTTTAGGTGGGCAGAGTATTTACTGACTTTTACTAAGCATATTTCTACGAGATTAAATATTCTTTTAAATTATTACAGAGTATATAGTATTCCATTTAATGAATATACCTTGAATGATTTACTGATAACATTATTTAAAAGGTTGGTGATTCCAGTTTTCCCCCCTAAAAATAATACCACCATAACAACCTGGGAACAAAATATTTATGGGCATCTTTTTCTTTTTGTTTTTTAAGACAGAGTTCCACTCTGTCGCCCAGGCTGGAGTGCGGTGGCGCAATCTCGGCTCACTGCAACCTCCACCTCACGGGTTCAAGCAATTCTCCTGTCTCAGCCTCCCGGGTAACTGGGACTACAGGCACACGCTGCCACGCTGGCTAATTTTTTTGTATTTTTAGTAGAGATAGGGTTTCACAATGTTGGCCAGGCTAGTCTTGAACTCCTGACCTCAGCCTATAATCCCAGCACTTTGGGAGGCCAAGGTGGGTGGATCACCTGAGGTCGGGAGTTCGAGACCCGCGTGACCAACATGGTGAAACCCTGTCTCTACTAAAAATACAAAAAATTACCCGAGCGTGGTGGCGCACACCTGCAATCCCAGCTACTCGGGAGTCTGAGGCATGAGAATCACTTGAACCCAGGGGGCAGAGGTTGCAGGGAGCCTATATCATGCCACTGCACCCCAGCCTGGGCAACAAGAAGGAAACTTTGTCTCAAATGAATGAATGAATGAATGAATGAATGTGATGTGAAAGGCTTAAACCCATAACTATTCAAGAAGAAAAACTACTCATTGGTTGGGGCAGTGGTTCATGCCTGTAATCCCAGCACTTTGGGCGGCTGAGGCAGGTGGATCAAGAGGTCAGGAGTTCGAGACCGGCCTGGCCAAGATGGTCAAACCCTGTCTTTACTAAAAATACAAAAAATTAGCCGGGTGTGGTGGCAGGCGCCTGTAATCCCAGCTACTCGGAAGGCTAAGGCAGGACAATCGCTTGAACCCGGGAGGTAAAGGTTGCAGTGAGCCAAGATCTCGCCACTGCACTCTAGCCTGGGCAACAGAGCAAGCCTCCGTCTCAAAAAAAAAAAAAAAAAAGTAAAGAAAAAGTACTCATTAAGACTAAAAACCATAAAATTCTATCTTCCACAAAAACAAATCAACCTTATCTACAGCGCAGGCCTACCCAACTATGGAATGATGGAACAGAAGGCCTCACCATGGACTCGAGAGCTGACATGAGGAATGTCACCACCATCCTGCTCTCCGAGGACTCCTCATCTTCAACGGGCAGGGTGGACATTGCAACTTGGGCCATGATCCCTGTGCAGGAGAAGTAAGAAGAAAGTGAGTGGTAGAAATCTGGTGTCCTGAACCCACAGCCAAAGCTGTGAGGGCCCCTCACGGGCTGCCTAATTTACAGTTTTCTTGCTCTAGAGACAAAATAAGGCTCAGAAACTAAGTATTTGACTTGCCCCAACCCTCATAAGATAAAGAATCTATCCCCTAATTTTCTATATATTGTCATTTCCAGAAAATTGGGTCAATATCACACCCCAAATAAATCCAGGTGGCACCCAGAATCAGTGAAATTTCTCCCAAGTAAGAACAAGACGAGGCAAGGCACTTTACAGCCCAGTGATGGGCAACCACAACTCAACACAGGACAGAGATGCTAAGCCCTCTTCTCCCCTGAACATCCTGACACAAAAAAGAGTGGGTGCAGTGGACTGAGGCTGAGTGGAGAGAAGTTTCTCTTCTTACTAAGAAAACAGATCACAGGCATCAAGTAACATGTAAGATTCTTTATAATACAGCATATTCTGGCCAGGCACGTTGGCTCACGCCTATCATCCCAGCACTTTGGGAGGCTGAGGCAGGAGAATTGCTTGAACCCAGGAGGCGGAGGCTGCAGTGAGCGGAGATCGCAGCACTGCACTCCAGTCTGGGTGACAAGAGCAAAACTCCGTCTCAAAAAAACAAAACAAAATGGTTAGAAGTGTAAATTTTATGTTAAGTATATTTTACTAAAATAAAATGAAAACAACACACCATATAAAAACATACTGGCCAGGCGTGGTGGCTCATGTCTCTAATCCCAGCTCTTTGGGAGGCTGAGGCAGGTGGATCACCTGAGGTCAGGAGTTCGAGATTAGCCTGGCCAACGTGGCAAAACTCTGCCTCTACTAAAAATACAAAAATGAGCCAGGCAGGGTGGTGGGCACCTGTAATCCCGGCTACTCAGGAGTCTGAGACAGGGGAATCGCTTGAACCTGGGAGACGGAGGTTGCAGTGAGCTGAGATCACGCCACCTCACTGGAGCCTTGGTGACAGAGTGAGCCTATCACACACACACAAAAAATGTATATTTTACCAAAATAAAACCAAAACAATACACCATATAAAGACATACTAAGATGGCAAAATCTAAAGCAAATTTCTAAAACTGAAATACTAAAAAGGTTTTCTGTAAATAGCATGCAAATTAGATGCCTATTAAAAATTGTCCCTTTTAATTTAGTTGAATTAATTCTACTTTTAGGGAGCTATTGAATAATTAAATAAACTTAATATGGAAAGATAACTGAAAATTTGAAAATTGAACACTGGAAACAAGAATAGTAACTGTAAAAACAAATTAATTTACTGACAACACCCGAGTATTCCTTAACTAAAGCCCCAGGGTTCTGGAGAACGTGGACAAGCAGCTGAGGAGCTGTCAGCAGAAAACTGTTATGCCTAAAAATGCCAGTAAATCTTTTCCCTATTATTAAAGAGGATGCTCTATTTCCCTATTATTAAAGACTGTGATCTAGCTTTATCTGTTACCATGTGAATTAACTGCTAGCCCAGATTACCCATCAACAAGTAACGAAGCATACATACTTATGAAGTTGCGCTTTATAATAAAAACCATAATCCACTGGGCGTGGTGGCTCACGCCTGTAATCCCAGCCCTTTGGGAGGCCGAGGCGGGTGGATCTCTTGAGGTCAGGAGTTCGAGATCAGCATGGCCAACATGGTGAAACCCTGTCTCTATTAAAAATTCCAAATAGCCGGGCATGGTGGCATGCACCTGTAATCCCAGCTACTTGGGAGGCTGAGGCAGGAGAATCGCTTGAGCCCAGGAGGCGGAGGTTGCAGTGAGCCAAGATTGCGCTGCTGCACTCCAGCCTGGGCGACAGAGTGAGACTCCGCCTCAAAAAAATAAAATAAATAAATACAAACCATAATAAAAAATAATTGACACTTGGCTGGCACAGTGGCTCAAACCTGTAATCCCAGCATTTTGGGAGGCCGTGGCAGGTGACTCTCATGAGGCCAGGAGTTCAAGACCATCCTGGGCAATGTGGCGAAACACTGTCTCTACTAAAAATACAAAAGTTAGCCAGGCATGGTGGTGTACCATCTGTAATTCCAGTCACTCAGGAGGCTGAGGCACGAGAATCAATTGAATCCAGTAGGTGGAGGTTGCAGTGAGCCAAAATCACGCCACAGCACTCCAACCCAAACAACAAAGCAAGACTCTATCTCAAAGAAAAAAACCAAAACCAAAACAAACAAAACACTTATCCCCATATATTTGAACAAACAGAAGCAAATCTGATTCCCAACACAAGGGTCCCTGACTAGAGACGGAAGTAAAAGCCGTATCAAGCAAGTGAATAGGTAAATTATAGAAATTATTTGGCCTAACAGCCTAGGTCCCATTCTTTTTCTCTTGGATAAAACTAAGTGAATTTGTCTGGTTTTCTTTCCCTCTCCCTCTCCCCCAAGTCTAAGTAAGTTTGCATTAAAATGTGGCTTAGGTGAAATGGACAACAAAGGCATATATGTTTCTATAATTAGACATTCACTTAGCATACACTTTCATTATTTCTGAAAATTCACAGTATTTCTTCATAATCTCACTTTTCCTTTAATTCCCCAGCGAAAGAAAACAGAGATGTGTTCTCATTTTACAAATGCAGTGATTTGTCAAGGTCATATTGCCACTATCACAGAACATGAAACTAGGGCAATTTTCTGCCTACTGCTGTTACCACTTCTTCTCATCTTTAATCGCCATAAATCTGCTATCAAGTCATCATGAGGCCGGAGAATAGGGTCTGGAGGCAGGGAACCTAAGGCCAATTCATGCTGACTTCCTAGAACTAAATCAAAAGGAAAACCCCAACTTTCCACACCTAAGTAACAAAAGGATGGGAGGCTACTCAGTTTGCAAACCACCACCCCCACTTTTTCTGTGTCCCAGATGGAAAATTGAAATTATCTCTGATTGGTTGCTTTCTGTAACCAATCAGACGTTTGCACAGGAGTGTAACTTTGTAACTTCACTTCAGCCTCTGATTGGTTGCTTCCTGCCAGACTGACTGCGACCAAGTCTTTTTTCCTCTCCTTTTTCTTTAGTGCAGTGGCACGATCTCGGCTCACTGCAAGCTCCGCTCCCGGGTTCACGCCATTCTCCCACCTCAGCCTCCAGAGTAGCTGGGACTACAGGCGCCCGCCACCACGCCCAGCTAATTTTTTGTGTTTTTTAGTAGAGACGGGTTTTCACCATGTTAGCCAGGATGGTATCGATCTCCTGACCTCATGATCCGCCTGCCTCGGCCTCCCAAAGTGCTGGGATTACAGGCATGAGCCGTCGCCCCCGGACTTTTTTTTTCTTTTTTTAAGACGGAGTCTAGCTCTATCGCCCAGGCTGGAGTGCAGTGGCACGTTCTGGGTTCCCTGCAACCTCGGCCTTCCGGGTTCAGACGATTCTCCTGCTTCAGCCTCGCGAGTACCTGGGACTACAGGTGCCCGCCACCACGCCCAACTAATTTTTGTATTTTTAGTAGAGATGGAGTTTCGCCATGTTGGCCAGGCTGGTCTGGAACTTCTGACCTCAGGTTATCCACCCACCTCGGCCTCCCACCACGCCCGGCCTTTTGTTTTTGTTTTGAGACAGGGTCTTGCTTTGTTATCCAGGCTGAAGTGCAATGGCGCTATCTCAGCTCACTGCAACCTCTGCCTCCCGGGTTCAAGCGATTCTCCTGCCTCAGCCTCCCGAGTAGCTGAGATTACAGGTAACTGCCACCACACCTGGCTAATTTCTTGTATTTTTAGTAGAGGGGGGTTTCACCATATTGGTCAGGCTGGTCTGGAACTCGTGACCTCAAGTAATCCACCCATCTTGGCCTCTCAAAGTACTGGGATTACTGGAGCCCGGCAGGGCAAGTCGTCATTTGCATACAAGTGTAACTTTGTAACTTCACTTTAGTCTCTGATTTGTTGCTTTCCACAGATGCTTGCATAGGGTGTAACCTTTGTAACTTCAAGTCAGCCTCTAATTGGTTGCTTTTCACAACCAATCAGACTGCTTGCAGGCCACTACTGTATTTACAAAGGATGTACACCAGGTAACCAATGGGAAACCTCTAGAAAATTAAACCCCAGAAAGTTAAACCCCATAAAGTTGAACCCCAGAAAGTAGTTAAACCCCAGAAAATTCTGTAAAGGGGCTCTTCAGCCCCCAGGCTCCGCCCGCCCCCTCTTTGTGGAATGTACCTTCCACTTTCAATAAATCTCGGCTTTTGGTGCTTCTTCCATTGGACACCCTCCACTGGTAACAATCACACTCAATGTGTGTAAGAAATGGGGGACAGACGCTACAGCAACAGCCCACGGGGCGCCCCTGGTGATGAAGGTCCTATGTCTTTATCAGAACTTTCAGGGCAGGCAGCGAGCCCTGCAGGATGGAAAGCACCCCAAGGGCGACCCACGGGCCTTCTCTGTGCTTCCTGCTCTCTGGAAGTGGGTGCATCCGGGTCACACCGGAAGTTCGCTGTTCTTTGCCCATCCCAAGAGTTTCCTTCCTGGGACAGCCCTTAGTTGAAACTATTCGTGGAGGCTTCCCTGCACCCTTCACTTGGGGACGGCTCTCTTTTCTCCTCTTCCCAGAAAGAAACTGCCATCAGGAGGTGGCATTAATTAACAATGAACACCAGAGGAGGCATCGGGCCAGGCAGGTGACGCCAGCTTAGGAAGCATCTGATGCACCGGTCCCCACAGGACCAAACGCCTAGAGAGCTGGTGTATGGGTTCAGCAGACAGCCATCTCGCTGCGTGCCCCTGGGGGCTGTACTCAGTTGCCTCGTCCATAAATGGAAATGCTCAATCCCTTTTATGAATACCCTCAACTTAAAATAAGAAGGGTTGGAAAAAGAAATGAACATTTATTGAATATATGTCATGCTTTATTGGCCATCTTGTATAATAAGCACAGCAACCCTGGGTGGGAGAGCAGGAAACATGGACTACACATGGACCCCAGGAAAAGCTCCTTGATGGAGGTGGTGCTCCAGAAGCCACCTGAGCCAGGCCCATGGAGTCTTTTCCTGGTTGACTTTACTTTCTGATGTCACCAGCAATGAACCACAAATCACAAGGATATGACCTCTCCTATCTGTCATGACACATCAAAACTCAGAGGTCTCCCAATAAAAGAGGCCGTGAAAGAAAAAAAAATTTAAACCAGGTAAAATGAGGACATTTTGCTCTGTGCTCATAAGGAATGCCACTAGGTACGAATTTTTAAGTTTTTTTTTTCTTTGGTGGGGGGAAGGAGACTTGCTCTGTTGCCCTGGCTGGAGTGCAGTGGCACGATCCTGGCTCACTGAAATCTCCAGCTCCTGGGTGCCAGTATTTCTCCTGCCTCTGCCTCCCGAGTAGCTGGGATGACAGGCGCCCGCCACCACACCCGGGTAATTTTTGTATATTTAGTAGAGATGGGGTTTCACCACATTGGGCAGGCTGGTCTTGAGCTCCTGACCTCAGGTGATCTGCCCGCTTCAGCCTCCCAAAGTGCTGAGATTACAGGCGTGAGCCACCGCACCCGGCCTAATTCTGTATTTTTAGATGCAACACTATTTTTTGCTTAATTTAATTTTCCTTTAGATGTAACCACGTATTTATGACATAATTTGCTCATTCTTTTGTGTTCCTGCTGTCCTCTGGTGACAAACTGTTTTTGTTTGCTAAAAAATTTTTCTTGAAAGGTATTTTCGCTGGAATAGAAACCTAGGTTGACAATTATATTCTTTCAGCACACTAAGGTTATTTCATTATCTGTTGGTGTCATTATATTTTGGCTTCCATTGTCGCTATTGAGAAGTTATCTACGGTCTCTTTTTAGGTGATTCCCATTCCTACTCCTGCTGTTATTAAGAGGTTTTCTTTGTCTAAGATGTTTTCTACAGTTTCACTGTGTATTCTAGGTGTAGATTTTATTTTTATTAAACATATGTCTGTCATTCATGGGCTTAACTATGAAATGGTATCCTTCAATGTGGAAAACTCTAAGCTATTGTCTCTTTAGATTCTGCCCCATTCTCTATCTCCTATCCTACTGGGACTCACATTAATGTATGTTAGTCTTCACTTTATCCTTTTAGCTTCTTACCTTTTTTACGTTTTCTTCTCCATACTAAACAATTATTTCTTCTGGCTTACCTTCCATTTCACTAATTCCTTCTTCATCTTTTTATTCTGTTGTTAAAACACCTATCCGGTTTTTAATTTTGTTTGTAATTTTCATTTCTATGATTTCTAGTTACTGCTAAGTCATATTTTCTAGTTTCCTACTCTATAAGGAATTTCAAGATTGTCATATTTCTTTGGTAATGGGGCAGTTATAGTCTCTGATAATTCCAAATCTCAAGTTTTTGCAGGACTATTTCTGTTGTTCCCGGTGGTTCTTACCCTTATGCATGGTTCTTATTCCCTTCTATGCCTAATTATCTTAGTGAGTTAGTTATTTTATGTGAAAAAATTACTTATAATCTTAAGCCTAGGGTGAAGGCAGCTTCCTCCAGGTGTCAAGAGACAACACCTGCCTAGAATCACTCTAATCCAAGTTCGAGACTTGGTTCCTTGGCCCACCCAGTAGACATTAACCCAGGCCACAAGTAAGGATGCAGACTATTCTGAGTCTCTCACCCCACAAAGCTTTCAAAACTCAAGGTCAAGTGGTGAAATGTTTGCCTTCAGGACAAGAGTAATTCTCATTTCTGTCATCTGAGTTCCCATAACCCAGCCCTTCAAATTTTCTCTACTTTTCAACTTTCTGGTGTTTTCACAAAAGTTTTGTTTTATAATTTTATAACAGTGTTGGTTGTTTTCAGTAAGAATAACCTCACCAACTCTGGGAACCATACCTTCCATATCCTTTATTCTCAAGAACAATTTATGAATTAGCCAGAACTACTTTAGATTGCGAGGTTACCAATTCCCAATTCAAACAAGATCAAGTACAAAAGAGAACTTTTATTGCTTCATTTAATTAATTAAGTCTAAAGGTTATACTGGCTCCACATATAGCTAGATCCAAAACCACAAAATAAGTCATTAGAATTATCTCAGCTTAAGCAGAAGGGTGTCCTCCCTAAGGCAGACCTGACAGCCACATGCGCCTTCATGCGTACCACATTCCTGTCCTGTGATCCCAGAGGCAGAGAACTATCACATCCTCCCATTACTTTTTTTTTTTTTTTTTTTTTTGAGACGGAGTCTCACTTATCGCCCAGGTTGGAGTGCAGTAACACAATCTCAACTCACTGCAACCTCCACCTCCTGGGTTCAAGTGATTCTCCTGCCTCAGCCTCCCGAGTAGCTGGGATTACAGGCGTGCACCACCACGTCTGACTAATTTTTGTATTTTTAGTAGAGACAGGATTTTGCCATGTTGGCCAGGCTGGTCTCGAACTTCTGATCTCAGTTGATCCGTCTGCTTTGGGCTCCCAAAATGCTAGGATTACAGGCGTGAGCCACTATGCCCAGTCTTCCCATTACATTTTGTGTAAAAGATCTGGGCATATGTGTCATGAGCCTACCCAAACCCAATTACTGTGGCTGGTCAGAACAAGATGACACGGGATATACTGTGATTAAACAGACACACAAAAAATAACAGCTATGTGAGCCTGGTATGCCTTCTTTCCCATTTTTTTTTCTTTTTTTCTTTTTATTTTTGAGACAGAGTCTTGCTCTATCGCCCAGGCTGGAGTGCAATGGCACGATCTCGGCTCATTGCAACCTCTGCCTCCCAGGTTCAAGCGATTCTCCTGCCTCAGCCTCCCAAGTAGTTCGGATTACAGGTGCCTGCCACCACACCCAGCTAATTTTTGTATTTTTTGTAGAGATGGGGTTTCGTCATGTTGGTCAGGCTGATTTTGAACTACTGATGTCAGGTGATCCGCCTGCCTTGGCATCCCCAAGTGCTGGGATTACAGGCGTAAGCCACTGCGCCCAGCCTCCCATTTTTTCAATCTCCTCAGTTCTTCTATTCTCAACGTTTTTTGACTTCACCTTTCGTTTCCCTGATTTGATTTTAATTCTCCTTCATGAGTTTCAAAATTGAACTCAATTGGCCTGTTGCTATTTCATTGTTTATCTCCGATTCTGGTTGGCTACTGTATGTGATGCCTTCTTTATCTCTGAAAACAGACTCTAGCCATTGTTTGAAATCCTCTTGAGTTTCCTGTTGGAGATCCATTTCAGGTATTAGATTTATCTGTGTCCTTGCTGTTCTGATCCATTCTTCCTCAAAATAAGCCAATAACTAATTCCATAAAATTTTCTTTTTGACTGTACTTCTGCTTTAATTATCTGATTCCTTGCTGTTAATACCAAACAGCACACAACATTTGGTTTTGGGTTTTATGAGACAAAGTCTCACTCTGTTGCCTGGACGAGTACAGTGGCACCATCGTGGCTAACTGCAGCCTCCACCTCCTGTGTTCAAGCGATCTTCCCACCTCAGCATCCCTACTAGCTGGGACTACAGACTTGCAGCACCACGCCCGGCTAATTTTTTGTATTTTTAGTAGAGATCGGGTCTCACTATGTTGCGCAGGCTGGTCTCGAACTCCTGAGATCAAATGATCCTCCCGCCTCAGTCTACCAAAGTGCTAGGATTAAAAGCATAAGCCACTGCACCCAGACAAAAAAAAATATTTTATAGTGAGTGAAAGGAAGAACGCGCTTGAAGATTTTTACAAACCTTATCATTACCCTAATAAAAACTGAGGTTCTTAATATTTTTTATGATGCTGTTCTCTGAAATACTTCTGAACTTTCAATACATTTCTGCTTCAAAACAAGGTTCCAGTCAGACTGGTAAGTCGGCAGGTGCTAGAACACTCTTTTATTTAAATTACATTCATGCCCTATTTCTTTTTCATGTTATAATATATATACACAAATATATATAAATAAATATATAAAATTATATATATGTGTGTATATACATATATATATATATATATATATTTTTTTTTTTTTTTGCGATGGACTCTGGCTCTTGTCACCCAGGCTGGAGTACAATGGTGTGATCTCAGCTCATTGCAACCTCTGCCTCCCGGGTTCAAGCGATTCTCCTGCCTCAGACTCCTGAGTAGCTGGGATTACAGGTGTCCCCCACCACCCAGATAATTTTTCTATTTTTAGTAAAAATGGGGTTTCACCATGTTGGCCAGGCTGGTCTTGAACTCCTGACCTCAGGTAATCTGCCTGCCTCAGCCTCTCAAAGGGCTGGGATTACAGGCGAGAGCCACTGCGCACAGCCTAGAGTTAGTTCTTTAACAAGGGACTAGAATCCCTCTCTAAATTCCAAATTGCCTCTTTACAGCCAGGTGTGGTGGCTCACACCTGTAATCTTAGCATTTTGGGAGGCCAAGGTAGGAGGATTGCTTGAGGTCTAGAGTTCAAGACCAAACTGCCTTTTTAATGCATAATAACAATCAAAGAATGGCAGGTTTTAAAAACAGAATCAACACAAGGTAAATAATTAGACAGTGATTGCAACTATAATACTACACAGTCTTTCAGCAGAGAATTAACTGCCACTCACCATAAACGAACTGACTGAAGCAAAGTATAATATCCTTTTCATTAGAAAGCCAAGATGATAGTGGACACTGAACTTTCTGTATCAGCATCAGTCACATTCTAAGAAAATAAGGCATCTGGTTAAAAAAAAAAAAAGGAAAATATGGCAGCGGCTCACGCCTGTAATCCCAGCATTTTGGGAGGTCAAGTCAGGTGGATCACTTGAGGTCAGGAATTCAAGACCAGCCTGGCCAACATGGTGAAACCCCATCTCTACTAAAAATACAAAAATAAGCTGGGCGTGGTGGTGGGTGCCTGTAATCCTAGCTACTCAGGAGGCTGAGGCAGGAGAATCCCTTGAACCCGGGAGGCGGAGGTTGCAGTGATCCAAGTTCACGCCATTGCACTCCAGCCTGGGCAACAGAGTGAGACTCCATCTCAAAAAATTAAAAAAATTTTAAAAATATAGCTGAGCGTGGTGGCTCATGCCTGTAATCCCAGCATTTTGGGAGGCTGAGGTGGGCAAATCACAAGGTCAGGAGTTCGAGACCAGCCTGGCCAACATGCTAAAACCCCATCTCTATTAAAAATACAAAAATTAGCCAGGCATGGTGGCGCACACCTGTAATCCCAGCTCCTCAGGAGGCTGATGCAGGAGAATTGCTTGAATCCGGGAGGCGGAGGTTGCAGTGAGCCGAGATCGCGCCACTGCACTCCAACCTGGGTGACAGAGCGAGACTCTGTCTCAAAAAATATATATATATGAGTAGGTTACAGACTGATTATCTAGGTGAACACATTACTTATGCCACAAAACACTGCTTCCAGGTACTGTCAGGCAAACTATCTCCTTTTAACAATGAAAGACAGCCCTGAATTTAGACAATAGTTTAAATTAGTAAAACCTTGACTCGCCACCTAAAAGACTGAAGACTCAGTCTCAACGAAGGTGAAATGGATTTAAACTGATGAGAAACACCAGGCCCATTATTTTATTTTCTTCTGCACAAATTTCTACAGGCTACTATTTTTACTTGTAATAAGCAATGAAGATCTACACTGCACCTTTACTTAAGGAAGGCGAGATAAACTCAAGACTGCAAAAATCAGTATCTTTCCTAACTCAATGTTTTGCATTCAGACAATAATCACTAAACCCCTAGATGCTTAGATGAATAAAAACTGAGAAAAACCTTCAAAATTAGCTAAAATAATTGCCACTAGGATATTGTCCCTGGAAGACAGTATTTAAGACAGGTAATAGTATTCAATTCTGTAATTATTCAACAGGCTTGAGTTTTAAAAAAAAAAAAAAAAAAAAAAAGCCGGGCTCAGTAGCTCACACCTGTAATTCCAGCACTCTGGGAGGCCGAGACAGGAGGATGGCTTGAGCCCAGGAGGTGAAGGCTGCAGTGAGCCATGATGGCACCACTGCACTCCAGCCTGGGTGACAGAGTAAGCCCCTGTGTCCATTAAAGAGAGAGACAGAGAGAGACAGACAGAAAGAATACTTTTACCAGAGAAATTTTCCGTCCAAACCTAAGTTTTTGTCCCCCTATTCCAAAAAATGGACTACAGTGGTGAGTCTGCAGTACTGGTGGATGCACTTCTGCCTTGGCCAGTATTTCAGGGAAGTTCTCTCTTTCTTGGTTTTCCGGTGTCTTCCAGCTTTCCAGCTGTCGTCATTCTTTGAGATCTAGTCTCCAGTTATCTTTTGTATAAGAGGAAAAACTGTAAAAGCCAAATTTACTTTTTTTTTTTTTTTTGAGACAGAGTCTCACTCTATCGCCCAGGCTGGAGTGCAGTGGCGTGATCTTGGCTCACTGCAACCTCCGCCTCCTGGGTTCAAGCAATTCTCCTGCCTCAGCCTCCCGAGTAGCTAGGATTACAGGTGTATGTCACCACGCCCGGCTAATTTTCTTTTTTTTAGTAGAGACGGGGTTTCACCATGTTGGCCAGGCTGGTCTTGGAACTCCTGACCTCAGGTGATCTGCCCGCCTCAGCCTCCCAAAGTGCCACACCTGGCCAACCAATTCATTTTATTAACAGCCACTAAAGCCAAGTTTCAACAAAATTAAATGACTAATGGCATCATCATATTCTTGAATGTATACACTAACAGAAACATCCTCAGTCAGAAGAATAAAATGAATTCATGTATCGCTTAATGCCAAGGGAAAAATTAGTGACATCTCAAACTTTTACAAAGTAATTTCTTCAAAACAATGAGTGGTAAGAAAAAGTTAAAATTCATCAAGTAAAATGTTAGATATTTTGTCCTAAAATGGTGCTTAAAATAAATCCAAAAGATCTAATACTAGTAGTTCAATCAGCTGACTTTAGTCTAAACCAGGATTCAGCTGCATTAAAACTAGTTTAGATTATCATGTAATACTACATTTTGGCAATCTTTTAGGCCGCCTAAATCTTTTCATCTCTGAAACTGTTGGGTTTTTTTCGGTTTTTTGTTTTGTTTTGGAGACGGAGTCTCACTCTGTCGCCCAGGCTGGAGTGCAGGGGCATAATCTCGGCTCACTGCCACCTCCACCTCTTGGGTTCAAGCAATTCTCCTGGCTCGATCTCCGGAGTAGCTGGGATTACAGGCACCTGCCACCACACCCAGCTAGTTTTTTTTGTATTTTTAGTAGAGACAGGGTTTCCCCATGTTGGCCAGGCTGGTCTTGAACTCCTGACCTCAAGTGATTTGCCCGCCTCAGCCTCCTAAAGTGCTGGGATTACAGGCGTGAGCCATCACGCCCAGCCAAATTGTTGGTATTTAATATTTCCATGTTCTCCCTATAAAGTACTAAAAGCCAAAACTAAAATCTGTTTTTCAGAAGGAAATTTATTCATCCCTAAAATGTCAGTATACATTTAATATAATCAGTTCAGATTGTAAACACAGACTTTGTAAATATCTTAATGTTTTCTATTTAATTTTTTTTCCTAGACATGTGGTTCACACTAAATGTCTTAATTTTTTCAACATACTACCATTTGTTTTAATTATGTCCACTGAGTAGCTTCTATACAAAATGTGCTTTGCTAGGGTTTTGGTTTTTTTTTTTTTTTTTCAGATAAGGGTCTCACTATGTTGCCCAAGATGGCTGCAAACTCCTGGGCTCAAAGGATCCTCCTGCCTCAGTCTCCCAATTAGCTGGGACTACAGGCATCTGCCACCACGTCTGGCTATAGGAGCTGTGTTTTTAATTTTTGTTTTAATGAGAACATGTTTAAGGTAGTTTGCTGACCCTATCAGTTTGTCTTTCGAATGACAGCAAAGAAATTAACTTCATATCTTGATAAGTTTATTATAAATGGTCGACATCTGCTTGACACAATTTACAAAATGGATCTTTTTGTAACCTAAGAACAGCTGATAACTTAAAAGACAATGTAAATTGCCCAAGATCACAGAATTGCTAAGAATAGAATCCAAATCTATCCAACTGACTGGATGTCCTCAATTCCCCATTCTCTGTCTTTTTATTTGGTTTGTTTGTTTGTTTGTTTGTTTTAGATGGAGTCTTGCTCTGTCACCCAGGCTGCAGTGCAGTGGCATGATCTTGGCTCACTGCAACCTCTGCCTCCCGGGTTCAAGCGATTCTCCTGCCTCAGCCTCCTGCGTAGCTGGGACTATAGGCGCCCATCACCACGCCCAGCTAATTTTTGTATTTTTAGTAGAGACGGGGTTTTGCCATGTTGGCCTGGCTGGTCTCCAACTCTTGACCTCTAGTGATCTGCCCACCTCGGCCTCCCAAAGTGCTGGGATTACAGGTGTGAGCCACTGCGCCCAGCCCCCCATTCTCTTTCAAACCACACTATACACTGTAAAATTTAATCCGATTTTAAATATTTTTCAAATTCCATTATCTACAAATTTAAACTTTAGAAAAACATTAAGTTTTCAAGGGCTTAGACAACAACTATAATGGTATTTAAGTCTATGAACTGACCTTCTGCTCCCCCCCCAAAAAAACAGCCTCTCAAAGAAATAGGATTCCTCAATACTAAAAGGAGATATTTTCATTTTCCCAAAGTATTGTACCACAAAATACTAGTTCATAGCTACTTTTCTTCTTTTAAAAATATTCATTCTTTTAAAAAAAAGGAGAACATGGCACATCCCATCGTAACCAAGTCATCAAAGTTAACACTAGCCTCCAGACAGACAAACACCATGTCCCACCTAACAAAATGCAAGGAAAACGGATATTCCTGCTCAAAATGCTTAACCTCAATATAAGCATGAGGAAGCACTGGACAAACCTGAGTTAAGAGACAGTCTATAAAAATGCCTCTAGTCTTCAAAAAGGTCAAGGGCATGAATGAAACTCAAAACACTGAAAAAGTGTTCTAAAATAAAGTATATTAGGCCGGGATGGATGGCTCACACCTGTAATCCCAGCACTTTGAGAGGCCGAGGTGGGTGGATCACCTGAGGTCAGGAGTTCAACACCAGCCTGGCCAACATGGCAAAACCCCATCTCTACTAAAAATACAAAAATTGGCTGGGTGTGGTGGCAGGTGCCTGTAATCCCAGCTACTTGGGAGACTGAAGCAGGAGAATCGCTTGAACCAGGGGGAAGAAGTTGCAGTGAGCTGAGATGGTGCCACTGCACTCCAGCCTGGGCGAAAGAGTGAAACTCCGTCTCAAAAAAAAAAAAGTATATTAGAGGGCTGGGCATAGTGGCTCATGCCCATCATCCCAGCACTTTGGGAGGCCGAGGTGAGCGGATCACCTGAGGTTGGGAGTTCAAGACCAGCCTGACCAACATGGAGAAACCCCGTCTCCACTAAAAAAAAAAAATGCAAAATTAGTTGAGCATGGTGGCTCATGCCTGTAATCCCAGCTACCCGGGAGGCTGAGGCAGGAGGAGAATTGCTTGAACCCAGGAGGCAGAGGTTACAGTGAGCTGAGATTGCACGACTGCACTCCAGTCTGAGCAACAAGAGCGAAACTCCATCTCAAAAAAGTATATTAGAGAGGCAAGGAAACTGGGTGGAAATGTGATCCCGGATTACAGTCTTGCAATAAAGGACATCCATCACCAAAACGATGGGCAGAACTTGAATGCAAGTTTGTGCGTGAAAGATATGTGAGCAAGTTTTGTTTATTTGCTGTTCTTGCAACTATTTTCTAAGTTTAAAAGTGACTCAGACTGGGCGCCGTGGCTCACTCACCTCTGAAATCCCAATACTTTGGGACGCTGACGTGGGAGGGCTGCTTAAGACCAAGAGTTCGACACCAGCTTGGCAATAGAGTGAGATCCCTTCTCTACCAAAAATTTAAAAAGTATCCAGGTGTGGTGGTACACGCCTGTTGTCCCAGCTACTCAGGAGCCTGAGGCAAGAGGATCACTTGAGCCTAGGAGTTTGACGCTGCAGTGACCTATGACCACACCACTGCACTCCAGCTTGGGAGACAGAACAAGACCCTGTAAAAAAAAAAAAAAAAAAGTCATAGATCACTAGCTGGTTTATATTAGTTGTACATTTTACCTGCTTTTTAAATTTTGTAGCTATTTTTCTTCTTTTAAAAATAGTTTTATGCCAGGCGCGGTGGCTCACGCTTGTAATCCCAGCACTTTGGGAGGCCAAGGTGGGCAGATCACGAGGTCAAGAGATCTAGACCATCCTGGCCAACATGGTGAAACCCTGTCTCTACTAAAACTACAAAAATTAGCTGGGTGTGGTGGTGGGTGCCTGTAATCCCAGCTACTCGGGAGGCTGAGGCGGGAGAATCGCTTGAACCTGGGAGGTGGAGGTTGCAGTGAGCTGAGATCACACCACTGCACTTTAGATTGGCGACAGAGCAAGACTGGTCTCAAAAAAAAAAAAAAAAGAGGCCGGGCGTGGTGGCTCATGCCTGTAATCTCAACACTTTGGGAGGGCGAGGTGAGGCAATCACCTGAGGTCAGGAGTTCGAGACCAGCCTGACTAACAGAGAAACCTTGTCTCTACTAAAAATACAAAATTAGCCAGGCATGGCTGCGCATGCCTGTAATTCCAGCTACTCGGGAGGCTGAGACAGGAGAATTGCTTGAACCTGAGGGGCAGAGGTTGCAGTGAGCTGAGGTCAGATCACACCATTGCACTCTAGCCTGGGCAACAAGAGCGAAACTCCATCTCAGACAAAACAAAAACAAACAAACAAACAAATCCAAAAACCACATAGCAGTTAAGAGCAGGAGTTGTCTGGCTGCCTAGTTTTATATTAACACTGTCCCTTACTATATTTTTCAGATTAGTTAACCTCATTTTTCTCAACTTTAAAATGGGATCATAACAGTGCCTACCTCACATCTCAGGATTGCTGTGAGGATTAAAGATGTTAATGCAGGTAGCACTTAAAACAGTAAACTCAGCTCGGGGCAGTGGCTCAGGCCTGTAATCCCAGCACTTTGGGAGGCCAAGGCAGGCAGATCATGAGGTCAGGAAATGGAGACCATCCTGGCTAACACGGTGATACCCCATCTTTACTAAAAATACAAAAAATTAGCCGGGCGTGGTGGCACGCGCCTGTAGTCCCAGCTACTAGGGAGGCTGAGGCAGGAGAATCGCTTGAACCCAGGAGGCAGAGGTTGCAGTGAGCCGAGATCGTGCCACTGCACTCCAGCCTGGGCAGCAGAATGAGACTCTGTCTCAAAAAAAAAAAAAAACAGTAAACTCATAAACTCTCAAAAAATGTCAGTCATTGTTGTCGATATTGTCTTCAGTATTCTAGTCCAATCTCCAGCTCTGACATATCCTCCAACAGAGAGCTTCCTGTTTACTGTACATAGTATCTTAGAAAAGATAAGTTCTCCAGAGACTACACTAGACCTGGAATAGGCAGGACTTCTGTATGCCTTGCTTATAATGAACAATACTTCAATTCTAAGAGTTTATCTCCATAGGCTTACTAGGTATTTTCCCAAGGAAAATAAATTAGGTCAGCAATTCACAGGCTCTGTTTTTTTTTTTTTTTTTTTTTTTTGAGACAGAGTCTCACTCTGTTGCCCAGGCCGGAGTACAGTGGCGTGATCCTGGCTCACTGGAAACTCTGCTTTCCGGGTCCAAGTGATTCTGCTGCCTCAGCTCCCGAGTAGCTGGGATTACAGGGGTGCACCATCACTCCTGGCTAATTTTTGTAATTTTAGTGGAGACAGGGTTTCACCATGTTGCCCAGGCTGGTCTCAAACTCCTGAGCCCAGGCAATATCTGCACGCCTCAGCCTCCCAAAGTGCTGAGATTACTGGCGTGAGCCATCATGCCCGGCCAGAGGTTCTGTTTTACAAATATTTAATAACAGGATATAAACTATCACAATTTATATTAATGTATATTAACATATGCACTTCAGCAGACAAGAAATAGAGCCAAAGAACTCATTTTAGTTCATTTGACTTTAATTTTTAACTCATTTATATGAATATATATAACATACATATATATGAATGGCAAGTACTTCCAAATAAAATAAGAAATCCCTAGGCCAAATCTTTGATCAGGATTGATTTTTAAATCAAGGGTTTGAATTTTTTTTTTTTTTTTTTTTGAGACAGGGTCTTGCTCTGTCACCCAGGCTGGAATGCAGTGGCAGGGACATGGCTCATTGTAGCCTCAACCTCCTGGGCTCAAGCAATCCTCCCACCTCATCCTTCTTAGTAGCTGAGACTACAAGAATGCACCACCACACCCGGCTAATTTTTTTGATTTTTTGGTAGAGACAGGGTCTCACTATGTTGCCCAGGCTGGTGTCAAACTCCCGTGCTCAAGCAGTCCTCCCACCGTGGCCTTTCAAAGTACTCAGATTACAGGCGTGAGACACCATGGCCAGCCGGCTGTGAAATTTTTCTAGGGGCGTATGCTGACATTTTAAGATACAAAATTGTTAATTTCTATCTGCTGAAATAAAGCTGGCACTTACATCAGTAAGTAACAAATATCCCTCAAGAAAAAATAAAATAAATTTGAAGGGTTAAGATTTGAAACGATTTACAACTGTGTTGTATTCGTACTTAAAGCTTTATAGTATGGTGACCCCATTAAAGAAAAAAAAAAACGAAACACTTCAGACAGCTAATAGCTAAATTTAACTTTTTAAAAAAGCCAGGTGAAGGAAAGAATGACAAAATAATAAAGAAAGGATCTAGCCAGGTGCAGTGGCTCATGCCTATAATCCCAGCACTTTGGGAGGCCAGGGTGGGCAAATCACCTGAGGTCAGGAGTTCAAGACCAGCCTGGACATCATGGTGAAATTCTGTCTCTACCAAAAATACAAAAATTAGCCGGGTGTGGTGGTGCACGCCTGTAATCTCAGCTACTCGGGAGGCTGAGGCAGGAGAATCGCTTGAACCCAGGAGGCTGAGGTTGCAGTGAGCTGAGATCACGCCATTGCACTCCACCCTGGGCAACAGAGTGAGACTCTGTCTCAAAAAAAAAGGATCTGCCCAATCAGTGGATCACAAGTTCAGCTCTGAGTTCTGAGTTTCACAGTAGCCAAAACAACATCCTTAAAAAACAAACAAGGAAAAATCTTACCAGCTATTCAGAAAGACCTATTTTCCTTGCACCACAGTTTAAGACACCATTTTTGCATATGTATTAATTATACTTTTAAATTGATAGTCCAGATTTTTAAACAGCAGCAGCTTACTCTGCCAATACACAAAGAATGTGTCCCTTTGACATGACTCCAAATTTAAAACTCAGTTGGATTTTGGAAAAATCATTTGGAAGAGAAAATGAAAATCAAGTAGCTATTATCTAAAGGTCCATCTTTACTTTGTTCTTGAGGTGGTTTTTTTTTTTTCTTTTCTTTTTTTTTTTTTTTTGAGAAAGAGTCTGACTCTGTCGTCCAGGCTAGAATGCAGTGGCGTAGTCTCAGCTCACTGCAACCTCCGTCTCCCAGGTTCAAGCAATTCTCCTGCCTCAAGTAGCTGGGACTACAGGTAGATGCCACCACACCCGGCTAATTTTTTGTATTTTTAGTAGAGACGGGGCTCTACCATGTTGGCCAGGATGGTCTCAAACTCCTGACCTCAGATGATCCACCCACCTCGGCCTCCCAAAGTGCTGGGATTACAGGCGTGAGCCACCCACACCCGACAATCTTTACTTTTTTAAAAGCACTGTTCACAGAAGGCAGGCAACAGAGCAAAGCTATTAGGAGGGTGAGCTTTGCAATCAGGCAAAAGTTCTGAATTCAAGTCCTGTCTCAAATCTTACAGGTGACCCTGGGATTCTTTAATCCCAAATTTACTAGTCTGGAAAATGACAACAGTCTGCATACTTACCTTACAAAGTTGTTATCAGAATGCATGTCAATTCTTAATAAAGTGCATCACAAAAGCATTGAGTGAATGAGCAAGCGTTTATAATTTAAACTTCACTAAAATAGTTATTTTAAAAATATATGTACATATATCTATTAATTTACATGAAAACTCACCAAATCCAAGCCTGGTAAATTGAAAATAGCTTATTTCCCAACAAACTGCATTAATTATCACTGCTAAATAAAATAACCTATTTTCTGAGAGAGCAGGAAAATTAATGAGACAAGTGTCAAAATAAATAACTGCTTTGAAATGAAGTATGTGTACCTTTTAAGGCATTTGTGCATGAACACCTGCTTATGTCAAATTTACTCCTCAAAGATCGTTTTAAAATTTAACTTTAAAAAGTCACCTTGGCCGGACACGGTGGCTCACACCTGTAATCCCCGCACTTTGGGAGGTCGAGGTGAGTGGATCACAAAGTCAGGAATTTGAGACCAGCCTGGCCAATATGGTGAAACCCCGTCTCTACTAATAATACAAAAATTGCTGGGCATGGTGGCGTGCACCTGTAGTCCCAGCTACTCAGGAAGCTGAGGCACGAGAAGAGCTTGAACAGGAGGCGGAGGTTTCAGTGAGCCGAGATCGTGCCACTGCACTCCAGTCTGGGCAACAGAGGGAGACTCTGTCTCAAAAAAAAAAAAAAAAAAAAGTCACCTTCCAGCTGGGAGCGATGGTTCACGCCTGTAATCCCAACAGTTTGGGAGGCCTAGGCGGGCGGATCACTTCAGGTCAGGAGTTTGAGACCAGCCTGGCCAACATGATGAAACCTCGTTCTCTACCAAAAAACACAAAGATTAGCCAGGCATTGTGGTGCACGCCTGTAATCCCAGCTACTCAGGAGGCTGAGGCACCAGAATCGCTTGAACCCAGGAAGTGGAGGTTGTACTGAGCTGAGATTGTGCCACTGCACTCCAGCCTGGGAGACACAGCGAGACTGTCTCAAAACAAAACAAAACAAAACAAAACAAAAAACTAAACTAGTCTGGATATACAAACTAAACTAAAAGATTCTTTATCCTGAAGCTCTCAACAATGTCATTTGCCCATGCCAGTATTTTCCAAGAAACATGCTGTGTTCTGAGGCCTCATAGGATGAGCCCATCAGTATGTTGAATAAATGAATAGTTACTGTTCCCGACATGATAAAAGATCCCTTCTTTTGGGCCGGGCGTGGTGGCTTACACCTGAATCCCAGCACTTTGGGAGACTGAGGTGGGAGGATCACTTGAGCCCAGGAGTTTGAGACCAGCCTGGGCAACACAGCGAGATCCTGCCTCTATAAAAATAAATGTATTTTTTAAAATTTTAAAGATCCCTTCTTAGCCAGGCACAGTGGCTCACATATGTAATCTCAGCACTCTGGGAGGCCAAGGCAGGTGGATCACGAGGTCAGGAGTTCAAGACCAGCCTGGCCAACATGGTGACAACCCATCTTTTCTAAAAATACAAAAATTAGCCAGGCATGGTGGCCGGCTCCTGTAATCCCAGCTACTCAGGGGGCTGAGGCAGGAGAATTGCTTGAACCCAGGAAGTGGAGGTTGCAGTGAGCCAAGATCATGCCACTGCACTCCAGCCTGGGTGACAGAGTGAGACTCCATCTCGATAAATAAATAAATGAATAAATAAATAAATATGATCTCTAAGGACTGTGTATGGAAATGAGATCAAAACACAAGCAGGAATTCTCAAAAGCATAGAACCTATACAATCAGAAAACTTCCTAGGCTCTGTCTGCTAAACAGGGTTCTAGATAACCAGTTATATTATGGATCAAACTCTTCATCATGCTCCACTTCTCCAAGTATACCATAATATAATTATATATACTTCTTACATACACACACACACACACACACACACACACACACACACAATGGGCTTTGCCATGCTACAAAACAAAGACTCCAAAAACCACAAAAAGGATTAAATAAGAAGGAGATTCTAACACACAGATGAACTTGATAATATCCTGCATTCCAGCCTGGGCAACAGAGCAAGACCCTGTCTCAAAAAAAAAAAAAAAAAAAAAGTTCTGCACCACTGAACTATACATACACTTAAAAATGGTTAAGACTGGGCGCAGTGGCTCACGCCTGTAATCCCAGCACTTTGGGAGGCCGAGGCAAGTGGATCACGAGGTCAGGAGATTGAGACCATCCTGGCTAACATGGTGAAACCCCATCTCTACTAAAAATACAAAAATTAGCCGGGCGTGGTGGTGCGCACCTGTAGTCCCAGCTACTTGAGAGGCTGAGGCAGGAGAATCACCTGAACCCGGGAGATGGAGGTTGCCATGAGCCAAGATCATGCCCCTGTACTCCAGCCTGACAACAAAGCAAGACTCCGTCTCAAAAAAAAAAATAAATAAATAAAATAAAAAAATTGTTTTTGGTAAAATCAGGCTGGGTGTGGTAGCTCATGTCTCTAATCCCAGCACTTTGGGAGGCAGATGCAGGCAGATTGTTTGAGCTCAAGAGTTGGAGACCAGCCTGGGCAACATAGTGAGACCCCCATCTCTACAAAAAATAAAAAAATCAAGCCAGACGTGGTGGCATGCACCTGTAGTCCCAGCTACTCGGGAGACTGAGGTGGGAGGATGTCTTGACCCTAGGACACAGAGGTTACAGTGAGCCAAAAGCATACCACTGCACTCCAGCCTGGGCAACAGAGTGACATCCCGTCCCTCCCCCCACAAAAAAAGGTTAAAATGGTAATTTTTGTGTTAAGTATATGTTACCACAATTTAACAACAATGACAACAACAAAAAACACTACAAGGAACCACTCCAAAGAAAGGCATTCACGGTGTAAATGGCAGACACAAATTTATTCTTCATAAAGGAACAAATTCATCTTACAGGATTTTCTCTTTTTTGAGATGGTGTCTTGCTCTGTCGCCTAGGCTGGAGAGCAGTGGCAAGATCTCGGTACACTGTAACCTCCACCTCCCGGGTTCAAGTGATTCTCATGCCTCAGCCACTCAAGCAGCTGGCATTACAGGCATCTGTCACCACTCCCAGCTAACTTCTGTATTTTCAGTAGAGATGTGTTTTTTTGTTTGTTTTCCTTGAGACATAGTCTTGTTCTATGGCCCAGGCTGGAGTGGAATGGTGTAATCTTGGCTCACTGCAACCTCCGCCTCCAGGGTTCAAGTGATTCTCCTGCCTCAGCCTCCCGAGTGTCTGGGATTACAGGAGCGCACCACCACGCCTAGCTAATTTGTTTTTGTTTTTTGAGACAGTGTCGCACTGTCACCCAGGCTGGAGTGCAGTGGTGCGATCTCAGCTCACTGCAAGTTCCGCCTCCCGGTTTCACACCATTCTCCTGCCTCAGCCTCCTGAGTAGCTGGGACTACAGGCGCCCGCCATCATGCCTGGCTAATTTTTTTTTTTTTTTTTTTTGTATTTTTAGTAGAGACAGGGTTTCACCATGTTAGCCATGATGGTCTCGATCTCCTGACCTCGTGATCCACCCGCCTTGGCCTCCCAAAGTGCTGGGATTACAGGTGTGAGCCACCGTGCCCGGCCAATTTTTTGTATTTTTAGTAGAGACGGGGTTTCACCATGTTGGCCAGGGTGGTCTCAAACTCCTGACCTCAAGTGAGTCATGGCCTCCCAAAGTGCTGGGAGTACAGGAGTGAGCCACCACACCCAGCCAAAAAAAAATTTTTTTAATGCTTACCATGGGGGAAAAACGAAGAAAGAAAACGAACAGGAGGAAGGAGTGACACTAATGAATCTTGCAGGGTCTATTTCTCTGCCCTTTCCTCATATGGACATAATACATGCCATCGTCCCCCTCTGTCAAATTATCTCACAGATGAGATCATGTAATTTAAGTGCATTAAAGTCTAATGCCAAAGCCAGTTACTAATTTTAGTTCACTTCCAATACCTTATTTATTTTCTTGAGACCAATTAAGGTCTGAAAACTCAATCTAGATAAAATTCTACTCACGTCATGTATGTGTTATAGTCAACAGTAAGAGCTAAATATCTAGATATAACAAATTATAATGAACAACATATAAAGCATACATTCTCAGGTTTCATCAATCCAACTGTCAAGCTCTGGCCAGGCGCGGTGGATCACGTCTGTAATCCCAGCACTTTGGGAGGCTGAGACAGGCAGATCACCTGAGGTCAGGGGTTCCAGACCAGCCTGGCCAACATACAGTAAAACCCCTTCTCTACTAAAAAATACAAAAATTAGCTGGGCATGGTGGCGCACGCCTGTAGTCCCAGCTACTTGGGAAGCTAAGACAAGAGAATCACTTGAACCCGGGAGGCAGAGGTGGAGGTTGCAATGAGCTGGGATCCCGCCACTGCACTCCAGCCTGGGTAACAGAGGGAGACTCCATCTCAACAAAACAAAACATAAAAACAATGTAACAGTCACAGGGGAAAATCCCACAGAGGAATAAGTCCTTGCCCTTGCAATTCATATTCTCCAGAGTTCTTGGAGATTAACGTCGTAGTCAATATTACTAGTAAAATTTTCGCTTCCTCAATTTCCCAAAAGTCTTTATAATAGTACTTTTATGACTAATATTTCTTGAGTGTCTACTACATGACAGACAGCAACCTAAGCACTTAAACTCTATCCTTGCAACAGCTCTTAGAAGCGAAACATGTTCTATTATCAACTCCATTTTTTAAAATTGGGGCCAGGCGCGGTGGCTCAGGCCTGTAATCCCAGCCTTTGGGAGGCTGAGGTGGGCGGACCATCTGAGGTCAAGAGTTGGAGACCAGCCTGGCCAACATGGTGAAACCCTGTCTCTGCTAAAAATACAAAAATTAGCCAGGTGTGGTGGCGCACGCCTATAATTCCAGCTACTCGGGAGGCTGAGGCATGAGAATCACTCGAACCCGAGAGGCAGGGGTTGTAGTGAGCTGAGATCATGCCACTGCATTCCAGCCTGGGTAACAGAGCAAGACACTGTCTCAAAAAATAAAAATAAAAATAAAAAATAGGCCGGGCGCTGTTGGCTCATGCCTGTAATCCCAGCACTTTGGGAGGCTGAGGCGGGTGGATCACCTGAGGTCAGGAGTTCAAGACCAGCCTGACCAAAATGGAGAGACCCCCGTCTCTACTAAAAATACAAAATTAGCCAGGCGTGGTGGCACATGCCTGTAATCCCAGCTACTCAGGAGGCTGAGGCAGGAAAATCACTTGAACCTAGGAGGCGGAGATTGCGGTGAGCCAAGCGCACCACTACACTCCAGCCTGGGCAACAAGAGCAAAACTCTGTCTCAAAAAAAAACACAAAAAATAGGGAAACATACAAAGATGAAGTGAAATGCCCAAGGTCGCACAGGCAGGAAATGGCAAGGGCCAGGATTGGAATCCAGGCAGTCAGACTTCAAACTTGTGTTGCTAGCCATAAGCTATAAACCCTCTCTCAATTTATAAATTTGTCTTCCCTCTCATGATATATTTTTTAAGTAACTAGTTCTTTAAAAATCCTATATAGAGTGTTGGCCGGGCGTGGTGGCTCATGCCTGTAATCCCAGCACTTTGGGAGGCTGAGGCAGGTGGATCATTTGAGGTCAGCAGTTTGAGACCAGCCTGGCCAACATGGTGAAACCCGTATCTACTAAAAATACAAAAATTAGCCGGGCATGGTGGCACACACCTGTAATCCCAGCTACTCAGGAGACTGAGGCAGGAGAATCGCTTGAACCTGGGAGGCGGGAGTTGCAGTGAGCCGAGATCGCGCCATTGCACTTTAGCCTGTGCGACAGAGGGAGAACTCCTCAAAAAAACAAAAACAGAAACAAGTTACAACCAAAGGAGAATGAGTCAATCCTCCAACAACTCTGACAGTTCCTGGCTATACTGAACTTTCTCTTACTTTCTCAGTAGGCCAAAGTGGTAAAAAGCAAATGAGTACTGCCAGAAACAGGCATGGAATACCAAAACAAGAATTTTACAAAGGAAAAAAAAGAAAGAGGAAAAAACAAACAGGAAGACAGCAGGGAGAGTTCCAGAACAAAAGGACAACAGTAAAGGATGACAGGGCAAGAATGGAGAATGAATTATCAAGACAATACCTTCACCTCTTCCGATGACGTATCCACACAATTTTTACAGGATACACACATCCTTGGCTGGGTGCGGTGGCCCAGCACTTTCGGAGGCCAAGGCGGGCAGATCACCTGAGGTCAGGAGTTTGAGACCAACCTGGCCAACACCCCGTCTCTACTAAAAATACAAAATTAGCCGGGCATGGTGGCGGGTGCCTATAGTCCCAGCTACTTAGGGAGACTGAGGCAGGAGAATCGCTTGAACCCAGGAGGCGGAGGTTGCAGTGAGCCAAGATCGCGCCACTGCACTCCAGCCTGGGTGACAAAAGCGAGACTCTGTCTCAAAAATAAATAATAATAAAACAAAATGCTATAAAAAAACACACATCTTCTAAGACACTAAGGCGTTTCGCTCCCCCAGGTAGGTAGCCGCAATACACTTTAGTTAACCGAGTATGAGTCTTCATAGAGCTATGCAGCCAGCTTAAGCCTACTGATTCCCAGGTATCTCAACTCTACAATTAGAATAAGCAACTGATTAGGTGTATTTTCTACTTTCTTTCAGTTATTAACAATGAATAACCTTCACTCAATAAATGAACCAGGCGCAGTGGCTCACGCCTGTAATCTCAGCACTTGGGGAGGCCGAGGCGGGTGGATCACTTGAGGTCAGGAGTTGGAGACCACCAGCCTGGCTAACATGGTGAAACCCCATCTCTATGAAAAATACAAAAAAATTAGCTGGGCATGGTGGCACATGCCTGTAATCCCAGCTACTCGTGAGGCTAAGGCACAAGAATCGCTTGAGCCCGGGAATCGGAGGTTGCAGAGAGCTGAGATGGCACCACTGCACTCCAGCCTGGGCCACAGAGCGAGACTCCATCTCAAAAAAATAAATAAATACTTTCCCTTAGACTGACATAAAAATGATTTGACATCCATCTATTTAAGCCAGTGGTAAGACAATTTCGTGTTAATTATACCACCCCAGTTATGAAGCATATTGCAAAAACTCATGTTTATATAAAACATTCATGTCATCAACAAAGAATGAAACAATAGTAGAAATGAATTAGGTGAAATGCAATGCAAATAGCTGGTAACCAGTAATAACAGAAAAGGTTAAGTGTTTAGTAATTGTTCAGTGTTCAGCTCCTTTAGATGATAACAACCTGTCCACCTATGGGTCATCGAAAATGCCAGAACATAGCAGGACAGTGGCCATGGAAGTTGGGATCCCCTGAGGAGTGTGTACAACTCGCCTAAGGGTGTAGGTGGGGAAAGGAGGGGGGTCATCAACTGTAAACTAAAACCATTCCTCCCACCTATCTGCGGTTATTTTCCCCAGAAAGAAATCCATTATAATTTTAAAAACCTAAAAATCACCGGGCGCCTGTAACCCCAACACTTTGGGAGGCCTAGGCGGGCAGATCACAAGGTCAGGAGTTGGAGACAAGCCTGGCCAGCATGATGAAACCCCGTGTCTACTAAAAATACAAAAAATTTGCCAGGCGTGGTGGTGCGTGCTTGTAATCCCAGCTACTCAGGAGGCTCAGTCAGGAGAATCACTTGAACCCAGGAGGCAGAGGTAGCAGTGAGCCGAGACTACGCACCTACACTCCCGCCTGGGCGATAGAGCAAGACTGTGTCTCAAAAAAAAAAAAAAAAAAAAAAGGGCCAGGTGCAGTGGCTCACGCCTGTAATCCCAACACTTTAGGAGGCCAAGGCAGGCGGATCACCCGATGTCAGGAGTTCGAGACCAGCCTGACCAACATGCAGAAACCCCATCTCTACTAAAAATACAAAGTTAGCCAGGCATGGTGGCGCATGCCTATGATCCCAGCTACTCCGGAGGCTGAGGCAGGAGAATCACTTGACCCTGGGGGGGGTGGAGGTTGCAGTGAGCTGATTGTGCCATTGCCCTCCAGCCTGGGCGACAGAGTGAAACTCCATCAAAAAAAAAAAAAAAAAGAAAGAAAAAGAAAAAACCTAAAAATCTTTCTCAGCAAGAATTGCCCCCAACCCCGTCCCGCAAAAAGAACCCCCAAAGCCTACATTTTAATGTCAGTCTCTGTAGTCATATTTGAGTAAGCTGAATCGCTGGAGGGGCATGTGGCAGAGGAGACTCAGCACACAATGCTCCCCAACCCCCCTACCTCCAAGGGCCAAAACTACAAGCTGTGGTCCTATCACTCAAACCTTCTGTGTGGTGGTGTGGCAGACTTTGGGCATCTGAAGAGGATAATGTAACAAATGCCCGTGCTGCGACTAAATTAATAAATAAATCAGAGTGGGAAAAAAGCCAAACTTCCAAAGATTTCCCATTTTATTCCACACTTAAATCCATGGCCCCTTTTTAAACTGGAGACTTATGAAACTTTTAACTTTTCTAATCATGGCTAACAGGAATTCTCAACTCTCAGCCAGTTTTCTGAGCAATCTACAGTCAGTCGTCCGAATTATTTTTCATTCTTTAACATCTAATTTTATTTTATTTTATTATTTTTTTTTTTTTTGAGACACAGTCTCGCTCTGTCGCCCAGGCTGGAGTGCAGTGGTGAGATCTCATCTCACTGCAACCTCCGCCTCCTGGGTTCAAGAGATCCCCCTGCCTCAGCCTCCCCAAGTAGCTGAAACTACATATGCATGCCACCACACCCGGCTAATTTTTGTATTTTTAGTACAGACGGGGTTTCGCCATGTTGGCAGGCTGGTCTCCAACTCCTGACTTCAGGTGTTCCACCTCCCTCGGCCTCCCAAAGTGCTGGGATTACAGGTGTGAGCCACCGCACCCGGCCAAGATCTAATTTTAAAGTAAGAAAAAGCAAATATCTCCAATAAATTTCTCTCCCTTCATTTTGCACCATTGTGAATGGTTCTCAAAGGGCTGTCCGGGGAGCAGCCACCATCAACACCACCTGGGGAGCTAATCGAAATGCAAATTGTGGGGCAACTCCCCAGACCTGCAGAATCAGCCTGGGAGGTAGGGCCCAGCAAGCAGAGTCCGCACATGCCAGCTCTCCCGGGGACGCCCAGGCGCGGTGGTTTCAGAACCTCGGCTTAGGGGTTGAGTCACACTGGCCAGGTTCATGTGCTAGGCAAGCAAGAGTACAGAACTCTCCAACTTCTCTAGACTTGTTCCGCTCTATAGAATAGAATTACAGACTTGTCACAAAGATTAAATAAGAAAAATACTGTACATCCAAAGCGCTCAAGAGCCATGGAGGGGGCACGGAAGACACTCAAATGTAAGCAGCATTGCTACCACCGGCAAGGCACGAGGACGATGCCAAACTGGAGGGGGAAGTGGAGGGAGAAAGACAAAGGAGGAAAAGGCTTCTTGTCCCTGCCCCTACGAGCTCAACACCCAGTGACTAGGCTAGATGCAGAGGAAAATAAAAGTCCCCTTAGCCGGGCGTGGTGGAGCGCTCCTGTAATCCCAGCTACTCAGGAGTCTGAAGCAGGAGAATCGCTTGAACCCGGGAGGCGGAGGTTGCAGTGAGCCGAGATCGCGCCACTGCACTCCAGCCTGGGCAACGAGAGCGAAACTCCGCTTCCAAAAAAAAAAAAGAAAAGAAAAGAAAAGAAAAAGGAAAAGGAAAAGGAAAAAAAAGAGAGAAAATAAAGGTGCCCTGCGAGGAAGGGCACACAAGTTGATTGGGAGACTAAGAAGGAACAAACTCTGACTATGCAATATAAGAGAAGACCACAGGCCGGGAGCGGTGGCTCACGCCTGTAATCCCAGCACTTTCGGAGACCGAGGCAGGCGGATCACCTGAAGTCAGGAGTTCAAGACCAGCCTGACAAACATGGCGAAACACCGTCTCTATTAAAACTACAAATATTAGCCGGGCTTGGGGGCAGGAGCCTGTAATCCCAGCTACTCGGGGGAGACTGAGGCAGGAAAATCGCTTGAACCCGGGAGGTGGAGGTTGCAGTGAGCGAAGATCGCGCCACTGCACTCCAGCCTGGGGGGATAGAACGAAACCCTCTCAACAACAACAGCAAAAAAAAAAAAAAAAAAAGAGAAGACCTTAAGGAAGTGGCTGCATATGAGCAAGAAAGATTTCCATAGCCTGAAAAATGTCATTCCAGCCAAAAGACAAAGATCTCAAGAAGGAGGAGAAACGAAAGCCAAGGTAGCAGCCACAGAAAAATCCTGCAGCAGGAAATAAAATCGGTCATCCCACACCACAGGCCTCAGCCTGGGGAGAAGACCCCGCCTCCGCAGGGCACTCTACCTGCACGTTCTCATTTGCAAACTAACTTCCCCTTTTGTTCCCTGAAGGACTGGAGACTTCTCCTCTGCACTGTTGGCTGATCAAGCCATTGTCTGCGGCAAAGTTGAATTTAAAAGAGATGAGGCCCAGCGTGGTGGCTCAAGCCTGTACTCCCACCACTTTGGGAGGCCTAAACGGGAGGATCACCAGAGTCCAGGAGTTCCCGACCAGCCTAGGCAACACAAGAAGACCCCATCTCTAAAAAAAAATTAAAAATTAGCCAGGCGTGACCCAGGGCGGTGGCTCACGCCTGTAATCCCAGCACTTTGGTGGCAGGCCGAGGCGGGCCGATTGCTTTGAGCTTGATTCAAGAGTTGAAGACCAGCCTGGCCAACATGGTGAAACGCCATCTCTACTAAAAATATAAAAATTAGCCGGGCGTGGTGGGCACGCCTGTAATCCCAGCTACTCAGGAGGCTGAGGCAGGAGAACGGCTTGAACCCGGGAGGCAGAGGTTGCAGTGAGCCGAGATCACGCCAGTGCACTTCAGCCTGGGCCACAGAGTGAGACTCCATCTCAAAAAAAAAAATTAGCAGGGCATGATGGCATGCGCCTGTAGTCCCAGCCACTGAGGAGGCTGAGGCAGGAGGATCGCTGGAGCCCAGGTGTTGGAGGCTGCAATGTGCTATGATTGTGCCACTCTGCGCTTCAGCCAGGGCAACATAGAGAGACCCTGTTTCTAAAAAAAAAAGAAAATTAAGCCGAAAGCGATGGCTCACACCTGTAATCCCAGCACTACGGGGGGCCAAGGTGGGAGGATCGGTTGAGCCTAGGAGTTCAAGACCAACCTGGGCAACAAAGTGAGAACGCATCTCCACAAATAATTTTTTTTTAAAAAAGGAGGTCAGTAGTCAGCAAGAGCTGCGCATCGGCAAGAGTGGACACTACTCCAACAGCACCCCACCTGTGAACATCCCCAGCCGCAAATCAGCGCAAATCCATAACCTGGGGAGGACAAAATTCGCTACACGAAAAAGCAAAAGCTGGATTAAGAAAAAGTGGAGAAGTCAGGGAGCGGGAAGGAGACAGCTTTTTCCATTTCATTTTCCTTCTTCCTCTGCACTCCCGTCGTCTGGGTGCAGGCCGAACCCAGACGACTTAATTTTCATGGCCTAAAGCTGAAGTTTTCCTTCCGGTCATTGTGTTTATTTCCCCCAAAGAACAGGCCCCGCGGGGCAGGCGCGCCGGGCCGGCCCGGGACAAAGCCCACTGCGGACTCCACCTGGGAGCGGGGCGGGGCGGGGGACAGCGCTCCCGCTCCCCCGCCCGCCGCAGTTACCAGGCAACGCGCGGCCCCGCCCCCGCGCCGGTTGGCCAATCCCGCGCGTCTGCTGCCCCGGCGCAGGAGCCCCAGATACACCAGGCGAGCGCGACCCCACGACGGCTCGGGCCTGGCACCGCGCGCGCCCCCGCACCGCCTAGCCGGCCAATCAGCGCGGCGGGGCATGCGCAGCCCGCAGGGCCGCTCGCTCGCTCGCGCGCGGGATCGCACGCGCGAGGCGCCCCCCCACCGCACGCCGGTCGGCGCGCGCGCCCCTCCCCCACGCGCACTGAGGCGCGCGCGTGCCACTGTCGTCCCCCGCGACCGCGTCCGTGCCGCCCCACCCCCATCGCCTCGTTTCGGCCACTGCCAAGGCCGGCGGGGCTCGAGACCCGGCGAGGCGGTGGGGGTGGGGGTAGGGGGAGGCGGCACGGGCGCCCCCCAAGGCCCCACACCGCGCGCGGCGGGCCGCGGCTCCCAGGCCCCTGTCCCTGCAGGCCCCGGCGGGGCAAAGTCTCCAATAAAGGCCCCCGCTCGCAATGGCCCCCGAGGCGGGGGCGGGGGGCGCGGGGATGAGGCGAGAGGGACTCACCCGAGTGCGGCCGCCTCCAGGCAGCTCCGGGGCCGGGGGTGCCGAGGGGAGGCGAGTGTGGGCCGCGCGCGGGCTGCGGCCGCCGCGGAGCAGCCTCGGCTGAGGGGAGCTGGCGAGCGGACGGGAGACGAGAGGGGGCGAGGGGCCCGTGCGTGTCGGTCGCGCTCCTGTCACCGCCGCATGGCCGCCCCGCAGGCAGGGCCTCGCTCAGCGCCTTGATCCGATCACTGGGGGACAGAGGCAGAGGCCGGGGTGACCGCGGCAGGCGGGCGGCCGCGGCTGGAGAGCGCGTGCGGGGAAGCGGGGGGGCGACCGGTGGCCCCTTTTCTCTGCTCTCCCAGCTTCTCTCTCACCCTCCTCCTCCTCCTCCTTTTTTTTTCTTTTTTTTCTCTTTTTTTTTTTTTTTTTTTTTTTTGTTCCTCGAAGGCGCGTTGCGCCTGCGCATCCGCAGCGCCGCCCAGCGGGAGTTGTAGTTTCGGGTGCGTTCCCCGTCAACGCGGCGGCGGCGGCCGTGGACTACAACTCCCAGGAAGCACCGCGCCGGCTAGCCCCGAACCCGAGGACGAGGCAAGCGCGGCGCCCGGCCCTCTCCAGCAAGGGCTGTCAATGGAGGCGAGGGTGGTGGGAGCGAGAACATGGCTGCACCTGGGGCCTGCGCGGCCGCCCGGGTGGGGGAGGGGAGCCGGGGTGCAGAAACGGAAATCTGGACGGGTGGTGGCTCCGGCCTCGTCCCCACCAAGCGCCAGCCGCCGTCCAAGTCCCCCACTTGCTCTTGCACCCCACATTCCTTGCAAATTGCGAGGCAGGGACGCTGCAAAAGCCGGGGAGCCCCGGGCCGGCCCGTCGCCCTCCGTGCTCTGCAAAAGGGGAGTCCTTCCGCCTTGCACCACCCTCCAGGACACAAAGAACTCCTCTCTAGTGTTTTCCAAGCTGGCCTCCAAAGAGACCCTTGCCCCCAAGTTCGGACAGGCGAGAGGGGAGGAGACCTTGTGTTTTAATTCCTCCCCCAGACCCTCCGCCTCTGTCTCTCCCTCAGGATTTGGAAGGAAACTTGCAAGGGAGTGGGAGCAGAAATCCTGACTCGTAGCTCCTGTTTTGTTCTGTCAACCGCGATGCGATTTAACTCAAACTCCTCCCCGTACCACTATTTTTTGCTTCTCAACTTGAATTAGCCGGTGGGTTTTGAAAATGGAGAGACATTACTGTTCACCTAAGTTAAACTCCAAAACTTTACAACCCCGAGGCCGACGATTTTTAGATGTTTATGTAAAGCACGAGATTGAGTGGTTTTTTTATTCCCGCCCGCCCCCCCACCCAGTACCACCCACTGGGGATTCGGGCCACGACGGCCATCCTCCCCCCACCCGCCGCTTCTCGGTAGGTGGCGACCACGACGCTTTTTCCAGCCTCCAAGCCTTTGTCGCTAGCGAGAAAACTTTCCGAGCAGCCAGTCTTTTGATGTGGGTCCAAAAAACCTTTCCTTTCAATCTGGGTTCTCCGATTGGCATTCCCCATCGTCTCTCTTGCACAGACCGCACCCAATAAAGCCTCCTCTAGAATTTTCATGTTGGATTTTTTTGAAAAATACATGGAGAGCGTAAAGCTCACCGGAGAAGCAATCTGATTACAGAAGCCTGAATTTTTGCGATTTCCCGGACAATGTCTAGGATCCCTTCGGTCCTTGCCTAATAAGATTGTGACTCTCTTTTGTCGATTGTCTCGAAAGTCATTCATTAAGTTTGCACAAGAGCAACTTTCTTTTTGCACTTGTATTTCATTGACATTTAGTAATATTTAATTAAATTCTCTATTCCCAATACCACGTGCCACTGACATATATTTAGGAACAAATTTAACTCTTGAGAAGCCTATAACTCACTCTAGTAAGAGCAGCCAGTCTACGAGATGCAGATTTCAGCTGCTGTGGACTTCAGTGAGTATCTTTTGTTGAGAGAGTGGTGTCTCCACCTGGAGGGGTCAGGGAAAGGATTTCCTGGGTATAGTGGAGTCGTGGAGTAGAATTTGGGGGGGTGTTACAAAGTGAGTTAGCAAGGCAGAAGTTTATTTAGCCAAGATGACCCTTATCATCGTGAAAACGTTTGGAAGGTAGTTCCTTTCTTCTATGAATTTGTTTAGTGGTTCACAGTGGTATTTTTTTTTGAGACCGAGCCTCGCTCCGTCGCCCACGCTGGAGTGCAGTGGCGCGATCTCGGCTCACGGCAACGTCTACCTCCCGGGTTCAAGTGATTCTCCTGCCTCAGCCTCCTGAGTAGCTAGGATTATAGGCGTGCACTACCACGCCCAGCTAATTTTTGTATTTTTAGTAGAGACGGGTTTCACCATGTTGCCCAGACTGTTCTCGAACTCCTGACCTCAAGTGATCTGCCTGCCTCAGCCTCCCAAAGTGCTGAGATTACAGGCGTGAGCACCGCACCGGGCCCACAGTGGAATTTTGCTGCCTCTTCATAAACAACTCCAACTTCTTTGAGACTGAAGCAATTCCTAAAACGGTTAGGTCAACATGAGCTGGTTTTGAATTACCTCTAGTCAGAAAGCTGTCTCTGTTGAGGCAATGTGTATGCAGACAAAGCGTTTTTCTGAGCATTTTGCCATTAAGGTTTGTAACCCTCAAATTCATGTGTTACAGTCATAAAGATCTTGCGTGTTCTGTCTTCATTAAGGTCTGGCTCACTGCGGCTTGTTGGAACACTTGTCACTATTCATTGACCAATTTCTCCTTCATCTTAGTGGTATAGATACTACATTAATTGTGGCCATTGTTATAAATCACTTTGGATACTATCTCTCTGCAAAGCTGGGGTTTTGTTTTCCTTTTTTTTTTTTTTCCTGTTTTTGAGACAGGGTCTTACTGTATCACCCAGGCTGCACTGCAATGGTTCGATCACAGCTCACTGCAGCCCCCAACTCCAGATTCAAGCCATCCTCCCACCTTAGCCTCCCAAATGCCTGGGACAACATGTATGTGCCACCACACCCAGCTAATTTCGTTTTTTGTAGAGACGGGTCTCACTATGTTGCCCAGGCTGGTCTTGACTTCCTGGGCTCAAATGAGCCTCCTGCCGTGGCCTCCAAAGTGCTGGGATTACAGGCATGAGGCACTGCACTGGGCCCAGGTTTTTTTTTCAAATGTAGGATCAGATTACTGTTTTGGGGATTGGGCAACAGATGAAAAATAATAGTTGATTTGTGTCTAAAAATGATGTAGTAGGAAGTCCTCCTTTATTTTATTTATTGATTTTTTTGGGAGGGGACGGGGTCTCACTCTGGTGCCCAGGCTGGAGTGCAGTGGTGCGATCTTGGCTCACTGCAACCTCCAACTCCTGGGCTCAAGCGATTCTGCTGCCTCAGCCTCCCAAGTAGCTGGGATTACAGGTATGCACCACCATGCCCGGCTAATTTTGGGATTTTTAGTAGAGACAGGGTTTCACCATGTTGGTCTGTCTGGTCTCAAATTCCTGACCTCAAGTGATCCGCCTGCCTCAGCCCCCCAAGGTGCTGAGATTACAGGCGTAAACCACTGCACCCAGCCAGGAAATCCTCCTTTAAAGACTAGAATCGGGCTGGGCACAGTGGCTCATGCCTGTAATCCCAGCACTTTAGAAGGCCGAGGCAGGCAGATCACCTGAGGTTAGGAGTTCGAGACCAGCCTCAGCAACATGGAGAAACCGCATCTCTTCTAAAAATATAAAATTAGCCGGGCGTGGTGGCGCATGCCTGTAATCCCAGCTACTCAGGAGGCTGAGGCAGGAGAATCACTTGAACCTGGGAGGGAAAGGTTGTGGTGAGCCGAGATCATGCCATTGCACTCCAGCATGGACAACAAGAGCGAAACTCCGTCTCAAAAAAAAAAAAAAATACTAGAATCACAGGATGCATATACCAAGAGATGCAGACTGGACTGGGGCTTCAGCAAGAGCAGATTTGCGGCTCTCAGCTCATGGTCAGTCAGGACATAAGTACAGAGTCCAACAGCTGGCAGAACCATCCATGTTATTTCAATTATTTCCCCCTCTCTTTTTGTTAATGTTTAGCTTAGTCTTCAGATAAGCGTCCATATGATGTGACTTTTCCATTCTTCTGTTTGGTGGGAAACAAAGCCAAGTCAAATGGGCCTTGGCCAAGCTAGAGATGGATCTGGACCCCATGTGAGCACTTCCACCAACTTAGATGCATCTTCGCTTAGACTCTGGGCTTAGAGCTTCGTTGACTGCTTTGAAATAGCATGTGATTGGCGCCGTGGCTCATGCCTGTAATCCCAGCAGTTTGGGAGGCCGAAGTGGGAGGATCACGAGGTCAGGAGTTTGAGACCAGCCTGGCCAACATGGAGAAACCCCATCGCTACTAAAAATACAAAAAAAATTAGCCGAGCATGGTGGCATGTGCCTGTAATCCCAGCTACTCGGGAGGCTGAGGCAGCAGAATCGCTTGAACCGGGGAGGCAGAGGTTGCAGTGAGCTGAGATCGCGCCATTGCACTCCAGTCTGGGCAAAAGAGCGAGACTCCGTCTCAAGATGGTGAAACCTGTCTCTACTAAAAATACAAAAAATTAGCCGGGCGTGGTGGCAGGCGCCTGTAATGCCAGCTACTCGGGAGGCTGAGGCAGAGAACTGCTTGAACCCGGGAGGCGGAGGTTGTAGTGAGCCGATATCGCGCCACTGCACTCCAGCCTGGGAGACAGAGCGAGACTCCATCTCAAAAAAAAAAAAGAAAAGAAAAGAAAAAAGAAATAGCACGTGATCATGGGACCCTGCATAGGAACCCCTGAAAGCCCACGGTGACAGAACGGTGGTTATGCCACTTTGTTGAGATCTCTGTTGTTGGGATCATATGCTCTTTTTAAAGATTTTTTTTTAATCCAAACTGAATACTCTTTTGGTGACTCTGTTATATCATTTTTTTTTTGGTAGAGATGGAGTCTTGCTATGTTGACCGGGCTGGTTCCAAACTCCTGGCTTCAAGCAATCCTCCTGCCTCAGCCTTCCAAAGTGCTATGATTATAGGCGAGAGCACCTGCACCCACCGTCTCTCATATATTATATTATATTTTATTTATTTATTATTATTATTTTTTTTTTTGATGGAGTCTTACTCTGTCACACAGGTTGGAGTGCAGTGGCACAAGCTCAGCTCACTGCAACCTCCACCTCCCAGGTTCAAGTGATTCTCCTGCCCCAGGCCCTCGAGTAGCTGGGATTATAGGTGCACACCACCACACCCGGCTAATTTTTGGATTTTTAGTAAAGACGAGGTTTCACCAACATGGTCATGTTGGCCAGGCTGGTCTCAAACTCCTAAGCCCAGGTGATCCTTCCACCTCGGACTCCCAAAGTGCTGCCACTGCACTTTCAGCCACTGCGCCCAGACCAGATTGCCCAAAACCATAATTCTGGTGAAAGTTCAGATACTCTGTTTTTTTGTTTTCTGCTTTTTGTTTTGAGACAAGGTCTCTCACTCCAGTTGCCCAGGCTGGAGTGCAATGGCGCGATTTCGGCTCCTGCAACCTCCGCCTCCCGGGTTCAAGCAATTCTCCTGTCTCAACCTCCTGAGTAGCTGGGATTACAGGTGCGTGCCACCAGGCCCAGCTAATTTTTGTATTTTTAGTAGAGACAGGGTTTCACCATGTTGGTCAGGCTGGTCTCGAACTCCTGACCTCATGATCCGCCCACCTCGGCCTCCCAAAGTGTTGGGATTACAGGCATGAGCCACCGTGCCCAGCCACTTTTTCTTTTGTTTGTTTTCTTTTAAGACAGAGTTTCACTCTGTATCCCATGCTGGAGAGCAGTGGCGTGATCTCGGCTCACTGCAACCTCCGCCTCCCATGTTCAAGTGATTCTCCTGCCTCAGCCTCCTGAGTAGCTGGGATTACAGGCAAGCACCACCACGCCCGGCTAATTTCTGTATTTTTGGTAGAGACGGGATTCTACCATGTTGGTCAGGCTGGTCTCAAACTCCTGACCTTGTAATCTGCCTGCCTCAGCCTCGCAAAGTGCTGGGATTACAGGCATGAGCCAACACATCCAACCACAATGATATTTTTTAATACTGATTATAAAACACTGTTTTTGAACGGTTTTTTGTTTGAATAATTTGAATATTTAGAATCCTGAGTAAATGACGACCTTTTCCAGTATGTATGGTTCTTAGAATTAATCCAAAGGTGGGAAAAAAAAACTAAATGCAAGTTATAATTTATTCATAACAATTAATAATGTAGGTGTGATCTAAATAGACCTTCCAGCTCCAGCTCTGCCTTTTGTGTGAGCATCTGGCTGACACAGTAAAACGAATATTCATGTAGCACCAGTTGAAATAAACAGTTTTCTTTGTTGGGGTAGCAGGATTTAGATGAATTTTATCTGCTATTTAGGATTAGGTTAACATTGTCGTTGTTTTTTGAAGTTTTAAAATTTAAGTTTTTAAATATAAAGCTCTAAATTTAAGTTGTTAAAAATAAAACCTCCATAGTATTTTCTCTGCCTCCTCCAGGGATTTGGGGAAATCAGATGATATGTAGATGAAAATACTTTATCAACTTGGGTACGTGTTATATAAATATTAGATGGTATTATTTAGCATTCAAAACATTTTTTTTAATATGAAAAAAATCCATGTTTCTTTTCTTTCTTTCTTTCTTTTTTTGAGACAGAGTTTCGCTCTTGTTGCCCAGGCTGGAGTGCAATGGCGTGATCTCGGCTCACCGCAACCTTTGCCTCCCGGGTTCAAGCGATTCTCCTGCCTCAGCGTACCGAGTAGCTGGGATTACAGGCATGCGCCACCATACCCGGCTAATTTTGTATTTTTAGTAGAGACGGGGTTTCTCCGTGTTGGTGAGGCTGATCTCGAACTCCCAACCTCAGGTGATCCGCCCGCCTCAGTGGGAGAAGGATGAGGAGCAGAAAAAAAATAACTATTAGATAGGCTTAGTACCCGGGTGGCAAAATAATCTGTACAACAAACGCTGGTGACACAAGTTTACCTATATAACAAACCTGCATATGTACCCATGAACCTAAAATAAAAGTTAAAAAAGAGAGAGAGAGAGAGCGAATACAGTAGTCCCCTCTTATCTGTGGGGGACACATTCCAAGATGGCTAGTGGATGCCTGAAACCTTGGATAATACCAAATCCAATTAGGCACAGGAAGAAATTAACAACAATGATAACAAAATAGAACAAGTATAGCAAGTACTAAGTTAGGCGAATATGATCCATCTCTCTCTCTCTCTCTCCTCTTTCTCAAAATAACTTGTACTGTACTCACCCTTCTTCTTCTTCTTGTAATGATGTGAGAATCTATGCCTGAATCTGTGTAACCATCCCTTACTCGCAGTAAATGGCTTGGTGTCAGTTTCAGAGCATCCCTTGCTGAAGTCTTGGTATAGGCTCAAGGCTTTCTGGCGCAACATGTTGCTGTCAATGGGGACATGTTTTCTGTTCATCTCTTCCACCCACAAATGCAGTGCCTGTTCCATCTTAACTAAGCACTTATCGCGCACTGTGGCCGTCACTTTAGCAGTTGGAGGTGAGACAGCAAAACTAGCACGAATTTCTTTTTCCTTCTTCACAATTTCACGGATGGAAGATTCATTCTTCCCGTAGATCTTAGCAACCTCAGCATAGGATTTTTTGTCTTTCCTGATTAAGTCGAGAACTTTCACCTTTTCACTTAGAGGAAGCACTTTACGGCTTCTCTTTGGCCTATCCAAATTCCCAGCATCACTACTCTTGTGCTTTGGGGCCATTATGATGGAAAATAAGGGTGATTTGAACACAAACAATGCAATACTTGCAGACAGTCGATCTGATAACCCAGACGGCTCCCAAGTGACTAACGGGTGGGTGGCGTCTACCGTAGTTCCCCCTCTTATCTGCAGTTTCGCTTTCTGCAGTTTCAGTTACCCACGGTCAACCGCGGTCCAAAAATAGCTGAGTTCAGTACAAGAAGATATTTTTGAGACAGAGGCAGAGACAGACCACAGTCACATAACTTTTATTACGGTATATTGTTATAGATGTTAGAACAATTCCATATATATATATATATATATATATAAAATATAGACAACCTATAGCTTTGCAACATAGTCATAAAATCAAGAGAAGAAAAATCTAGGTTAAATGCTGACAACAAATACCTGCATCCTTCCTTTTCTCTTTTTGTTTCCACCGTGGACCTAACTACCAGTTTCTTGATTCTTTAGCATTTCGTTTACCAAGCCTTTCCTCTTTTTCTGGTGAATCATAGCAACCTTTTTTAACCCCTTCAAGACCTGGTGTTTATTACACTTAAGGTAGATGACCCACTTGGGAAAGTTTTCATCAAATAATAAAGGGAATTTTTGAACAGTGGGTTGGAAGGAGGATGAAAAGCCAATCAGAATGATGCTATTCAAAAGTGAAATTAACCCACCATCTGGCCAGGCACGGTGGTTCACACCTGTAATCCCAGCACTTTGGGAGGCCGAGGCGGACGGATCATCTGAGGTCAGGAGTTCAAGACCAGCCTGGCCAACATGGTGAAACCCTGTCTTTACTAAAAATACAATAATTCGCCGGGCATGGTGGCAGGTGCCTGTAATCCCAGTTACTTGGGAGGCTGAGGCAGGAGAATCGCCTAAACCCGGGAGGTGGAGGTTGCAGTGAGCTGAGATCACGCCACTGCACTCCAGCCTGGGGGACAGAGTGAAACTCTGTATGAAAAAAAGAAAAAAGAAAAAGAAATTAACCCACTATCAAGTACTTTTCATTGTTTTCCCAGCAGTGAGAAAGTGTTAATTATCCATTCCCTTCCCCCTAAACCTAGAGAGGGGGCTGACCACACTCTGGCTTGTACCTGGGGCTGTAGGCTGACTTCATTCATACCAGCCTGCTGTGTTTTCCAATCCCAGATGAGCTCAGACTGACCCGGAGATAATGGAAGAAAGCGAGGGGCACCAATGAGTATCAAGAAAGAATCTGAACACCTACTATATTCTGGAAAGCCTGCAAGACCATCTGTGCTCTCCAGAAACATGTGATTATGGCTGACATGTATTGAGCAGTCCTTGGAGCCACACACCAGGCTCGACACTTAATAGATTATCTCATTGCTTGCTGCCTTTGTGGCAAGTGCTCCGAATGCCCCTCCACCCTCATGCTAAAGAGGCTCAGAAAGGCTCAGTACTCAGCCTGGGATACACAGATGGCACAATCAGATTTTGATCTAAACCTGCTCGGATCCAAAGCCCGAATTCTTAAATACTGTTGTCTATTCACCAGCAATAACCATCTGATTCAAGCAGATATGACGAATGAATCAAATACAATATACACTCAGGTAAATGTGTCAAGATGGCACAAGAAAGCTAGACACAAAGCAGAAAATTTTTCATGGAGAAAGTAGCATTTGCAGCCAGGTGCGGTGGCTCACGACTGTAATCCCAGCACTTTGGGAGGCCGAGACGGGCAGATCACAAGGTCAGCAGATGGAGACCATCCTGGCTAACACGGTGAAAACCCGTCTCTACTAAAAATACAAAAAAATTAGCCAGGCATGGTGGCAGGCACCTGTAGTCCCAGCTACTTGGGAGGCTGAGGCAGGAGAATGGTGTGTACCTAGGAGACGGAGCTCGTAGTGAGCCGAGATAGCGCCACTGCACTCCAGCCTGGGCAACAGAGCAAGACTCTGTCTCGAAAAAAGAAAGTAGCATTTGCAATGAAAAGTAAAGGATGGGTGGATTTTTTAATTAATTAATTATTTATTTATTTTGAGACGAAGTCTCACTCTGTCACCCAAGCTGGAGTGCAGTTGCATGATCTCAGCTCATTGCAACATCCACCTCCCAGGATCAAGCAATTCTCCTGCCTCAACCCCCACCAAGTAGCGAGGACCACAGGTGTGCACCACCACACTGGGCTAATTTTTTTTTTAAAGACGGAGTCTCGCTCTTGTTGCCCAGGCTGGAGTGCAATGGCGCAATCTCGGCTCACCACAACCTCCACCTCTCGGGTTCAAGTGATTCTCCTGCCTCAGCCTCCCAAGTAGCTGGGATTACAGGCATGCACCACCATGCCCGGCTAATGTTGTATTTTTATTACAGACAGGGCTTCTCCATGTTGATCAGGCTGGTCTCGAACTCCTGACCTCAGGTGATCCTCCCACCTCGGCCTCCCAAAGTGCTGGGATTACAGGCGTGAGCCACTGCACCCATCCTAGGATGAATGAATTTTTAAAAAACAAAGTAAGATGAATATGATTTTAATTTTTCTATTTGTTATTATTATTATTTTTTGAGACAGTGTCTGGCTCTGTTACCCAGGCTAGAGTGCAGGGGTACAATCACTGCTCACTGTAGCCTCTATCTCTTGGTCCCAAGTGATCCTCCCACCTCAGCCTCCTAAGTAGCTGGGACTACAGGTGCACACCACCACGCCCAGCTAATTTTTGTATTTTTTTGTAGAGACAGGGTCTTGCCATGTTGCCCAGGCTGGTCTGGAACTCCTAGGCTCAAGTGATCTGCCCACCTCAGCCTCCCAAAGTGCTGGGATTACAGGGATGAGCCACCGTGCCTAGCTATGAATGTGATTTTTTTTTTTTTTTTTAAGCCAGAGTCTCACTCTGTCACCCAGGCTAGAGTGCAGAGGCGCGATCTCGGCCCACTGCAACCTCTGCCTCCCAGGTTCACGCCATTCTCCTGCTTCAGCCTCCCAAGTAGCTGGGACTACAGGTGCCCGCCACCACGCCCGGCTAATTTTTTTATATTTTTAGTGTAGACGGGGTTTCACCGTCTTAGCCAGGATGGTCTCGATCTCCTGACCTCGTGATCCGCCCGCCTGGGCCTCCCAAAGTGCTGGGATTACAGGCTTGAGCCACTGCGCCTGGACGATTTTTTTTTTTTTTTTTTTTTTTTTTGAGATTGAGTTTTGCTGTTCTTGCCCAGGCTGGAGTGCAATGACATGATCTCAGCTCACTGCAACCTCTGCTACCCGGGTTCTAACGATTCTCTTGCCTCAGCCTCCCGAGTTAGCTGGGATCACAGGCATGCACCACCTGGCTCGGCTAATTTTTTTATTTTTAGTAGAGACGGGGTTTCACCATGTTGGCCAGGCTGATATCGAACCCCTGACCTCAAGTCATCTGCCTGCCTCAGCCTCCCAAAGTGTTGGGATTACAGGCGTGAGCCACCGCGCCCGGCCATGAATATGATTTTTAAAAGGGGGAGTGTACTCTCTTAGTCCTCTAGTACCTGTAATCAAAGACATCCTTTCAGGAAACAAACAAACAAAAACCTGTACTGGCACACACACATCCTTTTAATGTGTATAAAAATGAGATCATACTATGCATATTTTTCTAACCAGTCCCCTAATGATGGACATTTAAGTTGTTTCTTATATTTTTGCAATGTTAAGTGGCTTGGCATTCTCTTATATCTTTTTTTTTTTTTTTAAGACGGAGTCTCACTGTGTCACCCAGTCTGGAGTGCAGTGGCACAATCTCAGCTCATGGCAACCTCTGCCTCCTGAGTTCAAGCAATTCTTGTGCCGTAGCCTCTTGAGTAGCTGAGATTACAGGCATCCGCCACCACACCCAGCTAATTTTTGTATTTTCGTAGAGATAGGGTTTTGCCATGTTGGCCAGGCTAGTCTCAAACTCCTGGGCTCAAGTGATCCTTCCACCTCAGCCTCCCAAAGTGCTGGGATTACAGGGGTGAGCCACGGCATCTGGCAATGAGTATATCTTTTTTTTTTTTTTTTTTTTTTTTGAGAGGGAGTCTTGCTCTGTTGCACAGGCTCGAGTGCAGTGGCATGATCTCAGCTCACTGCAAGCTCCGCCTCCCAGGTTCACTCCATTCTCCTGCCTCAGCCTCCCGAGTAGCCGGGACTACAGGTGCCTGCCAGCACGCCCAGCTAATTTTGTTTTTGTATTTTTAGTAGAGACGGGGTTTCACTGTGTTAGCCAGGCTGGTCTCAATCTCCTGACCTCGTGATCCGCCCGCCTCGGCCTCCCAAAGTGTGGGGATTACAGGCGTGAGCCACCGCACCCGGCCATCCATGAGTATATCTTTAAAGCAAATTCTTAGCATCAACATTATCAAAGGATCTGTGCACCTAAAATTTTGATACACATTGCCAATTTTCTTTCCAAAAAGATTGGACCACTGTACAATGAACAGGGTATGAAAATGTCCATATTGGCCCAGCGCGGTAGCTCACACCTGTAATCCCAGCACTTTGAGAGGCCGAGACAGGCGGATCACGAGGTCGAGCGTTAGAGACCAGCCCGGCCAACATGATGAAACTTTGTCTCTACTAAAAATGCAAAAATCAGCCAGGTGTGTTGGTGGGTGCCTGTAATCCCAGCCACTCGGGAGGCTGAGGCAGAAGAATTGCTTGAACCCAGGAGGCAGAGTTTGCAGTGAGTCAATATCATGCTGTTGCACTCCAGCCTAGGTGACAGAGCAAGGCTCTGTCTTAAAAAAAAAAAGAAAAGAAAAGAGAATGTCCATATCCTCCATACCTTCCCATTTCTGGGGGAAAGCAGCATTTTATAGCAATTCTGACATGTACATTAATTGTGAGCAAAGTTGGGCATCTTTTTATATTTTTATTAACCATTTGCATTTCTGTTTCTGCGAACAATATTCATGATGTCTTTTGCATTTCACAATTTGGTCTTTTGCTTTTTTTGTTTGTTTGTTTTTTGAGACCGAGTTTTGCTCTGTCGCCCACGTTGGAGTGCAATGGTGTGATCTCAGCTCACCACAACCTCTGCCTCCTGGGTTCAAGCAATTCTCCTGCCTCAGCCTCCCGAGTAGCTGGGATTACAGGCATGTGCCACCACGCCTGGCTGATTTTGTGTTTTTACTAGAGACTGGGTTTCTCCATGTTGGTCAGGCTGCTCTCGAATTCCCGACCCAGGTGATCCACCCACCTCGGCCTCCCAAAGTGCTGGGATTACAGGCGTGAGCCACCGCGCGCAGTCCAGGTCTTTTGCTTTTTTCCCTTACTCTCTTGTATAAGCGCTTTATAAATGAAAAAAGAAAGGCCCAATGCAGTGGTTCACACCTATAATCCCAGAACTTTGGGAGGCCGAGGTGGGTGGATCACCTGAGGTCAGGAGCTTGAGACCAGCCTGGTGAAACCCCATCTCTACTAAAAATAGGAATATTAGCTGGGTGTGATGGTGCATGCCTGTAATCCTAGCTACTTGGGAGGCTGAGGCAGGAGAATCGCTTGAGCCTGGGAGGCAGAGGCTGCAGTGAGCTGAGGTTGCACCACTGCACTCAGCCTGGGTGATAGAACAAGACCCTATCTTTAAAAAAGCCTTTTGTTTGTTATGTGTAGCTGTTTGTCTTTTGACTTTTTGTGGCTTTTTTTTTTTTTGAGACAGAGTCTCGTTTTGTTGTCCAGGCTAGAGTGCAGTGGCGTGATCTCAGCTCACTGTAAACTCTGCCTCTTGGGTTCAAGCAATTCTCCTGCCTCAGCCTCCCGAGTGGCTGGGATTACAGGCGCCTGCCACCACGCCCAGCTAATTTTGTATTTTTTTTTAGTAGAAATGGGGTTTCACCATGTTGGCCAGGTTGGTCTCGAACTCGTGACCTCAGGTGATCCTCCCACCTCCACCTCCCAAAGTGCTGGGATTACAGGCATGAGCCATCGTGCCCGGCCTTTTTTTGTATCGTTATACTGAAGTTTCATTTTTACATAGTGAAACTTACCAATTTTTTTCTTTTTCTGTTTTTTGAGACAGAGTCTCACTCTGTTGCCCAGGCTGGAGTACAATTTTTTTTTTCTTAATGTCTTCGGTGTTAAAAATCAACAGTGAGAAATGCCCTCCCCACCCCAATAATTAGTGTCTCTCTCTCTCTCTCTCTCTCTCTTCCAACACCGAGATCTTTTTCTCTCTCCTGCGTCAGCCTGGCTGTCCAGGGCTATCCTTTTCACGGTGGCTTTAGGGCTGTCCCTCCTGGCCCCAAGCCCTTGCGCCTGCTGTGGCCTTTGGTGGCCTGTGGGCACCTTCCCCCGCCGCTGCCCTCCTCTGAATGGCCACCTCCCAGGGCTCCCTGGCAGCACAGACACTGGTCACTTCCCCTGCAGCCCCAGGCCCTCGGTTTCCAGGTGGCAGAAGTCCTCCTCCGCCCTGCACTCAGAGCCGTGCCCTTCCCCACTGGTTCTGAAATCCCACAAGTATGTGGGGCAAGGGAGTGTTCGGGAGGGTACCCCAGTATGAGGAGGTGGGGGACAGGACCGATGACATTGCTAAATCCTAATGCAATCCCTTCCCTGGGCAGCTGCCGCCCTATGGGGATTTCCATGCATGCAGTTGGCAGACGGAGAGAACGTAAACAGCTTAGAACGAAAGCTCTGTTAAGTCCAGCTGACAATTCTGTTTCCCCTTATAAACTGTGCATGGGGGAAAGGTGCTCTAGTTTTATAGTTCAGTCTGTAGGAGCTTGGTTAGCATGAGTTACCTCCGTAATCCCGATCTCAGTCGTGTTGAGCCAGCCAGCCTGCCTCCATGCGCAACCACAGGGCACTGGAGTAAACCGTGAAAAGGTTTCCCTTTAACTTAATCTCATTCTAACTAGTTGAAGAAAAAGTCTCAGTTTGGTGTGGATTTGTTTTCCTTTTTGCAAAATATACATGACATGAAATTTGCCATTTTAACCTTTTTTTTTTTTTGAGACGGTGTCTCGCTGTGTCACCCACGCTGGAGTGCAATGGCGTGATCTCAGCTCACTGCAACCTCTGCCTCCAGGGTTTAAGCGATTCTCTTGCCTCAGCCTCCTGAGTAGCTGGGATTATAGGTGCAAGCCACCATGCCCAGCTAATTTTTGTATTTTTAGTAGCAATGGGATTTCACCATGTCGGCCAAGCTGGTCTCGAGCTCCTGACCTCATGATCCGCCCACCTCGGCCTCCCAAAGTGCTGGGATTACAGGCGTGAGTCACCGCGCCCGGTCCCTAATTCTTTTTTTTTTTTTAATTAAAAAAATATTTTTCTAGCCTGGCCAACATGGTAAAACCCCGTCTCTACTAAAAATGCAGAAATTAGCCGGGCATGGTGGTGCACACCTGTAATACCAGCTATTTGAGAGGCTGAGACAGGAGAATCGCTTGAACCCGGAGGTGGAGGTTGCAGTGAGCTGAGATCACGCCACTGTACTCCAGAGTGAGACTCTGTCTCAAAAAAAAAAAAAAAAAATTGAGATGGGGTCTTACTATGTTGCCCAGACTGGTCTTGATATCCTGGCCTCAAGCAATCCTCCGACTTCAGCCTCCCAAAGTGCTGGGATTACAGGCGTGAGCCACCATGCCCAGCCTCACATGACATTTTTCTTTTTCTTTTTTCTTTTTTTTTTTTGAGACAAAGTCTCTCTCACTCTGTCACCCAGGCTGCAGTGCAGTGCCTCAACCTCCCAAGTAGCTGGGACTGTAGTCCCACCTACAATTCCACCACGCCTGGCTAATTTTTGTATTTTTAGTAGAGACGGGATTTTACTATGTTGGCTAAGCTGGTCTCAAGCTCCTGACCTCAAGCAATCCTCCCACCTCGGCCTTTCAAAGTGCTGGGATTACAGGCGTGAGTCACTGTGCCCAGCCTCGCATGGTAATTTTATATTTAACTTTTTGAGGAACCATCAAAGTACCACAGTGGCTGCATGATTTTTCCACTCCCACCAGCAATGCGCTAGGGTTCCAGTGTCTCCACATCCTTGTCAATACTTATTTTCTGCTTTTGCTTTTTCCTGTCTGATTGCTATGGGTATGAAAGATATCTCACTGTAATTCTGATTTGCATTACCCTAATAACAAACGAAGTGGAGCATCTTTTGCTCATTGGTCATGTGTGTTTCTTGCCCATTTTGTGAAGGTTGCTTGTCTTTTTATTATTCAGTTATCATAGTTTGTTTGTTTGTTTTGAGAGACAGGGTCTCACTCTCTCTCCCATGCTAGAGAGCACTGATGTGATCACAGCTCACTGTAGCCTTGCCCTGGGCTCAAGCACTCCTCCTGCCTCAGCCTCCCAAGTAGCTGAGATTATAGGATGCCTGCCACAATGCCCAGCTAATTTTTGTATTTTTAACAGAGACGGGGTTTCACCATGTTGGCCAGGCTGGTCTCGAACTCCTGACCTCAGGGGATCCGCCTGCCTTGGTCTCCCAAAGTGCTGGGACTACAGGCATGAGCGGCCACACCTGGCTTGATAATAGATTTAATTCTTATAAAAACCTATATTGCCCGGCGCAGTGGCTCACGCCTGTAATCCCAGCACTTTGGGAGGCTGAGGTGGGCAGATCATGAGGTCAGGAGATCAAGACTATCCTGGCTAACACGGTGAAACCCTGTCTCTACTAAAAATACAAAAAATTAGCCGGGCGTGGTGGCAGGCGCCTGTAGTCTCAGCTACTCAAGAGGCTGAGGCAGGATAATGGCGTGAACCCGGAAGGCGGAGCTTGCAGTCAGCCGAGATCGTGCCACTGCACTCCAGCCTAGGCGACAGAGGGAGACTCCGTCTCAAAAAAACAAACAAACAACAAACAAACAAACAAAAACCTATATCATGTTACTGAGGTAAGGTAAGAGGACTGCCTAAGGTCAGGAGTTAGAGGCTGCAGTGAGCCATGATTGCACCAGTATACTCCATCCTGGTGCTAGAAACCCTGTCTCAAAAGAAAAAAAAAAAATCTACTTGTGCATAAAAAATTTAAAGAGAGGAAAAAAAGAAACTAAAGTAAACTGGCCGGGCGCAGTGGCTCATGCCTGTAATCCCAGCACTTTGGGTGGCCGAGGCGGGCAGATCACGAGGTCAAGAGATTGAGACCATCCTGGCCAACATGGTAAAACCCCGTCTCTATTAAAAATATAAAAATTAGCTTGGCGTGGTGGTGGGTGCCTGTAGTCCCAGCTACTCGGGAGGCTGAGGCAGGAGAATCACTTGAACCCGGGAGGCGGAGGTTGCAGTGAGCTGAGATCATGTCTTTGCACTGTAGCCTGGGCAACAGAGTGAGACGCTGTCTCAAAAATAAATAAATAAATAAATAAATAAATAGAAACTAAAGTAAACTAAACTAAAATAATAAAATATAGGCTAGGCGTGGTGGCTCATGCTGTAATCCCAGCACTTTGGGAGGCAGAGGTGGGAGGATGGCTGGAGCCCAGGAGTTTGAGACCAGCCTGGACAACATAGGGAGATCCTGTCTCCACACACACAAAAAGTGCAAAAAAATTAAAACAGGTGTACTCATTTCCAAATTGCATTGTTCTGGGCCATACCATGAAGTAAAACATAAGGCACAATTTTATCTCTTCTACTAATGAATTGAAAAGTAGTAAACAAGCAACACTCCTCCCCAACTGAAAGCTTATACTTTGTTTCAAGCAAAGTGAAATGAGCTGTGAACCACCTCCTGACATACTGCAGACACAGGAAATTAAAGATTTTTAAAGAAACCTCACTAGGAAAGTTCATTCCCTGAAAATCAAGTTCTTTTTTTTTCTTTTCTTTTTTTTTGAGACAGAGTCTCACTCTGTCACCCAGGCTGGAGTACAGTGGTGAAATCTAGGCTCACTGCAGCCTCCAACTCCTGGGTTCAAGCAATTCTCGTGCCGCAGCCTCCTGAGTAGCTGGGATTACAGGCGTGCACCACCACGCCTGGCTAATTTTTGTATTTTTAGTAGAGACAGAGTTTCATCATGTTGGCCATGCTGGTCTTTTTTTTGAGATGGAGTCTCGCTCAGTCGCCCAGGGTGGAGTGCAATGGCGCAATCTCGGCTCACTGCAACCTCCGCCTCCTGGGTTCAAGCAATTATCCTGTCTCAGCCTCCTGAGTAGCTGGGACTACAGGCGCGTGCTACTACGCCGGGCTAATTTTTGTATCTTTAGTAGAGACAGGGTTTCACCGTGTTGGCCAGACTGGTCTCAAACTCCTGACCTCATGATCTGCCTGCCTCAGGCTCCCAATGTGCTGGGATTACTAGCGTGAGCCACCGTGCCCGGCCTGGCCATGCTAGGCTTAAACTTCCGGCCTCAAGTGATCCTCTTGCCTTGGCTTCTCAAAGGGATGGGAAAATCAAGTTTTGGCAAACAAAACGAACAAAACTTATTAGCAACAGATATCCGAATACATGAGAAATTTCAGCACTGTTCTAGGCACCAAGGAACCAGGAAAGCCATTACATTTAGAAGCTGACAGGGGGCCGGGTGCAGTGGCTCAATCCCAGCACTTTGGGAGGCCAAGGCGGGTGGATCACCTGAGGTCAGGAGTTTGAGACCAGCCTGGCCAACATGGTGAAACCCTTTCTCTACTGAAAATACAAAAATTAGCCGGGCGTGGTGGCGGATGTCTGTAATCCCAGCTACTTGGGAGGCTGAGGCAGGAGAATGGCTTGAACCTGGGAGACAGAGGTTGCAGTGAGCCAAGACCTCACCATTGCACTCCAACCTGGGCAATAAAAGTGAAACTCAGTTTCAAAAGAAAAAAAAAAAGCAGCAGCAGCTGACAAGGAAACTTATGTTTGGTTCTTTACCCACATGTATGGGGGTTAGGTACTCCAAATGCGAATTTAAGTGAAAATGCAGGCTTGGTATGGTGTGCCTGTAATACCAGCACTTTGGGAGGCCAAGGCAGGAGAATCGCTTGAGGCCCGGAGTTCGAGACCAGCCTGGGCAAGATAGTGAGACCCCCCCGACCTCTACAAAAAAATTTAAAAATTATCCAGGTGTCGTGGTGCACCCCTGTATTCCCACCTACTCAGAAGGTTGTGGTGGGAGGATCATCTGAGCCCAGGAGTTTGAGGCTGTGGTGAGCTATGATCACAGCACTGGAATCCAGCCTGGGTGACAGAGCGAGACCTTGTCTCAAAAAAAAAAAAAAAAAAAAAAGCAAACGATGCCAACATAACCCTAGTTTTTTTGTTTTTTTGTTTTGAGACGGAGTTTCGCCCTGTCGCCCCAGCTGCAGTGCAGTGGCATAATCTCGGCTTGCTGCAACCTCTGTCTCCCAGGTTCAAGTGATTCTCCTGCCTCAGCCTCCTGAATAGCTGAGATTACAGGCACGTGCCACCATGCTAGGCTAATTTTTGTAGTTTTAGTAGAGACGAGGTTTCACCATGTTGGCCAGGATGATCTTGAACTCCTGGCCTCAGGTGATCTGCCCGCCTCAGCCTCCCAAAGTGCTGGGATTACAGACATGAGCCACCGCACCCGGCCCTCAACATAAGCCTAGTTAATAAAATCCACTAGATTTTGATAATAAAATACAAAAACAGCCGGGTGCAGTGGCTCACCCCTGTAATCCTGCCACTTTGGGAGGCCGAGGCAGGTAAATCACTTGACGTCTAGAATTCAAGACCAGTCTGGCCAGCATGGCGAAACCCCGTCTCTACTAAAAATACAAAAATTAGCCGGATGTCCCAGCTACTCGGGAGGTGGATGCATGAGAATGGCTTGAACCCAGGAGGCAGACGTTGCAGTGGGCTGAGATCACACCACTGCACTCCAGCCTGGGTGACAGAGACCCTGTCTCAAAAAAATAAATAAATAAAAGATAATAACATAATAAAATAAAATAGAGAGACACAGCTGTGACTATTAGCCCACCAAAAAAGTACAAATCCATTGGCCCAATGAATCTTAGATCCATAGCTGGCCATCTATGAGATACGCTAAGGTGTCCTAGATTAGGACCCTCCAGAGCGGACGTGGAATGGGACGGGATAGGCACCTGCCGCACATACTGCATGATCACCCAGACAGCAGTGGAGAGGAAGGGCAGCTTGTATTCACTCATTCATTCATTCATTCGTTCATTCATGTTTCCATCCAAAAAGCCCACTGTTTGTGAGTCTTCCTCTTATATAAGCTCACTAAGGGTAGGGACCGAGCCTCATTCATTGGCCTGGGGCATGCCTAGTGTGGAGCAAGTATTTGGTGTTTGTTGACTGAATGACTGAAGGTGAAGGGGACTTGAGTTGCCCAGGCACAGTGGCTCACACTTGTAATCTCAGCCCTTTAGGAAGCCAAGGCAGGAGGATCACTCGAGGCCAGGAATTTGACACCAGCCCAGGCGACATAGGGAGACCCCATCTCTACAAAAAAGAAAAATTTTAAAAATTAGCTGGTTCTGGTAGCTCATGCCTATAATCCCCACATTTTGGGAGGCTGAGGTGGGAGGACTGCTTGAGCCCAGGAGTTTGAGATCAGCCTGGGCCACATAGGGAGACCCTCTGTCTGCAAAAAATAAATTTTTAAGTTAGCTGGGTTTGGAGACACACACCCGTGGCCCCAGCTACTCAGGAGGCTGAAGTGAGAGGATTGCTTGAGTGCAGGAGCTCGAGGCTGCTGTGAGCTATGATCACACCATCACACTCCAGCCTGGGCAACAGGCTGTCTCTAAATAAATTCCGTCAATAAATAAATAAATAAATAAACAAAGCATGTAAAGGGCTGACACCATTGCTTGACAAGGATGCAAGGAATGTTTTATTGCTGTGTTTTAGGGAATGTGTTAGGTGCTTTGGGGATGCAGAGATAAAAATGGTACCATCTGTGACCTCAAGAAGTTTACAGACTTGTGGGAGGACAGCGTTGTGAACAGGTTATAATACAATCTGACTATGGCATCTGTAATAAGAGCCCAGAGGCCGGGCATGGTGGCTCCTGCCTGGAATACCAGCACTTTGAGAAGCTGAAGTGGGCAGATCACCTAAGATCAGGAGTTTGAGACCAGCCTGGCCAACATGGTGAAACTACGTCTCTACTAAAACACAAAAATTAGCTGGGCGTGGTAGCGGGCACCTGTAGTCTCAGCTACTTGGGAGGCTGAGACAGGAGAATCGCTTGAACCTGGGAGACAGAGGTTGCACTGAGCCGAGATCACGCCACTGCACTCCAGCCTCGGAGACAGAGTGAGACTCCGTCTCAAAAAAAAAAAGAAAAAGAAAAATAGTTTACAGACTTGTTGGGGGACAGAGTTGTAAACAGGTCATAATATAGTCTGACTAGGGCACCTGTCATAAGATCCCAAAGGCCGGGCATGGTGACTCATCGCTGTAATGCCAACACTTTGGGAGACCAAGGCAGGCGGATCCCTTGATGTCAGGAGTTTGAGACCAGCCTGGCCACCATGGTGAAACCCCGTCTCTACTAAAACTACAACAATTAGCCGGGTGTGTTGGCACATGCCTATAGTCCCAGCTACTCAGGAGGCTGAGGCAAGAGAATCACTTGAACCCGGGAGGCGGAGGTTGCAGTGAGCCGAGATTGTGCCACTGCACTCCAGCCTGGGCTACAGAGTGAGATTCTGTCTCAAAAAAAAAAGAGCCCAGAGGAGGTGGGGAGTGGGGGCATTTGAACAATGCATAGAACTTTCCTGGTGAAGAAGGTGGAGGGTAGGGGGTAAGGAGGCAAAGAGAAGGGCTTGTGCAGAGATCTACTGTGTCAAGGTGCACAGGGTGCAGAGGGAATGGCACACAGCCAGCGCTGGCCGGGGCGCAGGGGAAGGTGCAGCTCTGTCTGGAGAGTCTGTGGTCTGATCACAATGGGCCCTCTGTGCCAGTTGACTGGTTTGTGCTGAACACGTTGGCCAAGATGCCTGTCATTCCAGCCTCCGCTTCCAGGCGAAATTACACCACCCACTCAGGGAAGCTGGACTAAGCTGCTGCTGCCTTTTTTTTTTTTTTTTTTTAACAACTTTATTCAAGTATTTTATTTACACAGAATAAAATGCATTCGTTTTTATGTGTTTACTTAAAGGAGCCTTAGCAAATATTTTCACTCACCCGTGTCACCCCCACCATAATCAAGATACAGGGCTGGGTGCGGTGGCTCATGCCTGTAATCCCAGCACTTTGGGAGGCCGAGGCAGGCAGATCATCTGAGGTCAGGAGTTTGAGCCCAGCCTGGCCAACATGGTGAAACCCTGTCTCTACTAAAAATACAAAAATTAGCCGGGCGTGCTGGCGCATGCCGTGCCTGAAATCCCAGCTACTCAGGAGGCTGAGGCAGGAGAATGGTTTGAACCCAGGAGGTGGAAGTTGCAGTAAGCCGAGATCGCAACACTGCACTCCAGCCTGGGCGACAGAGCGAGACTCCGTCAAAAAAAAAGATATGGAACACTTCCATTGCTCTAGAAAGTTTCCTGTGCCCCTCTTCATTAGTTAATTTTCTTCACCACCCACCACCCCAGGCCCTGGCAATCACTGACCTGCTTGCCTGCTTACTTTCTTCTTTTTTTTCTTTTTTAGACAGGGTATTGCTCTGCAGCCCAGGCTGGAGCGTAGTGGCAAGATGTCAGCTCACTGCAACCCTGACATCCCAAGCTCAAGTGATCCTCCCACCTCAGCCTACTGAGTAGCTGGGACTATTTATTTTTTTTTTTTTGAGATGGAGTCTCACTCTGTTGCCCAGGCTGGAGTGCAGTGGCACGATCTCGGCTCACTGCAAGCTCCGCCTCCCAGGTTCATGCCATTCTCCTGCCTCAGCCTCCCGAGTAGCTGGGACTACAGGTGCCTGTCACCACACCCGGCTAATTTTGTGTATTTTTAGTAGAGACAGGGTTTCACCATGTTAGCCAGGATGGTCTCGATCTCCTGACCTCGTGATCTACCCGCCTCGGCCTGCCGAAGTGCTGGGATTACAGGTGTGAGCCACCACGCCCAGCCAATTTTTTGTATTTGAGAGTCAGGAGTTCAAGACCAGCCTGGACAACATGGTGAAACCCTGTCTCTACTAAAGATATAAAAATTAGCCAGGAGGGCTGGGCATGGTGGCTCATGCCTGTAATCCCAGCACTTTGGGAGGCCGAGGCGGGTGGATCACCTGAGGTCAGGAGTTTGTGACCAGCCTGGCCAACATGGTGAAACCCCATCTCTCCTAAAAATACAAAAATTAGCTGGGTGTGGTGGCGGGTGCCTGTAATCCCAGCTACTCGGGAGGCTAAGGCAGGAGAATCACTTGAGCCTGGGAGATGGAGGCTGCAGTGAGCTGAGATCGTGCCAGTGCACTCCAGCCTGGGTGACTCTGCCAAACACACTAAAATAAAATAAAAAATTTTAAAAATATAATAATACAACTTTTTATAGGCCAGGCGTGGTGGCTCACGTCTGTAATCCCAGCACTTTGGGAGGCCGAGGCAGGCAGATCATGAGGTTGGGAGATCGAGACCATCCTGGCTAACACGGTGAAACCCCGTCTCTACTAAAAAATATAAAAAAATTAGCCGGGCATGGTGGCAGGCACCTGTAGTCTCAGCTACTTGGGAGGCTGAGGCAGGAGAATGGCGTGAACCCGGGAGGCGGAGCTTGCAGTGAGCCGAGATCATGCCACTGCACTCCAGCCTGGGCGACAGAGAGAGACTCCGTCTCAAAAAAAAAAAAAAAAAGAGAAAAATAAGAGAAAATTAAATACAAATTAAGCAGGAGAGAGGAGAGGGACTAATACTGTATATAAAATAATGCAACTTTTTTTTTTTAATTAAAAAAAGGACACTTAGTCCAATGGCCAGTACTGGTTCCCACTCTGGCCCTGATACCAGCAGGGCAACCAGCCACGCCTTCCAGCCCAGAGCAAAGTTTTCAGAAGATAAGAACTCTGTGGTTTTCAGCAAGGAGACAATAAGAAGTTGTTCCTAATTGGCTTCCTGTCGCAGTCCTCAGGGCACCTGCTGGTTCCAGCCTGGATCCAGCCTACCTTGACCTTCGCCAGTTGGCACCGATGTGCAGATAACCAGTGAAGCCCAAGAGCAAATCCTCAAATTCAGACCTGCAGAATGGGACGAGTCTTGTGTGAAATTCTCAGGCGAGAGCTCTGAGCCCCAAGGCCTCCTTCGCACACCCCGGCCCTGGGTCTGATCTGGTTTCACGACCTGTTTCAGCTCCACGCTGTGCCGTGAGAACCCTCTCTGCAGGTCCCTACTTGAACTTGAAAGACTTTGACCCTTCCCAGTGGCCACAAGCACATCTCACTCTGCTGTCCAGGCTGGAGTGCAGTGGCGTGATCTCGGTTCACTACAACCTCTGCCTCCCAGGTTCAAGCAATTCTCCTGCCTCGGCCTCCCAAGTAGTTGGGATTATAGGCACGTACCATCACACCCAGCTAATTTTTTTGTATTTTTAGTTGAGATGGGGTTTCACCATGTTGGCCAGGCTGGTCTTGAACTCCTGACCTCAGGTGATCCACCCGCCTCGGCCTCCCAAAGTGCTGGGATTACAGGAGTGAGCCACCGCGCCCAGCCTAATTTTTGTATTTTTTAGTTTTATTTAAAAAAAATTTTTTTTGAGGTGCAATCTCGTTCTGTTGCCCAGGCCAGACTCCAGTGGCACAATCTCAGCCCACTGCAACCTCTGCCTCCCAGGTTCAAGCGATTCTCCTGCCTCAGCCTCCTGAGTAGCTGGGATTACAGGCACGCGCCACTATGCCTGCCTAATTTTTGTGTTTTTAATAGAGATGGTGTTTCACCATGTTGATCAGGATGATCTCAAACTCCTGCCCTCGTGATCTACCTGCCTAGGCCCCCCCCAAAGTGCTGGGATTACAGGCGTGAGCCACTGCGCCTGGCCCACAAGCATATCTTTCTCTTCTGCTCATCCAGATGAAAAAAAACTGGAGCAGCCATTTTGCAAAACAGGCCTTCAGTGGCCCCCACAGTTGGATTTTGTCCTGAGCTCAGTTCTATAGGAAGTGTGTGTGTATATGTGTGAATGTGTGTGTATATGTGTGAATGTGTGTATGCATGTGTGAATGTGTGTATGTATGAGTGTGTGTGTGTGTGTGTGTGTGGTTTACGTACTTATTGCTAAGCTTCGAATTTTCAGATTTCTGCTTTCTGGCTGTGAATTTGATACAACACAATTATGGTTAAAAATATTTCCTGGCTGAGCACGATGGCTCATGCCTTTAATCCCAACCCTTTGGCAGGTCGAGGTGAGAGGATTGCTTGAGGCCAGGCATTTGAGACCAGTCTGGGCAACATAGTGAGACCCTCCATCTCTACACAAAATTTTTAAAAATTAGCTGGGGATGGTGGCATGTATCTGTAGTCCCAGCTACTCTGGAGCCTGAGGTGGGAGCATCGCTTGAGACCTGTAGACTGAGGCTGCTGTGAGCTGTGATTGCACCACTGCACTCTAGCCTGGGCAACAGAATGAGACCCTCTCTCTCTCTCTATCTCGAAACAAAAAAAAAGGCCAAATCCCAGCACTGTGGGAGGCCGAGGCAGGCGGATCACGAGGTCAGGAGATCAAGACCATCCTGGCTAACATGGTGAAACCCCATCTCTACTAAAAATACAAAAAAAGTAGCCGGGTGTGGTGGGGGGCGCCTATAGTCCCAGCTACTCTGGAGGCTGAGGCAGGAGAATGGCGTGAACCTGGGAGGTGGAGCTTGCAGTGAGCCGAGATCGTGCCACTGCACTCCAGCCTGGGCACTGCACTCCAGCCTGGCCGACACAGTGAGACTCCATCTCAAAAAAAAAAAAAATCATTTGCTTGCACAAAAAGACAAATACTGTGTGATTCCACTTATATAAGAAGTACCTAGAATAGTCACGTTCATAGAGACAGAAAGTCTCTGGTGGTTGCCAAGGGGTAACGGGAAGGAGGATGGGGAGTTGTTCAATGGGTATAGAGTTTCAGTTTTGCAAGACGAAATGAGTTCTGAGGGTCGGTTGCACAACAGTGTGAATGCACTTAAAGCTACTGAACTGTACACTTAGAAATGAGTAAGATGGGCCGAGTGCGGTGGCTCACGCCTGTAATCCCAGCACTTTGGGAGGCCGGGGTGGGTGGCTCACGACGTCAGAAGATAACCATCCTGGCTAACACGGTAAAACCCCATCTCTACTAAAAATACAAAAAATTAGCCAGGTGTGGTGGCATGCACCTGTAGTCCCAGTTACTCGGGAGGTTGAGGAAGGAGAATCGCTTGAACCTGGGAGGCAGAGATTGCAGTGAGCCGAGATTGCGCCACTGCACTCCAGCCTGGGTGACAGAGCAAGACTCCATCTCAAAAAAAAAGAAATGATTAAGATGATTAATTTTACATGTATTTTACTATAATAAAAAAATTTTTTTAATTGTATGGTGTACAAGAGCATATGATTATTTTGCGGTTTTGTAAGACCTAATTAATAGTGGATAGTGGATGGCTTTTTTTTTAGAGTCTCGCTCTGTTGCCCAGGCTGGAGTGCAGTGGCACAATCTCAGCTCACTGCCACCTCCGTCTCCCGGGTTCAAGCGGTTCTCCTGCCTCAGCCTCCTCAATAGCTGGGATTACAGGCATGCGCCACCACGCCCAGCTAATTTTTATATTTTTAGTAGAGTCTCACTCTGTCGCCCAGGCTGGAGTGCAGTGGCACGATCTCAGCTCTCTGCAACCTCCGCTGCCTGGGTTCAAGCAATTCTCCTGCCTCAGCCTCTTGAGTAGCTGGGATTTCACCATGTTGGCCAGGCTGGCCTGGCACTCCTGACCTCAAGTGATCTGCCTGCCTCAGATTCCCAAAGTGCTGGGATTACAAGAGTGAGCCACAGCACCTGGCCAATGGTGAATGGCTTTGTAAATAGGGATAGTGGTCAAACCCAAGGACTTTGCAGGCACAGAGTATGAATTACAAGTTAGGATGGTCATAGATGTGGTTATGATGATATAATAATGGTGCTACAGATACACAGTGTGGCCTTGGAACTAGTGGACCTGTGATCCCTAATAGGGAAATACCTGGCCCATAGCAGCCTGAGTTTTGCTACCAGTGACTTCCCCTTGGTTTCCAAGGCAGCACAACAGAGGGCTCCTGTTTTTGGGGTGAAGTTCAGTGTATGTTTACTTTATTTATTTATTTATTTTTTGAGACAGAGTCTCACTCTATTACCTAGGCAGGAGTGCAGTGGCTTGATCTCGGCTCACTGCAACCTCTGCCTCTCGGACTCAAGCAAACCTCTCACCTTAGCCTCCCAAGCAGCTGGGACCACAGGCACGAGCCACTACACCTGGCTAATTTTTGAATTTCTTGTGAAGATAAGATTTTGCTATGTTGCCCAGGCTGCTCTCGAACTCCTGAGCTCAAGCGATCCTCCCTCCTTAGCCTCCCAAAGTGTTGGGATTACAGGCCACTGTGCCCGATCTACAGAATAGTTTGTTTTACATTTGAACTTAGCCAAAAGGCCGAGAAGTGATGAGAATAGTTTTTGTTTGTTTGTTTGTTTGTTTTTGAGACAGAGTCTCGCTCTGTCGCCCATACTGGAGTGTTGTGGCATGATCTCGGCTCACTGCAAGCTCCACCTCCTGGGTTCACGCCATTCTCCTGCCTCAGCCTCCTGAGTAGCTGGGACTACAGGCACCTGCCACCATGCCCGGCTAATTTTTTGTATGTTTTTTTTAGTAGAGACGGGGTTTCACTGTGTTAGCCAGGATGGTCTCGATCTCCTGACCTCTTGATCCGCCCACCTCAGCCTCCCAAAGTGCTGGGATTACAGGCGTGAGCCACCACATCCAGCGAGAATAGTTTTAATTTAAGGCTTATTTTGAAAAATTCTGAGTTCAGTTCAAATGTACACAGATATTTCGCAGAAAAAGGTAATGTTAGAGATGTTTTTGTTTGTTTGAGACAGGGTCTTGTTCTGTTGCTCAGGCTTCAGGGCAATGGTACAGTCACGGCTCACTGAAGCCTCGATTTCCTGGGCTCAAGTGATCCTCCCACCTTCGTGTCCTGACTAGCTACAAGTGCCTGCCTCCACACCTGGCTAATTTTTCGTATTTTTTGTAGAGTGGGTTTTTACCATGTTGCAATCCTGCTGGTCTCAAACGCTTGGCCTCAAGCAATCCACCCACCTTGGCCTCCCAAAGTGCTGGGATTACAGGCATGAGCCACAGCACCTGGTGTCCGGCCTAGAGAAAATTATTATTTACTCTTTTTTTTTTTTTTGGAGACAGAGTCTCGCTCTGTCGCCCAGGCTGGAGTGCAGTGGCACGATCTTGGCTCACTGCAACCTCCGCTGCCTGGGTTCAAGCGATTCTCCTGCCTCAGTCTCTCGAGTAGCTGGGATTATAGGCGCCCACCACCACATCCGACTAATTTTTGTGTTTTTAGTAGAAAGGGGGTTTTACTATGTTGACCAGGCTGGTCTCGAACTCCTGACCTTAAGTGATCCACCCCTGCCCTCAGCCTCCCAAAGTGTTGGGATTACAGGCATGAACCCACCACGCCTGGCTAGAGAAACTTATTCTTGATAATTCAGATGGCATGGAGAACATTTCTGGAACACTCACATTTGAAGATTCCTTATTAATGAATGCCTCTGACTTAAAACTAACCAAAAACCAGTAATATTTTCTTTTTTCTTTTTTTTTTTTTTTTTGAGACAGAGTCTCGCTCTGTCGCCCAGGCTGGAGTGAAGTGGCGTGATCTTGGCTCACTGCAAGCTCCGCCTCCCGGGTTCACACCATTCTCCTGCCTCAGCCTCCTGAGTAGCTGGGATTACAGGCATGCACTACCACGCCCAACTAATGTTGTATTTTAAGCAGAGACCGGATTGCTCCATGTTGGTCAGGCTGGTCTCGAACTCCTGACCTCAGGTGATCCACCCGCCTTGGCCTCCCAAAGTGCTGGGATTACAGGTGTGAGCCACCATGCCCGGCCAAAAACAAGTAATATTTTCATTACAGAAGTTTAATAAGCTTAGTTGCAACCGATAAATTGCTTAATTAGTTAAAAAAAAAAAAAAATCCCCCAAAACCCAAACTTCTGAATTTAAGCATCATTTTTGGGAAGAGACACGGAAGAGGAAAGGGAAAGGAGAAAGGTGCTGAAGTAATGTATTTGAGTAGTCATCTAATGGTTTTGGTTATGTGGACGTTTGTTTCAGGAGTGTCCCTCTAATTATATTAAATTAAAGATCTCGCAAATTATGGGTCACAGATAACCACTTTCAATGTTGAAAAACTCCATAACATTGCTAGTTAAAATGCTGCAATCATACCAGAATGAAAGTATGCCCATTTAACTCCATGAGGGCAGACAGTTTCATACCCCAGGGATCTGTGAGGTTGAATTTGAAGCAGCTGTTTAACAGATTCATTTCAGCAAAAGCTTTGGTTTCTTGGCTGGCAGTAGCCTTAGCAAGAAAACCACGTGACCTCCCAGGGTATGGCAGAGTCCTTTCAAGGACGTTCAGAGAGAGGGTTTATGAAGTGGTGGCTTCAAGCCCATGCCCCACCCCGGAGGGATTGTTGCAATGGCCCTGGGGTGGGGCGAAGCCTCCCCGGGGTCTCTGATCTGCAGCCAGGGATGAGAACCAGCCAATGAATTGATTGAGAAGAGGATGAGGACTTTGGTTTTTACTTCCTTTGTCTCTCTGGTATGGGAGACAGGCAAAAAGTAGGAGGAGAGAAAAGCTGGTGGGTAAAAATATTTAGGTGACTTGATAAATACCTGATCTAACTGCAGCCGACGTGTGCGGCACGGAAAATTTTTTCAAGTATTTTCATGGATATTTTTTCTCCTCTTTGCATTCCCAAATCCTCTAAGTAGGTATTGTTGTCATTATGTTTGTGCTTGAAAAAACCGGCTTAGAGAGATCAGGTGAGGAGCCCAGCTGGTAAGAGGCTGAGGCTGGACTCAGGCTGTCCTAATCCATCCACACTCCTTTGTTCTCAGCCTGAAAACAAGTCTCTTCTGTAAGGGCCCATCCATTCCACGTTTTGCTCTCTGCTGTAATTTACTTAGCTTGATTCTTTTCTTATTATTATTATTACGGTGTAAATTGAGATCAGTGTAATCCCTGAGAAAATGGAAATTAACAGGGCAGCCAGCCTCAGAGTGGAAAGTAAAGGACAACGAACTCAATCGGTTTGAAGCATGAAACACTTCCATGTGCCACAATCACTTACCGCTTGCTTCATTTTGTTTGGCAGGACTAAAATTAAATACTGCTTTCCAGTAGCTGGAGTGGAAATTGAATTTTGCATCTTTCCTTAGACTGTTTGGAAATGGACTTGAAAGATAGAAGAACCTCAGCTGGCATTAATTGGTAGAAAATACTGTTAAGAAAAGAGTGACACTTAAAAAGACTTTAAATATTTTTAAATTGTTCCGGCCGAGGTGGCTCATGCTTGTAATCCCAGCACTTTGGGAGGCCGAGGCAGGCGGATCACTTAAGGTCAGGAATTTGAGACCAGCCTGGGAAATACGGCGAAATCTCCCATCTCCACACACAAAAAATACAAAAATTAGCCAGTTATGGTGGTGTGCAGCTGTAGTTCCAGCTACTTGGGAGGCTGAGTGGGGAGGAGGCGGATCCCCAGAGGCGGAGGTTGCACTGAGTTGAGATTGACCCACTGCACTCCACCCTGGGTGACAGAGCAAGACTCTGTCTCAAAAACAAAAAAAAATAACAACAACAACAAAAAAAAACAAACAAAAAAAACTGTCTAAAAAAACAAAAAATATATATATGTATATATGTATTTTTGAGATGGAGTCTTGCTCTGTGGCCCAGGCTGGAGTGCAGTGGTGCAATCTCGGCCCACTGCAACTTCCTCCTCCCAGGTGCAGTGATTCTCCTGCCTCAGCCTCCTGAGTAGCTGGGATTACAGGAGTGTGCCACCACACCTGGCCAATTTTTGCATTTTTAGTAGAGACGGGGTTTCATCATGTTGGCCAGGCTGGTCTTGAACTCCTAACCTCAAGGGATTCACCCGCCTCGGCCTCCCAAAGTGCTGGGATTACAGGCATGAGCCATTGTGCCTGGCCTTTATATATATATTTTGAATCATAGGTTTTATTTAAACAGACAAATCCAAGTGTATGAAAGAGACCTCTGTGGTGGAGAAAGAAAAGGCAAGCAAAGCAAAACAAAGCAAAGAAAAGAAAGAGAAAGAAAGAAGAAAGAAAAAGAAGGAAGGGAGGGAGGGAGGAAAGAAGAAAGGAAGGACGAAAGGAAAGAAAGAAGGAAGGAAGGAAGGAAGAGAGGGAGGGAGGGAGGAAAGAAGAAAGGAAGGACGAAAGGAAAGAAAGAAGGAAGGAAGGAAGGAAGAGAGGGAGGGAGGGAGGGAGTGGGTGGATCACCAGAGCTCAGGAGTTTGAGACCAATCCAGCCAACATAGTGAAACCCCGTCTCTACTAAAAATACAAAAAGTAGCCGGTCGTGGTGGTGGGCGCTTGTAATCCCAGCTACTTGGGAGGCTGAGGCAGGAGAATTGCTTGAACCCAGGAGGCAGAGGTTGCAGTGAGCTGAGATTGTGCTATTGCACTCCAGCCTGGGCAACAAGAGCGAGACTCTGTCTCAAAAAAAAAAAAAGAAAAAAAAAGAAGAGAAAGGAGGAAGGAAGGAAGGGAGGGAGGGAGGGAGGGAGGGAAGGAGGGAAAAAAGAAAGGAAAGAAAGAAAATCTAATTGAGAGGCCAAACTGGGAGGATCTCTTGAGGCCAAGAGTTTGAGACCAGCCTGGGCAACAGAGCAAGACTCCATCTTTACAAAAAAAATAAAAAGAAAATTAGCTGGACATGGTGGCTTGCATGTGTAATCCCAGCTACTTGGAGGACTGAGGCAGGAGGATTGCTGGAGCACAGGAGGTCAAGGTTGCAGTGAGCTATAATCACAGGACTGCACTCCAGCCTGGGTGACACAGCGAGACCTTGTCTCTAAAAAAAAAAAAAAAAAAGAAAGAAAATATAAATTTCAAACAAGATCATTTTTCACAAATACTTGAAGAACTGCTGCCACCTCATGGAAAATTTTTATAAACTTCCAGTTTAGGCAAGAATCCACATTCGCTGTCTTCCAGAGTGTTCCTCTAGTCAACAACGTTGTGTAAAGTTCCCTTAGATCACCATTGTGTAAAGTTCCCTTATTTCCCCTGGGAATCATTGGCCTGAAACTGCAGTTTTATCATCGTGGGTCAGTTTGAAAGTGGTTAGAATATTCTAACAATGTGCTTAGAAATAAAAAAAAAATTTTCTTTTTTTTTTTTTTTTAATTGAGATGGAGTCTTGCTCTGTCACCCAGGCTGGAGTGCCGTGGTGAGATCTCGGCTCATTGCAATCTCTGCCTCCTGGGTTCAACTGATTCTTGTGCCTCAGCCTCCCAAGTAGCTGGGATTACAGGTGTGCGCCACCATGCCCAGCTAATTTTTTTTTGGAGACAGAGTCTTGCTCTGTTGCCCAGTCTAGAGTGCAGTGGCATGATCTTGGCTCACTGCAAACCCTGTCTCCTGGGTTCAAGTGATTCTCTTGCCTCAGCTTCCTGAGTAGCTGGGATTACAGGCTCCTGCCACTGCGTGTGGCTAAGTTTTGTATTTTTAGTAAAGATGGAGTTTCACCATGTTGGCCAGGCTGGTCTTGAACTCCTGACCTCGTGATCCAGCCACCTCAGCCTCCCAAAGTGCTGGGATTACAGGCATGAGCCACTGCGCCTGGCATGCCTGGCTAATTTTTGTATTTTAAATAGAGACGGGGTTTCACCATGTTGGCCGGGCTGGTCTCGAACTCCTGACCTCAGATGATCCACCTGCCTCGGCTCCCAAAGTGCTGGGGTTACAGGCATGAGCCACTGCACCCGGCCCAAGATTTCTTTTTATTTTATTTTTTAAGTATAGAGACCAGGGTCTCACTATGTTGCCTAGGCTGGTCTTGAACTCTTGGCCTCAAGTGATCTTCCCACTTGATTTTCCCACCACACTCAGCCTCTTTTTTCTTTTTCTTTCAATTTAATTAATTTTTTTTTGAGACAGGGTCTCACTCTGTTGCCCAGGCTGGAGTGCAGTGGGGCCATCATAGTTTATTGCAGCCTCAATCTCCTGGGCTCAAGTGATCCTCCCACCTCAGCCTCCAGAGTAGCTGGGACTTTGGGCATGTGCCACTTCACCTGGATAATTTTTAAATTTTTTGTAGAGGCAAGGTCTCCCTATGTTGCCCAGGCTAATCTCGAATTCCTGGGCTCAAGCAATCCTCCTGCGTTGGTCGCCCAAAGTGCTGGGATTAATTAAAAAAAGAAATAGTATTTCTGTTGTAATTCAAATTAGCAAAGAGGAGCTAAGGATTATGAAAATTGTTCTTTACAGAACTTCATCTCTGTTATTTATTTTATTTTATTTTTTGAGACGGAGTCTCACTCTGTCTCCCAGGCTGGAGTGCGGTGGCGCGATTTCGGCTCACTGAAACCTCTGCCTCCCGGGTTCAAGCCATTCTCCTGCCTCAGCCTCCCGAGTAGCTGAGATTACAGGCACCCACCACCACACCCACCCAGCTAATTTTTTTTTTTTTTTTGGTATTTTTAGTAGAGATGGGGTTTCACCATGTTGGCCAGGCTGGTCTCAAACTCCTGACCTCTAGTGATCTGCCTGCCTCAGCCTCCCAAAGTGTTGGGATTACAGGCGTGAGCCACTACACTTGGCTCATCTCTGTTATTTTAAGAACATTTCAGTAACAAACATACTGCCACATGCCAGACAGGATATTTCATGCCTGTGTTCTTTCACGCACACCTGAAAAAACCTTCCTACGGCTGAATTCCAGATAATTCTTGTTTCTTTTTTTTTTTTTTTTTTTTTTTTGGAGACAGATAAAAATAGTCTCTCTGTCACCCCGGCTGGAGGACAGTGGTGTAATCTTGGCTTACTGCAACCTCCGCCTCCTGGGTTCAAGCAATTCTCCTGCCTCAGCCTCCCGAGTAGCTGGGACTACAGGCGCCCACCACCACGCCCAGCTCATTTTTGTGTTTTTAGAGGAGATGGGGTCTCGCCATATTGCGCGGGTTGGTTTCGAACTCCTGACCTCAGGTGATCCACCTGCCTTGGCTTCCCAAAGTCCTGGGATTACAGGCGTGAACCACCGCGCCTGGTGGAGAATTCTTTTTTTCAAGGCTCAGCTAAGGATAGGCTCTTCCTTGGAAATGTCCTTCAACTCATCCTGGCAGGGTGGGCTGTGTTCTCCTCTTTGTTTCTGCAGGATTTAGTGCCTGCTGCTAGGGTCGTATTTATTATTACCGTATTTACTGATGTAGCACCGTATCAGTTTTTTGGTAATAATTGCGTGTGTGTGTTTTATTATTATTATTGTTATTTTGAGACAGAGTCTCACTCTGCCGCCCAGGCTGGAGCACAGTAGCACAACCTCAGTTCACTGCAACCTCTGCCTCCCAGGTTCAAGTGATCCTCTGGCTCCAGCCTCCCGAGTAGCTGGGATTACAGGAATGTGCCACCATGCCTGGCCATCCTTTTTAAAGAAGTTTACTATTAGCCAGGCATGGTGGTGCGCGCCTAAAATCCCAGCTACCCGGGAGCCTGAAGCACGAGAATCGCTTGAACCAGGGAAGCCGACGTTGCAGTGAGCTGAGATTGCGCCACTGTGCTCTAGCCTGGGCAACAGAGTGAGACCTTGTCTGAACACACACAAAAAAGTAGTTTATTGTCTTGCAGGTCTGGAGGCCAGAGCCCAAAAGTGAACATGTCAGCAGGGTTGATTCCCTGTGCAGGCTGTGTTAAGTGGGTGATGATGACAAGGATGATGGTGAGAATCTGTCCCATGCCTCTGTCCTAGGGTCTGGTGGTTTCCTGGCAACCTTTGGCATTCGTCAGCTGGTAGATGCATTGCTCCAAACATGCGCCTTCACATGGTGTTCTTGCTGAGTCTCCCCACCTAGTCTTCCTTTTGCCTCTGTGTCCAAATTTTCTCCTGTTTTGCTTTCTTTCTGAGAGAGGATCTTGCTCTGTTGCCCAGGCTGAAGTGCAGTGGCGTGATCATAGCTCACTTCAGCCTCCAACTTGTGGGCTCAAGAGATCCTCCTGTCTCAGCCTCCTGAGTAGGTGGAAACACAGGGATGTGCCACTGCGGCTGGCTAATTAAAAAAAAATTTTTTTTTTGTAGAGATGGAGTCTTGCTGTGTTGCCCAGGCTAGGCTTGAACTCCTGGCCTCAAACAGCCCTCCTCCCTCAGCCTCCTAAAGTGCTGGGATCACAGGCATGAGCCACTGTGCCTAGCCTGTAGATGCCCTTTATCAGGTTGGAAAATGATAACTTACGCTTAATAGTAATTTTTCTCCTCTCCTCTCCTCTTCTCTCCTTCCCTCTCCTTTCCTCCCCTCTCCTCCCCTCCCCTCCGCCCCCCCTTCTTTTTTCTTTTTTCTTTTTTTGAGACAAGGTCTTGCTCTGTCACCCAGGCTGGAGTGCAGTGGTGTGATCTTGGCTCACTGCAACCTCCACCTCCCAGGCTGAAGAGATTCTCTTGCCTCGGTCTCTGAATAGCTGGGACTAGAGGCACGTGCCACCACGCCCAGCTAATTTTTGTATTTCTTTTTTTTTTTTTTTTTTTAATTTTTGTATTTTTTGTAGAGATGGGGTTTCACCATGTTGCCCAGGCTGGTCTCGAAATTCCTGAACTTGGGTGATCCGCTCGCCTCGGCTTCCCAAAGTGCTGGGGTTACAAGTGTGAGCCAACATGCCTGGCCGATAATTTTCATATAAGGTCATTTGAACAGTGTTTGGCACAGAATAAGCCATGAGGAATATTTGTTGTCATCATCATCATTGTCATCAACATCCACTTAACCATCTCCTACTGTGGAACATTTAGATATTCCCGCTATTTGATTATTATAAATAGCCCAGTGATGAACATCTGTGCTGATCAATGTGTCCTTTTAAAACCAAACAGGGGGCCGGGCACGGTGGCTCACACCTGTAATCCCAGCACTTTGGGAGGCCCAGGCAGGTGGATCACCTGAGGTCAGGAGTTCCAGACCAGGCTGGCCAACACGGCAAAACCCCATCTCTACTAAAAATACAAAAATTAGTCAGGCGTGATGGTGCATGCCTGTAATCCCAGCTACTCGGGAGGCTGAGGCAGGAGAATCACTTGAACGTGGGAGATGGAAGTTGCAGTGAGCTGAAACTGCACCACTGTGCTCCAGCCTGGGCGACAGAGCGAGGCTCTATTTAAAAAAACAAAAAACGCTGGGTGCGGTGGCTCATGCCTGTAATCCCAACACTTTGGGAGGCCGAGGTGGGCGGATCACCTGAGGTCGAGAGTTCAAGAACAGCCTGACCAACATGGAGAAACCCCACCTCTACTAAAAATACAAAATTAGCCGGGCTTGGTGGCACATGCCTGTAATCCCAGCTAGTCAGGAGGCTGAGGCAGGAGAATCGCTTGAACCCGGGAGGCAGAGGTTGTGGTGAGCTGAGATTGCACCATTGCACACTCCAGCCTGGGCAACGAGAGCGAAACTTCGTCTCAAAAAAAAAAAAAAAATTATGCTTTGAAAGACACCATCAAGAAAGTGAGAAGAAAATCTCAGAACAGGGAACCATTTTTACAAATCATATATCTGATCCAGGACTGTATCTAGAATATGTAAAGAACTATAACTCAATAATAAAAAGACAAGGATTGCCGGGCGCAGTGGCTCTCGCCTACCATCCCAGCATTTTGGGAGGCTGAGGCGCGCAGATCACGAGGTCAGGAGTTTGAGACTAGCCTGACCAACATGGTGAAACCCCGTCTCTACTAAAAATACAAAAATTAGCCAGGCACGGTGGCAGGAGCCTGTAATCCAGCTACTCGAGAGGGACAGGGAAGGATCCTAATGCTAAAAGAAAAAAAAAAAAGAAAGAATGAGGGGACTGCATGGAGAGCTTTTTTTTTTTTTTTGAGACGGAGTCACGCTCTGTTGCCCAGGCTGGAATGCAGTGGCACAATCTCGGCTCACTGCAACCTCTGCCTCCCAGACTCAAATGATTCTTGTGCCTCAGCCTACCAAGTAGCTGGGACTACAGGCAGCTGTCACCACGCCTGGCTAATTTTTTTTTTTTTTTTGAGACTGAGTCTTGCTCTATTGCCCAGGCTATAGTGCAGTAGTGTGACCTTGGCTCACTGTAACCTCCGCCTTCTGGGTTCAAGCAATTCTCATGCCTCAGCCTCCCGAGTAGCTGGGATTACAGGCGCCCTCCACCACGTCTGGCTAATTTTTGTATTTTTAGTAGAGATGGGGTTTCACCATGTTGGCCAGGCTAGTCTCGAACTCCTGACCTCAGGTGATCCGCCGGCCTTGGCCTGCCAAAGTGCTGGGATTACAGGCATGAGCCACTTCACCCGGCCCATGCCTGGCTAATTTTTTTGGGGGGATGGAGTTTCTCTCTTATCGCCCAGGCTGGAGTGCAATGGCGCGATCTCGGCTCACTGCAACCTCTGGCTCCCGGGTTCAAGCGACTCTCCAGCCTCAGCCTTCCAAGTAGCTGGGATTATAGGCGCCCACCATCACGCCTGGCCAATTTTTTTTTTTTTTTTTTTTTAGTAGAGACAAGGTTTTACCACGTCGACCAGGCTGGTCTCAAACTCCTGACTTCAGGTGATCTACCCACCTCGGCCTCCCAAAGTGCTGGATTACATGCATGACCCACCTCGCCCGGCTGCCTGGCTAATTTTTATATTTTTAGTAGAGACGGGGTTTGCCCATGTTGGCCAGGCTGGTCTCAAACTCCTGACCTCAGGTGATCCATCCGCCTCAACCTCCCAAAGTGCTGGGATTATAGTCGTAAGCCACCGCGCCCAGCCTCCATGGAGAGCTTTTTTTTGTCGACGATGTTAGGGCCACTGCAGCCAGTATCACCTGTAGGCAGCCCCTGCAGATCCCTGAGTGGCTGCTGGCACAGGGGAGAGAACAGGTGCGGGGCTCAGCAGGGACTAACTCTCTGTCTAAAGGAGAAGGCAGAAATTCTGCCCCCTTGGATCTTGGAGATCTGTTTATGGGTCTGTATCTGCCTGCTAGCCAGCTGCTCGGGGGCCCAGGAGTCTCACTCCTCTCCCAGGGCCTGACCTTTGCAGACAGAGGGAGTGCTGGGAACTAGTGCGATGAACGACAGCACCTGGGACACCGGGGCCTGTGAATCTTCAGCGAGGAGGTGCCCTGGAGCTCAGGGAATCCCAACCACTTCCCGGGGATGACCTACAGGGAGGTGGGAAGTTGGTGGCTGAACCAGTATTAGCACCTAAGTGTCTCACACAGCCTGGCCCTCTCTCCTGGGGCATCTGTGTCTGGGCCTGCGGGAGGAGGCCCCTCAATTGCTCAGGCACACGGAGTGATTTCTTTCTTTAGGGGGTAGTTTGTTCTTTTGTTCCCTCTCCTTCTCCTTCTCTTTCCTTTCTGAGAAATCTGATTAGAACTTTGAAAGCTGAGCCGTTTTAGGATCAGGTTGCCACATTTAGCAAATAAAAATAGGGGATGCTGTGTTGAATTTGAATTTCAGATAAACAACAAATAATTATTGAGTGCAATCATGTTCCTTGCAATATATGGACATAACTTACACTAAAACAATTATTTGTTGTTCATCTGAAATTCACATTTGACTAGGCTTCTTGTATTTTATTTGGCAACCCTACTTTCGGAGCCATGATTCTGTTAACAATTGCTTTTTTTTTTTTTTGGAGCTGGAGTCTCACTCTGTCTCCCAGGCTGGAGTGCAGTGGCATGATCTTGGCTCACTGCTACCTCCGCCTCCCAGGTCCAAGTTATTCTCCCGCCTCAGCCTCCCAAGTAGTTGGGACCACAGGTGTGTACCACCACGCCCAGCTAATTTTTGTATTTTGAGATGAAATTTCACCATGTTGGCATTTAATCAATTCTTTTTTTTTTTTTTTTATGAGACGGAGTCTTGCCCTGTTGCCCAGGCTGGAGTGCAATGGCGCGATCTCGGCTCACTGCAACCTCTGCCTCCTGGGTTCAAGCGATTCTCCTGCCTCAGCCTCCCGAGTAGCTGGGATTGCAGGCACCCACCACCAGGCCCAGCTAATTTTTGTATTTTTAGTAGAGACGAGGTTTCACCATGTTGGTCAGGCTGGTCTAGAACTCCTGACCTCGTGATCTGCCCGCCTCGGCCTCCCAAAGTGCCGGGATTACAGGCGTGAGCCACCGCACCCAGCGCGATTTTACCATGTTAGACAGGCTGGTCTCAAACTCCTGACCTCAAATGATCTGCCACCCGCCTTAACCTCCCAAAGTGCTGGCATTACAGGTGTGAGCCACTGCGCCCGACCCGTGTCAGCAATTTCACTTGGTCCCTGTGCAGAAGCTGCAAAGAGAAGACTTTTACTGGGTCAGAAAGGAGGAGGGGGCACAGGAGTCAGTCCAGGTTTCAGGAATTTGGCCCCAAAAGGCAGGAGAACCTCTTGAGGACAGGAGTTTGAAACCAGCCTGGGAAGCATAGTGAGACCCCATTTCTACAAAAATAAAAATTAGCCGGGCATGGTAGCGTGTGCCTGTGGTCCCAGCTACTCAGGAGGCTGAGGCAGGAGAATCATGGATCACTTGAGCCTGGGAGGTCGAGGCTGCAGTGAGCTGTGATTACGCCACTGCGCCTCCACCTGGGTGTTAGAGCAAGGCCCTGTCTCTAAAAACAGAAAAAAAAAAAAAAAAAAAAAAGCAGAGAGAGAAAAGAAAGAAACCCTTCTCTCTGCTGGCTCCCCCAGAACCTAGCTGGGTCCTGCAAAACTAACCCCACTGCCATTTCCCTCTGCCATCTCTCCTTTGAACAATCCCCACGGATCTCTGCTTGGTCCCAGCCTGTCTGAGTTTCCAAGAACAGAAGCAATGATGGCACCTGCTGCAAGATGTTGAGAGATAAATGAGGAAGCCGCTCAGACAGCCAGAAAGACAGGAAACCCTTGGCTGCCTCGAGAGAGGAAATAGGAGCAGGGTGGCAGGGGTGTGGGAGGGGGTTTGGGCCAGCAGCACTGTGATCCCCACCCCCGTCCCCACCACGTGGCTTCACAGGGCAGGCGCCATGAAGGCTCTGAGCAGCAAAGAGCTGCTGACCAAGAAGACATGGATCATGTGCAAGCATGGCCACATGGTTTTGTTTGTTACTGGGCACACGCCTGGCTCCTGTGTGCCCCAGCCCAGCTCAGCTGCATGTAAGGTGGGATCCAGCCACCATCTCAGAGCCCCAGAGCAGGGCGGGTAACTGGGTCTGCTCATGAGAGCCAGGGCACACCTCTGGGGAGCCTGGGGCCAGCGCAACATGCCACAGCTGTCACTCTGCTCCTCTGCCAGGCTGCACTTGCCCCTCTGGGTCTCATGTCCCCAGGCAGGGCCCTGCCGGTCTCCTGGATGCCTGCTGCATTAGGCTAATGGAACTGGAGCCTGACCCTTTGCACCAAGGAATTTGGAGCAACTCTGAATCTGGTGGCCTGGGCTCAAACTGGAAAACTCCACCGAACCTTCCATGTCCTCAGTCTCCCTAGGCCTGCACCTACCACACTCTGCCACCACGCCCGGCTAATTTTGTATTTTTAGTAGAGACTGAGTTTCGCCGTTGGGAGGCTCAGGCAGGAGAATCGCTTGAACTTGGGAGGCAAAGGTTGCAGTGAGCGGAGATCACACCACTGCACTCCAGCCTGGGTGACAGAGTGAGATTCTACCTCAAAATAATTAATTAATTAATTAATTAAAAAATAGAAACCTCATAATCTCTCCATTGTCTCTAATCTTATCCCTTGATATTGACTATCAATGTTAATGGCAAGATATGTATCCTTCAGCATCTTTATGCTCATGTAAGTGATCACACATACACACGTAATTTTTCTACCTTTTCTCTTTTATTTATTTTTATGAAACAGAGTCTTGCTCTGTGGTTCAGGCTGGAGTACAGTGGCACGATCATAGCTCACAGCACCCTCTACCCGCTGTGCTCAAGTGATCCTCCAGCCTCAGCCTCTGGAGTAGCTGGGACCACAGGCATGCACCACCACGGCTGGCTAATTTTCTAGCTTAATGAAAATGGAGCATATGGTGATCAGTCAGGATTGCATTCAGCTCCTGCAAACCGTGGCTTAAATAAGAAATGAGTTTCACTTTTCTTGGGTGACAGCAGCTCAGGGTTAGATGGTGCAGTCTGCAGCAGCTGCTGAAACACACACTCTCTCTCCTTATGCGCCCTGTTTCCAGAGTGTCACTTTGGTTCCCACGGTCATAGATGGCTTCTGCCTTCTAGGCGCTGAGTGCATGGTCGGGGCGAGAGAAGACAAAGGGAAAGAGACATGTATCAGCCAACTCTGATTCAAAGCACAATATGTGCTATGGGAAAACAATAGTTGGCCAGGCATGGTGGCTCACACCTGTAATCCTAGTGCTTTGGGAGGCTAAGGCAGGAGGATCGCTTGAGGTCAGGAGTTCAAGGCTGCAGTGAGCTATGATCATGCCACCAAACTCCAGCCTGAGTGACAGAATGAGACCTTGTCTGAAAACAAACAAACCAAAAAACGCTCATTGATTTTTGCCTGATTAGAAGTGTAATATGTGCTAATTTTAGAAAAATGTAAAAAAAAAAAAAAGAAAAAGGAAAAAGAAAAGTATACAAAGAGAAAAGCATGAGGAAAAAATAAAAACACTCATAATCCCACTACTGAAAGATAATTACTACTTATATTTCTACACTCCCTTCCACTCTTTCTTCTACGCTTGCTTTTTTTTTGAGATGAAGTCTTGCTCTCTTGCCCAGGCTGGAGTACAATGGCTCAATCTCAGCTCACTGTAACCTCTACCTCCCAGGGTCAAGCAATTCTCATGCCTCAACCTCTCCATTAGCTGGGATTACAAGCATGTGCCACCAGGCCTGGCTAATTTTTGTATTTTTTAAAAAATTAATTATTTATTTTTTGAGACAGAGTCTCAAATTTTTTCTTTTTCTTTTTCTTTTCTTTTTCTTTTCTTTTAATAGAGACGGGTTTCGCCATGTTGGCCAGGCTGGTTTTGAACTTCTGACCTCAAGTGATCCACCTGCCTCAGCCTCCCAAAATGTTGGGATTATAGATGTAAACCACTGCGCCCGGCCCCAAAAAGAAACTCTTTACCCATTAAACGCTAACTCTCCATATCCCCTTCTCCTGATCCCTAGTAGCCTTTATTCTATTTTCTGTCTGTGTGAATTTACCTTTTCTAGATATATCACATAAGTGAGATTATACAATTGTTCCTTTTTTTTTTTGAGACGGAGTTTTACTCTTGTCACCCAGGCTGGAGTGTAGTGGCTTGATCTTGGCTCACTGCAACCTCTGCCTCCCGGGTTCAAGTGATTTTCCTGTCTCACCTTCCCAAGTAGCTGGGATTACAGTTGCCTGCCACCATGCCCGGCTAATTTTTTTTTTTTTTTTTTTTTGTATTTTTAGTAGAGACGGTATTTCACTGTGTTGGCCAGGCTGGTCTCGAACTCCTGACCTCAGGTGATCCACCCGCCTCGGCTTCCCAAAGTGTTGGGATTACAGGCGTGAGCCACTGTGCCCGGCCATTGAATTGTTCTTGATGGCTTATTTCCCTTAGCAATGGGCTTATGGCCTCCTGGGAAGACAACGTGGTCACTTTTACTTCCTGGCCCTGACAGCCAACCCAAGTATCTTAGTCCATATGGGTTGTTACAACAAAAATACCATACACTGGGGGGTGACTTATAAACAACAAGCATTTTCTTCTTACAGTTCTTTTTTTTTTTTTGAGACAGAGTCTCGCCTTGTCGCCCAGGCTGGAGTTCAGTGGCTCAGTCTTGGCTCACTGCAACCTCTGCCTCCCAGGTGCAAGCGATTCTCCTGCCTCAGCCTCTCGAGTAGCTGGCACTACAGGTGTGTGCCACCACACCCAGCTAATTTTGTTGTATTTTAGTAGAGACAGGGTTTCACCCTGTTGGCCAGGCTGGTCTTGAACTCCTGACCTCAAGTGATCTGCCCGCCTTGGCCTCCCTAAGTGCTGGGATTACAGACGTGAGCCATTGCGCCTGGCCGGTTTCTGACAGTTCTGGAAGCTGGGAAGTCCAAGGTCAAAGTGCTGGCAGATTTGGTGTCTGGTAAGGGAACCGTTTCTCATAGATGGTCCCTTCTCACATGTCCTCATATGGTGGAATGGGCAAACAAGCTTAAACAGGTCCCTTTTATAAGGGCACTAATCCCATTCATGAAGGCTTCACCCTCACCACCTTATCTCCTCCCAAAGGCCCCACCAGTTTAAGAAAATTTTTATGTTAGAGATGGGGTCGGCCGGATGAGGTGGCTCATGCCTGTAATCCCAGCACTTTGGGAGGTTGAGGCAGGTGGATCATGAGGTCAGGAGTTTGAGACTAGCCTGGCCAACATGGTGAAACCCCGTCTCTACTAAAAACACAAAAATTAGCCTGGCGAGGTGGCAGGCACTTGTAATCCCAGCAACTCGAGAGGCTGAAGCAGGAGAATCGCTTGAACCCGGGAGGGGGAGGTTGCAGTGAGCCAAGATGGTGCCACTGTCCTCTAGCCTGGGTGACAGAGCAAGACTCCATATCCAAAAACAAATAAATAAAATAAAATAAAATAAAAATACAAAAATTAGCCAGGCATGGTGGTGCATGCCTGTAGTTCCAGCTACTTGGGAGGCTGAGGCAGGAGAATTGCTTGAACCCAGGAGGTGGGTGCCAAGATCACACCACTGCACTCCAGCCTGGGTGACAGAGTGAGACTCTGTTCTCAGCATGCCTGAAGGCTATGAAGAAGAAAAGAGCATTCTGGGCCAGGGGTGGTGGCTCACACCTGGAATCCTAGCACTTTGGGAGGCCAAGGCAGGAGGATCCCTTGAGGCCAGGAGTTAGAGACCAGACTGGGCAACATAGTGAGACTCCTGTCTACAAAACATTAAAAAAAATTAGCTGTGGCCAGGCGTGGTGGCTCATGCCTGTAATTCCAGCACTTTGGGAAGCTGAGGCAGGCAGATCACTTGAGGTCAGGAGTTTGAGACCAGCCTGGCCAACATGGTGAAATCCTGTCTCTACTAAAAATGCAAGAATTAGGTGGGCGTGGTGATAGGTGTCTGTAATCCCAGCTACTTGGGAGGCTGAGGCAGGAGAATTGCTTGAACCTGGGAGGTGGAGGTCACAGTAAGCCAAGATTACGCCAGTGCACTCCAGCCTGGGTGACAGAGTGAGAGTGAGACTCTGTCTTAAAAAAAAAAAAAAAAAAAAGGCTGGGTGCGGTGGCTCACGCCTGTAATCCCAGCACTTTGGGAGGCTGAGGCAGGAGGATCACGTGAGGTCAGGAGTTCAAGACCAGCCTGGCCAACATGGTGAAACCCCGTCTCTACTAAAAATGCAAAAATTAGCCAGGTGTGGTGGTGGGTGCCTGTAATCCCAGCTACTCGGGAGGCTGAGGCAGGAGAATCACTTGAACCTGGGAGGCGGAGGTTGCAGTGAACTGAGATCGTGCCATTGCACTCCAGCCTGGACAACAAGAGTGAAACTCCATTAAAAAAAAAATCTGGGCACAGTGATGGGTGTCTGTAGTCCCAGCTACTTGGAAGGCTGAGGTGGGAGGATGGCTTGAGCCCAGGAGGTTGAGGCTGCAATGAGCTATGATGGCCCCACTGCACTCCAGTCTGGGCAACTGAGTGAGACCCTGTCACACATACACAAAAAAAGGAAGAATAAAAAAAGAAAAGAAAAAAGAAAAGAACATTCTTTTTGCTCGGGAGGCATTTAGACGGTATCATGAGCTTGTGTTTCAAGCTGTGTGTTCAATAAACCATTTCTGCAGGGACAATGACACATTGTGTGACATGCTCTGAGAGTGCCTGCTGGGCCTGGGCCGCTGGGGGAGGCTGCAAGGGACAGAAGACATTTCAGCTGGATCGTGGCCAGGCAAAGGAAAGGCAAGAACCAGCCAGGCAAAAGGCCTGGAGGTGTGAGAGGCTCTAGAATGATCTGAGACTGGTGAGTGGGGGAGGTGGCCTGGTTTGGCTGGAACCCAAGGCTCCCTGGGGGACAGGGAAGAAGTGAGCTATTGGGGCCAGGTCTCTGATGCCAGACTCACGCCTGTGGGTTTCCTCCTGGAGGCAGTGGAGGCTTGAATGGCTGTGCTTAAGCAGGAACGGGCAGGTCAGAGCTAGGGAGGAGAATGTCTTCTTACTGCTTCGTTTTATTTTTCAAGTGCCAACTTCTTAATATCTGTGAGTCAAGCACTGTGCTATTATTGGGATTGTGGCAACACCTCTAATTGACAGGTTTTTTTTTTTTTTTTTTTTGGTATGTGTTTTTGAGACAAAGTCTTGCTCTGCTATCCAGACTGGAATGCAATGATGCGATCATGGCTTACCGCGGCCTCGACCTCCCAGGCTCAAGTGATCCTCCTGCTTCAGCCTCCCGAGTAGCTGGGATTACAGGCACACACCACCACGCCTGGCTCATTTATTTTTTGTAGAGATGGGATTTGGCTACATTGCCCAGACTGCTCTTGAACTGCTGGCCTCAAGGAATCCTCCTTCCCACCTTGGGCTCCTGAAGTGCTGAGATTACAGGTGGGAGCCACGGCACCCAGCCCTAATTAACGGTTCTTTTTTGCCAGGTGCAGTGGTTCCCGCCTGTAATCCCAACACTTTGAGAGGCCGAGGCAGGCAGATCACTTGAGGTCAGGAGTTCGAGACCAGCCTGGCTAACATGATTAAACGCTCTCTCTACTAAAAATAGAAAAATTAGCCAGGTGGGGTGGTGGGTGCCTGTAGTTTCAGCTACTCGGGAGGCTGAGACAGGAGAATCCCTTGAACCCAGGAGGCGGAGGTTGCAGTGAGTGGAGATTGCACTACTGCACTCCAGCCTAGGCAACAAGGCGAGACCTCTGTCTCAAAACAACAAACATATGAACAAACAAATCCCCACAAAAAGTTTTGTTTTGTTTTTTATTTATTTATTTTTATTTTATTTTATTTTTTTGAAATGGAGTCTTGCTCTGTCACCCAGGCTGGAATGCAGTGGCGCGATCTCGGCTCGCTGCAAGCTCTGCCTCCTGGGTTCACTCCATTCTCCTGCCTCAGCCTCCCGAGTAGCTGGGACTACAGGTGCCCGCCACCACGCCCAGCTTATTTTTTGTATTTTTAGTAGAGGCGGGGGTTTCACCCTGTTAGCCAGGATGGTCTCGATCTCCTGACCTCGTGATCCACCCGCCTTGGTCTCCCGAAGTGCTGGGATTACAGGCGTGAGCCACTGCACCTGGCCTGTTTTGTTTTTTAAAAGCAGGCTGAGCACAGAGGTTCATGCCTGTAATCCCAGCATTTTGGGAGGCCGAGGCGAGAGGATCGCTTAAGTCAAGGAGTTTGAGACCAGCCTGCAACATAGTGAGACCCTGTCTCTACTAAAAAAAAAAAATTAAAAAGTGTGTGTGCCTGTGTGTATGTGTGTGTACACAATGTGTGTGTGTGAGTGTGTGTGCGTGTGCACGTATTTCTCTGGTCTTTCCAGCTGAGATCTTTCTTGATGTCCCTTTCCTGTGCAGGGGAGGTCTGGTCTGAGCAAACCTGACTCGTCGGGACCCATTTCTGTTCTTCTTTTCTTCTTCTTTTTTTTTTTTTGAGACGGAATCTTGCTCTGTCGCCCAGGCTGGAGTGCAGTGGCACGATCTCAGCTCACTGCAAGCTCCGCCTCCCGGGTTCCCACCATTCTCCTGCCTCAGCCTCCTGAGTAGCTGGGACTACAGGCGCCTGCCACCGGCTAATTTTTTGTATTTTTAGTAGAGACGGGGTTTCACCATGTTAGCCAGGATGGTCTCAATCTCCTGGCCTCATGATCTGCCAGCCTTGGCCTCTCAAAGTGCTGGGATTACAGGCGTGAGCCACCGCGCCCGGCCCTCTGTTTTTCTTTTCAAATGTACCTCTGTTACTCTCTTTCAAACACATTAGGGAAACCGAAAGAGAAGCTCTGCCCAGCCCCAAGTTGCGGGGTTCGCCTGGGGCAGTGCTCAGCGGCCTGAGTCAGTCTGGCGGTCTCTGAGGCCAAGCCTAGTGCTTCATCTTTTCTAGTTGTGTAACCCTGGACTCAGCCCTTCATCTTTCTGAACCTCAGATTCTTCATTTGTGAAATGAAGAAATAATATTTACTTTGCAAGGCTGTGAGGATTAACAGAGCACATAAAAGTTCTTGCGTAATGGGCCGGGCATGGTGGCTCATGCCTGTAATCCCAGCACTTTGGGAGGCTGAGGTGGGCGGATCCCTTGAGGTCAGGAGTTTGAGATCAGCCTGCCCAATATGGTGAAATCCTGTCTCTACTAAAAATACAAAAATTAGCCGGGCGTGGTGGCGGGTGCCTGTAATCCCAGCTACTCGAGAGGCTGAGGCAGGAGAATCGCTTGAACCTGGGAGGTGGAGGTTGCAGTGAGCTGAGATTGTGCCACTGTACTCCAGCCTGGGTGATAGAGCAAGACACCGTCTCAAAAAAAAAAAATAAATAAATAAATAAATAAATAAATAAATAAATATAGGATTTCTATGGAGTTCCAATTTATGACCAGAAATAGAGAAAGCAAATTCTACTGATGGAGGCACAAGTCATAGTTCCCCTACAGATGGATTCTGGGGCTGAGGCTGGGGGAAGGAGGTTACTGGAATCACTGGAGCAGGAGGATTTAAAGAGTTAAGGCAGGCCTGGCGTGGTGGCTCTTGCCTGTAATCACAGCACTTTGGGAGGCTGAGGCAGGCAGATCACCTGAGGTCAGGAGTTCGAGACCAGCCTGACCAACATGGAGAAACCCCATCTCTACTAAAAAATACAAAATTAGCCGGGCGTGGTGGCACATACCTGTAATCCCAGCTACTCGGGAGGCTGAGGCGGGAGAATCACTTGAACCTGCGAGGTGGAGGTTGCTGTGAGCCAAGATTGCACCATTGCACTCCAGCCTGGGCAACAAGAGTGAAACTCCGTCTCAAAAAAAAAAAAAAAAAAGAGTTAAGGCAGCTGGGTGCAGTGGCATGTGCCTGTAATTCTAGTGCTTTGGGAGGCTGTGGAAGGAGGATCACTTCAGTCTGGGAACTGGAGGCTGCAGTGAGCTAGGAGCGCGCCACTGCACTCCAGCTGGGTGACAGAGTGAGACCCTGTCTCAAAAAAAAAAAAAAAAAAAAAAAAGATTTAAGGGCCCTCTTATTTTCCAGGAGACCGGTGTAGTTTATATTCTTTCATCCAACTCGCTCACATTTAGTGAGTACCTTGTATGTCCTGGACGTAGGCGCTAGGATAGAACGGTGGATAAAATGGACACAGTCCTTGACATCATAAAGCATAAAGCAGGCAGAGAAGCAGAAAATAATGACAGAAAAAATAAGTTATTGTAGGCTGGGTGCAGTGGCTCACGCCTGTAATCCCAGCACTTTGGATGGCTGAGACAGGTGGATCACTTGAGGTCAGGAGTTCAAGACCAGCCTGGCCAACATGGTGAAACACTGTCTCTACTAAAAATACAAAAATTAGCCAGGCGTGGTGGCGCAAGCCTGTTATCCCAGCTGCTTAGGGGTCTGACGCAGGAGAATCACTTGACCCTGGGAGACGGAGGTTGCAGTGAGCCAAGATCCCGGCACTGCACTCCAGCCTGGGTGACAGAATAGACTCCACCTCAAAAAAAGAAAAGAAAAGAAAAGAACGAATGATACTTGATATTAATAAAATGATATTTATTTACTTGAGATAGGGTCTTGCTCTGTCGCCCAGGCTGGAGTACAGTGGCACAATTATAGCTCACTGCAGCCTTGAATCCCTGGGCTCAGGTGAGCCTCCCACCTTGGTCTCCTTAGTAGCTGGTACTACAGGTGCCCACCATCATGCCCAGCCATGAGTTTTAGGAAGATGATGAAATTTAAAAATTACAGGGCAGTGGCCAAGTGCAATGGCTCACACCTGTAATCCCAGCATTTTGGGAGTCCCAAGTGAGAGGATCCCTTGAGGCCAGGAGTTTAAGACCAGCCTGGGCAACATAGTGAACTTCTGTTTTTACAATAAGAAAAATTAGCTGGGCATGGTGGCATGTGCCTGTAGTCCCAGCCAGTTGGGAGGCTGAGGCGGGGGGATCACTTGAGCCCAGGAGTTCCAGGCTTCAGTGAGCTATGATCGAGCCACTGCATTCCAGCCTGGGCCACACAAAGAGACCTTGTCTCTTTTTTTTTTTTTTTTTGAGATGGAGTATTGCTCTCTCACCCAGGCTGGAGTGCAGTGGCACGATCTCAGCTCACTGCAAGCTCCGCCTCCTGGGTTCACACCATTCTCCTGCCTCAGCCTCCCGAGTAGCTGGGACTACAGGTGCCCGGCTAATTTTTTGTATTTTTTTTAGTAGAGACGGGGTTTTACCATGCTAGCCAGTATGGTCTTGATCTCCTGACCTTGTGATCCGCCCACCTCGGCCTCCCAAGGTGCTGGGATTACAGGTGTGAGCCACCGCACCCGGCCTTTTTTTTTTTTTTTTGAGATGGAGTTTTGCTCTATTGCCCAGGCTGGCGTGTGCAGCGGTGCGATCTCCACTCACTGCAACCTCCACCTTCTGGTTTCAAGTGATTCTCCTGCCTCAGCCTCCCGAGTAGCTGGGATTACAGGCATCCATCACCACGCCCAGCTAATTTTTGTATTTTTAGTAGAGACGGGGTTTCACTATGTTGACCAGGCTGGTCTTGAACTCTTGACCTCGTGATCCGCCTGCCTCAGCCTCCCAAAGTGCTGGGATTACAGGTGTGAGCCATCTCGACCGGCTGAGACCCTTTTAGAAAAAAAAAAAAAAGTAATAATTAATAATGAAGATAAATAACGCTTTGGTTCCTTAAAAAGAGGTACCTCGCAGGGCCGTTGGAAGCACCAGCCAGGAGAGCTCAGGACCAACCCTCCCCTGAGTGTACCAAGCCAGGCACCTGGGCGGTGCGGGAGGGTGGCCCGAGGGGAGCAGGTGCCCCGTCTCGTTTTGTGGCCCGTCCCTGCGCCAATTATTGCTTTATTACTGTTTTCAGTCAGATATAATTCCAGCATTTTCTATAATCTTGATCTTTTCATTGATACCAGATTTTTGTACAATGATTTGTATATAAAATGACTGTGTACCCACCAGAATACATTCCCCGGCAATTAGAACGTTTAAGATGCAGCTCCTAACCGTCCTTCATTTATTACTTTTGAAAGTGTTTTGTGATTTTTTTGGGGATGTGTTTACAAATCCAATAACAATTCTCATTTAGAGTTGCAAAACACGAAGCCATTTCGAACCGAGACAGATGGCAGCTAAATGAAGTTTAATTAAAGAATGAGTGCTTTGAATCAAATCACTTTTTAAAAAGTACAGTACACTGAGATTCTGGAGAGGTTGCATAAACAGCATCTGGGCGCTTCTGCGAGGAAAGGAGTCAGTAAGGCTTTCCCATCGGATAAGGGGCTGGGCGGGCGCAGGGTGGGCGAAGGGAAAAGCGGCCCTTTGCACAAGACCTCTGTCCTCTGCCTGGACACACCTCCCAAAGCCCAGGCCTCCAGGGACTGGGGGAAACTCACAGGAGGCAACCTCTTGCTTCAAACGCTTTGGCCTGGAGCAGGGGAAGGGGGTGGGAGAGGGGTCCCCACTTCTGCCCTTTCTTTAAGACATAGGGTCTCGCTGTGTTGCCCAGGCTGGAGTGCAGCGGCTCAATCCTCTGCTTTTAGGGAAGCGGGAGGATACGAGGGTTTGCTGCACCGACCCACTTAATTGCACGCCATCTGCACAGTGAGCCTGAAAGAGAACAGATGGGGAGCTTCGCGGGCCTTTGCGCGGATGAAGGAGGATCGGGTTCCCCGGCCCGCCCTACCCCCGGGCTCTGCGCCCTCTCCATGCACGGGATGGCAGTGCCCGCGGGCACAGTCTCAGCCCCGCCGCTCCCGGCCGGGGCAGGAGCCACTTCCGGCTCTGGCCGCGGATCTGAGCGGTGGAGCGGGGGCGGCGGGTCTAGACGACCGACAGGCGCCAGCGGGCGGTGGCGGGCGGGAGGGGGCGCCAGGTGGGCCGGGCCCGGGGGACGGAACGGTGGGACAGAAGGCTGGGGACCCGACACCCTGCGAGGCGCCTGGAACGCCGCACCTAGATGCTTGCACTTGGTGCAAGGAAAGCAAAACAGATTTTAAATCCAGAGTCACAGGATCGGGGGTGGGGGATGGGTTACAGGACGGGAGGGTTGAAGGCAAGGTGGCAGCTGCAAGGACTCTTCAGATCATCTTGACTTCATAGGCAGTTTCTGCTTGGAGGTGGTGGCCAGTTGAGGAGGTCACCCCTGCCCCCATCCTGGAGTGGAAAAAGTGGGCCCGGCCCAGGGCAGGGGCTGAGGGTGGAGTGGAGGCGCCTGGTGGCACTGGGAGCCACTAGGAGGTGGGAGGGAGGAAGGTGAGGCTGGCAGCTGACTGGGTGGGGGGTTTGCACCAGCGGAGAGGGGGTGGCTGTGCCAGGCACGTGGTTTCTAGCGTCTTTCCAGGAGGAAGCGTGGTCTGGAAGGCTGGGATGGGGCCTTCCTCCCAGCTCTGGGCATGGATGGGACTGACCCTGAGGGCTGGAAGAAGCCCTGGACTAAAGTTTTGACCATTTCCTCAGCTGATTCAGAACTCAGTCCCTCCAAGCCACAGGCCTCATTCTGGGCCCTGGGTGGACGGTTAGAGCCAGATCCTGGGACCACCCTGACCCCTGACTCTCCAGAACCCCTCGTCCACCCGACTGGCTGACCCTCTAGTTATTTTCTCCACCTGGCCCAAACCACTGCCATCTCTCTCTCTCTCTCTTTTTTTGAGATGGAGTCTCGCTCTGTTGCCCAGGCTGGAGTGCAGTGGTGCGATCTCAGCTCACTGCCAACCTCTGCCTCTTGGGTTCAAGAGATTCTCCTGCCTCATCCTCCAGAGTAGTTGGGATTACAGGTGTCCACCACCATGCCCAGCTAATTTTTGTATTTTTAGTAGAGACAGGGTTTCACCATGTTGGCCAGGCTGGTCTCGAACTCCTGGCCTCAGGTGATCCACCCACCTCAGCCTCCCAAAGTGCTGGGATTACAGGCATGAGCCACTACGCCTGGCCTCTACTGCTATCTTCTGTTGGAGCCTCCCAGGTGGTCTTCCGATTTATTCCTCCCTTCCTTCTCCGACGTCTCTCAGCGGGCACGGGCACCCTTCCAAAATGCAGACCTAGGCCTGGCTCTCCCCCAGGTACTTCCTGCTGTGGGTCTCATTTGCCTTCTGGAAATTGCCTTGGCCCGGCTTATGAGGCCTTCCACGTGGGTCGGTGAGAAAAAGTACGCAGCTCTGTCCCAGAGTGCATGGCTGGGCAGATGTAACCCAGGCTGGATGTCCGCCTCTGCCCACCACTTCAGCCCGGCACCATATGTAGGAGACACCTGCTTAGCGTCCTCGGGAACCCTGACTAAGTCCACACCTGCCCTGACATGTCACCTCCAGCCACCCTGTGTCTGCTCTGGTGACACCTTCTTATTCCTGGAACGTACCCAGTCCCTGTCCAGCTCCGTTTTTGCCCACATCGCTCTCGTCTTAAACACCCACCTACCTCAGCCCTCCTCTCTTTGTCCCCCCAAAGCCTCACTTGCTCTTCAAGCCTCAGCTTCAAGGACTCTTCCTACTTTCTGCACTAGGTGAGGCCCCCCGCTTTGTTTTTTCAGAGGCAGGGTCTTGCTCTGTTGCCCATGCTCAAGAGCAGTGGTGCAATCACGGCTCACTGCAGTGTCAAACTCTTGGTCTCAAACAATCCTGCCTCAGCCTCCAGAGTAGCTGGGACCACAGGCACACACCACCATACCCAGCTAATTAACATTTTTTAGAGAAAGGGTTCCACTATGTTGTCTAGGCTGGTCTTGAACTCCTGGCCTCAAGTGATCCTCCCACCTTGGCCTCCCAAAGCACTGGGATTACAGGCCTGAGCCACCGCACCAGCCTTACTCTGTTTTGTACTCCCTGGCAGCTGCCTCCCCAATTAGGACACTCAGCTGCTTGGCCTCCCCAGCCAGAAGGGCAGGGCTCAGTAAATATGTGTCACCCAATAAGCAGGGACTGGGTGCCAGGCCTTGGATACCTGCCACGCTCTTGTGACTTGTCTTTCTGCCTTCAGTCTTGTCCCTTCCTTCAACTTCCCACCTGCCCCTAAAGTGGTCTTTCTGAGACACACCTGGGACTCCATCACTCTGCTTGTCAGGTATCCAGAGCTCTATCCAAAATCATCCCAGGCCGGGCATGGTGGCTCACGCCTCTAATCCCAGCACTCTGGGAGGCTGGGGCAGGAGGATGGCTTGAGCCCAGGAATTTGAAGCCAGCCTGGGCAACATAACCCAAGACCCCATCTCTACAAAAAAATCAAAAAATTAGCTGGGTGTGGTGGCTCACACCTGTAGTCCCAGCTACTCTGGAGGCTGAGGCAGGAGGATTACTTGAGCCCAGGAGTTTGAGGCTGCAGGAAGATATGATCGTGCCACTGCATTCCAGCCTGGGGACACAGAAAGAACTTGCCTCTGAAAAAAGAAAACTTGTCCTGCCCCCACCCCACCCCCCCTTTTTTTTGAGATGGAGTTTCATTCTTGTTGCCCAGGCTGGAGTGCAATGGTACAGTCTCGGCTCACTGCAACTTCTGCCTCCTGGGTCCAAGCAATTCTCCTGCCTCTGCCTTCCAAGTAGCTGGAATTACAGTTGCGTGCCACCACACCTGGCTAATTTTTTTGTATTTTTAGTAGAGATAGGGTTTCATCATGTTGGCTGGGCTGGTCTCGAACTCCTGACCTCAGGCCATCTGCACACCTTGGCCTCTCAATGTGCTGGGATTACAGGCGTGAGCCACCGCACCTGGTCTCCAAACCCCTTTTTGAAGAAGCCTCCCATCCAGCCACAGTGCTTCACTGGGATGGGCCCCTCCCTCTCTGACATTTACCATATTTAACACTTTTTTTTTTTTTTTTGAGACAGGGTCTTGCTTTGTCGCCCAGGCTGGAGTGCAGTGGTGTAATCATGACTCACTACAGCCTCAACCATCTTTACTCAAGCAATCCTCCTCCTGCCTCAGCCTCCTGAGTAGCTGGACTCCAGGTGTGTGCACCACCACGCCTGGCTAATTTTTGTGTTTTTGTTTTGTTTTTTTGAGACGGACTTTTGTTCTTCTTGCCCCAGCTGCAGTGCAATGGCGTGGTCTCAGCTCACTACAACCTCTGCCTCCCAGGTTCAAGTGATTCTCCTACCTCAGCCTCCCGAGTAGCTGGGATTACAGGCTCCCGCCACCACACCTGGCTAATTTTTGCATTTTTAGTAGAGATGGGGTTTCACCATGTTGGCCAGGCTGGTCTCGAACTCCTGACCTCAGGTGATCCACCCGCCTCGGCCTCCCAAAGTGCTGGGATTACAGGCATGAGCCATCATGCCCGGCCTCATTTTTGCATTTTCGTACAGACGGGGTCTCCTTATGTTGCCCAGGCTAGTCTCAAACTCCTGACCTCAGGTGATTCACCCGCCTCAGCCTCCCAGAGTGCTGGGATTACAGGTGTAAGCCACATTTAACATTTTCTAGAGAAAGGGTTCTACTATGTTGCCTAGGCTCATCTCAAACTCCTGGTCTCAAGCAATCCTCCCACCTTGGCCTCCCAAAGCATCGGTATTACAGGCCAATAAGGTCGAACTCCTGACCTCAAGCAATCCACCCACCTCGACATCCCAAAGTGCTGGGATTCCAGGCGTGAGCCACCACGCCCGGCCCCGTGGCACATTTTCCTTCCGTGGCTTTTCTTCTTGAGGTCACGTGCTCCCAGGAGCACAGAGAGCTCTGGGGTCTTCCTGGACACTACCTCTGCTGTGATGAAGAAGGAGGGCCTTGGCAGGCCACCTGAGCTGCGTTTCCTGACCCTGTCCCCGGTGACAGCTGTGGCCACAATCCAAAAGAGAACATGAAACAGTGACCGTAAAAGTAAAGGCAACACTCTTTTTTTTTTTTCTTTTTTTACTTATTTAAAAAGGCCTTGGTGGCAGGAATATAGTGTAAAAATCATTGGAAAAACTAAAAGGCATCGATACATATCCGAATATACATTTTGTACATAAATTACATTTCCTTTAGTCTTTCTGAGTGAGGTCCTGATTCAGTACTGAGGTCTAGTAATTAAGAGGTCCCGGGAGCTGCACGTTCAGGCCGGCATAGTCCACCATGTACATTGGCCATTGCTAGAGAGAGGGACAAAGGGACTGGATTAGGACTCCAGGTGATGCGGAACAAACCCAAAATGCTTAGTTCTGCTTTTGGAAGAGCTTTCTCAGAGGCTATTTATTTATATTTTTTATTTTTTTGAGATGGAGTTTCACTCTTCTGCCCAGGCTGGAGTGCAGTGATGCAATCTCGGCTCACTGCAACCTTGGCCCCACGGGTTCAAGCGAGTCTTCTGCCTCAGCCTCCCGAGTAGCTGGGATTATAGGCGCCCGCCACCATGCCCGGCTAATTTTTCTATTTTTAGTAGAGACGGGGTTTTGCCATGTTGGCCAGGCTGGTCTCGAACTCCTAAGCCTCAAGTGATCCTCCTGCCTCGGCCTCCCAAAGTGCTAGGATTACAGGCGTGAGCCACCACACCCAGCCTATTTATTTTTGAGATGGAGTCTCGTTCTCTTGCCCAGGCTGGAGTGCAATGGGACGATCTTGGCTCACTGCAGCCTCAATCCCCTTGGGCTCAAATGATCCTCCTGCCCCAGCCTCCCAAGTAGCTGCGACCACAGGCACGTGCCACCATGCCTGGCTAATTTTTTTTTTTTTCTGAGACAGTGTTTCACTCTTGTTGCCCAGGCTGCAGTGCAATGGCGCGACCTCGGCTCATTGCAACCTCTGCCTCCCAGGTTCAAGCGATTCTCCTATCTCAGCCTTCCAAGTAGCTGGGATTACAGGCATGAGCCACTATGCCCCACTATGCCCGGCTAATTTTGTATTTTTAGTAGAGATGGGGTTTCCCCGTGTTGGTCAGGCTGGTCTCGAACTCCTGACCTCAGGTGATCCACCCGACTTGACCTGCCAAAGTGCTGGGATTACAGGCGTGAGCCACTGCACCCGCCAGCCAGTGACATGTCTTTTCATGTCTCCAGCTCTGGTGCGGCTGAAGGGTGTGGGCAGGTGGACCTCAGCCGGCCCATCTGCCCAGCAAGGATGTGAATTCCTGCCTGAGTGCCTGTGAGTACCCCACGAGAAGGATGGGCTACCTCTTGGGTGAGACAGGTGGATGCATCTATAACCCCCGAGGCCGGAAGGTCCCCCCTCAAAGCCCAGTGCCTCCCCGTCCCCTGGGCCCACATCCCAGAGTAGACGGCCCTGCCCGACAGAGGGGTGAGGGCCACAGAGATGAGTGCCGGAGTCCAAATCCGTGCAACTTTACCACGAGTGAGATCTGGTTGGCCGATGCCACTGAATCCGGGTTAGAGGACGAGGAAGAGGAAGACGAGGAGGAAGAGGAGACGGAATTTCCTTCCGAGACCCGCTTTCTCTTGCGCTTGGGAATGCTGCTGTCTTTGGCTGGAAGGAGGGGAAAAGGCTGTTGACACTGGAAGCTGAGGCTTTTCTGTCTCAGCCTCCTGAGCTCCCTGGAAAAGTGCTCTGTCTTAAGGTTTCGAGTCCCCCTTTCAGGATTTCAGGCTCCTGATCCCCTGGGGGTCAGGGCCCACCTGTCCAGAGCCCACATGTCCAGCCTCCTTCCCAAAGCAAGCCCGAGGGCCCACTCTCCCCGGCCTCCTGCTCTTGCTGGCCTGCCTGCCTTTGCTAACACCGTATCCTCATCCCCATGTGTCCCTCCTCCTCCCCAGCAAGCTCACCCCTTAGGCCCTAGGTCCTCTCTCTTTCTGGTTTTTTTTTTGAGATGGAGTCTCACTCTGTCACCCAGCCTGGAGTCCAGTGGCGTGATCTTGGCTCATTGCAACCTTTGCCTTCTGGGTTCAAGCGATTCTAGTGCCTGAGCCTCCCAAGTAGCTGGGGTTATAGGTGTCTGCCACCACGCCCAGCTAATTTTTTTGTATTTTGAGTAGAGATGGGGTTTCACCATGTTGGGCAGGCAGCTCTTGAACTCCTGACCTCAAGTGATCCATCCACCTCGGCCTCCCAAAGTGCTGGGATTATAGGCATGAGCCATCGAACCTGGCCTATATTGTTTTTTAGGGTCTCACTCTGTTGCCCAGGCTGGAGTGCAGTGGTGCAATTGTAGCTCACTGCAGCCTCCAAGTCCTGGGCTCAAGCAATCCTCCCACCTCAGGTTCCCGAGTAGCTGGGACTATAGGTGCGCGCCACCATGCCTGGCTAACTTTTTGTATTTCTGCATCATTATGTTGCCCAGGCTGGTCTCCAGTTCCCAACCTCAAGCAATCCTCCTGCCTCAGCCTCCCCAAATGCTGAGATTACAGGCATGAGCCACCGTGCCTGGCTCATGGCAACAATATTAATTGCATTCTCAGTTTCTGAGTATTTTCTGGGTGCTGGGCACTGTGCTAAATGCTTTGCACATTGTCTCCTGGGATCCTCCCAGCAACCCTCCAAGATCCTATTCACATTTCACTCACGAGCACCCGAAGGGGCAGGGCTGTTAAAGGACTTTCTCCAAGGCCAAGTCTGCGTGGCTCCAGAGGCCACATTCTTTCCTGGGCTCTTTAAGGCTGTGAGGGGATGTGGGGACCCAGGAGAGGCTCTGGGAGTTCTGGGCAGGCTGGGACTGTAGGCTAGGTTGTCCAGGGAGGGTATAAAGAGGACCTGGAGCCAGGCGCAGTGGCTCACACTGGTAATCCCAGCACTTTGGGAGACCAAGGTGGGTGGATTGACTGAGGTCAGGAGTTCGAGACCAGCCTGGGCAACATGGTGAAGGTGAAACCCTGTCTCTACCAAAATACAAAAAAATTGTATTGCTATGGTTATCACTAATGTATGGTGGTCCTGAGTGGAGAGTTCACAGGTCCAAGTAGACAGGCAGTGCCCCAGTGAAAGAAACTCTGGTTTAGAATCAGAGGTCCTAAGTTCAAATTTCACTGTGGCCACTTACTATTATCACTGTGTGAATCTGGGAAAACTGATGAACCTCTCTGAGTCAAATGGGGAAACCAGTGTGATGTGAGACTCAAAAAACACCGCATGCATAAAAGAACCCAGCACCTAGTTCAGCACGGAGCAGGGGTCAGCAGGTGTTTTGTGGTTGCTGGATTAACTTGAGGTGAAGATGTAAGACTTTGAGCAGCACGTCCTGATTGGATGGATTACTGCATGGAAACCTCGCCCAGCCCAATAAAGAAGGGCTTTTATTGTCTTTTTGAGACAAGGTCTCACTCTGTCACCCATGCTGGAGTGCAGTGGTGTGGTCTTGGCTCACTGCAACCTCCACCTCCCAAGCTCAAGTGATCCTCCTGCCTCAGCCTCCCTACAGGTGCACACCACCCTGCCTGGCTAATTTTTTGTAGAGACGGGGTCTCTGTATGTTGCCCAGTCTGGTCTTGAACTCTTGGGCTCAAAGAATTCTCCTGCTTCAGCCTCCCAAAGTGCTGGGATTACAGGCGTGAGCCACTGCACTCAGCCCACCGGAAGGGTCTTAATGACACAGAGTAAGGGCAGGCTGGGTCCATGGGGCAAATGTCTCTTCAACTGGTGGAGAAGTCAGAAACTGGGGGTCTGTGGTGAGGCATAGAGACCCTGGGAAAGAGAAGACCCTGGAGGCAGGAGGAGCCCAGGCTATGAGTCAGAGGGATTTTTGTGGGAGATTCCACATGAAAAAGAAGTCAGAGGCTGCCCCACCCTCTGTCTCAGACTGGTCCATGGGCTGTGGCCATCCTTGAGTCACCATGAGAGATGGCCACATTGGAGGGAGTGGTGGATGTGGGTGACAGTATCCACCCTCTGGGCATCTGTCCCAAATCCTCCTGAGGCTTTCATGTGGCCTTCTGTGTCTCTGCCATGTTTTGTTTTGTTTTTTTTTGAGACAGAGCCTGGCTGTGTTCCCCAGGCTGAAGTACAGTAGCGTGATCTCAGCTCACTGCAACCGCCGCTTCCTGGGTTCAAGCAATTCTCCTGCCTCAGCCTCCTGAGCGGCTGGGATTACAGGTGCCCACCACCACCCCCGGCTAATTTTTTTTTTTTTTTGGATTTTAGTAGAGACAAGGTTTCACCATGTTGGCCAGGCTGGTCTTGAACTCCTGACCTCAGGTGATCCACCTGCCTCCCTGCCTCAGCCTCCCAAAGTGTTGGGATTACAGGCGTGAGCCACCGCGACTGGCCTCGTCTCTGCCTTTGACCTGAGAGTAAACCAAATCGCCTCCAGATCCGTGTGTTCAGTGCCAGACCTGACCCTTGTAACTGGCTCTTTTTTTTTGGAAACAGGGTCTCACTCTGTCGCCCAGGCTGGAGCGCAGTGGCACAATCATAGCTCACTGCAGCCTCCACCTTCTGGCCTCAAGCACTCCTCCTGCCTCATCCTCTTGACTATCTGGGACAACAGGTACGCGCCACCATGCCTGGCTAATTTTTAATTTTTTTGCAGAGACGGAGGGAGGGTCTCACTTTATGGCCCAGGCTTGTGACCAGCTCTTGATGGAAGGAGGTGGCTTCTAGCTGGGCTGTGCCACCCCAGGCTGTGGAGTTCCAGGTGAACCTGGTCCTGACAGGAGTCAGGGCCTTGGGTCTCAGGTAAGGTTGTGGCGTGGACTTGCTGAATCCTATCACTGTCCCTGTTGAGCAGCCATACTGGGCCGTGTGGCCCACGGTGGTCTATGGTTCAGATGGGTGGTCCTGAGAGCAGGGTCTACACAGCGTCTGACTCACTATGTGGCCTGGGCAAGTCCCTGGGCATCTCTGTGCCTCAGCTTCCCAGCTGTACAATGAGGTGGGGTAAGATTAGATCAGTATTTTTTCTTTCTTCTTCTTTTTTATTTCTTAGGAGACGGGGTCTCGGCCAGGCACAGTAGCTCACGCCTGTAATCCCAGCACTTTGGGATGCTGGGGTGGGAGGATCACTTGAGGTCAGGTGTTTGAGACCAGCCCGGCCAACATGGTGAAACCTCACCTCTACTAAAAATACAAAAAATTAGCTGGGTGTGGTGGTGCATGCCTGAAGTCCCAGCTACTCGGGAGGCTAAGGCATGAGAATTGCTTGAACTCAGGAGGCGGAGGTTGCAGTGAGCCAAGATCGCAAGATTGACTCCAGCCTGAGTGACAGAGCGAGACTCTGTCTTGAGAAAAAAAAAAAAAAAAAAAAAAAAGGCCGGTAGCAGTGGCTTACGCCTGTAATCCCAGCACTTTGGGGGGCCGAGGCAGGTAGATCATGAGGTCAGGAGTTCGAGACCAGCCTGGCCAATATGGAGAAACCCCATCTCTACTAAAAATACAAAAAAAATAGCTGGGCGTGGTGGCAGGCGCCTGTAATCCCAGCTACTTGGGAAACTGAGGCAGGAGAATCACTTGAACCTGGGAGTCGGAGGTTGCAGTGAGCCGAGATCGCGCCACTGTACTCCAGCCTGGGCGACAGAGCGAGACTCTGTCTCGGAAAAAAAAAAAAAGAGATGGGGTCTCATTCTGTCATCCAGGCAGGATGGCATAATCATAGCTCACTGCAGCCTTAAACTCTTGGGCTCAAGTGATCCTCCAGCCTCAGCCTCCTGGGTAGCTGGGACTACAAGTGCCTACTACCATGCCTGGCTAATTTTTAGAAAAACCTTTTTGGTCCACAGCCATACCACCCTGAATGCACCCGATCTTGCCTGATCTCAGAACTGAAGCAGGGTCGGGCCTGGTTAGTACTTGGATGGGAGAAAAAACTTTTTGTAGAGACAAGATCTCACTATGTTGCCCAGGTTGGTTTCAAACTCCTGGACTCAAGCAATCCGCCCACTTAGGCCTCCCAAACTGCTGGGATTAGAGGCGTGAGCCACCACACCTGGCCAATCAGTGTTTCTTTTTCTTTTTCTTTTCGAGACAGAGTCTTGCTCTGTCACCCAGCCTGGAGTGCAGTGGTGTGATCTCGACTCACTGCAACCTCTGCCTCCTGGGCTAAAGTGATTCTCCCACCTCAGACTCCCAAGTAGCTGGGACTGCAGGCGTGCACCACCATGCCAGGCTAATTTTTTTTTTCTTTTTCTTTCTTTTTTTTTTTTTTTGAGACAGAGTCTTGCTCTGTTGCCCAGGCTGGAGTGCAGTGGCATAATCTTGGCTCACTGCAACCTCTGTCTCCTAGGTTCAAGCGATCCTCCTACCTCAGCCCCCAAGTAGCTGGGATTACAGGCACGTGCCACCATGCCTGGCTAATTTTTGTATTTTTAGTAGAGACAGGGTTTAGCATGTTGACCAGGCTGGTCTGGAACTCTTGACCTCAGGTGATCCACCCACCTCAGCCTTCCAAAGTGCTGGGATTACACGCGTGAGCCACCGCGCCCGGCCCTGATTTTTCTATTTTCAGTTGAGATGGGGTTTCACCATGTTGGCCAGTCTGGACTCGAACTCCTGATCTCAAGTGATATGCCTGCCTCGGCCTCCCAAAGTGCTGGGATTACAGGTGTGAGCCTCTGCGCCCGGCCCAATCAGTGTTTCTTAATCGGGTGCACATCATAGTCACCCGGGAGTACTTTCTCCCAAGTCCCATCATACACCTTAATCAGAACCATCATGCCAGGCGGCCCCCAGGTGCCTAGTGAAAGGTTCTGTATACCCTGCAGATGCCAGCAGAACAGAGGGGGTCCGGCCAGTCTCGGGCAGTGCCTGCCTGCCTCACCACTGTTGGTCACGTGCTACCCCTCTGCTACCCAGGAGGACTCCATGATCCTCCCTGAGGCCCAGCCTGCCTCTTGTCCTTCTAGCTGACCTCGTACACTCATTGGTGCTATGGCAAGGCCTCCCCTCTGCAGGGCACCTGCAGGTTTCTGGAGGCCTCTTGGGGATACCTGGCTCTGTTCATGGAGACCTCAGGCTCCCTGGGGAGGCCCCAGAGTGGAGAGGGGCTATATTTTTCTCAAGGTGGTCAGCCATCTATTGCATGCCCACCTGGACCACATCTATTTCTGCCTTTAAAAAATTTTTTTATGAAATTTTTTTTTTTTTAGAGACAGGGTCTCGCTCCGTTGCTCAGGCTGGAGTGCGGTGGTACAATCATAACTCATTGCAGCCTCCAACTCCTGGTGTCTCTGCTTTTTTCTTTCTTTCTTTTTTTTTTTTTTTCGAGATGGAGTCTTGCTCTGTCACCCAGGCTGGAGTGCAGGGGCGCGATCTCAGTTCACTGCAACCTCTGCCTCCCGGGTTCACACAATTCTCCTGCCTCAGTCCCCTGAGTAGCTGGGATTCCAGGTGCCCACGACCATGCCCAGCTAATTGTTGCATTTTTAGTAGAGACGGGGTTTCACCATGTTGCTCAGGCTGGTCTTGAACTCCTGACCTCAAGTGATCTGCCTGCCTCGGCCTCCCAAAGTGCTGGGATTACAGGCATGAGCCACTGCGCCCGGCTCTACCTTTTTTCAAATGGAACAGTCTCTAGTCCCCCCGGGGCAGAAGGGTGGCTTCTTCACCTCTGACTCACCTGGCACCTTGGCATCATTGCAGATTTCTGCAAAGGGTCTGAAAAAGAAAGAAATGAGGTGGCAGTTAGAAAATGAGGTTTTCCCCTCCTTTATTTTTTTGAGATGGAGTCTCACTCGGTTGCCCAGGCTGAAGTGCAGTGGCGCAATTTCAGCTCACTGCAGCCTCCACCTCCTGGGTTCACGCCATTCTCCTGTCTCAGCCTCCCGAGTAGCTGGGACTACAGGCGCCCGCCACCACGCCCGGCTAAGTTTTATATTTTTAGTAGAGACGGGGTTTCACCATGTTGGCCAGGTTGGTCTTGAACTCCTGACCTCAGGTGATCTGCCTGCCTCCACCTCCCAAAGTGCTGGGATACAGGCATGAGCCATCGCGCCCGGAGAATCCAGGTGTCTGGCTGTTTTCCCCTCCTTCTCACCTGCTCCCTGAGATATGCTGCTGCTGCTGCTGGGGGAGCCTGGTAAGACCCAAATAAAAATGGGGGGCACACCGTTCCAACAGAGCATCCCCCATATAGGCCCTGGATGATGGGCCTGTGCTGGCAAATCTTTCCTCTGGGTCTGCTGTCCTCATCTATAAAGCGAGGATGTTGTCTGACCAAATGATCAGAAATGTGTGCCCAGATTTATGCAAGTGGATATTCATCACAGCATTATTATCAATTATTATTTTTGAGACAGAGTCTCACTCTTTTGCCCAGGCTGGAGTTCGGTGGTGCCATCCTAGCTCACTGCAGCCTCGAACTCCTGGGCTCAATCGATCCTCCTGCCTCAGCCTCCCAGTAGCTGGGAAGGCAGGTGCACACCACCATGCTCGGCTAATTTTTATTTTTATTAATTAATTTTTTTTTTTTGAGACGGAGTCTTGCTCTGTTGTCCAGGCTGGTGTGCTGTGGCATGGTCTCAGCTCACTGCAACCTCCACCTCCTGGGTTCAAGCGATTGTCCTGCCTCAGCCTCTCGAGTAGCTGGGATTACAGGCGTGTACCACCATGCCTGGCTAATTTTTTGTATTTTTAGTAGAGATGGGATTTCACTATGTTGGCCAGGCTGGTCTCGAACTCCTGACCTTGTGAACCGCCCGCCTTGGCCTCCCAAAGTGCTGGGATTACAAGTGCGAGCCACCACGCCCAGCCTATTTTTATTTTTTGAGACAGAGTCTTACTCTGTCGCCCAGGCTGGAGTGCAGTGGTGCAATCTTGGCTCACTGCAACCTCTGCCTTCTGGGTTCAAGCAATTCTCCTGTCTTAGCCTCCTGAGTAGCTGGGACTACAGGCACATGCCACCACACTTGGCTAATTTTTTTTTTTTTTTTTTTGAGATGGAGTCTCGCTCTGTCATCCAGGCTGGAGTGCAGTGACACTATCTTGGCTCACTGCAAGCTCCGCCTCCCAGGTTCACGCCATTCTCCTGCCTCAGCCTCCCCAGTAGCTGGAACAACAGGTGCCCTCCGCCACGCCCGGCTAGTTTTTTGTATTTTTAGTGGAGACGGGGTTTCACCATGTTAGCCAGGATGGTCTTGATCTCCTGACCTTGTGATCCGCCAGCCTTGGCCTCCCAAAGTGCTGGGATTACAGGCGTGAGCCACCGTGCCTGGCCCAATTTTTGTATCTTTTTTTTTTTTTTTTTTTTTTTAGTGGAGATGAGGTTTCACCATATTGGTCAGGCTGGTCTCGAACTCCTGACCTCAGGTGATCCACCCACCTCGGCCTCCCAAAGTGCTGGGATTACAGGCATGAGCCACCATGCCTGGCCGTTTTCCTGCATTTTCTAGTTGTTACTTCAGGGGGTGAACTGTCTGTGGGAGAAAGGAAACCTCCACTTTTTGATTTTGAACAATTTGGTTTTTTTTGACACACGCAAATATTATCGTAATTTTAAAAAAACATGTAGGCCAGGCACAGTGGCTCATGTTTGTAATCCCAGTACTTTGGGAGGCCAAGGTGGGCGGATCACTTAAGGTCAGGAGTTCCAGACCAGCCTGGCCAACATGGTGAAAACCTGTCTCTACAAAAATACAAAAATTAGCCAGGTGTGGTGGCGGGCACCTGTGATCCCAGCTATTCGGGAGGCTGAGGCACAAGAATTGCTTGAATCCAGGAGGCAGAGGTTACAGTGAGCCAAGATGACGGCACTGCACTCCAGCCAGGGCGACAAAGCAAGACCTCATCTCAAAAAAACGAAGAAACAAAACACATAATATAACATTGAAGGCGGGCCGGGTACGGTGGCTCAAGCTTGTAATCCCAGCACTTTAGGAGGCTGAGGTGGGCAGATCACCTGAGGTCGGGAGTTCGAGACCAGCCTGACCAACGTGGAGAAACCCTGTCTCTATTAAAAATACAAAATTAGCTGGGGTGGTGGCACATGCCTGTAATCCCAGCTACTCGGGAGGGTGAGGCAGGAGAATTGCTTGAATCTGGGAGGTGGAGGTTGCAGTGAGCTGAGATCGTGACATTGCACTCTAGCCTGAGTAACAAGAGCAAAACTCCATCTTAAAAAAAAAAAAGAAAGAAAGAAATACACCACAGGCCAGGTGTGGTGGCTGACCCCCATAATCCCAGCACTTTGAAAGGCTGACATGGGAGGATGGCTTGAGCCCAGGAGTTCGAGACTAGCCTGTGCAATACAAAAAAAAAAGGGGGGGCTGGGTGTGGTGACTCATGCGTGTAATCCCAGCACTTTGGGAGGCTGAGGTAGGTGGATCACCTGAGGTCAGGAGTTTGAGACCAGCCCGACCAATATGGTGAAACCCCATCTCTACTAAAAATACAAAAAAAAAAAATTAGCCAGGTGTGGTAGCGTGTGCCTGTAGTGCCAGCTACTTGAGAGACTGAGACAGGAGAATTGCTTGAACCTGGGCGGTGGAGGTTGCAGTGAGCTGAGATCACACCACTGCATTCCAGCCTGTGTGACAGAACGAGAGTCCATCTCAAAAAGAAAGTAATAATATATTAATAAAATAATAATTTAAAAATATAAAGAAATGCATCACAGTGTTGACTTTCAGTAGGAGAGTTACAGCTATCTTCTTTTCTTCTATCTTTTTGTATTTTCCAGGTTGCTGTGTGTATTATTCTGAAAATAATCAAATAATCTATTGTATTAAAAAAAAAAAACTGGGCCGCCCAGGTTTGGGTGTGGTGGCTCACACCTGTAACCCCAGCACTTTGGGAGGCCGAGGTGGGAGGATCACTTGAGCTTAGGAGTTCAAGACCATCCTGGGCAATACAGTGAGACCCTGTTGAGGCTGCACTGGGCCATGATCATACCTCTGTACTCCTGCCTGGGCAACAGAGTGAGACCCTGTCTCAAAACAAAAACCAAAACCCAAAAGATTGTAAGGATATACAGTATAATAGTAATAACGCAGGCTGGGTGCAGTGGCTCACGCCTGTAATCCCAGCACTTTGGGAGGCTGAGGCGGGCAGATCACTTCAGGTCAGGAGTTCGAGACCAGCCTGGCCAACATGGTGAAACTCCATCTCTACCAAAAAATACAAAAATTAGCCGGTGTGATGGTGCACACCTGTAATCCCAGCTACTTGGGAGGCTGAGGCACGAGAATCGGTTGAACTCAGGAGGTGAAGCGTGCAGTGAGCTGAGATCGTGCCACTGCACTCCAGACTGGGTGACAGAGCAAGACTCTGTCTCAAAAAAAAAAAAAAAAAAAGAGAATCACTGAGACTATGCAATTATAATTATCCTAAAATATATAATAAATATTCATATTTAAATATAAACATATTTATATTTAAATGTTAAAAATCAGAATTGTATAGTCAGAAAAAGTCAAATTTAATTAAAACATGTTTTGTTTTTGTTTTTTCCCCAGAGAACAAATGTAATATCTAAAAAAAAATCTTTAAAAATAAGTAAATGTCCATGACTGTTGAAGTTGTATGTTTCAGGAGAAAGAGGCAGGAACTATTACAGTACACCTGGGTCTGGATCCCAGCTGACCCACCGTGACCTTGACTTTCACCCTCCCCATGGCCTCGCCCTCTCTGTTCCCCGTTCCAGAGGCCGGGCACTCACTGGAGCTGGTTAATGATGACCATGCGGACATGCTCTCGGGCCTTCAGGATCTTCTCCAGCCGGTGGATGTCGTACGTGTTGGGGTTCCGGAAGGGGATGTCATCAGGCAGACCCGTGACCTCCACGGCGTCTGGGCTGTCCCGGATTAGTTTATAAGGGACCAGCACCGGCCGGTTCAGGCCCAGGGCCTCACCTAGAGGGCACAGGAAGTCACAGTGAGGAAAGATGTCTCCTGTCAATGGCAAAGCCCTCTAGGGAAAGGGCTGGAGTCTGGTCTGCCCTAGCCCAGCAGCCATCACACCCAGAGAGTTTAAAAATCAAGACCCTGGCGGGCGCAGTGGCTCACGCCTGTAATCCCAGCACTTTGGGAGGCTGAGGCAGGAGGATCACGAGGTCAGGAGATCGAGACCATCCTGGCTAACACGGTAAAACCTCGTCTCTACTAAAAAAATACAAAAAAATTAGCCGGGCGTGGTGGCGGGCACCTGTAGTCCCAGCTACTTGTGAGGCTGAGGCAGGAGAATGGCGTGAGCCCAGGAGGTGGAGCTTGCAGTGAGTGGAGATCCCGCCACTGCACTCCAGCCTGGGCGACAGAGCGAGACTCTGTCTCCAAAAAAAAAAAATCAAGACCTACAGGCTGGGCATGGTGGCTCACACCTGTAATCCTGGCACTTTGGGAGGCCAAGGCAGGAGGATCGCTTGAACCCAGAAGATCAAGACCAGTCTGGGCAACATAGTGAAACCTTGTCTCTACTAAAAATAGAAAAATTAGCCGGAAGTGTTGGTGCACGCTTGTAGTTCCAGCTACTTGGGAGGCTGAGGCAGGAGGATCACCTAAGCCCAGGAGGTGGAGGCTGCAGTGAGCGGAGATACGCCACTGTACTCCAGCTTGGGCAACAGAGTGAGACCCTGTTTAAAAAAAAAAAATCAACATACACAAAACGTGGGTCATGGGCAGAGCAGCCATGTCCCCAGGGAGCAGGCAGCCAGCTGGGCGCTCCTGAAAGCCAGGCTGGCTGCAGAGGGAGGCCCCCCACCACCCCCGGGAGGAGGGCTTGGTGTGCTGACCCTGACCACAGGCACTGACCGTATTTCTCGTTGAAGAGTTCCTTCACCTGCTCCCGCAGGATCACCTTCTCCCCGAGTCTGTTGGCGTCATCTTCATCTACAAGAGGAAGACAAGGGGGCATGAGAGTTGGCACCAGCTTAGCCACTGGACCTGCTGCTTCTCCCACCAGATGTCCCTGATCTGCCAAAACATTACATTCTCTGCAGGGCCGACCCACTCCTATATAGCTGTTTTTTTTTTTTTTCTTTTGAGACAGAGTCTCGCTCTGTTGCCCAGGCTGGAGTGCAGTGGCATAATCTCAGCTCACTGCAACCTCCGCCTTCTGGGTTCAAGCGAATTCTCCTGCCTCACCATCCCAAGTAGCTGGGATCACAGGCACGTGCCACCATGCCCAGCTAATTTTTGTATTTTTAGTAGAGATGGGGTTTCACCATGTTGCCCAGGCTGGTCTCAAACTCCTGGGCTCAGGTGATCCACCCGCCTCAGCCTCCCAAAGTGCTGGGATTACAGGTGTGAGCCACTGTGCCTGGCTGCAGCTGGTTTCTAGCATCAGTTGTTGGTCTGTCCATCCATCCATTTTTCTTTTTTTGAGACACGGTCTTGCTCTGTCACCCAGGCTGGAAGGCAGCAGTGGATCATAGATAGCTCACGGCAGCCTCCAACTCCCAGGCTCAAATGATCCTCCCGCCTCAGCCTCCTGAGTAGCTGGGAATAAAGATGTGTGCCACCATGCCTAATTTTTTAAACTTTTTGTACAGATGGAGTCTCGCTATGTTTCCCAGGCTGAAGTGATCCTCTTGCTGGCCTCAAGTGATCCTCTTGCTTTGCCCTCCCAAAGTTCAGGAATTACAGATGTGAGCCACGGTGGCCAGCCCATCCCACATTTTTTTATCAGTGTCCCCAGCACAGGCCCTGTGTTGGGCACAAAACAACCTAAAGAGAAGAGGCAGGGCTGCTTCCCTGAGGGGCTCCCAGCCAGAGGGGGTGTCATCTGGTCACTAAAGTACAACAGGACACACTTAGGAGACAAGGGGCATGAATGAGGGTGCCCACCCTGTGTGGGCAAGTCTGGGGAGACCTCCCCCAGGAGAGGATGCTTGAATGGGCTCTCAAGGCCTGACATGGTGGCTCATGCCTATAATCCCAGCACTTTGGGAGGCAGAGGCAGGCAGATTACTTGAGGCCAGGAGTTCGAGACCATTCTGGCCAACATGGTGAAACCCCGTCTGTACTAAAAATACAAAAAGATTAGCTGGGCATGTGGCGGGCACCTGTAGTCCCAGCTACTCAGGAGGGTGAGGTAGGAGAATCGCTTGAGCCTGGGAGGTGGAGGTTGCAGTGAGCAGAGATCACGTCACTGTAGTCCAGCCCGGGAGACAGAGACCTATCTCAAACAAAAATGAAAACAAACAAACAAACAAACAAAAAATGGGCTCCAAAAAGGCAGGTAGGAGTTTGTGAAGGACGGAGTGGCAGTGGGAAGCCACCGGGACAGAAGGACCAGCCATGCATAGGCACTCACTCAAGTGTGAAAGATCTCGTGTTGGCTGGGTGCGGTGGCTCACGCCTGTAACCCCAGCACTGAGGGAGGCTGAGATGGGCAGATCACCAGAGGTCAGGAGTTCGAGACCACCCTGGCCAACATAGCGAAACCCCGTCTCTACTAAAAATACAAAAATTAACCGAGTGTGGTGGCGGGCACCTGTAATCCCAACTACTCAAGAGATTGAGACAGGAGAACTGCTTGAACCCGGGAGGCGGAGGTTGCAGTGAGCTGAGATCGCGCCACTGCACTCCAGCCTGGGCAACAAGAGCGAAACTCCGTCTCAAAAAAAAAAAAAAAAAAAAAAAGAAAAGAAAAGAAAAAAAGAAAAAGATCCCATGTCCTGGAAGTGGCTGAACTTTGGGGTGGTACAGGGGAGATGACTGATGGGCCTAGTGGGGTCCATGTACAGGGGCCGGTGTGACTGTGCTGGGTTGTTGGAAATCCCCTGACCGCTTGCTGACCAAGGTCTGTGAATGGGAAACAGACTGTGTCTGGGAGTGTGGGGGCCGTGCATTCTCCCTGCTCACTGCCCAGGTAACCGTCACGGCCTATCTGCTGCTTGAGCCCTGGTGTGCTCTGCTCTCCCCTCCCTGTAGCCTAGAGGAGCTGCTGGAGTCAGTTAGCCCTGGAGATGGGGCCTGAGCTGGGCTGTAAGGCTGAGGGGAGGTTGGGCTGGAGATGGGGTCTGGGGCAGAGCTCTGCAGCAGCCTGTGGGCTTGTGCCAGGGTTGAGGACGGGGCTGGGATTGCAGGAAGGGTGGTTTGCATGTCCAACAGGAAATCTCCTCTCTGAGAAGCGTGGGGTCACATGGGCTGGGCCTCTTGGGGCAGGCGGGTTCGGTAAGGGTGAGATGTTGTGGGGTGGAGCTAGAAGCAGGCAGGGAGCCAGGGCCGGATGATTCAGGGCAGAGCAGACTGATGGGTCTTTGGAGCAAAATGACTCCTGTTTTTTTTTCTTTTTGTTTTTCCAAGACAGAGTCTCACTCTGTTGCCCAGGCTGGAGTGCAGTGGCACGGTCTCGGTTCACTGCAACCTCTGCCTCCCAGGTTCAAGCCATTCTCCTGCGTCAGCCTCCTGAGAGCTGGGACTACAGGCGCCTGCCACAAGGTCCGGTTAATTTTTGTATTTTTAGTAGAGATGGGGTTTTGCCATATTGGCCAGGGTGGTCTCGAACTCCTGAGCTCAGGTGATCTGCCTGCTTCGGTCTCCCAAAGTGCTGGGATTACAGGCGTGAGCCACTGTGCCCGGCCTGACTCCTGTTTTTTGAGACAGGGTCTCACCCTGTTTCCCAGGTTGGAGTACAGTGGTGCCATCATAGCTCACTGCAGCCTTGAACTCTTTGGCTCAAGCAATCCTCCCCACTCAGCCTCTCAAGTAGCTGGGGCTCCAGGCATGAATCACCATGCCAGACTTAAGTTTTTAAAAAATTTTTTGTAGAGAGAGTCTCTCTCTGTTGCACAGGCTGTTCTCGAACTCCTAAGCTCAAGCGATCCTCCTGTCCGCAGCCTCCGAAAGTGCTGGGATTACAGTTGTGAGCCACTGTGTCTGGCTCTTTTAATCTTGAAAACTCTGGGAAGAGCTCACTTCTGTTTAGGAGGCTGCCTTGGGAACTGCATCTCCTGGCCTGGTGCTCTGTGCTGCTTAGAGTCTGCTGACCCCGTCTGGGTGGCTTGGCCTCCCGTGCGCAAGCTGCCAGAATGGAGGCCCTGTTCCCCATGTGGGGGTTGCCCCAAAGAGCAGGGAGCTTCCCACAGGACAGAGGCTGGGCACCTGCTTGGCCTGGTTCCTCCTTTTCCCAGGGCTCCAACACCCACCACCTCAGGTCCTCCCAAACCCTGCAGGTCCCTGGCCTGGTCCATCCACACCCACACTCAGCAATCTCCGCACATCTCTGAGTTGCTGATCTGTCTTCAGGCACGGCCCGCCAGCCACCCTGCGTGCCCAGAGACACTGCAAACATCAGCCACTCCAGACAACGTCCTCCTCCCGTGTCCCTATCTCGTGGAGTAATGCCTCTAATTCAGCCACACCAAGACCCCACGCTCCACATCCCCTAGAACCCTCGTCTTCTCCTGTGACCCAACACGGGCCTTCCTTTCAGGACTAGGATGTGGGAAGAATCAAGGCCACCCTTGTCCAAATCCGTGCAGACAACAGTGATGGAGTCCTGGGCCCAAGGACCAGCTCCTAGAGCCTGCAGGGAAGCAACAGCACATTCCATCTGTCCCCATGCCACTGAGGAATCTTTGGTGGCAGGATTCTCAGCAGGCATGGCCATGCATGCACAGAACAGAGAAAGGATGGCCTGGATCACACACATCACTGTGTGCAGATGCTTTCCTAGACACTGCAGCCAAAGACACAGAGGCTCAGAGAGGTAAAGAAACTTGCCCAAGGTCACATAGCCTCTAAGCACCAGGAGTACTCTGTGTCGACCCCAAAGCCCTGGTCTTTCCACTCTACCATGAGCCCTGGGTTTCCTGAGGTCTCAGATTCCTCTACAGTTTCTTTCTTTTTCTTTTTTTTTTTTTTGGAAGAGTCTTGCTCTGTCACCCAGGCTGGACTGGAGTGCAGTGGTGCGATCTTGCCTCACTGCAACCTCTGCCTGCTGGGTTCAAGTGATTCTCCTGCCTCAGCCTCCCGAGTATCTGGGATTACAGGCACACACCATCACACCTGGCTGATTTTTGTATTTTTAGTAGAGATGGGGTTTCACCATGTTACTCAGGCTGGTCTCCAACTCCTGGCCTCAGGTGATTCGCCCACCTCGGCCTCCCAAAGTGCTGGGATTACAGACGTGAACCACCATGCCCAGCCTCCCCTACAGTAGCTGTAGAAAGAAGGCTTAATCTTTAAGATAGTTTCCTCTAATCTGTTGCTCTCAGCCCACAATGCCACACCTCTGTCTTCTCCTGTGTCGGGACAGAGCGAGACTCAAAAGTCAGAGCTCTACGAAACCTGCAGGACAGAAAGAAGCTTAGCAGGCCTCTCAAAGACGAGGCCCAGACCGGGCACGGTGACTCACGCCTATAATCCCAGCACTCTCAGAGGCCGAGGCAGGTGGATCACTTGAGGTCAGGAGTTCCAGACCAGCCTGGCCAACATGGCGAAACCCCGTCTCTACTAAAAATACAAAAAATTACCTGGGCGTGGTGGTGCATGCCTGTAATCCCAGTTACTCAGGAGGCTGAAGCAGGAGAATCCCTTGAACTGGGAGGTGGAGGTTGCAGTGAGCTGAGATCGCGCCACTGCACTCCAGCCTAGGCGACAGAGCAAGACTCCGTCTCAAAAAAAAAAAAAAAAACCAAACAGGCTGGGCGCGGTGGCTCACATCTGTAATCCCAGCACTTTGGGAGGCCGAGGTGGGTGGATCACCTGAGCTCAGAAGTTCGAGACCAGCCTGTCCAACGTGGTGAAACCCCGTCTCAACTAAAAATACAAAAATTAGCCAGGCGTGGTGGCAGGTGCCTGTAATCCCAGCTACTCCGGGGGCCGAGGCAGGAGAATCGCTTAAACCTGGGAGGCGGAGGTTACAGAGAGCCAAGATCGCGCCATCGTACTCCAGCCTGGGGGACAAGAGCGAGACTTCATCTCAAAACAACAACAACACACAAAAAACCCAAACAAACAAAAGACATGGGACCCCAAACTTACTATGCCAAAGGGAAATGTTAAGCTTGGGAACTGAGTCACGCAATAGCCTTTTGTTCCTAAACAGATGGCTGCAAGATAGAAGGCCACCTAGCTCCCCTGGTGGCCTCCCTCACCCTGGCCATGTAAATTCACAGCTTATCTTCACAGGCAGGGGACAAAGATAAGAATAGAAATCATTGCTCTGTCTACCCAAGACAAATGCCTATATGACTTCCTCTACTCTATTTACTTTATCTTATGTAAAAGGCAGATTTACTGAGCACAGGATAAATACATCATTAACTATTCCTCTTCCCCCTTTATCTTTTTATTTTTCGAGACAGAGTCTCCCTGTTTTCCAGGCTGGAGTGCAGTGGCATGATTTTGGCTCACTGCAACCTCCGCCTACTGGGTTCGAGTGATTCTCGTGCCTCAGCCTCCAGAGTAGCTGGGATTACAGGTACCCGCCACCACACCTGGCTAATTTTTTGTATTTTTAGTAGAGATGGGGTTTTGTTATGCTGCCCAGGCCAGTCTCGAACTCCTGACCTCAGGTGATCCACCTGGCTTGGCCTCCCAAAGTGCTGGGATTACAAGTGTGAGCCACCGTACCCAGGCCCTCTTTCCCCTTTAAATACCAAAGTCCTCAAAACTCTGGAAAAAAGCACAGGCCACAGACCCTATTGCAGCTTGAGTCTCTTTTTCCTGGCTGTGTCCTCCACCATGGCAAAATAAATCTTTAAATTGATTGAGACCTGTTTCAGGCACTTTTGGTTTACATGGCCCACGGGAGTCTATAGCAGGGATCCTGACCCAGCTGGGAGTCAGGGAGGACTTCCCAGAGGAGGTGACCACCACACGGGGCCCAAAGCTCCAAGAATGTGGGCTCATCTGCACGCTGGGGCTCATCACACGGACCTCCAAGGCAGTTGTGAGCGGCGAGTAAGACACAAGGAAACTTGTAGTATCCTGTGATTTCAGGTGCTCAACATGCTTTAGCCAATCAGGAAACTTCCCCTCTTCCTTCCAAGTCTTGCCTGGTCTGGGAAGAAGTGCAACCCTAAACCAGGCTGCAGCTAACCAGGAGTGACACTACGGGGCAGTCGATAGGACACTATGGCAATTCTATATGGGGCACAGGTCCCAGGCGGTGGACCAGAAGTGGTGGGAGTGTGCATGTCAGGAAAGTGGGGCCGGGCTGGCTGAGGGGGCTGGCAGTTTGGGGAGGTGTCCTGACCACCTCCGGAGTGTGGGAGGGGTGGAGTGGGGCTAAATGCCTTTGTCAATAACACCAAGAACTGGCCGGATGTAGTGGCTCATGCCTGTAATCCCAGCAATTTGGGAGACTGAGGCCGCGAGTTTGCAACCAGCCTGGGCAACATGGCAAGACCCTGTCTCCACAAAAAAAAAAAAAAAAAGAAAAAAAAAGAAAAATTAGCTGGGCATGGTGGTGTGTGCCTGTAATCCCAGATACTTGGGAGGCTGAGGTGGGAGGATTGCTTGAGCCTGGAAGGTCAATGTTGCAGTAAGCCATGATTGCACCACTGCACTCCAGCCTGGGTGACTGAGCTAGATCCTGTTTCAAACAAACAACCAAACAAAAATTAAAAAATAAAAAACAAGCTTGGCACATACTACGTGCAGACACTGTGCAAGGCCCACAATATACCTTGTCTGTGGGATTCTCTAGCTCAGTCAACATCAAGCTCAGGAAGAACACTGATTTTTCTCTGTAGCTGTTCTTGCATTTTCCTACCTCTTTCTTTTTATTTAATTTAGAGTAAAGAGAATTACGTGGTGTTTTTTTTTTGGTAGAGACAGGGTCTTGCTGTCATTCAGGCTGGAGTGCAGTAGCTGGGACTACAGGTGTGGGCTACCACACCCAGCTAATTTTTCCATCTTTTGTAGAGATGGGATCTTGCTATGTTGCCCAGGCTACATTTTTTTAAATCGTGAGTTTTTGAAGGAAATGGAGTAGGGGAGGCTCTGGTGGGAGCTGGATTGGACAAGCCCCTGCTTGAATGCCTGCATACAGTGGGGAAAAGGGGGATCCCCAGGGCCAGGGATGGGGAAAGTCCCTGGCTCATCAGACTGGAAGGCAATCTTGATTCTAATCCCTAATGCTGTGTGGTGTATGGAAAGTCACTCAACCTCTCTGAGCCTGTTTCCACATTCCTCAACTGGGACTCTGGGCCTGCTGGATCTAATCTCACATATCAAAAAGCACTACAGGCTGGGCACAGTGGCTCATGCCTGTCATCCCAGCACTTTGGAAGGCTGAAGTGGGAGGATTGCTTGAGGCCAGGAGTTCAAGACCAGTCTGGGCAACAGAGGGAAACCCTGTTTCTACCAAAAAAAAAGAAAAAATGCTGGGCATGGTGGTGCACACCTGTAGTCCCATCCCAGATCTTCTGGGAACTGTGAGTGCACCAGAGGCAGCTCCTTGGGCACATAAGTGACTCACTGTCTGGGAGGGAACCTGAACCACAGGTGAAGACCGACTCCCCTGTCCCCTGCCGTGTCTGGGGACCTGACACTGGGTTTGTGTCTGTGCTCTAGCCGTGCCCTGCAGGGGAAAGGGCAACATCTCGATCTGAACAGATATTCCTGTTGGGCTCTGAGGTGTGCAGGCTGGCACCAGTCTTGCCCGACAGGAATCGTGGCCCCTGCTGCAACCGAGACAGCTCGCCCACGCACCCTGGTTAGCCCCGAGGGAGAATGCTAAGATCCTTGCTAACCCAGATGGCCCAGCCAAGCTTTATTTATTTATTTATTTTTTGAGTTGAGATGGTCTGGCTCTGTTGCCCAGGCTGGAGCGCAGTGGAGCAATCTCAGCTCACTGTAACCTCCGCCTCCTGAGCTGAAGCCATCCTCCATCCTCAGCCTCCTGAGTAGCTGGTGCTACAGGTGTGTGCCACTATGTCTGTCTACTTTTTGTGTTATTTGTAGAGACAAGGTCTCACTATGTTGCCCAGGCTGGTCTTCAATTCCTAAGCTCAAGCAATCCACCCACCTTGGCCTTCCAAAGTGCTGAGATACAGGCGTGAGCCATCGTGCCCAGACCAGCTGAGCATCTCGGAGAGCTGCAGGTGGGGTCATGAGTCCTCTTTCCCAACAGAGCCAGGCTCCTGCCACCACCACCAGGTCGCCACCAGGGAGTTCCCCAAGGACTGCTGTGGGCAGTGGTGGCCTCGGCCTCAGGTGGGGCAGGGCAGCTCCAGCATGCCCGGTCACCTTTGAGTCTAATCTGCTCACGGGAAAAACACGGATCAGAGAATCGCCTCAGAGAGCTGCTGAGGACACTGCGGGGGCAGGAGCAATACCGGGCCCTGCGAGGCCAGGGTCACAAGCCCAGTGGTCTACCCAAGACTGATTGCCTGGGTTCAAATCCCAGCTCTGCTATCAGCTCGCGACCCTGGGCAAGTCCCTGAACCACTCGATGTCCTCATCTGTAAAGCAGCAATGGGCCGGGCATGCGGTGGCTCATGCCTTTCATCCCAACACTTTGAGAGGCCAATGTGGGTGGATCAGCTGAGGTCAGGAGTTCAAGACCAGCCTGGCCAACATGGTGAAACCTCATCTCTACTACTACTAAAAAAAAATTAGCCGGGCATAGTGGCGGGTGCCTGTAATCCCAGCTACTTGGGAGGCTGAGGCAGGAGAATCACTTGAACCCGGGAGGCGGAGGTTGCAGTGAGCCGAGATGGTGCCACTGCACTCCAGCCTGGGCAACAAGAGCAAAACTCTGTCTCCCCCCAACCCCCCCCAGAAAAGGGGGTTTAGTTTACCGTCCGGAACACCAAGTCAGCAAACCTATTCTCGGGAGGACCTGCCTGAGCTCCCCTGAACCCAGGCTGGCTGTAAAGACACCCACAGTTGCAAACATTTCAGAGTGTTCTCTGTTTGGAAATGTCATAGTTAGGACTCAGTGTGTGTAGGGTTTCACCTTCATGTTTCTGCCCCCAGTGCTGTGCAGAAAGTCCTGCTGAAAGAACCCATCCCCGCAGCAGCGACCTCCTGCCCACTGCCCCTGGACAGTGACACCTTTGGTGGACAGGCCTTCCCTTGACATTTTTCCTGCCCCCTCCTGCTTATTCTGTTCTTCGGTCTCCTCTCTCTCTTTAACGCTGCCTGGACAACTCTCATCTTATCTTTACCAGTCTGCTGTCTGTTAGCCCAAGGAGTAACTGAAATTTGCCAAGGGGGAAAAAAAAGACAACCAAGCTCACTGAATCACAGCCATACTATGTACACAATTTCAAACCAACTGGCTCGGGTGATGCCTGGGCTGGCTCCACGGCTCTCTCCCGGGGCAAAGTGCAAGAGCCCTGGCCAGCCCTGACTCTCCCCGCCTAGTTAGAGGACTTCAGCTCAGACTGACGACCTCACGTTGGTAATTACGACCATTCACAGCAGGGAGATGCAGCCAGTGAAGGGCAAGGGCAGCTTAGAGGGGAGAGACTGTGATTTGTAGCAGAAGCATGGGATAATGGTCCTTCTCTCCCCTCCTGAACCACTTCACAGAGCCCCAACTCCCTGCCAGGCCCGGGCAGAGTTCACGGCTGCAGCGATTGCACCACTGCATTCCAGCCTGGGTGACAGAGCAAGACCCAGTCTCGAAAAAATAAAAAAGGTACATTCAGGTTCAGCTTTTAACCCCTCGTAGGGCCTGTGCACAGGTTTAGCAGGAATTCCATCAGCTCCATTTCATGGATGAGATAACTGAGGCCTGGAGAGAGGAGGGCCAAGCTGCAGCTGGGCAGAGACCTGTGGACCTGTGCCCAGGCCAGTGCTCATGAGCCTGTGGTTCTTCTGCCATCCCAGACCTGCACCTGGACACTGCGTGCAGGAGGGACCCTTAAGGCTTGACCCATTTTGATCCCCCTTTTCCCCACTGTATGCAGGCATTCAAGCAGGGGCTTGTCCAATCCATCCCCTACCACAGCCTGCCCTATCCAATTTCCTTCAAAAACTCATGATTTAAAAAAAAAATGTAGCCTGGGCAACATAGCAAGATCCCATCTCTATAAAAATGGAAAAATTAGCTGGGCATGGTGGCCCACACCTGTAGTCCCAGCTACTGGACTCTAGCCGGAATGACAGCAAGACACTGTCTCTACCAAAAACCCATTTTACAAAGGGAACTGTAGTTTTTTTTTTTTCTTAAGATGGAGTCTCGCTCTGTCGCTCAGGGTGGAGTGTGGTGGCGTGATCTGGGCTCACTGCAACCTCCGCCTCCCAGGTTCCAGCAATTCTCCTGCCTTAGCCTCCTAAGTAGCTGAGACTACCAGCACGAGCCACCACGCTTGGTTAATTTTTGTATTTTTAGTAGAGACGGGGTTTCATCATGTTGGTCAGGCTGGTCTTGAACTCCTGACCTCAGGTGATCCGCCTGCCTCGGTCTCCCAAAGTGCTGGGATTACAGGCATGAGCCACTGCGCCTGGCCTTCTTCCTCTTCCTTTTCAAAAAAAAAATTTTTTTAGAGATGTAGTCTCATTTTGTCACCCATGCAGTAGTGCGATCCTAGCTCACTGCAGCCTTGACCTCATCCTCCTGCCGCAGTCTCCTGAGTACATGGGCCTACAGGTGCATACCACCACGTCTGGCTAATTTTAAAATTTTTGTAGAGACAGGATCTTGCTATGTTGCCCAGGTTGATCTCAAACTCCTGGCTTCAAGCAGTTCTTCCACCTCAGCCTCCCAAAGTGTTGGAATTACAGGGGCGAGTCACCAGGCTGGGCCTTAAACTTTTTAACAGATCTATGCTTCTCCTCCTCTGCTTTTTTTTTTTTTTTTTGAGACAGGATCTCGCTCTGTTGCCCAGGCTGGAGTGCAGTGGCATGATTTCAGCTCACTGCAACCTCTGCCTCCTGGGCTGAAGCGATCCTCCCGCCTCAGCCTCTTGAGTAGCAAGCATGCCACCATGCCTGGCTAATTTTTTTGTATTTTTAGTAGAGATGGGGTCTTGCCATGTTGTCCAGGCTGGTCTCAAACTCCTGAGCTCAAGGGATCCTCCTGTCGTGGCCTGCCACAGTGCTGGGTTTACAGGCATGAGCCATCGTGCCCGGCTATAAGTGTTAATTGCATTCTTAGTAACAGCAAAACAATGGAAGCAGCCCAATCCCCAAGGAGAGGAGAGAGAGGAATTGCATCATGGTAAAATTCCACTCAATGGAAGATTATAGAGCCATGAGAACTAAGAGGCTACAGCTACACACTTCAGCATTATGTCAACCAAAGCTAAGTGGAAAGCAGCAAGTCCCAGACTCTATTCAATAACACGCCTTTGTCATAAAAGTAAAATTATAGGCTGGGCGCGGTGGCTCATGCCTGTAATCCCAGCATTTTGGGAGGCTGAGGCGGGTGGATCATGAGGTCAGGAGATGGAGACCATCCTGGCTAACACAGTGAAACCCCGTCTCTACAAAAAATTAGCTGGGCGTGGTGGCGGGCACCTATAGTCCCAGCTACTAGGAAGGCTGAGTGAGGCAGGAGAATCACTTGAACCCGGGAGGTGGAGGTTGCAGTGAGCCAAGATCACACTACTTCACTCCAGCTTGGGCGACAGAGCGAGACTCCATCTCAAAAAAAAGAAAGTAAAATTATAAGCAAAATGAAATAATTTTTGTTTAGGCAAACATTACATGCAATAAAATAATTTTTAAAAAATTAACCCGTGAGCCTGGCGTGGTGGCTCACACCTATAATCTCAGCACTTTGGGAGGCCGAGGCAGGAGGATCACTTGAGGGCAGGAGTTGGAGACCAGCCTTGGGTAACATAGAGAGACTCTGTCTACAAAAAATTTAAAAGTAGCTGGTGCAGTGGCACCCAGCTATAGTCCCAGCTACTCGGGAGGCTGATGCGGGAGGATTGTTTGAGCCCAGGAGTTGGAGGCTACAGTGAGCTATGTGATAGTGTCACTGCACTCCAGCCTATCTCTGCAAAAGTAAAAAATAAAATATGAGCTGGACATGGTAGCACGTGTACTTGTAGTCCTAGCCACTCGAGGGGCTGAGGTGGTAAGGATGGTTTGAGCCTAGAAGGTCCAGGCTGCAGTAAGCTATGACTGTGCCACTGCACTCCTGCCTGGGCAAGAGGGAGACTGTCTTAAAAAAAAAAAAAATTAAAAAAGAAATCAACCAGTGAAAAATGATTATATCATGGAGGAGAACAGGCATAGAAGACAGTTTTGGAAATTTGAATAAAGACCATGTATTAGATGACAGGGAATTATTAAGTTGTATAAGTATGATGATGCTATTGTGAGTATGTAAGATAACAGTGTTTTCTTAGGAGATGTGCATTGAAACATTTAGGCACGAAGAGTCAAGATGTTTGCACCTTACTTCAAATAGAGAAAAAGAAAGAGAAATTATGTGTGTGTGCGTGTGTGTGAGAGAGAGAAAGCAGGGAAAATTGGCAATATGCTAAGAATTACTGAACCCAGCTGGGCGCGGTGGCTCACGCCTGTAATCCCACCACTTTGGGAGGCTGAGGCGGGTGGATCGCTTGAGGCCAGGAGTTCAAGACCAGTCTGGCCAACATGGCGAAATCCCGTCTCTACTAAAAATACAAAAAATTAGCTGGGATAGGTGGTGCGCGCTTGTAGTCACAGCTACTCAGGAGGCTGAGGCAGGAGAATTGCTTGAACTCAGGAGGCAGAGCTTGCAGTGAGCTGAGATTGCGCCACTGCACTCCAGCCTGGGCGACAGGGCAAGACTCCATCTCAAAACAAACAAACAAACAAACAAACAAAATGCCCAACCCATCACGGGCACTTGGTAACTCAGAGAATCCGAGCTCTTCTGTGCCAGGCACTGCTCTTTGATCTTTGCATGGATTCATTCATTTAATCCTTAAAACAGGGGGCCGTGCTCAGTGGCTCACACCTGTAATCCCAGCACTTTGGAAGGCCAAAGTGGGCAGATCACTTGAGGTCAGGAGTTTGAGACCAGCCTGGGCAACATGGTGAAACCCTGTCTCTACTACAAATACAAAAATTAGCCGGGCATGTTGGCACATGCCTGTAATCCCAGCTACTCAGGAAGCTGAGGCAGGAGAATTGCTTGAACCTGGAAGGCGGAGGTTGCAGTGAGCTGAGATCGCGCCACTGCACTCCAGCCTGAAGACTCTGTCTCAAAAAAAAAAAAAAAAAAAAGACAAGGAAATAGATTTTCCCCTAGAGCCTCCAGAAGGATCAGCCCTGCTGACATTTTTTTTTTTCTTTTCTTGTAGCCCAGGCTGGAGTGCAATGGCACGATCTCAGCTCACTGCAAACTCCGCCTCCTGGGTTCAAGGGATTCTCTTGCCTCAGCCTCCCGAGTAGCTGGGATTACAAGTGCGCACCACCACACCTGGCTAATTTTTGTATTTTTAGTAGAGATGGGGTTTTACCACGTTGGCCAGGCTGGTCTCGAACTCCTGATCTCAAGTGATTCGCCCGCCTCAGCCTCCCGAAGTGCTAGGATTACAGTCGTGAGCCACTGCACCTGGCCCCTGACACCTTGACATTAGCCTTGGAAGACTCATTTCAGACTTCTGACCTCCAAAACTGTAAGGCAATAAATTTGTGTTGTTTTAAGCCACTACGTTTAGGTAATTTATTTATTTTTTTGAGACAGGGTCTCACTCTGTTTCCCACGCTGGAGTTCAGTGGCACAATCGTGGCTCACTGCAGCCTGACCTCCTGAGCTCAAGTCATCCTCCCACCTCAGCCTCCCTAGTAGCTGGGACCACAGGTGTGCACTACGTGCAGCTATTTTTTTTTTTTTTAGAGCTGGGGTCTTGCTATGTTGCCCAGGCTTGTCTCGAACTCCTGGGCTCAAGTGACCCTTCTGTCTCAGCCTTCCAGAGTGATGGCGTGAGCCACTGCACCCGGCCTGTTTTAAGGCTTGAAATACCAGTTATAAATTCATGATTCCCCAAATCATATCTCAAGCCTGGACTGCTCCCCTGAGCCCCAACTTGCTTCCAACTTTGACTGGATGAGACCCCAGATTGAACACGCCTGATCCGCCACCTCCTGCCCCACCAGCTTCTCCTGCATCTTCCCTGTCTCCACCCACAGCACCTCCGTCCTTCCCCAAGTTCAGCCTGAACCTCCGAAGTCAAAGTCAGCTCCTCATTTTCTCACAGCTTATATCAGCACATTCTGTTGGCTTCAGCCAACTCACCTAAGAGTGGGTGACTCACCACCCCACTGCCGCCACAGGCGTCACCTGGATTATTACAACCTCCTTATGTCTCTCCACCCTTGTCTGTCCTCAAGCCAGCAACCAGAGGGATTCTGTTAAAACAAGCTGGATCCTGTTACCCTCTGCTCAGAACTGCACCGACTCTAAGCTCACTCTGAGCAAAAGTCAAAATCCTTATCTGGCCATGTACCATCTTCCCTGTCCATCTCCATCTCATCTCTCACTTCCCCTGACCTTCCTCCGATACCTTGGCAGGTGACCTCAGGGGCTTTGCAGCTGCTGTTCTCTCTGCCTGCAATGCTGTTCCCTGCTGCCCCTTCAGGCCTTTAAAACTAAGGCCTCCTTCTGGTCATCACCTAAATAATGTTGCAATCTCCTAAAAATAAATACAATTGCTCCCATGGTTTACGCTTTGCAGATTTTCTGTTTATCCCTCCGCCCCACCATGTAAGCTCCGTGAGGCTGGGTTTTTTTGTTTTTCGTATTTTGAGACGGAGTTTCGCTCTTGTTGCCCAAGCTGGAGTGCAATGGTGCAATCTCGGCTCACTGCAACTTCCGCCTCCCGGGTTCAAGCGATTCTCCTGCCTCAGCCTCCCAAGTAGCTGGGATTATAGGTGTGTGTCATGATGCTGGGCTAATTTTTTGTATTTTTAGTAGAAACGGAGTTTCACCATATTAGCCAGGCTGGTCTCGAACTCCTGACCTTAGGTGATCCGCCCACCTCAGCCTCCCAAAGTGCTGGGATTACAGACGTGAACCACTGCACTCAGCCAGGTTTTTTTTTTTTTTTTTTTAATCAGTGTTGATTAAAAGTCCAGCATAGGCCGGGCACGGTGGCTCACATCTGTAATCCCAGTACTTTGGAAGTTAGAGGTGTGTGGATTACTTGAGCCCAGGAGTTCCAGACCAGCCTGGGAAACATGGCAAAACCCCGTCTCTACAAAAAAATACAAAAATTAGCCTGGCACGGTGGTGCACGCCTCCAGTCCCAGCTACTTGGGAGGCTGAGGCAGGAGGATCACTTGAGCTTAGGGAGGTCGAGGATGCAGTGAGCCGTGATCGTGCTACTGCACTCCAGCCTGAGTGACAGAGAGAGACCCTGCCTTAAAATAAATAAATAAATAAATAAAAATTCCAGTATCTAGGCCCGGTGTAGTGGCTCACGCCTGTAATCCCAGCACTTTGGGAAACCAAGGCGGTGAGATCCCTTGAAGCCAGGAGTTCTAGACCAGCCTGGGCAATGAAGCAAGATGCTGTCCTACAAAAATATTAAATAAGAATAATGAGGCCGGGCTCAGTGGCTCACACCAGTAATCCCAGCACTTTGGGAGGTCGAGGCAGGTGGATCACCTGAGGTCAGGAGTTCGAGACCAGCCTGGCCAACATGGTGAAATCCAGTCTCTACTAAAAAAAAAAAAAAAAAAAAATTAGCTTGGTGTGGTGGTGCATGCCTGTAATCCCAGCTGCTCAGGAGGCTAAGGCAGGAGAATTGCTTGAACCCGGGAGGCGGAGGTTGCAGTGAGCTGAGATTGCACTGCTGCACTCCAGCCTGGGCAATAAGAGCGCAACTCTGTCTCAAAGACAAAACAAAACAGAAACAAACAAAAAGAATAATGAAATAATAATAAAAGACCAGTATCTGGCACAGTGCTGGCCCCAGTGAGACACCTGGGCCTGTGCACAAATGAGTGACTGCACCTGCGCCCCCAAGGCCTCTGTTGGGGCCACACAAAGTCCGCTGTGGGTGGTGCTGAGCCCTCTCCATGACGCGAAGGTTCTTAGAGGGCTAGGCCTGCATGGCCCCCCACCTCCACCTCCCTCCTCTTTTGTCACCACACCCCTCCCCACAAGGCTGGAAGGATCGGGTACACCCAGTAAACCACATGTGCTGAGCCATGGTTACCGCCCTGCCCCTGCTCTACTTCTATGGCTCAGACACACGCATCAGCTTCTGTTCTGCACAAGGTGCCTGGCGACCACTCGGTGCTGATCTCATTCCAGCCCAAAGGTGCTGGTTGCTCTTGTCAGCTTGGGTGGTCTTCGCTGGGGAAAGGGTTTCTGGGAGGCTTTCTGGGATGTTGCAAAAGACTCTAAAGGCACCCCCAACCCTGCTCCCTTTCGGGTCTGGAAAGCCCGTCTATTTTAAATTTTAATTTTTTTTTTTTTTTTGAGAGAAGGTCTTGCTCTGTTGCCCAGGCTGGTGGGCAGTGGCACGATCACGGCTCACCACAGCCTCAACCTCCTGGGCTCAAGTGAGCCTCTTGCCTTAACCTCCTGAGTAGCTGGGACTACAGGCATGTGCCCTCCTGCCTGGCTCATTTTTTGTCAAGATGGGATTTTGCCATGTTGCCCAGGCTGGTCTCGAACTCCAGGATTGCTCAAGCAATCCGCCTGCCTCAACTTCCCACAGTGCTGGGATGACAAGTGTAAGCAACTGTACCCAGCCTGGAAGCCCGTCTAATAAAGGCTAAAAACCTTGGAGTTCCCTTCCCCGACGTGTGGAAGGTTGGGGGGCAGAATGGTGTTGCAATGACCCCAGCTAAGTCCCCACCAGCCAGAAAAGGGCAGGGTCTCCCCAACATGCCATCATTTCATGGCCCACTCTGCCACTTCAGAAGAAAGGAGGCGTCGGGCCAACTCTGGGCCCGGCAGTAGGGCGTCTCGTCTGCCCACAAAGGCCTCCAAGCCCCGCCCCGCAGATGCCAGCTCTCCCTGGGAAGGCAGAAGGGAGATCATTACTGAACCCTAATTAACAAAGACAAGCAGAGATAATTCAGTGGAGAAACATGTGGCTGGCGCTGGAATTGTGATATCTTTAGAAACTTGAGAAAGGGTGGCTTTATTTTGAGCTTTCAAGAGCAAAAGAGCTCTCAAGAGCTCAAGACAGAGTTGGAAGGGTGGAGAGGGGGTGGGGAAGGCCGAGAGAGGGAGGCAGGGGCCAGAGGGTGTGTGACTGTGTGTGACTGGCGACAAGGAAATGACTCTCAGGTCTTGGGCAGCAGAAGGGAGGATCATGGAGGATGTCCTTGTTCTGTATCACGTCAAAGAAATGGAGACCCAAAGACAGTTAACTCATCCAAGATCAAAGACAGTAAGTTAACTTATCTAAAATCAGAGACAAGCAAGTTAACTTATCCAAGATCAGAGATAGTAAGTTGACTTATCTAGATCAGAGATGGTAAGTTAACTTATCCAAGATCACAGGTAGCAAGTTAACTTATCCAAGATCAGAGATAGCAAGTTAACTTATCCAAGATCAGAGATAGTAGGTTAACTTATCCAAGATCACACAGCTCAGAAGTGATGGTACTTCTTCCTGAGAAGGCAAAAAGGGACCTGTTCCTGTGCCTGCCGCTCTTCAGTCCCTCCCCATGTCCACCCCAGTACCCTCTGCAGAGGTCAGTCCTACACTAGCATCCAGGCCTGGCTCAGGTCATCCTCTCCAGGAAGCCCATCCCACCATAGCACCCACTGGGTGACAGGAGACCCCACAGAAGAGAGAGGCTTAGCAGGAGATCAAAGAGGACAATGACAAGTGGTGCTACTGTATTTGAGGCTTCTGGCTTTTCTCCACTTGTACCCCCTGAAAAGGGATCACAGCCCTCTGTCTGGCAGGCATTTCACCCACAGCTGAGCTTCTCAAAATGGGCCTCAAACAATTCTGGTGGGGGTGAGAGGTGAATGTAAGTGGAATGATCTTCCTCGGTGGCATGTAATTTTTTTTTTTTGAGACAAGGTCTCACTCTGTTGCCCAGGCTGGAGTACAATGACAAAATCATAGCCCACTACAGCCTCCAACTCCCAGGGTCAAGGGATCCTCCCACCTCAGCCTCCTGAGTAGCTGGGACTATAGGCACATGCCACCATGCCCGGCTAATTTTTTATTTTTTGTCGAGACAGGATCTCTTTATGTTTCCCAGGCTGGTTTCGAACTCCTGGATGCAAGTGACCCTCCTGCCTTGGCCTCCCAAAGTGCTGGGATTACAGGCGTGAGCCACTGTGCCCAGCTAGCAGCATGTAATTTGACATAGTTCCTTAAACTGAGATGAAAGTGGAACGTTTACAGAGGAGACGATGTGGGGATGTCCTAGATAAAACTGGAGCCCGCCAAGAGCTTGGCCCCGACCAGTGGGGCTGTACGGGTTCCTCCGCTATGGGGACGTCAGCAGAAGAGCTTACCAGGGCCAGGCCTGAAGGGCCCTGTCCATGCTGCAAAGCCAGGCCTCCCAGGCTGTCCCCGCTCCATCCTGGCCAGTCTCTCTGCCTCACCACCTCCCACTCATGACAGCCCATCCCTCCTTCTCACCTGGTCATGCACTCCAGGGTGGCCCCAGGGGAGGCAGACGTGGCGTGGGCAATTCTTCCCATTTTACAAGTAGGGAAACTGAGGCCCAGGTAGGCAAGCCTGACTTGCTGGAGTCACACAGGAAGTTGGCAGCTCTGCCACATCCCTGGGGTCTGGAGCCCCTGCTCTGGGGAAGGAGAGGTGGGGCGCTGCCTTCCCACAGTCCCCTCAAGCTGGCAGGGACGGCTGTACCCCCAGGGTGAGAGGAGAACTAAAATGAGCGGAAGCTGGCCTGGGTCCGGGGAGAGCCCTCGTGTTTGCCCAAAAGGGAACTGGAGAAGGGTGGCTGGGCCCATACGCAGGGAGGAGCTGTGGGGAGCTGGTGGCGGGGCAGCAAAGAGAAGTGGGTTTGGTGGGTAGAGGGGCTCCTCCTTGGTTTTAGTCCTCCCCACAGCCCCTCCAAAACCGGCAGGGCTCTCCTGTCCCTTTCTCCTCTCCTGCAGCAAGCCCTATAGGAAGCGGCCTCTCTAGAGAGTGGCAGCTCAACCTCTGCTTAAATGCCTCCAGTGACGGGGAGTTCACTACCTTCCAAAGCTTTTAAAAAATGTTAACCACTGCTATTCAAGAACAATTCTAGAATTTTTTTTTGAAAGACAAGGTCTCATTCTGTCTCGCAGGCTAGAGTGCAGTGGTGTGATCACAGCTCACTGCAGCGTTGACTTCCTGGGCTCAAGCGATCCTCCCTCCTCAGCCTCCCGAGTACCTGAGACTACAGATGTGTGCCACCACACTGGCTCAATGTTTTCATTTTTTGTAGAGACAGGGTCTCACTATGTTGCCCAGGCTGGTCTCCTGGCTTCAAGCAATCCTCCTGCCTTGGCCTCCCAAAGTGCTGGGATTACAGGCAATGAGCCACTGTGTCTGGTTTTTTTTTTTTTTTTTTTTTTTTTGAGACAGAGTCTTGCTCTGTCACCCAGGCTGGAGTGCAGTGGTGTGATCTCAGCTCATTGCAATCTCTGCGTCTCAGGTTCAAGCGATTCTCCTGCCTCAAGCTCCCGAGTAGCTGGGATTACAGGCGTCCGCCACCATGCCTGGCTAATTTTTGTATTTTTTGGTGGAGACAGGGTCTCACCATGTTGGCCAGGTTGGTTTTGAACTCCCGACCTCAGGTGATCTACCCGCCTCAGCCTCCCAAAGTCCTGGGATTACAGGCTGAGCCACCGCGCCCGGCCCTGCTATTGCTTCTGAGGTTTGAAAACCGCTGCCTCAATGCTCCTGACTCAGCTCTTCTTACCCAAAGGTTCCCCCACCTCGTCTACTCTGTTCCTGCACACTCGCCCTTTCCTCCGACGCCCCGGGCAGGTGTCTCTCTGCCAGCTCCACGCTTCTGAGAGGCCCCCAGCCTGCCTGCCACCCTGCCTGCACTAAATACCACTCAGGTTTCACTATGGGCCCCTGGATGTGTCTCACAAGCCCACAGACCCAGCCTTAGAGACGAGCACCACCATCACCCTTCTGGAACCTTCCGCCCTCTTCACACCCTGCTGCTGCCTCTAGATCCTAACCCCATCCATCGTGGGGCCCAGCTGCCCACTGCCTGGGTTCAGACCTTCTCAACACTCCCTGGCTTCTCTGCCCTAGTTTTGCCTTCTCTAATCCACCCTTGGTGGGTGGAAATATGGTTACCATGGTAACCTGAAGACAGCGCAAATCTGATCGTATCATTACAATGACTGGAAAAACTGCCAGTGCCACAAAATAAAGCTCAAGTTACTAGCTTTGCAGGCTAGGCCCTTTACCATTCCGGCAGCATTTTTGGGGGCTATTCTCCATCCCCCACTCACTGCACAACCCCACCTGGCCACCCCAGGCTCAGGCCGCAGAACAGCATAGACCAGGGAGTGGCTTTGGCCTCATGCTAACTACCTGATTTTTGTCTGTTTCAGGCTGTTTGCTCAGTTACAAAATGGGAAGGAAGGACAACAGCACCCACCTCACAGGCTAAGCGTCTAAGAGGCTGTGTGTGAAAAGCCCACAGCACAGGGTCTGGCACGCGTGGACGTGCGGGATGGGAGGAGGGGATTTCCCAGCTCCTAATCTCTGCAGGGACTGGCCCCTGGCCTAGGGAACACCAGCTCCCCAGGGAGGGGGAGCTTTCCCTGACCCCCCGATGTGTGGCAGGCAGAGGAGAGTGAGCTACTTCTGGGAGGGGAGTTGGGGGAAAGGGCAAGTTAGTCTTTACTGAGGGTGGCAGTGAGCTGGCATTTTGGTCTCACCTCAGCTGCAGAAACCCACCCTGCTCCCGTCTTATTTCCTGGGGATTTCAGCTGTGTGCAGGCACAGATGCGTCATCCAAGTGCCCCACACGTACCTTGACCTCTTCTCCTCCCTCTGGCCAGTCCTGAACCTCTTGGTGATCCATGGCGGCACCTCTGTGTCCTACATCCTTCTCTGGCCATCTCCTTCCCTCCTTCCAGCCCTCCCTCTAGAAACCTGACCCCAACTGTCCTTCATCCCCATGGGGACATTTAGTCCACTGACTCATCACCCTCCCCTGTCCCTCCCTGAGAGAAGGAGCAGGCAGAGAGGAGCTTGCATGAGCCTTCAGCAACCCTCTTCCACCCATCCTGTTTCTTTCTTTTTCTTCTTCTTATTTTTTTTTGAGACGGAGTCTCGCTCCGTCGCCCAGGCTGGAGTGCAGTGGCACAATCTCGGCTCACTGCAAGCTCCGCCTCCCAGGTTCATGCCATTCTCCTGACTCAGCCTCCCAAGTAGCTGGGACTACAGGTGCCAGCCATCACGCCCAGCTAATTTTTTGTATTTTTAGTAGAGACAGGGTTTCACTGTGTTAGCCAGGATGGTCTTGATCTCCTGACCTTGTGATCTGCCCGCCTGGGCCTCCCAAAGTGCTGGGATTATAGGCGTGAGCCACCACGCCCGGCCCTTTCTCCTTTTTTTTTTTTTTAAATAGAGATGCAGTCTTGCTATGTGGCTGGTCTCAAACTCCTGGGCTCAAGTGATCCTCCTGCCTCGGCCTCCCAAAGTGCTGGATTACAGGCGTGAGCCACCATACCCGGCTCCATTCCCTTTCTAAGCAGGGTGCTCCTTTTCTTGCCATTCCCCCCATCCTCCTTCCTCTCCCCCAGCTCACTTCCCTCTCTACTGAATCTGCTGAAGATCATGCAGCTGCTGTTCCTACCTCTAAAACCCTCTCTTGGCTGGGTGTGGTGGGTCATATATGTAATCCCAGCACTTTGGGAGGCTGAGGCGGGTGGATCATTTGAGGTCAGGAGTTTGACACTGGCTTGGCCAACATGGTGAAACCCCATCTCTACTAAAAAATACAAAAAATAGTCGGGCGTGATAGCACGTGCCTGTAATCCCAGCTACTCGGGAGGCTGAGGCAGGAGAATCACTTGAACCCGGGAGGCAGAGGTTGCAGTGAGCCGAGATCACTCCACTGCACTCCAGCCTGGGCAATAGAGCGAGACTCTGTCCCCTCCCTCCACCAAAAAAATAAAGCCCTCTCTGCAGCCATTCCACTCTCAACTCTTGTTCATTCTCTCCTGCCCTCTAAAAGGTGATCCTTTTAGACCTGACCCCCCCGATGTGTGGCAGGAAGACGAGAGCAAGCTACTTCTGGGAGGGGAGTTGGGGGAAAGGGCAAGTTAGTCTTTACTGAGGGTGGCAGTGAGCTGGCACTTTGGTGCTTGGTCCTTGGCAGATTCAATCACTTGCCTTTCTCATTGTCTCCTGAGCCCACTATTCCACTCTGGTCCCCACCACTTCCCCCAAAATTGCTCTGAACCATCCCACTGCAACCTGTTGCTTAGGACCTCCGTCTACTCTCAGGCATTAGGACTGACCTCCCAGCAGAGGCTGGTGCAACCAATCACCCCCTTTAGTAAGTTTCTCCCTGGGCTTCACCTGCGGGCTTTCCACCTCTCTCTCCTTTTTTTTTTCTTTTTTATTTTTGAGACAGGGTCTCGCTGTGTCGCCGGGTTGGAGTGCTGTGTTGCAATCTCAGTTCATTGCAACCTCTGCCTCCCTGGTTCAAGCGATTCTCCTGCCTCAGGCTCCCAAGTAGCTGGGATTACAGGCACGTGCCACCATGCCCAGCGAATTTTTGTATTTTTAGTAGAGACGGGGTTTCACCATGCTGGCCAGGATGGTCTTGATCTCCTGACCTTGTGATCCGCCTGCCTCAGCCTCCCAAAGTGCTAGGATTACAGGCGTGAGCCACTGCGCCTGGCCCTCCATACATTTTTGTTGTACAAATAAATGAACCCAAAGGATTAACTACAAGCCTAAAGGTTTACACAGGCAGGACCAGTGTAATAGCTGCTGGTAGCCAGGAGGGGACAGCAAAGAGCCACCGTGTGTGGATGAGACCAGAGGGGTGGTGGGAAAGAGGGCGTGGCTGCAACCCACTTCAGGGACACACAACAAGCCCTAGGCTAGTGGTAGAGCCTGCCCTGGGTTCCGAAATATAATAAAATGGTAAAGACTTAGGTTCAAATCTCTGCCACACTGCTGTGTGACCTTGAGAAAGCTGCTTAATCTCTCTGAGCCTCAGTCCCCTCCAATAAGGCCAGCTACTTGGGGAGATGATGTGGTAACGTGAGTGGGCTTTGTAACCGGCAAATCGTAAGTGTGACGTGGTCAGGCGTGGTGGCTCACACCTGTAATCCCAGCACTTTGGGAAGCCGAGGCGGGTGGATCGCCTGAGGTCAGGAGTTCGAGACCAGCCTGGCCAACATGGCAAAACCCCGTCTCTACTAAAATAGGAAAATTAGCCTGGCATGGTGGCGGGCACCTGTAATCCCAGCTACTTGGGAGGCTGAGGCAGGAAAATTGCTTGAACTCGGGAGGCGGAGGTTACGGTGAGTTGAGATCACGCGACTGCAGTCCAGCCTGGGGGACAGAGCGAGACTCCGTCTCAAAAAAAAGTGTGACGTGAGTGTTAGGTGTCTGTGGTGTGAGGGGCTGCTCAAATGTCCATAATTGGGGGACAGGGTAGTTACATAACCATGATACAGCCTGAAGAGGGAACAGAGCTTTTTAAAGACATGGGAACATGTTTATGTTTTAAGGTTAAATGTGTAAATTTATAGAAAGAAGAACAGTGAGATGTAAAATTAATAAGCTTGGGGGGAAATCTGGAAGAAATGTATCATCATAAAAATGAACAGCCATCTGGGTTGTTAGATTTCTGTATTTTCCAAATTTCTACCATGGGAATATATTTGCATTTCTCTTTAGGGTGTGTGTGTGTGTGTGTGTGTGTTTGTGTGTCTTTTAGAGAGAGGGTCTTACTCTGTCACTCAGGTTGAAGTGAGGTGATGTGAGCTTTGTGATCATAGCTCGCTGCAGCCTCAAACTCCTGGGCTCAAGTGACCCTCCTGCCTCAGCCTCCTGGGTAGCTGGGACTACAGGCAAGTGCCACCACCCACCACCATGCCCAGCTAATTAAAAAAAATTTTTTTTGTAGAGATGGGTTCTCACTATGCTGCCCAGGCTGATCTCCAACTCCTGGCTTCAAGCAATCCTCCTGCATTGGCCTCCCAAAGCGCTGGGATTACAGGCATGAGCCACCATGCCCGACCCCCTTTAGGTTTTTATGACCTACTAGAATGTTCTTCGGATGGAATATTACAGCAGCTACCTGGGTAGAGGGTTTCTCCCGCCTTAGTCACCACCGCTTCTTCCCAGCATATCCTGAACAGCCCCCATTAGCTGTCCTGGGTTTTCTTTTTTCTTTCTTTTTTTGTGACCGGGTTGTGCTCTGTTGCCCAAGCTGGAGTGCAATGGCGCGATCTTGGCTCACTGCAACCTCTGCCTCCCAGGTTCAAGTGATTCTCCTGCCTTAGCCTCCCAAGTTGCTGGGATTACAGGCGTGCACCACCATGCCTGGCTAATTTTTGTATTTTTAGTAGAGTTGGGGTTTCACCATGTTGCCCAGGCTGGTCTCGAACTCCTGACTTTACGTGATCCACCCACCTTGGCCTCCCAAAGTGCTGGGATTACAGGCATGAGCCACTGCGCCTGGCAGTCTCCCTAATTTAATTCAGTGCAGCTGCAGGCAGGTGGGTGTGGCCTGGCTGGGCAGTATAGAGCTACCAGCTACCAATGGCGTTCAGCCCCCAGGGTCGAGCGTGGGTTGTCTCAGCCCCTTGCGGGCAGGGCTGGAGTTCCTTCTGGTATGAGTTCGGGGACCCAGTCCCCCCATCCCTCTGCAACCCGAGGCCCCCCACCAGGTCCCCTCCAGTTCAGTCTGGTGCCTTCTAGCACCCCTGGCCCCCAGAAACCCCTGGCCCACAGCTCCCTTGACCTGAGGCCTGAAATTCACCCACTGCCCTCTGAGGCTTGGTCCAAGTCCAAGTATGCCTTCCTCTCAAGCCAGACGCCTGCCCGCCACTCAGCATGTCAGAGCAGGCAGGGCCTCTAGATTTTAGTGGGGAAACTGAGGCACTGAAGGCAAATGTGATGTCCCCAGCTGGGAAAACATTAAAGACATTCTGGGCTTATCTCTCTCTCTCTCTTTTTAGAGACAAGACCTCACTCTGTCACACACACTGGAATTATGGCTCCCTGCAGCCTCCAACTCCTAGGCTCGAGGGATCCTCCCGCCTCAGCCTCCCGAGTAGCTGGGAATACAGTTGTTCGTCCCCACCATGTCTGGCTAATTTAAAAAAATGTCTTTGTAGGATGGGATCTTGCTGTGTTGCCCAGGCTGGTCTCAAACTCCTGGGCTCAAGTGATTTTCCCATCTTGGCCTCCCAAAATGCTGGGATTATAGGTATAAGCCACCACGTCTGGCCTGAGTCATCTCTTTTGACCCAGAACAAAACCAGTCCAGGAGTGGCTGTACTCTCACCCTACACTGGGGAGGCTCACAGCTCTAGGGTGCAGTGGGGCTCTTGCAATTTAATGACTGATTCATCTTCAAAAAAGCACAATCTCAGCCAGGTGCGGTGGCTCACGCCTGTAATCCCAACACTCTGGGAGGCTGAGGCGGGCTGATCACCTGAGGTCAGAAGTTTGAGATCAGCCTGGCCAACATGGTGAAACCCCGTCTCTACTCAAAATACAAAAATTAGCTGAGTGCCATGGTGCACACCTGTAATTCCAGCTACTAAGGAGGCTGAGGCAGGCGAATCGCTTGAACTCGGGAGGTGGAGGTTGCAGTGAGCCAAGATCGTGCCATTGCACTCCAGCCTGGGCAACAAGAAGAGAAACTCCATCTTAAAACAAAAAAACAAAACAAAACAAAAACAAAAAAGCACAATCTCTTTCAGAATTTTTACCTTCTCGAGGTGGTTCTGTTAGGAAAGGCTTCCATGGGAACCTTCAATAAGTGACCTAAAAAAATCTCAGAGCCATTCTTTTTATTTTTATTTTTTTCAGATGGCGTCATGCTCTGTCACCCAGGCTGGAGTGCAGTTGCACAATCTCAGCTCACTGCAACCTCCACCTCCTGGGCTCAAGCCATCCTCCTGCTTCGGCCTCCTGAGTAGCTGAGACTACAGGTGGGTGCCACCGTGCCTGGCTAATTTTTAATTTTTTTGTAGAGACGGGGTCTTGTTACGTTGCCCAGGCTGGACTCAAACTCTTGGCCGCAAGTGATCCTCCTACCTTGGCCTCCCAAAGTGCTAGGATTACAGGGGTGAACCACTGTTCCTGGTTTAGAGCCATTCTTTTTTTTTTTTTTCTGAGACGGAGTTTCACTCTTGTTGCCCAGGCTGGAGTGCAACGGCGTGATCTTGGCTCACTGCAACCTCCGCCTTCCAGTTTCAAGCGATTCTCCTGCCTCAGCCTCCCGAGTAGCTGGGATTAGAGGCACCCGCCACCATGCCCAGCTAATTTTTTATTTTTAGTAGAGACGGGGTTTCACCATGTTGGCCAGGCTGGTCTCGAACTCCTGACCTCGTGATCTGCCTACTTCGGCCTCCCAAAGTGCTGGAATTACAGGCGTGAGCCACAGCACCAGGCCCTAGAGCCATTCTTAACAGGGTTTGTCCCCCTGGAAAGTTCCCGAAGCCTCACCCTCCTGGGAATTCCCTGCTGGGTGCCACAGTCATCTCTTCACCACTCGGTTTTCACTCTCCCATCTTTGCACCGAGATCCCACTGTTAGGCCTTTTTCAAGCACGGACCTTCTCATGCTCAGTCTCTCTGCGGTGTGGAAGTGTCTACTGAGTGGGCCTCACAGAAGGTTCCAGGCCCTAGTGCAAGCTCAAGGGAAACGATGATCCAAAATGGACTCAGATAAAGTTTCTGCCACTCTGCATTAGGGGCTTTTGGTAGGAGTCCAGTTCAATTTTAGAAAAATAAAAATACATGTCTCGCACTTCTGAGTTTGCAGACTAAGGTCCATTCTGTATTTGCAAACGAGGACAAAAAGAAAGGCGGCTGAGCGCGGTGGCTCACGCCTGTAATCCCAGCACTTTGGGAGGTCAAGATGGGCGGATCACTTGAGGCTGGCCAGGAGTTCGAGACCAGCCTGGTCAACCAGCCTGGACTTTCACCGTGTTAGGGTGCCTACAAATACAAAAATTTAGCTGGATGCTGTGGCACACGCCTATAATCTCAGCTACTCAGGAGGCTGAGGCAGGAGAATCATTTGAACCTGGGAGGCGGAGGTTACAGTGAACCAAGATCACACCATTGCACTCTAGCCTGGGCAACAAGAGCTAAACTCCATCTCAAAAAAAAAAAAAAAAAAAAAAAAAAGAGGGCAATTGGTGGAAAATAGTCCTCCCAGCTAACCTAGCACTGCCCATCTTTTCCCATATTCAGATCACATGGCGAGGCAGGTGTGCTTGTCCATCTTAGCGGTAAGGAAGTGAAGGCTCAGATTCCCACGGCTAGTCAGGTGGGTACAGGGACTTGAACGAGGCGGCGCTTTCCCATGGCCCACATGCTGCCTAGGACCCTGAAGGCTGACTCCTGGGCACTGTCCCCAGCCACCTGCCTCTCTGCAACTATCTGCCACCCCTCCACCTGCCCTGGGACACCTGCCTCCAGATGAAGGGGTCTGCTATTTCCCCTGCCTCCCCCAGCAGACCCCAGCTTCCACTCCGATTCACCCTGGAACTGCCAGTGCTGGCCCAGGCCAGGCTTTGGGAACTGTGTGAGGGAGAGTTTGAGAAAAGCCCATTCTGGTGCAGGAGTAGCACTCAGTGACCTCTGGTGAACCCTCAGAGACTCCCAGGAGCCTGGACGTGTTCCCAGCCCAGCATGACTAGTGGCATGAGTAAGTGTGGAGCTGGTTCTCCAGGTGGATACCTGGCTTGGGTGCCAATGCCTGGAAAGGGCATGGCCCTATCCCTGAGGGCTGAGGCCACGGCCACCTGCTAGCCCTGGGACACAGAGTATTAATACATCACTCACACCGAGCCTCACTCTCCCCCTCTGTAAGGTGGGCTCTAGCGTCAACCTCCTAGCTATGAAGACTAAATAAGATGCCTCCTCTGTCTGCACTCTGCTGTAACCCTAGTTCCTAGAATACCGCCTTGTCCCAGCAGGACCTCCCGAAATATGTGTGAAAGGCACCCGCATAAAGCACCAGTGCAGGGCCAGAAACCCAGTGACCTCTCAGCCGGGTGTCCACTGGAGCCACACTCACTGCACTGTGCTGCTGCAGCTTCCACTGTCTCCACCTTTCCAACATCATCTGACCACTCTGCCCCTCCGAGAGCTCCGGAAACACACTTCTGGCATCCAGTGACCCCCCAACCCCTGCTGTTCACCCCGCCAAACCCACCCTCCTCTCTGCCTCTCAAAGTCCCATCTTCCCCTGAGGCCCAAGCAGGGCCATCCTTACTCCAGGAAACCCTCTCCAACTACCCCTCACCCTCCTGATCCCCCTTCTGGGGGTTCCCGTGGCCTGTCAGCAGCCACCACATCACTGTACCCTAAGTTCTTTTTTTTGAGACAGTCTCGTCCCGTCGCCCAAGGTGGAGTGCAGTCACGCGATCTCAGCTCACTGCAACCTCTGCCTCCCGGGTTCAAGTGATTCTCCTGCCTCAGCCTCCCAAGTAGCTGGGATTACAGGTGTGTGCCACCACACCTGGCTAATTTTGGGATTTTAAATAGACATGGGGTTTCACCATGTTGGTCAGGCTGATCTCAAACTCCTGACCTCAAGTGATCCTCCTGCCTTGGCTTCCCAAAGTGCTGGGATTACAGGTGTGAGCCACCGTGCCTGGCCCGCCCTGGAGGCTCTGGCCAGCCCTTAGTGCTCGCCAAGTGGCATGTCGCCCCGCAGGGACAGCCCCTGCAAATCTGGGTTTGGGATCACCCCGCAGGGACAGCCCCTGGAAATCTGGGTTTGGGAGGCCAGGACACAGTCCATGGTGGAGACAGAAGTGGATGGGTGCCTTAAAAAGGGTCAGGAGGTCGGGTGTGGTGGCTCATGCCTGTAATCCCAGCACTTTGGGAGGCCGAGGCAGGAGGATCACTTGAGGCCAGGAGTTTGAGACCAGCCTAGCCAATATGGTGAAACCCAGCTCTACTAAAAACACAAAAATTTAAGGCAGGGTAGGCGCCACCCACATCTTACCAACATGCTTGTGGTCCCCATGCAGACACCCCTCCTTCTGCGGTTAGGAACCCACTCGCCTCCAACCTCACCTATTCACTGAGGTCGACCAGACCCCCTTTATCAGGAGGAGCAGGTGCACTGACCCGGCCTGGCCCCTCCCTCCTGAACCCAGACTGGGTAAAACTCAGAAGTCACTGACGCCACCACCCCTTTCTCTGCCCCAGGATCTGGGGCCACATTCAAGCTTAGCATTCCTCCATCTACCTGGGGCAGGCGCCCAGGTAAGGTGGCTAAACAGAAGGGCAGAGGCCTAGGCCGGGCGCAGTGGCTCACGCCTGTAATCCCAATGCTTTGGGAGGCCGAGGTGGGTGGATCACTTGAGGTCAGGAGTTTGAGACCAGCCCTGGCCAACATGGTGAAACCCCGTCTCTACCAAAAATACAAAAAATAGCCAGGTATGGTGACAATTGCCTGTAATCCCAGCTACTCAGGAGTCTGAGGCAGGAGAATTGCTTGAACCCAGGAGGTGGAGGTTGCAGTGAACCGAGATGAAGCCACTGCACTCCAGCCTGGGTGACAGAGAAGGACTGTGCCTCAGAAAAAAAAAAAAAGAAAGGCAGGGGCCTGGCTTCTGTTCCCAGACCCCAGAACCTGCGCCCCACAGCAGGCTTAGCTCCAGTCCCCAGCACCATGATCGGGCCCTATTCCCAGTGCCCCCTCCACAGCCAGTGCCTCTTACCAGGCTTTGGGATGAGTCCTTGGAAAGGCCTAGAAGAGAAACAGAGGCAGGGGTGTCATGGGGAGGGCCTGGGGGATGAGGAAGACACCCCTGGGATTCAGTGGCCTCGGTCTCCCCTGGGAGCACCCCAGACCTACAGCAGCAGAATCTGCATTTTAACAAGCTGCCCTGGGGCTCTGTGTGTGCGGGACACTGAGACAATGTGGCAGGGTGCTGGCATTGGCAGTGTCACTCTGCAGGACGCAGACCTGGGCCTTGTGCAGGCTTTGCCCTGGCTGGCCCCGGGACCTTGGGCAAATCCCTCTGATGGGGGCTGAATACCTTTCCCGGGGGCTGGGGGTGCAGTGAGCGGGTGTTGCTGAACAGGTTGAAGATGCCCTCAAAGGCTGCTCTTGCCATGGGGGGGTGACCAGTCCCACTTCTGAAGGGCTCCCTGCACTTGGGCTGGCCTGCAGTCCCTCTCCAACCACCCCCAGGACCCAGGATGGTGCCAGGAGAGCCACCTTGTCCAGGGGGGAGGGCAGGACCTAGGGAAAGGCTAAGGATTCGCAGGTGCAAGCTCCCATCTGAGCTAGTCCTGCCTCTTCACCCTCACCCTTCCCGCTGAGTACCTGGTGACTGTGAACTTGATCTTGTCAGCCACAGCAAGAATCCTCTCCAGGTTCTGGGAGCCGAAGGTACAGGGCTTTCGGAACGGGATTCCTGGGGGCAGCCCCTCGATGATCACGGAGCCGGGGTTACTCTTGATCCGCTTGTAGGGGACCTGGACCGGGTACTTGATGCCCAAGGCTTCCCCTGTGGGCGAGAGGCAGGGTCCTGCCCATCAGGAGTGAGAGGCAGCGTGGGGTGTGTGTACATGGGATTGCGGGGTTGTGATGGAAAGACATGCGTGCAGGAGAGTGAATGGTATGAGAAAGCTCTTATGTAGTGTAGCACTGTGGAAAGGTATAGGCATTACAATCTGAGCTGTTTGATCAGAACATAAAAAAAAAGGCCAGCATGGTGGCTTATGCCCATAATCCCAGCATTTTGGGGGACCAAGGCAGGAGGATCTCTTAAGTCTAAGAGTTCGAGATCAGCCTGGGCAACACAGCAAGACCCTGTCTTTACTAAAAATTTCTAAAAACTAGTTGGGCATGGTAGTGCCTGGTGGGGTGTAGTTCCAGCCACTTGGGAGGCTGAGGCAGGAGGATTGCTTGAGCCCAGGAGTTTGAGGCTGTAGTGAACCATGATCACGCCACTGTACTCCAGCATGGGTGACAGAGTGAGACCCTGTCTCAAAAAAAAAAAAAAAAAAAGAAACGAAAGAAAAAGCCACACCAATATGCTCCCATGTCATATGCTCCATTTTTTTTTTTTTTTTTGAGACAGAGTTTCGCTTTTGTTGCCTAGGCTGGAATGCAATGGCACGATCTCAGCTCACTGCAACCTCCCCCTCCCAGGCTCAAGCGATTCTCCTGCTTCAGCTTCCTGAGTAGCTGGGACCACAGGTGTGCACCACTGCACCTGGCTAATTTCTTTTTTGTGTTTTTGGTAGAGATGGGGTTTTGCCATGTTGCCCAGGCTGGCCTCGAACTCCTGAGCTCAAGTGATCCACCCGCCTCAGCCTCCAAAAGTGCTGGGATTACAGGCAGGAGCCACTGCGCCGGGCCCTTGTCTATTAAATTCTGGGTGTAGTTGTTGAAAGTGTATCTCACCTCATTTGTCTGCAAGGCTCGTGAGTACAGGGACTGTGTCTGTTTTATTCACAGCAATATCCCCAGTGCCTGAGACAGTGCCTGGCACATAGTATATGCTCAAGAAATACATGTAAAGGGGTGAATTGTTTCCCCAGAAATGCCCTCGGCTGGAACTGGGAAGCCTCCCACTTCTCTGTGCACAGCAGCTGCGTGTCCCTCCCCGGGGGTTCTGCACTGCTTACCGTATTTCTTATTGAAAAGGTCCTGGACCTGCTCCCTTAGTGTGTTGGCGATGTCGATCCGTGAGAGCCTCGCGTCATAATTTTCTGCAAAGCGCAAAACGATTATGGGTTTGGGCTGTTGAGTGAAAAAGCACTTGGTGACTTTTAAGGAAGATGATTTTCTAATTATGGGGAACTCCTTCTCCGGCAATTAAAGGATCTTTGGAGTGGGCCCCTCAGGTCCTTCAGCACCGACATGTTGATGGAGATGTGTTTTTTTTCAGAAGGACATGCACTGTTGCCACAACAGTGATGAGTTGGAAATTAAGTTAATTGATGACATTTGAAAACCACCAAACCAATAAATAAGCCCCGGAGGGGAGGGACACCATAGAGTACGGAGAGTCCTGTGCCCTGGGCTGGCAGGCAGGGGGCGGGGGCTTCATGAAGTCACTAGGGGGCTGGAGACAAGCGAGGGAATGGAAGCCCAGCTGATCTAGCAGATGGAGGAGGATGGGCAGTCCCCACAGACACAGGGGATGGGCCTGGCAGCTCCCAGTGGAACCTCCACCTCCCTGGCTCAGGCGATTCTCCTGCTTCAGCCTTCTGAGTAGCTGGGACCACAGGCGTGCACCACCGCACCTGGCTAATTTCTTTTTTGTGTTTTTGGTAGAGATGGGGTTTCGCCATGTTGCCCAGGCTGGCCTCGAACCCCCAAGCTCAAGTGATCTGCCTGCCTCAGCCTCCAAAAGTGCTGGGATTACAGGAATGAGCCACCAAGACACCCTCACCCAGAAAGTGTTCATTAAAAACGCCCAAGTGTGACCGGGCGCGGCGGCTCATGCCTGTAACCCCAGCATTTTGGGAAGCTGAGGCAGGAGGATCACCTGAGGGCAGGAGTTGGAAACCAGCCTGGCCAACGTGGTGAAACCCTATCTCTACTAAAAATACAAAAATTAGCCAGGCATGGTGGTGCGTACCTGTAATCCCAGCTACTCAGGAGGCTGAGGCAAGAGAACCCCTTGAACCTGGGAGGTGGAGGTTGTAGTGAGCCAAGATCGCACCACTGCACTCCAGCCTGGGTGACAGAGCAAGACTCTGTCTCAAAAAAAAAAAAAAAAAAAGCTGGGTGCAGTGGTTCATGCCTGTAATCCCAACACTTTGGGAGGCTGAGGTGGGCAGATCATCTGAGGTCAGGAGCTCGAGACCAGCCTGTCCAACATGGTGAAACCCCATCTCTACTAAAAAAATACAAAAATTAGCCGGGTGTGGTGGCACATGCCTATAATCCCAGCTACTTGGGAGCCTGAGGCAGGAGAATTGCTTGAACCCGGGAAGGGGAGGTTGCAGTGGGCTGAGATCACGCCATTGCACTCCAGCCTGGGCAACAAGAGTAAAACTCCATCCAAACAAACAAACAAAGACAAGTGCCAGCATGTGCTGGAGGGATCCCAGACCACCATCTCTCTCTCTCTTTCTTTTTTTTTGAGACAGGGTCTTGCTCTGTCACCCAGGCTGGAGTGCAGTGGCATGATCTCGGCTCACTGCAACCTCCGCCTCCCAGGTTCAAGCGATTCTCCCGCCTTAGCCTCCCTAGTAGCTGGGATCACAGGTGCACGCCACCTCGCCCAACTAATTCTTGTATTTTTTTGGTAGACACGGGGTTTCACCATGTTGGCCAGGCTGGTCTTGAACTCCTGGCCTCAAGTGATCCACCTGCCTCGGCCGCCCAAAGTGCTGGGATTACAGGCGTGAGCCACTGCACTCGGCCCCTGATTTCTTTTCTTAAAAATAGACATAGAGACGGGTTCTATGTTGTCCAGGTTTGTCTCGAGCTCCCAGCCTCAAGCGATCCTCCCACCTTGACCTTCCCAAGTGCTGAGATTACAGGCGTGAGGTGCTGCGTCTGGCTCCTATTCTGATTTCAAAGCACTAAGACCACAGCTGATTGCTGAAAAAGGAGTGGGCGTGTCAGCTACCTCTGGGGGTGGGGCAGGGAGGGGGCAGGCAGGCTTCTGGGCTTCCCCCCACCGTCCACCTGTAGGCACCCCCTCTCCCCTGGAGTCTCTAACACAGAGCTGGCAGGGTACAGCCGGGCCTGGGCTGCCAACCTGGCTTGCCTGGTCCCTTAGGCCCTGAAGTTGGGGGCCAGCTCCTCCCCACTTCCACCCTGGCCCTCCAAACCCAAACCAGGTCAAGGTCCTGGTGCTGGGACAACAGACCTCCCTGTGAGCTCAACCTTACCTTGAAAGCCCTGTCTCTTCAGGCTCTCGTCCACCAGAGGGTCCCCGGAATCCCTCTCTGGGGGCAGGGCAGGGGGAGAGAAGCCAAGTGAGGAGGCAGTTCCTGGGACCCAAGATGGCATCGTTAGGGGAAACCCAATGCGGGGGTGTGGGGAGAATGCCAGGGCCAGGATGGGAGCAGGACAGAGGCAGCAGGAGGAGGGGCTGGTGGCAGAGGCCTGGGGCCCTCCCTTGCCCGCCCACACCATGGCCCACGACCCCGCGCTGGGTACCTTGACTATCCACGATGGGCTCTTTGACTCCCTCAGTGAGCAGCTCGGGCCTGGAAAACACAAGCGGGGCTATCACAGAGGTCCCTCCAAGCATCTCTGGGACTGCTCAGCCCTCCTCTCTGGGCCTCAGTCTGCACATTCCTGCAATGGACCCTTCTGGCTACGCATAGTTCAGGCCTGGAGTCCCTGCCACCCCACATGTGGAATCTGGGGGGCTGCGCTGGGCTTGAAGGATCCAGCTGGGAGTGAGACCCGCCCAGTCCTGAACAGGTCCATCTGATATCTCACTCCTGCTCCAGGGACATTGCACGATTGTCACTGCCTGGGATTGGAGCAGGTGGCCTCAGGGGGCCTCCCGTGGAGCTGGTTTAAAGTGTAGAAACAAGGTCAGGTGCAGTAGCTCATGCCTGTAATCCCAGCATTTTGGGAGGCCGAGGAGGGCAGATCACTTGAGGTCAGGAGTCTGAGACCAGCCTGGCCAACATGGTGAAACCCGTCTCTACTAAAAATACAAAAATTAGCTAGGCGTGGTGGCAGGCGCCTATAATCCCAGCTACTTGGGAGGCTGAGGGAGGGGAATCGCTTGAACCTGGGAGGCAGAGGTTGCAGTGAGCTGAGATAGCACCACTGCACTCCAGCCTGGGTGACAGAGTAAGACTCCGTCTCAAAATGAAAGAAAAGAGTAGAAACAGTCAGGGCCCACTACGAAGCAAGAACTCCAAGCTTCTGGAAAGGTCTGAGATCTACGGCTCACGTCTGAGAGCTGCTGTGTTACTGCAGTCGGAAGCGCCAGTGACCAAGCCCAGCTTTGTATTATGCTAATGTCTTTAGCTCCACAGACTCCAGAAAGCCCTGCTCAGCCATGAGTCAACCTTCTTTATCATACAGCACTGCTTCTGAAGGCCCCATCTTCAGCACAACTTGTCCTGTTAGAGCAAGCCTGTTGTGGGGCTGGGGTTTGTGGTGGGTAGAGGACACTAGGAGAATCATGCTGGCCAGACGGGGGCTGTTAGGGGATGGCAGGGTAGGCCATGGAGCAGAGAGGTAATGAGCTCTCTGGAGAGGTAATGGGCCTGGAGAGGTAATGAGCTCTCTGTCACAGGGGTAATCAAGCAGCAACTCCGAGGAGTCTCTGCCTGGGAGTGAGCCCAAAGGCCAAACTCTCAGGGAGGGCACCCCTGGGGTCCTCAGTAGATGAGGATTTGGTGCCCGCTCTGGCGGTGGGCATCTCTTAGGCTTCTGTACAGTGCCAGGCACAGAGCTGGGGTCACGGGGCCAGGGCTGGGAGGGGAAGCATAGCCCTGCCTTGAACCAGGAGCTAGAAAAGGCTTCGGACTGCATTTAGGCCCCTCCTCTTTATGGGAGAACTCAGGTTCTGAAAGGGGAAGTGACTTCCCAGCAGTAACCTTAGAGAGGCAGAAGCTGGGCAGAGCCCCTGAGTCCCAGGCCAGAGTAGCGACAGTGCTTCCCCTTAAATAGCACAGCCGGCTGCCAAGGCCACAGGGAGTAACAGGAGGAGCTGGCCTCAAACCCACCAGACGGCCTCTCCCATCGGCCACTGCGCTAACCTGTCTCCCTTTCCAAATGACAGGTGGAGAAAGCCATCGTGACTTTAAAAAATGCTCAAGGCTGGGTGCGGTGGCTCAACCTGTAATCCCAGCACTTTGGGAGGCTGAGGCAGGGGCATCGCTTTGAGCCCAGGAGTTGGAGACCAGCTTGGGCAACATAGCGAGACCCCTTCTCTACAAAAAATGTAAAAATTAGCCAGGTGTGGTGGCGTGCCCCTGCAGTCCCAGCTATTCAGGAGGCTGAAGCAGGATTGCTTGAGCCCAGGAGTTTAAGGCTGCAGTGAGTTATGATTGTGCCACTAAACTCCAGCCTGGGCTAAAGAAAGACTTGTCTCTTAAAACAAATGCTCACGGCCAGGCATGGTGGCTCACGCCTGTAATCCCAGTTACTCGGGAGGCTGAGGCAGGAGAATCGTTTAAACCTGGAAGGTGGAGGCTACAGTGAGCCGAGACAGCAGCACTGTACTCCAGCCTGGAGCGAGACTCTGTCTCAAAAAAACCCCACAAAAGGCCAGGCATGGTGGCTCACGCCTCTAATCCCAGCACTTTGGGAGGCCAAGGTGGATGGATCACTTGAGGTCAGGAGTTCGAGACCAGCCTGACCAACATGGTGAAACCCCGTCTCTACTAAAAATACAAAATTTAGCCAGGCGTAGTGACATGCGCCTGTTATCCCAGCTACTCAGGAGGCTGAGGCCGGGGAATCGCTGGAACCCAGGAGGCGGAGGTTGCAGTGAGCTGAGATGGTGCCACTGCACTCCAGCCTAGGCAATAGAGTGAGTGAGACTCTGTCTCAAAAAATAGAAAACAAACAAACAACAACAAAAAAACCAACCCACCAAAAACAAAAAACCAATGCTCATGAGCACAAGGTGTCTCTGCACAAAGCCATAAAAAATGTCATTCATGAGGACTTGCTGTTGAATTGGCACCTGACCTCAAGCTGCCCGGGTGCCCCTGGTTTACGGTTTGAGGGAATAGGCATAGAAAGCAAAAACAAAAATAAAAACAAACCAGAATGAGACCCTGTCTCTTAAGACTTTTTAAAAAATAAAATAAAATTCAAACTCTTTAAGCTGGCCCAAAATCCATGTGATCTGGCCCCTGCTACCTTTTTATTTATTTATTTTGAGACAGAGTTTTGCTCTTGTCGCCCAGGCTGGAGTGCAGGGGCGCGATCTCAGCTCACTGCAACCTCTGTCTCCTGGGTTTAAGCAATTCTCCTGCCTCAGTCTCCTGAGTAGCTGGAATTACAGGCCCCCCTCACCATGCCTGGCTAATTTTTGAATTTTTAGAAATGGGGTGTCACCATGTTGGGCAGGCTGGTCTCGAACTTCTGACCTCAGGTGATCCACCCTCCTCAACCCCCACAAAGTGCTGGGATTACAGGCGTGAGCCACCTCTCCTGGCCTATTTTTCTTTTTTATAGAGATAGGGTCTCACCATGTTGCCTAGGCTGGTCTCAAACTCCTGAGCTCAAGCAATCCTCCTGCCTCAGCCTCCCAAAATGCTAGGATTACAGGTGTGGGCCACACGCCTGGTCCCCTGCTACCTCTTGGGCCTCAACCTCACCATCCTTCCCTCACTCACCCTGTACCAGCTGCAAGGGCACCTTGTGAGCTTTCAAACACCCAAGCACGTTGTTGCCTCAGGGACTTTGCATGACTTTTTCTCTGTCCCAACAGTCTTTATTTATTTATTTATTTATTTATTTATTTATTTATTTATTTTTTGAGACAGAGTCACCCAGGCTGGAGTGCAATGGCACAATCTTGGTTCACTGAAACCTCCACCTCCCAGGTTCAAGTGATTCTCCTGCCTCAGCCTCCTGAGTAGCTGGGATTACAGGCACGCGCCACCACACCCGGCTAATTTTTACATTTTTAGTAGAGATGGGGTTTCACTATGTTGGTCAGGCTGGTCTCGAACTCCTGACCTCGTGATCTGCCTGCCTCAGCCTCCCAAAGTGCTGGGATTACAGGTGTGAGTCACCACGCCTGGCCTGCTCCCACACTCTTTATGCACCTGGCTGGCCCTCTCCCTTCATTGGGTCACCGCTTCAATGTCACCTTCTTATCCAGGTTCCTCCTGTCCCTCTCTCCCCCTCACTCTGCATTATATCCTGTCACAGCAGTTATCTCTACCTGACATGACATTTTGATTTTGTCTGGGTGACATCAGCAACTCCAGGGCAGGACTTGGTGGCATTTACTGCTGGGCAGCAAGCCCGGGATCTGGCAGGCACCCAGGATGGTTTTTTAATTTGTTTGTCTCTTTGTGTTTTATTTATTTATAAACCCTATATTTATTTATTTTGAGAAGGAGTCTCGCTCTGTCGCCCAGGCTGGAGTGCAGTGATGTGATCTCAGCTCACTGCAACCTCCACCTCCCAGGTTCAAGTGATTCTTGAGCCTCAGCCACCCGAGGAGCTGGGACTACAGGTGTGCACCACCACGCCCAGCTAATGTGTGGTACTTTTAGTAGAGATGGTGTTTCACCATGTTGGCCAGGCTGATTTCAAACTCTGGAACTCAAGTGATCCATCTGCCTTGGCCTCTCAAAGTGCTGGGATTACAGGTGTGAGCCACCATGCCCCGGCCTCTCTTTGTATTTTTAAAGGGACGAGGTCTTGCTCTGTCACCCAGACTGGAGTGCAGTAATGCCATCATAGCTCACTGCAGCCTGGACCCTCTGTGCTTAAGCTATTCTTCCGCCTTCCGCCTCAGCCTCCCAAGTATCTGGGACTACAGACACACACCACTGCGCCTGGCTAATTTTTTAATTTTAAAAATAAAATAGAGATGGGGTTGCTATGTTGACCAGACTGGTCTCGAACTCCTGGCCTCAAGCGACCCTCCTGTTTTGTCCTCTCAAAGTGCTGGGATTACAGGTGTGAGAATTTTTAAAATTTTTTGTAGAGATGGGGTCTTGATACATTGCCCAGGCTGCTCTCAAATTCCTGGGCTCAAGCGATCCTCCTATCTGGGCCTCCCAAGGTGTTGGGATTACAGGCGTGAGCCATCACGCCTGGACGGAATGTATTTTTAAAAAAATTAAAAAAAAAATTTTTCGAGACAGGGTCTTACTCTGTCACCCAGGCTGGAGTGCAGTGGTGCAATCATGGCTCACTGCAGCCTCGACCTCCTGGCTCAAGCGATCCTCCCACCTCAGCCTCCCAAGTAGCTGGGACTACAGGTGCACACCACCAAGCCTGGCTAATTTTTTTTTTTTTTCCCTAGAGATGGGGTTTCACCACATTGCTCAGGCTGAGAATTTGTTGAAAGAAGCCCTCCTTCAACCAGTACAGTACTATACATGTATATAGTAGAGCCAATTACTGTACTATAATTACACATATTCTCTTGTGAATCTTTATTTCCCTGTTTTCACACATCTGATGGGCTATATGTCTATCATGAGTTTATCCTTAAACCACCTGAAATGTGATCTTCCCTTTTTATTTTTTTGAGACAAGAGTGTTACTGTCCCCCAGGCTGAAATGCAGGAGTGAGATCTCGGCTCACTGCAACCTCCGCCTCTCGGGTTCAAGTGATTCTCCTCTTTGCCTCTTGAGTAGCTGGGATTACAGGTGCATGCCACCATGCCTGGCTAATTTTTTTTTTGAGATGGAGTTTTGCTCTTGTTGCCCAGGCTGGAGTGCAACGGCGTGATCTCGGCTCACTGCAACTTCTGCCTCCTGGGTTCAAGCCAATTCTCCTGCCTCAGCCTCCAGAGTAGCTGGGATTACAGGCACCCGCTACCACGCCTGGCTAATTTTGTATTTTTTAGTAGAGATGGGGTTTCTCCATAGTGGTCAGACTGGTCTCAAACTCCCAACCTCAGGTGATCTGCCTAACTTGGCCTTTCAAAGTGCTGGGATTACAGGCGTGAGCCACCGCGCCCGGCCTTAATTTTTGTATTTTCAGTAGTCCTGATCTGAAGTGATCTGCCCACCTCAGCCTCCCAAAGTGCTAGGATTACAGGCATGAGCCACCATGCCTGGCTCAATCTTCCTTTTAATATGTCCAGACACACCGGGCACGTGGCTGCATTCATCCTGGCCTGCTGAAGCCTTTGCTTCTACTGCACGAATCATGACTCTTGCTCTCCAGCCCTGTTGCATAGCTTTTTGCTATCTGCTCTTTGTGTGTCATGGAGCAGCAGCCTCCCTCCTGGCATAGAGCAGGCCCTGCAGTAGAGCTCCCTGTCCCAGTGGATCTCCTCGCCACTGTATGAAAAATGACGCTGTGAGTCTCCCAGTTTGAGAACCATCTATTCTCCTGGAGGAACAAACCCTTAAGAGTCTCTTCTTTCTTGCCACTTTCAACCAAACCAAGCCTTTTTTTTTTTTTTTTTTTTGAGACAGAGTCTTGCTCTGTTGCCCAGGCTGGAGTGTAGTGGTGCGATCTCAGCTCAGTGCAACCTCCGCCTCCCGGGTTCAAGTGATTCTTGTGCCTCAGTCTCCTGATGACAGGGAGATTACAGCTGGGATTACAGGTGTGAGCCACCACGCCTGGCTAATCTGTGTATTTTTAGTACAGATGGGATCTCACCATGTTGGCCAGGCTGGTCTCGAACTCCTGACCTCAAGTGATCTGCCTACCTTGGCCTCCCAAAGTGCTGGGATTACAGGCATGAGCCATCGTGCCCAGCCGTAAACCAAGCCTAAATATGTGCTATTACAGTAACACAGAAGTAACAAACACAAAATGGAAATATGATCCTCCCATTCCGTTTTTTTTTTTTTTTTTTTTTTTTTTTTGAGGAAGAGTCTTGCTCTGTTACCCAGGCTGGAGTGCAGTGGTGCAATCATAGCTCACTGGAGCCTCCAAACCCCTCCTGGGCTTAAGTGATCCTCCCACCTCAGCCTCCTGAGTAGCTGAGATTACAGGTGTGCACCATCATGCCCAGCTAATTTAAAATTTTTTTGTAGAGATGGGGTCTTGTTATGTTGCCCATGCTAGTCTTGAACTCCTGGCCTCAAGTGATCCTTCTGCTTCAGCCTCCTGAGTAGCTGAGACTACAGGCATGTGCTGCCACACCAGAGTTAAAAAAAAAAAAATTATAGTGACACAGTCTTGCCATGTTGCCCAGGCTGGTCTTGAACTCTTGGGCTCAAGCAATCCTCCCACCTCAGCTTCCCAAAGTGCTGGGATTATAGGCATGAGCCACTGTTCCTGAAATCCCCCAACCACATTTTTACTCAATAACTGCCACCACCTTCTCCAAAGGGACTTTTTTTTTTTTTTTTTTTGAGACGAAGTCTCGCTCTGTTGCCCAGACTGGAGTGCAGTGGCACAATCTCTGCTCACTGCAAGCTCCACCTCCCAGGTTCATGCCATTCACCTGCCTCAGCCTCCTGAGTAGCTGGGACTACAGGCACCCACCACCATGCCTGACTAATTTTTTGTATTTTTTTTTTTAGTAGAGACGGGGTTTCACCGTGTTAGCCAGGATGGTCTTGATCTCCTGACCTCGTGATCCATCCGCCTCAGCCTCCCAAAGTGCTGGGATTACAGGCGTGAGCCACCGCGCCCGGGCCCAAAGGGACTTTTTATCCCAGCTGGGCACACAGGGTATATCCATGGGTGCTGTCCCGGGCCCTCATTGGCAAAAACACAACATGCTCAAGGAAACAGAAACAGCCTGTAGAAGCCACTGCTGGTCTTTCCCATTCTGGGACGACAGGGCATTGCTCCCAGCCCCCGGCCCAGGACACCAACACGCCAGCCTGGAGAACCCGTGAGCTGATGGGACGTTCCCATTCTGCATCTGGGCAAACTGAACACTGCTCTCCTGAGACTGAGAGAGGGCTTTGGGTCTGGCAGGCCTGGGGAGCCTCATGTCTGCCAACTGCAGCCAAACCCCATCTAACACCTTGCTGTCAAAAAAAAAAAAAAAGAGAGAGAGAAAAGAAAGGCCTGGTGCCGTGGCTCACGCCTGTAATCCCAGCACTTTGGGAGGCTGAGGTGGCCGGATCACTTGAGGTCGGTAGTTCAAGACCAGCCTGGCCAACATGGTGAAACCCTGTCTCCACTAAAAATACAAAAATTAGCCGGGCGTGGTGGCGCGCACCTGTAGTCTCAGCTACTCAAGGGGCTGAGGCAGGAGACTCGCTTGAAGCCAGAGCGGAGGTTGCAGTGAGCCAAGTTCATACCACTGTACTCCAGCCTGGGAGACAGTGAGACTCTGTCTCAAAAAAAAAAAAAAAAAAAAAAAAAGGCTGGGCATGGTGGCACACACCTGTGGTCCCAACTATTCAGGTGGCTGAGGCACAAGAATCGCCTGATGGCAATTTGGTGCTGCTCCTGCCCCTGGGTGCTGAGCAGGCCCGGTGCTGTCTCCCGTGGACCTGGTCGGGCCTTACCTCTTGATGACAAACTGGATGCTGTTGCTGGCCTCCAGAATCTTCCGGAGCTTGGCGATCCCGAAGCAGTTGGGCCTGCGGAGGGAGATGCCTTCAGGCAGTCCCACCACAAACAGCTCCTCCGGGTGCATCAGAAACTTGGAGTACGGCACCTTGACGGGCTCCGAGATGCCAATGGCCTTGGCTGCAGAGACATGGCTGCTGTAGGGCCACCCGGTGCCACAGGGCCAGGAGCCTCAACCCCTGTGTCCCGTGCCTGTGTCGGGGGGCAAAGCTGCCAGAGCCCTTTTGAGGGCCTGCCAGCTTTCCTGGGATGTGGAAAGAGTGGCCCCCCAGCCTGCAGGAAAGGAACCTGGAGTTCAGAGGGGACGTGACTTGTCTGAGGTCACAGAGCCACTGAACAGCAGAGCCAGGGGATAGGAACTCAACCCAGGGTTACCCCAAGGCCCACGCTGGGTCCATGCCCTCATGCCCAGGCAGTACAGAAGCCACCACTAATGGCTGCTGAGATTCGGCATCGCTTCCCCCTAAGTCCATTGGGCCTCGCCCTTCCAGTAAGGCCCCCCGAGTGTCCCTCCTGCCACCATAAGCAACCCCACACGCTGCTGTGGCACAATACCACGCCTTCGAACGAACCCGATCTCTGCCACTGAGTAGTGTGGGGCCTTGGATGAGTCACACCCCTTTACCAGGCCTCAGTTCTCCTCATCTGTAAAGTGGGTCTTAGGACACGGGGATTTTGTGAGATGGGATACAAGAACACAGGGGGCCGGGTGCAGTGGCTCACACCTATAATCCCTGCACTTTGGGAGGCCAAGGTGGCTAGATCGCTTGAGGTCAGGAGTTCAAGACCAGCCTGGCCAACATGGTGAAGCCCTGTCTCTATTAAAACTACAAAAATTAGCCGGGTATGGTGGCAGGTGCCTGTAATCCCAGCTACTCGGGAGGGTGAGGCAGGATAATTTCTTGAACCCAGGAAGCGCAGGTTGCAGTGAGCTGATATTGCGCCACCACACCCCAGCCTGGGCAACAGAGTGAGACTCCGCCTCAAAAAAAAAAAAGAAAGAAAAACATGGGGAAGCACCTAGCCTCATGCCCGGCACACCACTGAGGTTATCTTATCTTATTCCTATTATGAGTCTTCTTGAGGACCCTGGATGAGGGTGAGGGTGGAGGGATGAGGGTGAGGGCGGAGGGCTGAGGACTGGTGACATTACAGGGGAGGGAGTGGCCTCTCCAACCTGCGACTGAGGCAGAGTGTGAGTGAGTGAGCCAGGGAGCCTGAGTGACAGCCTCTCTAGTGTCCCCATCCTCATGATGGGTCCCAGCTCCTCCCTTCCCTCTCTCCCTTGTCCCTGCCCAGAGAACAGCTGGGATGGGAACAGGCAAGGGGATGCGACCAAAGCCCTTCTGCAAACAGGGCGGCTGGAGGGGGGCCGGGATGCCCCCAGACCCTGTCCCACTTCTTGCTCACCGTATCGTGTGTTGAAGAGCAGCTCCACCTGCTTCCGCAGGGGCCGGATCACGTCACCGTGGCTGTCTGGAAGGCAAAAGGCAGTCTGTTGAGGCTGGTTGGTGGCAGCTTCTCGGCTGATGTTCCTGCTCTGCTGGTACCAACATTGGCCCTGTGGTGGGATCTTGGAATGGGGGAAGGCTGGGGCTGGGGCGGTGGGTAACTTATTTCCTCAGAAATGGCACACGCAGACAGGTCCACAATTCCTGGGCTCACATTCTTGTTTGCGAAATCAAATCTAGGGCACCGCCAGCCTGAATGAAGATTTGGAAGGTTCTGTGGACTAGGAGTGACCATGGGTCTTTCTAGGTATGTGACTGAGTGTAGCATGTGATAGAACTAGTGGGTACCCACTAAGCCTGCAAATTGAGCAGGCTGCCACCAGGTGGCAGCGGAACTGTGTTAAGACTCATGGTTCCTCCTGCCAGGCTGGGTTTGGGGAAGTGACAATTCTCACTCATTCCATTCCAGGATACTACAGAGATGAAACAGACCCACCCTCACCCTGGCCTCCCTCTCTCTCTGTCCTACTTCCATTCTCAGCAGGGAGGGAATTCTCACGTTCCTGAGAATGGGCGTGTCTGCTGGACACAAAGCAAATTTTGTGCTTTCAGGCCTCTAATCTACTTGCTCAGATAGAGGAGGCTCAGTTCCCAGTCTTAAAACCTTTGCGCAAAGCAGCAGGGTGTGTAATAAAAACAAAGGCTTGCAATTTTCCTTAGCAGTGGGAACTGCTCTCACCTTTGACCAGGAACCTCCTGGTTCTAGAAGACAAATCCTTAAATCTCCTCCCATATCAGGCAGCCCACAGGATTCCCACCCCCACACCAGGGTGCTGGAGAGAGATGAGGTGGAGAGAACGAAGAGACCCAGAGGCCAAGGGGAGGTGGACGGCAGGGGAAGAGAGATGGGGTGGGGGTGGGCGTAAAATGTCAGGGGTAGACAGGGCCTCACCCTCCACGGGCCTCTCCTCGGGCCGCGCGTCCTCACTCAGACCTTTGTCTAAAAGAGAACAGAGGATGCCGGGAAGCCACATTCATCATCTCCTAAGCCATGCACTGCCGACGTCAGGCCAGATAGCTGGGGAATGGCAGGCCAGGGGGCCCCAACTCTGAAGCATGGCACCCACTCCAATGGGATCAGGGACCCCGATTCCATACAGGTGCCTACCCTGGCCTTCACACGAAAGCAGGCTGAGATCATTTTGCATGCACCTCCCAAGCTAGTCTGTTCTAGACACTGAGGACACGTGGGAACAAGACAAAGTCCTCGGCTGGGCACGGTGGCTCACGCCTGTAATCCCAGCACTTTGGGAGGCCAAGGTGGGTGGATTACTTGAGGCCAGGAGTTTGAGACCAGCTTGGCCAACATGGGGAAATGCTGTCTCTACTAAAAATACAAAAATTGGCTGGGCATGGTGGCGCATGCCTGTAATCCCAGCTACTCGGGAGGCTGAGGCAGGAGAATCGCCTGAACCTAGGAGGCGGAGGTTGCAGTGAGGTCATGCTATTGCACTCCAGCCTGGGCAACAGAGTGAGACTCCGTCTCAAAAACAAACAAACAAACAAACAAAAAAACTTCCAGGTGAGAATACAAGGGACAATTTGTTTAAAATAGTCATCACATGAATTAGCATATAGATAAAAACATACAAAGGGAAGATGCTAGGAATACTAGTGGTTGCCTGAGGAGGATGTGACTGGAGCTTTTTCCTGGGTCTTGCTCTGTTGCCCAGGATGGAGTGCAGTGGAGCAATCACAGCTCACTACAGCCTCAACTTCTTGGGCTCAAGCTATCCTCCCTCCTCGGCCACCTGAATAGCTGGGACTACAGGTAGGTACCACCACATCCAGCTAATTGTATTTTTTTTTTTTTTTTTTGTAGAGATGGGGTCTTGCTATGCTCCCCAGGCTGGTTGTAAACTCCTGGGATCAAACGATCCACCCGCCTCAGTCTCCTCAATAGCTGGAACTAGAGGCATGTACCACCACGGCTGGCTACTTTTTAAAATTTTTTGTAGAGACAGGGTTTCGCCATGTTGTCCAAGCTGGTCTCGAACTCCTGGGCTCAAGCGATCCTCCCACCTTGGCCTCCCAAAGTGCTAGGATTACAGACATGAGCCACTGCACCTGCTCAATGTATTACAGTTCTGTATCATTTAACTGTTTCATATCAAATATGTGTAAACAGAAAAAGCACACACATGCAAAATCCTCTAATCCATGGTGGTCCTGGACATCTCAGAATTTTCTTTTTTTGTTGTTGTTTTGTACTTTTTGAGACAGAGTCTCACTCTGTCACCCAGGCTGGAGTGCAGTGGTGCAGTCTCAGCTCACTGCAACCTCCACCTCCCGGGTTCAAGCGATTCTCCTGCCTCAGCCTCCTGAGTAGCTGGGATTACAGATGTGACTACCATCGGAATTTTCTTTTTCTTTTTTTTTCTTTTTCTAGACAGAGTTTCGCTCTTGTCACCCAGGCTGAAGTGCAATGGTGCAATCTTGGCTCACTGCAACCTCTGCCTCCTGGGTTCAAGTGATTCTCCTGCTTCAGCCTCCCAAATAGCTGGGATAACAGGTGCGCACCACCATGCCCAGCTAATTTTGTATTTTTAGTGGAGACGGGGTTTCGCCATGTTGGGCAGGCTGGTCTCGAACTCCTGATCTCAGGTGATCCACCCGCCTCGGCCTCCCAAAGTGCTGGGATTATAAGTGTGAGCCACCACACCCAGCCAGAATTTTCTTAATTCATCAGGTTTGACTGGGGTGCCTGGGAAGGAGCCCTGCATGGGAAACATGTTTTCCAGCCCAAGGCTGTGTGACCTTGGGGAGGTGGATGAGCCTTGCTGAGCCTGTGTTCTGCTCTGTGAAACAAACAGCAATGATGCTGTGCTCATCCAAGGCCCCCAACCCCTGCAGTGCCACCCAGCCTCTGGCTGTGAGTGCTGCATGGAGGCTTCTATGGTGTTTTTTAAGGCCACTGCAAACCCAGCTGGGCACCGTGCCAATTCCTTAGCCGCCACGCCATGCTGTCATCTTAGCCTGAGCTTGGCGTCAACCAAACTCTCTGGATAGCTACGCCACAGACTGCTGTCAAGTCTGGTCATGCCCAGTTTGTGCTGGACAAATCATATTTTTTTCTTCATTACCAAAGTATTAGAAGTGCATCATAACTGATTTAGAAAATTAAAAACGCAAATCATTTTGCCTAACACTGCTACTGTTTTGCTCTACCCTTGTTCGTCCCCAGTGATTACGTTTGCAACACAGTTGTAAGCAAAGCACAATCAATTTTTCCTCTTTTGCTTAGTGTTACATCCTAAGCATCCTGCCTTGTTGCCTCTTTTTGTTTGTTTGTTTTGAGATAGAATTTCACTCTGTTGCCCAGGCTGGAGTGCAGTGGCGTGATCTCGGCTGCAAACTCCGCCTCCCAAGGTTCAAGCGGTTTTCCTGCCTCAGTGTCCCAAGTAGCTGGGACTGCAGGTGCCTGCCACCGTGCCCAGCTAATTTTTTTTGGTCTTTTTAGCAGAGATGGGGTTTCACTAGGTTGGCCAGGCTGATCTTGAACTCCTGGCCTCAGGTGATCTGCCTGCCTCGGCCTCCCAAAGTGCTAGGATTACGCAATTCTTCATGCCCAGCCTATTTTTGTTTTTTTTTTTTTGAGATGGTGTCTTGCTGTGGCACCCAGACTGGAGTGCAGTGGCACCATCATAGCCCACTGCAGGCTCCAACTCCTGGGCTCAATGGATCCTCCTGCCTCAGCCTCCTGAGTAGATGGGACTACACATAGGTCCTACCGTGCCTGTCTAATTTTTATCTATCTATCTATCTATCTATCTATCTATCTATCTATCTATCTATCTATTTAGTTATTTTGAGGCAGAGTTTTGCTCTGTCGTCCAGGCTGGAGTGCAATGGCAAAATCTTGGCTCATTGCAACCTCTGCCTCCTGGGTTCAAGTGATTCTCCTGCTTCAGCCTCCTGAGTAGCTGGGACTACAGGCATGCGCCACCATGCCCAGCTAATTTTTGTATTTTTAGTAGAGAAGGGGGTTTCATCATGCTGGCCAGGCTGGTTTTGAACTCTGACCTCAAGTGATCTGCCCGCCTCAGCCTCCCAAAATGGTGAATTACAGTTGTAAGCCAATGCACCTGACCTATTTATTCATTTTAAGATAGGGTCTTACTCAGTGGCACCATCATGGCTCACCACAGCCTCAACCTCCTGGGCTCAATCAATCCTCCCACCTCTGCCTCCCAAGTAGCTGGAACTACAGGCACACACCACCACACCCAACTAATTTCTGTATTTTTTGTAGAGATAGGGTTTCACCATGTTGCCCAGGCTGGTCTCAAGCTCCTGGGCTAAGGCAATCCTCCTGCCTCGGCCTCCCAAAGTGTTGAGATTATAGCTGTGAGACACTGTGTCAGTCAATTAAAAAAAAAATCTTGTAGAGATGGAGTCTTGCTATGTTGCCCAGGCTGGTCTCGAACTCCTGGCCTCAAGCAGTACCCTCGTCTTGGCCTCCCAAAGTGCTGGAATTACAGGCGTGAGCCACCTCACCCTGCCTATTTTACTTATTTGCTTACTGTTTATCTCTCCACACGAGGATGTGTACCCCAGCAGGTAGGGACACCTGTTTGGTCCACTGCTTTTTCCCCAGCCCCTTACGCAGGACCTAGTACATAGCAAGTGCTCAATAAATATTTGTTGAGGCAAGGTGTGGTGGCTCACGCCTGTAATCCCAGCACTTTGGGAGGCTGAGGCAGGAGGATCATTTGAGGTCAGGAGTTCGAGACCTGCCTGACCATCATGGTGAAACCCCGTCTCTACCAAAAATACAAAAAAATTAGCCAGGTGTGGTGGCGGGCGCCTGTAATCCCAGCTACTCAGGAGAACTGCTTGAAGCCGGGAGGTGGAGGTTGCAGTGAGCTGAGATCGCGCCACTGCACTCCAGTCTGGGTGACAGAGTGAGGCTCCATCTCAAAAAATTTAAGAGATGGGTCTCTCTATGTTGCCCAGGCTGATCTTGAACTCCCGGCCTCAAGTAATCCCCTCACCTTGGGTTCCCAAAGTGCTGGGATTACAGGCATGAGCCACCTTAGCCTGCCTATTTTACTTATTTGCTTACTATCCATCTATCTCTTCACATGAGGATGTGCACCCCAGGAGGTGGGGACTTCTGCTTGGTTCACTGCTTTGTCTCCAGCCCCTTACACAGGACCTGGTACACAACAGATGCTCAATAAATAGTTGTTGGATAAATGGACAAATTAATTCCAACAGGTGGCTCCTGGGAAGGACGCTGGGCCTTGTTATAAATGGAGCCTATGGCCAGGCACAGTGGCTCACGCCTGTAATCCCAGCACTTTGGGAGGCTGAGGCAGGTGGATCACCTGAGGTCGGGAGTTCAAGACCAGCCTGACCAACATAGCGAAAGCCCGCCTCTACTAAAAATACAAAATTAGCTAGGCGTGGTGGCACATGCCTGTAATTCCAGCTACTCAGGAGGCTGAGGCAGGAGAATCACTTGAACCTGGGAGGCAGAGGTTGCGGTGAGCCGAGATCGTGCCACTGCACTCCAGCCTGGGCAACAAGAGTGAAACTCCGTCTCTAAATAAATAAATAGAGCCTACTTGAGGTTTCCAAAAGGAACCCAGCCTTGGATTGGGGTCAGGCATATATTGGGTTTCCTCTACTAGAGACGGCTGACACCAAGAAACACCTGGGGCCTGCCTGGCCCACCCCTTTCCGTTTGCTCCCTGGGGAGATGAGTCCTAAGCACCACCAGCCCAGGTCCATTTCTTACCTGTCAGCATCTCCATCCCATAACCAGAATCCTCCGATGGCAGGTGCCCAGGCATCGAGTCTGTCATTTCCTCAGAGGTTGGCGAGGGGTCTGAAGACAAAACTCCGAATGACACGGGTGTCTTCTGCCTGTCATACTCCTGTCACAGTCCCTCAGGGCCCACCCAGCCCAGTCTCCCCACAGACAAGGGTCCTTTTCTTTCTGTCTCTTTTTTTTTTTTGGTTTGAGAAGGAGTCTCACTCTGTCGTCCAGGCAGGAGTGCAGTGGCGCCATCTTGGCTCACTGTAACCTCCGCCTCCCGGGTTCAAGCGATTCTCCTGCCTCAGCCTCCTGAGTAGCTGGGACTACAGGCGTGAGCCACCATGCCTGGCTTATTTTTGTATTTTTAGTAGAGATGGGGTTTCACTATGTTGGCCAGGCTGGTCTCTAACTCCTGACCTCAGGTGATGTGCCCGCCTCGGCCTCCCAAAGTGCTGGGATTACAGACGTGAGCCACTGCGCCCAGTCATTTCTTTTTTTTTGAGATAGGGTCTCGCTCTGTTGCCCAGGCTGGAGTGCAGTGGTGGGATGACTGCTCACTGCAGCCTCCAACTCTTGGGCTCAAGTGATCCTCCTGCCTCAGCCTCCTGAGAAGCTACACCGACAGGCACACACCACCACATCTGGCTAATGTTTTGTATTTTTCGTGGAGATGTGGGTGTTGCTATGCTGCCCAGGCTGGTCTTGAACTCCTGGCCTCAAGCCATCCTCCCGTGTCAGCCACCCAAAATGCCAGGATTACAAGCATGAGCCACTGTGCCCAGCACCCTCTTGGCTTCTAACAGTCACCCCGTACTGAGGCTCCAGCGCCCAAATCTACCCTCTCCTCTGAAGATGTGGAAAATGAGGCTTGGCAGGGGATAGGGTCAAACTCAGAGCCTCTCACACCCATGGCTTTTTCTTCTGTCCAGCCTCACAAATCCCAGGGGAGCCAAGCCAGGGAGGTGAAGTTTTGAGGGGACCTTCTGGAAGGTCAGAGCTGAGAACACTGATTCACAACGCAGGGACAGATGTGGCCAGAAAAAGCATTCACAGTACCCCGATGGCTCTCAGAATCCACGGAGAGAAACAGCGGCCTGGAGGCCACTTCTTCACCAGGGCAGACCCTCAGGAGGCTAACGGTCCGGCCCTGATTTCTGCAGGGGGTGCTCAGATGCCCGTCCCTTACCTGGGATGGTGACCTGAATGATGTCCAGATCCTCTGGCTCAATTTTGATCGGCCTCAGCCCGCCCAGCTCCCCGGAGGTTCCTGCAAGGAGGAAAGGAAGAATCCTGTCAAGTCTGGCATGATCCCGACTGGGCAGAGTGACTCTTTCCAGAACATTCTGGTGTCTGTAACTTGTTAGTGAGGCCCTACCTAGGACAAGTCATGTCAGCCCCCTGGCTCCGCCCAAACTGGAATTGGAGGTCAGGGGAGCCCTCAGGCCAGGCTTAGGGGCTCTGATTTACAGACCCGGTGACTGAGGCCCCCCAGAGGGGAGGCTGCTGGTCCAAGAACCTGCAGCCTGGGTCTGGGCATCGACAGGAGGCAGTGGTGATGCCAGCACCCAGCTCTCCATGTCACCGACCCCAGTAAGCTCCCAGCATGCCTTGCACCTCAGCTCTGCGAGGCCTAGTGGAGGCAGGTGGGCAGAGGAGGCTCGTTAGCACTCCAGGCTCATGGGCTGAGTTGAGCTCCTCCCCAAGGCTGCCGGGTAGGGCTGGTGGTTGCCCTCCCGGCCCACCACACACACAGCGGGCCCTGTTCCTTCTCACCTGGCCCGCAGTCTTCAGACATGCTGCCCTTGTCTGACCTGTGAAGGGAAGCAGGAAATGACACCTGTCAGCCAAGTCCAGGGCCACCCTGCCCCAGCCTTGCCCCTCCAGGCAGTCAGGGCCCACCGCGGGTGCCACTGCAGAAGGCATTCCTGTCCCCATCGGCCCCTGGCCCTCCAGGATGGTGCTCCCCACCTCCACCAGGAAGACAGATTCCCCGTGTCTTGTCTCCAGGGACCACAATCTCCAGGGGTGGCCGAGCCAGGCACCTGCTCACTCTCCTGGGGTGAACCATCTGGGGATCCCCCTTCCTCACCATCTGGGAGCTCTGGGGCTCCTGGGCTTGGCACACTGGGGGTTTGATCACTGCTTGTGGGGGACTGAGACCTGCAGGGCCTGGAAAGGGTTAAAAATCTGGGGAAGGGGCTGGGGAATGAAGGTGGCAGGAACCCTGGGACAGATGATTTGGTTAATTCCCTCCCTCCCAGGGAACTGCAGGGAGAGGCCTGATATGATGTGGGGATTCTGGGATAAACGGCCCACCCCTGCCCCTAAGAGGTCAGAATGTGCTTGGGGGGTGTTGGTGGATGGTAGCCAAGCTGAGTGCTGGGGCCAGGGTCTGGTGGGCACTCAGGACAGGCATCAGACCTGGTGTTGGTATGTATGTATGCATGTAGGTAGGTGTGTATGCATGTAGTAGGTATGCATGCATGTAGTAGGTATGTATGCATGTAGTAGGTATGTATACATGCATCCATGTTTTTTTGTTTTTTTTTTTCTTTGAGACGGAGTCTTGTTCTGTTGCCCAGGCTGGAGTGCAGTGGCACAATCTTGGCTCACTGCAACCTCCGCTTCCAGGGTTCAAGCGATTCTCCTGCCTCAACCTCCCGAGTGGCTGGGACTACAGGCATGCACCGCTGCGCCTGGCTAATTTTTTTTGTATTTTTAGTAGAGACAGGGTTTTGCCATGTTGGCCAGGTTGGTTTCGAACTCCTGACCTCAGGTGATCTGCCTGGCTCAGCCTCGCAAAGTGCTGGGATTACAGGCGTGAGCCATCATGCCCAGCTGCATGTTTGTATTTTTGAAACAAGGTCTTTACTCTGTTGCCCAGGCTGGAGTGCAGTGGTGCGATCATAGCTCACTGCAGCCTTTACCTCCCAGGCTCAAGCAATCCTCCCATCTCAGCCTCCCAAGTAGCTGGGACCACAGGTACCAGCCACCACGCCCAGCTAACTTTTTATTTTTTGTAGAGACAAGGGTCTCACTATGTTGCCCAAGCTGGTCTCAAACTCCTGGGATCAAGAGATCCACCCACCTCGGCCTCCCAAAGCGCTGGGATTACAGGAGTGAGCCATCAAGTCCGGCCTGGTGTGGGCATGTATTTATTTTGAGATAGAGTCTTGCTCTGTCACCCAGACTGGAGTACAGTAGTGCAATCTCAGCTCACTGCAACCTCTCCCTCCCAGGTTCAAGCCATTCTCTTGCCTCAGCCTCCCGAGTAGCTAGGATTACACATGCACACCACCACACCTGGCTAATTTTGTTTTTAGTAGAGATGGGGTTTCACCATGTTGCCCAGGCTGGTCTCGAACTCCTGACCTCAAGAGATCCGCCCGCCTCGGCCTCCCAAAGTGCTGGGATTACAGATGTGAGCCACCGCGCCTGGCCTAGTGTGGGCATTTAGAGGCTTCTGAGAGAGGTGACATCTGGCTAGATGTTGGGGGCGGGAGAGTTCTCTAGGTGAGAGTTCTCTAGGCAGAGGGAAGTAGGTGGAGTCTGTTTTCCCTTGCCCTCCCTTTGCACCTTCGAGGGGTGGTGGTGTGGTGGGAGCCGCCCTGGGTACCCCCTTGCAGGTAACACTGCCTCAGCCCAGAGCAGGGCTGGCCGTGGGCCTCCGGGGCCAGGGGCGGGGCCTCACCGAGCATTCCCAGCAAGGTCAAGGACGGTGGCCCTAGAGACCTCTGCAGAGGTGTCCTCTGGCGGGCTGGCTGGCTCCAGCTTCGTGGTGTCTTTGGTAAACTTGTTCCCTGTGGGGAGAGTCAGGGAGGTCAGGGTGAAGGCCCTCTGGCCTCCTCTTGCTGCAGAGCCCCTGGGTAAAGGTCTGTGTGTGAAGCTGGGGGAATCCCGGGGATAGGGCCTGGCCTCTGCCTGTCCTTGTGGGCACCATGTCCAGCCAACAGCCAGGAACGGGTCCTGGGGAGAGACTCTGACGCCAGAAGGAGGAACAGCAGCCCTAGTGCCAGAGGTGGCCAGAGATTTGGGAGAGCAAGGGGCAGGAGGAATGGGAGGCAGCAACCAGAGATGGTTCTCCTGCCCTCCAACACACTATGGGGGCTGAGCCCTCAGAAAAGGGCCGGGGCTTCCCCACGGCTGCATCACAAGCCCAGGCTCTCATGTCATCGTGCCAGGAGCCCAGAGGAAGGCGCCCTTATCCTCATCTCACAGACGTGGACACTGAAGCCCACAAGACCTTGCCCAAAGTCACACAGCTGGTGGGAGGCGGGACCGGAACTGGGGTGCCAGGATAACCCCAAGAACTGTGATGCTTTTGCTACCCCGGGAAGAGCCCGCATCTTCCTCCTGGGACAGGTGTGCTGGCCCACGGGCCACTGCATGGGCTCTGGAGTCACACTGCTGGGCATGCAGCAGGGACCCGTGCTCACCAGCTGGGCTTCCGTTCCTCTGTCTGCACGTGAGAGTAGGAGTGGAGCCACCTTCATAGGATTGTTGGAATCAGATTAAAATAAAATATGCTGGCAGCTTCAAAGAGAGCCTGGCACAGGCTCAGGTTCACCAACCTGGCACCGGTTAGCGTCCAGCTTTAGTACTCTCTGTCCAGGGCATTTGAAGCTGGGAGGGGTTGTCCTGACAGTCTGTCAGCACCTAGAAGCCTGGGACCCATTTCTGTCCCAGGACACAGAAGCCACAGCCCAGCCTCCCTCCCTGCCTGAGGGGAGGCGCTCAGGAGGACCAAGTCCAGGGTGGTGGCAGCTCGGGTTCTGTTGGGGAACCAATCTGGAAACTTCAGAATGGACTAGATGGTCCCCACATACCTGTGAAAATTCGCTCATCAAACATCCTGGGGAGAGAAGAGAGACAGGCATGAGAACAGTGCAGGCTGGAGGACTCTCCCAGGGCTCGGGGAGATGCCTCCAGTCCCCTTTGGTGATGGTCACTGAGTGACACATGCACAGCTACAGACCTGGGCACCCGGCAGACATGCAGGCAGGAGAGGGCATGTCTGGAACCTCAGAACATCCCAAACCGTTTATTTTTATTTTTATTTTTGGAGACAGAGTCTCACTTTGTCGCCCAGGCTGGAGTGCAGTGGTGCGATCTCGGCTCACGGCAACCTCCGCCTCCAGGGTTCAAGCGATTCTTCTGCCTCAGCCTCCTGAGTAGCTGGGACTACAGACGTGCACCACCATGCCCTGCTAATTGTTGTACTTTAATCTAATTAATTAATTAACTTTTTTTTTGAGATGGAGTCTTGCTCTGTCGCCCAGGCTGGAGTGCAGTGGCGCGATCTCAGCAGGGGAGTGGGGTCTCTCAGCGTGAAAACAGAAGTCATCGTCAGCCTCGCTCCCCCAGCTCTGCCTCCCATGACTGGCGTTTTTGGTTCTGTTCTAATTTCCCGCTGGGTTCCCCATGAACCTCCGCCTCCCGGGTTCAAGGGATTCTCCTCCCTCAGCCTCCTGAGTAGCTGGGATTACAGGCGTGTGCAACCATACCCAGCTAATTTCTGTATTTTTAGTAGAGATGGGGTTTCACCATGTTGGCCAGGCTGGTCTCGAACTCCTGACCTGAGGTGATCCACCTGCCTCAGCCTCCCAAAGTGCTGGGATTACAGGCGTGACCCACGGCACCCAGCCTATCCCAAACCATTTTTGCAGTTAGGGAAAGCATGGGCCAACCCCTGGGGCGGTCTTGGAGGGTCTAATCTGCTCACAACTCCCTGGGGGCCTCTTCTGGCCCCAGGTGAGTGACTCAAGCCCATTTCCCACCAGCACCTACTCTGAATGACTTGTTCGTTTATCCTGAGGGCTTTTGCCGAACTTCTCCTGCATCTTACTCAGTGACAGGCACAGGACGGCACAGAGCAGAGCTGCCAACCGATCGTGGCAGCACAAGGTGAACCGTGGGATCCTTTTTTTTTTTTTTTGAGTTGGGGTCTTGCTCTATCACCCAGGCCGGAGTGCAGTGGTGCAATCGTAGCTCACTGCAGACTCGAACTCCTGGGTTCAAGCGATCCTCCTACCTCAACCTCCCAAGTAGCTGGGACTATAGGCATGCGCCACCAATGCCAGCTAAGTTTTAAATTTTTCTGTAGAGACAGGGTCTTACTGTGTTGTCCACGTTGAACTCCTGACCTCAAGTGATCCTCCTGCCTCAGCCTCCCAGAGCGCTAGGATTACAGACAAGAGCCACTGTGCCTGGCCTCGTGGGACCCTTCACAGGTGTCTTAGAAATCAAGGGGGCCCAAGCAGTGAGTGGCCAGCCCTTCCCTTAGGGAGGGAAGCAGGAGAGACTTTGCAGGAGAGAGAGCACTGAGCTAGGTGAGGTGACTGGAGGCTGGAGGTGGAGGTGCACGGCCTTCAGTGCTGTCCTCAGGCACCTGGCCTCTACCCTGTGGGCAACAGGTGCCCCAATGGTCATGACAAGGTCAGATTATCAGAGAATGTATTGGAGGAGGGGAGGCTGGGCACCCAGGGGACCATTTAGGGACCCAAGTCATCCAGGTAAGATGCATGGAACCAGCCGGGCGTGGCGGCTCAAGCCTATAATCCCAGCACTTTGGGAGGCTCAGGCAGGTGGATCACCTGAGGTCAGGAGTTTGAGACCAGCCTGGCCAACATGGTGAAACCCCGTCTCTACTAAAAATACAAAAACTAGCCAGGTGTGGTGGTGCATGCTTGTAATCCCAGCTACTTGGGAGGCTGAGGCAGGAGAATTGCTTGAACCTGAGAGGCAGAGGTTTCAGTGAGCCGACATAGCACCACTGCACTCCAGCCTGGGCAATAGAGTGAGACTCCATCTTAAAAAAAAAAAAAAAATGATGCATGGAACCTCTAGCCAGGAAAATGAGGATGAAATAAAGGTCTGAGAGTCTGAGAGGGCGGGGCTGGGCTCACACACTCTCCTGCCTCCAGGACTGGAGTTCTGGCATTCTTTCCCTTCTAACCTCAGCCCCACCAGGGTGGTGCCTGGTGGTGGATCAGGGGCCCTCAGGCAGCTGATTATGGAGGTACAGCTTCCCTGCCATGGAGTGGCTGGACCACAGACAGAGCCTTGGGCTCTAGGGGGAATGTAGGAGGAAAGAAGGGATGTCCCAGCCTGCATACCTGACAATGTCCAAGGGAGGACCCAGCAGGAAATTAAAACAGAGGCAAAAACACCAATCCTGGGAGGCAGAGCTGGGGGTGCGAGGCTGACGGTGACTTCTGTTTTCACGCTGGAGGCCCCACTCCCCTGCCACTCCTGAAGGCCCCCACACATCTGGATCCACAGGCCCAGAGGCAGCCTCAGGGAATAATTTTGGGGGAAAACTGGCTTCCTTTCTGAGGCCTGCTTCCTCAGCTCCACCCAGTGATGGAGACACAGTCAGCATTGGTTGTCGTTTTATTATTGTTTTCAGAGACAGGGTCTGGCTCTGTCGCCCAGGCTGGAGTGCAGTGGCGTGATCATAGCTCACTGCAGCCTCCAATTCCTGGGCTCAAGTGATCCTCCTCCGTCAGCCTCCTCAGTAGCTAGGACTACAGGTGCATACCACCAGGCCTGGCTATTTATTTTATTTTTTGTAGAGATAGGGTCTCACTATATTGCCCAGGTTGGTCTCAAACTCCTGGCCTCAAGCGATCCTCCTGTCTCAGCCTTTCCAAGTGCTAGGATTACAAGTGTAAGCCACTGTGCCCAGCCTGCAGTTTTATTATTTACAGTTTTATTTATTTATCAGGGAGAACAGGGTCGGGGAGATGTGGGTTCGAGACAGCATCAGGGACTTACACCATTCCCTGGGGGGGCATTGGGGGTGGAGGCAGATGTCAGGGAGCGGTCAGATGCCCTCACGGGCTGCCCGGACTGGAAGGCCCACATGATAGGCACTGACCAAGGGGTCGCTGGCCAGCCTCTAAGCACAGTTCTGAGTTCTAGAAATCTTCTCCAGATACTTTCTCCTCCTAAGTTCTGGCTTAGCTAGAACCAATATATCTGCCCCTGAGGTGTGAACCCACAGCCCTGGGGGATTCTATTGTATCCCAGTAGGAATACAGACATGAGAAGTAGGAGGCCAGAACTTGGCATGAGTTGGGGTTGGGGCAGAGGTGGGGGGCAGAGAGCTGTACCACCAATAACAAGACCCTCAGGCCTTGTAGAAAGCACTTCTGACTCCCAGATGGTGCATACCCTGCAGATACCTGGGCCAGGGCAGAGACTCTACCTCCTGGCTCCCCCCACTTTTTTTTTTCTTTTTGGAGATGGGGTCTTGCTATGTTGGCCAGGCTGGTCTTGAACTCCTAGGCTCAAGTGATCCGCCCACCTTGGCCTCCTAAAGTGCTGGGATTACAGGCCGTAAGCCACCGTGCTCAGCCCCTGGCTCCTTTTTAAGCCCTCTTCTCTCCTGACTCACTTTTGCCAGGATGATCTCAGATGGTTAAATGATGAGGCTGGGGTGTGTAATAGAAAAAAGTGTACTTGGAGGCTCTGAAGCTGTAGCCACTGTTCTAAGCATTTCATCCACATCTGGTAATTTACTCTCCGATCAACACTATGAGGCGTGGACAATTATCAGGCCTGGTTATTCTATGTTTAATTTATTTATTTAGAGATGGATTCTCGCTGTCACCCAGGCTGGAGTGCAGTTGTGCCATCTTGGCTCACTGCAATCTCTGTCACCCGAATTCAAGCCATTCTCATGCCTCAGCCTCCCGAGTAGCTGGGACTACAGGCGTGCGCCACCACACCTGGCTAATTTTTGTATTTTTAGTAGAGACGGAGTTTCACCATGTTGGCCGGGCTGGTCTCAAACTCCTGACCTCAGGTGATCCACTCATCCTGGCCTCCCAAAGTGCTGGGATTACAGGCGTAATCCAGGCCACCATGCCTGGCCTATTTTTTATTTTTTGAGATGGGGTGTCACTCTGTCACCCAGGCTGGAGTGCAGTGGCACGATCATAGCTCACTGCAGTCTCGAACTCCTGTGGTCAAGTGATCCTCCCATCTCAGCCTCCAAGTAGCTGGGACTACAGGCACCTGCCACCATGCCTGGCTAAATTTTTAAATATTTTGCAGAGATGGGGTCTCGCCATGTTGCCTGGGCTGGTATCAGGCCTGGTTTATGTAAATGAGGCACAGAGTGGTTAAGTAACTTGCCCAAGGACACCCAGGTCGGAAATGTCTTCAGGTGCACCGATGCACTTAATGATGTTTTAATTCACAAGGGAAATAAGGACAATGAAAAAACACCTCATGCTTATTAAACATCTGCTACATGTCAGGTGTGTTTCATCCACTTTTTCATTTTATGTTAGGAAAACTTGGGTCGGGGGGGCCATCATTGTCCCTTCCCCCCACCCCTGCCGCCTTTTTTTTCTTTTTCTTTTTTTTTTAAGAAACAGGGCCTTGCTCTGACACTCAGGCTATGCAGGCCTGGGCAATATAGCAAGATCCCATCTCTACTCAAAAAAAAAAAAAAAAAAAATTACAAAGTGCCTGATTAGGCCAGACACCGTGCCTGCATTTTCCATTCAATCCTCAAAAGGCCCAGAAGGAATAGGCCACACAGCTACGCAAGGAGCTATAACAGAATTCTCTCTCAGACTCGTCTGATTCTCTGTGTTAAGTTAGAGAACCCATTCATTCTGCCCCTGCCCCATCATTGCCTCCCCAGGCCCCTGCTTAGCCCACATGCCCCAAAACCTGGAGCCCAAGCCAAGCCCGGAGCAGAAGGCCAGACCCCTACGCCCACCCGCACCTCTCTTTTTTGAGACAGAGTCTCACTTTGTCACCCAGGCTGGAGTGCAGTGGCATGATCTTGGCTCATTGCAACCTCTGCCTCCCGGGTTCAAGAGATTCTCCTGCCTCAGCGTCCCAAGTAGCTGGGATTACAGGCACCCACCACCACACCTGGCTAATTTTTGTATTGTTAATAGAGACGGGGTTTTGCCATGTTGACCAGGCTGGTCTCGAACTCCTGGCCTCAAGCGATCTGCCTGCCTTGGCCTCCCAAAGTGCTGGGATTACAGGCATGAGCCACTGCACCCAGCCCCACCCGCACCTCTTAATGATGAAGTGGATACTATGGCGCTCCTCCAGGATCCGCTTCAGCTTGGGGACTCCGTAAGTGCAGGGGCGCTTGAAGGGGATCTTGTCCGGGATGCCCACGATCTCCACAGCCTCCGGGTCACAGGCAATCTTCCGGTAGGGCACGGGGACCATGTGGTCCAGGCCCAGGGCTTCCGCTGGAAAGACAACCAAACAGCAAGGCTGAGTGTTAGACAGGCTGCTGGACACACAGGACCCGGGAGCTGCGGTCCCCATCACCTCCCACCGTCCCCACTCCACTCTGGCCATGTAGCGGCCAGAGGGATCCTGCAGAAATATCAAAATCATATCACTTTTCTGTTAGGAAATTGGCTGGGCTGGGTGCGGTGACTCATGCCTGTAACTCCAGCACTCCGGGAGGCTGAGGTGGACAGATGGCTTGAGCCCAGGAGTTCAAGACCAGCCTGGACAACACAGCAAGACCCCATCTCTGCAGAAAGTAAAATACAAAAAGCTAGGTGTGGTGGTGCACGCCTGTGGTCCCAGCTACTCGGGAGGCTGAGATGGGAGAATCACTTGAGCCTAGGAGTTCGAAGCTGCAGTGAGCCAAGATCATGCCACTGCACTCCAGCCTGGGCAACAGAGTGAGACCCTGTCTCAAAAAATAAAAATAAAAAATGTCCAGTGGCTCCCATCTCATTTGGTGACAGCCAAAGTCCTACGTATGTGACTTCATCACCTCTGACCTCATCTGCCCCCTTCATGCCTCTGTGTGCTCCCCCTACCCCTGCCGCCCCCTTGGTGCTTCCCCTACAGGCCAGGAGCATACACTCGGTTCAATGCCTTTGTACCTGCTCTTCTGTCTGCTCAGATCCCTTTCTCCTAGAGATCCATAAACATCCATCCATCAGTCCATCCATCCATCCATCCATCTGCCCATTCATCCATCCATCCTTTCATCCATCCATCCATCCATCCATCCACCCACCCGGCTGTCCATCCATCTGCCCATCCATCCATCCATCCATCCATCCACCCATCTTTCCTTCCCTCCCTCCCTCCCTCCTTTCAGGTGTTTGCTCAAATAGCACTTTGGCAGCCTAACACAGCCTCCTCCATCCCTCATTCCCTCCCCTGCTGTGTCTGTCATCCACTGGTCATCACCTGACACTACATCCACACTCATCTCTGTGTACTGTCTAGAAGGGAAGCTGCATAAGAACAGGGGTTTTGGCCAGGTGCAGTGGCTCATGCCTGTCATCCCAGCACTTTGGAAGGCTACAGTGGTTGGGAAATGCTTGAGCCCAGGAGTTCAAGACCAGCCTGGGCAACACAGTAAGAAGCCATCTCTATAAAAATACAAAAAATTAGCCGGGCTTGGGCCTGTAGTCCCAGCTACTTGGCAGGCTGAGGCTGGAGGATCGCTTGAGTCCAGGAGTTCGAAGATGCAGTGAGCTGTGATTGCACCACTACACTCCAGCCTGGGTGACAGAGCGAGACTGTCTGAAAAAGAGTAGGGGTTTTGTTTTCTGCCTTGCCACTGTGACCTCAATGGGGCTGGGCACACACTAAGTGCTTTCTGCGTAGTGAATATACAAATGGCTAAAGGAAGTGCCCAAGCTTGAGGTTAGCTCCTGGCAGGCGAGTAGTTGCACAGGTGAGCACAGGTGTGTGCCTTCTTCCAGGGAGGAGCTTGGCACGCCCTTCATTCACCAGCGCCATAAACAAGACACACCCCAGAAGCTGACGGCTCTGCCAACAGCCAAGCAGACAGAATCCAGGCTCATGCCCAGGCTACTTGCTCTGTTTTCCCAGACTTGTGCCATTTCAGTCATTCACTTCGACCCCAGCTACACGTTTTCATTCATTCATTCATCAAATACTTTTTTTTTTTTCCCTGATGGAGTCTTGCTCTGTTGCCCAGGCTGGAGTGCAGCAGCACAATCTTGGCTCACTGCAAACTCCCTGACTGGGTTCAAGCAATTCTCCTGCCTCAGCCTCCCGAGTAGCTGGGATTACAGGCGTGTGCCACCATGCCCAGCTAATTTTTGTATTTTTAGTAGAGTCAGGGTTTCACCATGTTGGCCAGGCTGGTTTTGAACTCCTGACCTCAGGTGATCCGCCTGCCTTGGCCTCCCAAAGTGCTGGGATTGAAGGAGTGAACCACAGTCCCCGGTCCCACACCAAATACTTTTTAAGCATCTACTATGTTCCTAATACAAGCTGGTACTTTCTTTCTTTCTTTTTCAGAGACAGGGTCTTGCTAACAGCCCAGGCTGAAGTGCAGTGGCATAATCATTGCTCACTGCAGCCTCGACTTCTGGCTAAAGTCATCCTCCTACCTCAGCCTTTTGAGTAGCTAGGACTACAGGCATGTGTTACCATGCCCAGCTATTTACTTTTTTATTTTTTGAAGAAACGGGGTCTTGCTATGTTGCCCAGACTGATCTTGAACTCCTGGGCTCAAGTGATCCTCTTGCCTCAGCTTCCCAAAGTGCTAAGATTACAGGCATGAGCCACCGCTCCTGGCCTTAAGCAAGTACTTTCACGGGTCACCCTTCCCCTGACCTGAGTATCCACTTCACTCTTGCCTCCCCGTATGACCATGGACGGGGCCTCAACACACTGTCCTCCCTCCAGGCTCCCATATCTCCTGGCTGTTCCTCAGGCCCCTCCCTGTCCTAGCCCTGCTTCTCTGGCCACACCATGCTTTATCTGTGTTCCTGTAAGTGCCAGCCCAGAGCTGGACCTCCCTCCAGCCCTGCTTGGGCCCTCCCTTGGGTGCCTCTGACACTGTTTTCCTGTTGATGCAGCGGCCCAGGTCTGCGTTGGCGGCTTTGGCATCCAGATCCCACTGAGATGTCACACTTAGCTCATTGTCAAATGAAACCTTCGAAATCTCAACAGCTGGCAAAGCATCTCTCCCCACTTCCCCCCCACCTCCCACATCAGCAGCCACCCCCAGCCCCAGCCCTTGAGCAATTGGTCCTTTGAGTGCCTGTGAATTTGTCTCTGTCTGGTTCATCTGGTTTATTGGGGCTTGTCTTTTCAGCAGTGGGGAGATTCAGTGGACAGAGGGCCAACCCCCCAACCCTGCTGTTGCCCCTTGGGAAGGGGCTGCCTTCATGCAGTGCCACCATGCACCCTCCTCGGCCCCTCACCTGGTCCCAGCATCATCCCAGAGGACATGTCCTCGAGACTTCCTGAAGCCTAATGTTTCCCCCAATTCTAATTGTTCTGTTTCTTCCTCCTTTGTACCACCCACACCGTCACTGGCCCAATTCACCCAGATTTGGTGGCTGGTAGAGCTGGGAGCAGGGTTTGCTCACCCACGATCTGTGGAATGCCTTGGGCTGCCAGACCCCGTCCCCACCACCCGTGGGGCCCCCAGTACTCCTGGGCAGCTGCCTTCTCTCCCACGCAGCTCCCAAGAGGGAGCTCCTGCTTTATGGGGAACAAGGTCTTGACCACTCCACACCCAACACTCTTTGGATGTGACTCAGGAACTGACATTTGGAAAAGGCTTGGCATTTTGGAAAGTCCAGAGCGTGGGACAGGCCAGAACACTGGCCTGGGCAGAACCCTCCCAAGGCAGGCAGAGCCGGCTCCTCCCTGGTTCCCCTCCCCCAACCTCCGCCTGGCTCACACCTGCCTGGGGCGGGGAGAGACTCAGGGGCAGGTGCAGACAGCCCTTTGCAGCTCTGAGGAGTGAGGAGGTGTGGCTGGGCCAGGGTGGCCACATCAAAGGTAGCTGGCTATCCCAGGCTCCTCACTAAGGCCTCCAGAGTCTTGTTCAGCCCCATGTCAATGTGGAAGGTCCAGCCCACACGCAGAGGCTGCCCCAGACGTGGTCACAAGACACCTCGTCCATGAAGCCACCCCTGACTTCCCAGCCTATTGAGACTGTTTCTTCCTTGGAATTATCCTCCCTTCTTTTTTTTCTTTTTAAATTCTTTCCTTAATGATTTTCTTTTCTTTTTTTGAGAGAAAGTCTCACTCTGTCACCCAGGCTGGAGTGCAGTGGCGTGATCTCGGCCCACTGCAACCTCTGCCTCCCGGGTTCAAGTGATTCTTCTGCCTCAGCCTCCCAAAGTAGCTAAGATTACAGGTGCATGCCACCATGCCACGCCCAGTTAATTTTTGTATTTTTGTAGAGACGGGGTTTCACCATGTTGGCCAGGCTGGTCTCGAACTCCTGAGCTCAAGTGATTCACCTGCCTCGGCCTCCCAAAGTGCTGGGATGACAGGCATGAGCCACAGCGCCTACCACTTGTGTTTTCTTTCCAGAGTGCGGTGGGCTGACATCTGCTATGAGCCTGACTCTGTCCTGGGTGCTAGGGACAAAGAGAGGGGTTGGGTGCAGTCCTGGCCCTCAGGGAGACAGCGGCAGGCAGGGGGCGTCAAGTTCCCAATGTGTCACAGATAGGGAACCATCAGGGTACCCAGGCCTACCTGGCCCAGGCTGGGGACCCAAAGGCTTCCTAGAGGAGGTGACTCCCAAGACGAGTCTCAAAGAACAATTAGGAATTTGTCCCTAAAATGTGAAAAGACTGTGACAGACAGAGGGCACAGCACAGGTAAAGCTAGGAGGTGGGAAATGGTGTGTTACTGTGGGGGACTTGCACATGAGGCCAACAGAGATTTTTCTGGGCCTTATGGATAGTTCCCCTGATGGGCAATCTGTTTTGTTTGTTTTTTTGTAGAGATAGGGTCCCGCTCTGTCACCCAGGCTGGAGTGCAGGGGTACAATCGTAGCTCACTGTAGCCTCAACCTTCTGGACTCAAGCAATCCTCCCACCTCAGCCTGCAAGTAGCTAAGACCACAGGTGTGTGGTTAATTTTTTAATTTTTAATTTGTATTTATTTATATTTTTTGAGACAGAGTCTCACTGTGTCACCAGGCTGAAGCGCAATGCCACGATCTCGACTCACTGCAACCTGCACCTCCTAGGTTCCAGTGATTCTGGTGCCTCAGGATCTGAGTAACTGGGATTACAGGTGTGTATTACCACACCCAGTTAATTTTTGTATTTTTAGTAGAGACAGGGTTCTAGCATGTTGGCCAGGCTGGCCTTGAACTCCTGACCTCAGGTGATCCGCCTGCCTCTGCCTCCCAAAGTGCTGGGATTACAGGCATGAGCCACTGCACCCAGCCTAGTTAAAAAATTTGTTTTTGTAGAGATGGGAGGTCTCACTGTGTTGGTCAGGCTGGTCTTGAACTCCCGGCCTCAGGTGATCCTCCCACCATGGCCTCCCAAAGTGCTGGGATGACAGGCATGAGCCACTGCACCCGGCCCCCAGATGGGTAATCTCTGCCCCCAACCTGTCCCGCTCCCCGCCACTGAGCCCAGGTCTGGGGCTTTGCCATCAGTTCCGCCCCCTGAAGAATCTGGAAGGGAAATATTGACACAACCACCCCCTACCCAGACAGGAGGAGCCCGCGACGGATGACATTAGCGGTGCCGGCGCGCGGGAGCCAGCATATGGCTCCCGCTGCCGTGTTGGGGAACACGAGTGATTGCCACGTAATGAGATGCTCAACACGGCTGCTGGGGCCACACGGCGGGCCGCGCCGCCCACTCACCATATCTGCTGTTAAACAGGATCTGCACACACTCCCGGAGCGTGTTGATGTCCTCGGTTTCCTTTATGAAGGCGTCCCACTTCTCTATCAAAACACAGGAGGCACAAGTGAGCAGGGCCCCACGGGACGGTCACACGCCCTCCACCGGCCATGACCACCGGGCTTTCACCCCCAGAGCCCCCGAGGCCGGCCCCAGCCCCAAGTCCTTCCACCCTCTCCCACCTCGGACCATACACAAATTCAGGGTGCTCTGATGGTCCCCCGTCTGCCCATTCCTGCCCTAACATTTGTCTCTGGCCTCTCCCACGGGTGTGGTGTCAGAACAGGCTCAGCCTGTCCATCCCGAGCCCATCCTGCCCCAGACATATAGGAGGCTGGAAGAGCAGTCCCTTCAGCAGAAAAAGAGGTCGAGTCTTATGTTTTTTTTTTTTCTTTAGATGGTGACTCACTCTGTCACCCAGGCTGGAGTGCAGTGGCGTGGTCTCAGCTCACTGCAACCTCTGCCTCCCAGGTTCAAGCGATTCTCCTGCCTCAGCCTCCCGAGTAGCTGGGATTACAGGCACCTGCCACCACACCTGGCTAATTTTTGTATTTTTAGTAGAGATGGGGTTTCACCATGTTGGCCAGGCTGGTCTCGAACTCCTGACCTCAGGTGATCCACCTGCCTTGGCCTCCCAAAGTGCTGGGATTACAGGTGTGAGCCACCAAGTCCGGCCTGAGGTCGAGTATTTTATTTTTTAATTTAAATTTTTTTAAAAAAATAGAGACAGGGTCTCACTCTGTTGCCCAGGCTGGACTGCAGTAGCGCAATCATAGCTCACTGTAGCCTTGAACTCCTGGGCTCACGTGATCCCTCTGCCTCGGCCCCCCAGGCAGCTGGGATGACAGGTATGAGCCAACACTCCTGGCTGTGTTTTTTCTTTTTTTCTTTTTTACAGACAGGGTCTCACTCTGTTGCCCAGGCTGGAGTGCTGTGGTGTGATCATAGCTCACAGCAGCCTCCAACTCTTGGACTCAAACGATCCTCCCATTTCAGCCTCCTGAGTGGCTGCGACTACAGGTGCCTACCACCATGTCTGGCTAAGGGCTGAGTCTTGATCTTGAGAATCTAACCCTTGTACCTCCTACATCTGAGGTCTCACTTAGCACTGGCCTTGTTGGCTTCCCCCAAACTCTCAGCTCTGCTGGTCTCTCTCTCAAAACCTCTGTCTTGATTGAATAATAACAAGTGATCATTGGTTCATTTATAATCAGTAAAAGTAACAACTTTAATTTGTTAAGTGCTTATCTGTGCTAAGTACTTTATATATATAATAATATCCTATTTAATTCCTTATGACAAGTTTTAAACAGAGATATTAGTCCCATTTTGCAGATAGGAAAACTGAGGCTCAAAGAAACTGAGTATCTTGCTTGTGATAACCCAGCGAGATTCTATCCCAGCTTGTGTCCCTGGCCCATGGGCCTGTCATGATGCTGTTCCATCTGGACATTCACATCTCCTCCCTGCCAGGGCTGGACCTTGTTTGGGGCAGTGACGGGTTGGGTTGTTGTTGCGGGGGAGGGTCCTCCATTCTGAACCCAGGGGACTGGGTTTTCTTTCTTTCTTAAAATTTTGTAGAGATGGGGTCTCACTAAGTTGCCCAGGCTGGTCTAGAACTTCTGGCCTCAAGCCATCCTCCCACCTTAGCCTCCCAAAGCACTGGGATTACAGGTGTGAGTCACCGCACCTGGCCTAGGACTGGGTTTTCTTACAGAACCTTTTCCTGGAGGTGAGGCTGAGGCCCTCAAAGCAAAACTGCTGGCAAGTCCTACTGCATTCCTTCTTGGTATAACTGAATCCCAAACTTTCCTACACTCAGGCCTTCTGTGTGATACTTTAAAAATCTGTCCACTTTTTTTTTTTTTTTTTAATATATCACTGCCTTTAAAAGGTGGAGTTTAATTCCTCTCCCACAGAGGGAAGGCTGGATCATGTTTCTGGCTTCTAACAGATAGAATATGACAGCAATTTCTAAGGATGGGTCATAAAAGCCACGTGGCTTCCTTGTTCCTCTCTTTTGGATCAATAACTCTGGAGGAAACCAGTGGCCATGTTGTGAGGATGCTCAAGCAGCCCCGTCAAGGCTAGCCCACATGGTGGGGAACTGAGGCCTCCTACCAACAGCCGTGTGAATGAGCTCAGAAGCGTCTCCTCCCGCTCCAGTTGAGCTCTTCGATGACAGCAGCCCCAGCCGACATTTTGACTGCATCCTCATGAAAGACCCTGACCGAGCACTGCCCAACTCGGCCAGTCCCGAATTCCCAACCCCCAGAAACTGTGAGGTAATAAACACTTGATGTTTTAAGCTCCATTTTGGGGTTATTTATTTTATTTTTTGTTACAACTTTTTTTAGAGATAGGGTCTAACTGTTGCCCAGGCTGGAGTGCAGTGGTGCGATCACAGCTCACTGCAGCCTCCAACTCCTGGGCTCAAGTGATCCTCCCACCACAGCCTCCCAAGTAGCTGGGACTACGGGTAGGCACCACCACATCCACTAATTTTTCTTATTTTTTGTAGAGACAGCATTTCGCTACATTGCCCAGGCTGGTCTCAAACTCCTGGTTTCAAGCAACCCTCCTGCCTCAGCCTCCCAAAGTGCTGGGATTACAGGCATGAGACACCATGCCTAGTTTGGGGTAGTTTATCACACAGCAATAGATAACTATTACACCCCAGTTTACTTGCAGCCCCTTGAGCAGAGCTGTTCCTCCTTTCTTTCACAAAGACCCAGGAGATACACTTCCATTTCAATAAGCACCACCTCCAACCTCAGATTCCCACTCAGGCCGGGGTGCTTCGTGGGCGCTGTCCTACCTGACTTGTCATGGACGATGGAGAAGAGAATGCGCTTGGAGGCATGGACGTTCTGGATGAGAGGCCCACCAGGCCCAGTGGGCTTCTGTCCTGGACAAGGGAGAGAAGGAAGAAGGTTCCAGGTGGGACCCAAGAGGGTTCCCCAGATCTGGCCCCAGTGCACAGGCCCTGGCTCTGGGGTAACAGCCTCATCTGCCAGGGACATCCAATAACTGATTCCTGTGATCACAAACTCAAGGCAAGGCCCCTGACCAGAGGTCTAAGACATTCTGCACCAGAATCTGCTAGCCGAAAGCCAGGTTAACAAGAAAGGGATGTCGGAGGTTACCTTTTCCAGGTAAGAACACTTGTTTTACATGTATAAGCTCGAAGCCCTGGTCAGCCCACATATTTGGGCTTTTTTCCCCCTTATGATAATAATAATAATAATAATAATAATAATAATGAGTATATATAACTTACAAGCACCTACTACAGGCCAAGCATTAGACCCAAACGCTTTTTTTTTTTTTTTTTTTTGGTAGAGATAGGATCTTGCTATGTTACCCAGGCTGGTCTCGAACTCCTGGGCTCAAGCAATCCTTCCACCTCAGCCTCCCAAAGAGCTGGAATTACAGGTATGCCTGGCAAGACCCAGCGCTTTAATTCAGCAACTCTCAAACTTGAGCACATTGGAACCACTTGGCAGAGTTATCCAAAAAGACTACTGGGTCCCATCCCCAAAGCTTCAGATTCAGCAAGACTGCAGTGGTGCCTGAGAATATGCATTTCTAACCCTCTCTCAGGAGATGCTACTGCCACCGATCTGTCATTGAATCATGATAACACTTCTGGGAAGCAGGTACCACTAGCATCCCCATTTTATAGAGGAAGAAACTGAGGCTCAGAGAGTAGAGATTTGCCCCAGGATGCCTAGCCACTAAGTAGAGGAGCCAGGATATGAATCCAGGTGCTCCTCACCTGCAGTTGTTCCTTTTGTCCTGTCCACCCCAGGACCTACTTCCAGGACCTACTTCCCCCAGTGCCCTTAATCAGGCTGGGTATGCAGTGGGTGCTCATTCAATTGGAGTGGGTCCTCATGGAATGCATGGGGATGACTAGTATGCTTACTTCCTTTATAGCACGTGATGTGGATCTCCCACTTTTGACACCTGAAATATCGCTGGTGCTTTTTTTTGTTTGTTTTTTTGAGACAGAGCTGTGCTGTCACCCAGGCTGGAGTGCAGAGGTGTGCAATCATAGCTCAATGCAGCCTCAAACTCCTGGGCTCAGGTGATCCTCCTGCCTCAGCCTCCCGAGTAGCTGGGACCCAGGGAGTCCTTGCAGGCGTCCTCTTGGTCCAAGGCCAAGGACATCATTCACAGATGGCTGAGCAGAGACCCAAGGTCCAAGGGGGTCTCAGCCAGGACACCATCTGTCCAGTCCCACTCCCATGGCCAGACATGGCTCCTTCCAACCTAAGAGGGCCCAGGCATCCTGACCTGCCCTGGGAGGCTGTCCCTTGCATGAGTGACCTCTGTCCCACCCCCTAGACTTGGAGATCCCAGCAGCAATGTTACCACAACAGTCGGAGAAGTCTTGGGCACCGGTGGCCTTGGGCTCTGGCATGGGCCGACTCAGGCCCAGGTCGCTGGGGGCAAGGGGGCAGGAAGGTGCTTCCTGCTTGAGCTCTCGGATGGCGTGGTTGGGGAGCGCCGTGCTGTACAGGAAGCTGGCCATGGAGGAGGAGGTGGCGGTTGGGGGCAGGTCCTGGGGTGGCACCTTGGGGGCCTGGCCATGCAGGCCACAGTCCCGTGACCCCTTGGGTATCAGGGAGACACCATTCAGCTCCACCAGGGCCTTCGAGTCCCGCCCGCCATCCTCAAGTGGCCTGAGTAAAGGAGAGGACACATGGACAGCTTTGTACATCTGTTTCACACATTGCAGCTCTTCCCCCGAAAACCCCGCATCCCTGCCCTCTGCAGAACATAACAGCCCCATGAGGAGGGCAGGACAGGAGCTGCTCTTCCACTTCACAAGTGGGGATGCAGGCTCGGAGGTGGGAATGGTGTGCCCAGGGCCACAGAGCTAGGCCACCGGAGGACCTGGGCCCTGCCCCTCTGCTCCAATCCACTGTTCAGATCCCGCCAGGTGCGGTTGATTGCCTCCTGTCTCCCGCTGCACCCCTCCCCTTCCTGCCTCTGCATTGCCTGGGGCACTTAGCAGAGATGGGTTCAACCTTAAGCCCTCAGGTTGCCTTCTTGGCTCTCCTGACAACTGGTACTGCCTCAGACCAGCCTCAACAACCTAATCTCCCCTGGATCCCTAATTAACCCCAGATTTACAACCTGAGCAAGCACAGGACATGGTTCTCCCATTTCTGATACCTAAAATGCCATATTTTTTTTTTTTAAGAGATGGGGTCTTGCTCTGTTGCCCATGCTGGAGTGCAGTGATGCAATCACAGCTCACTGCATCCTCAAACTCCTGGGCTCAAGCAAGCCTCCTGCCTCAGCCTCCTGAACAGCTGAGATGACAGGTGTGCACCACCACACCTGGGTAATTTTTTTTATTTTTATTTTTTGGCAGAGACAGGGTCTTGGTATGTTGCCCAGGCTGGTCTTGAACTCCTGGCCTCAAGTGATCCTCCCACCTCAGCCTCCCAAAGTGCTGAGATTATAGGCATGAGCTACTGTACCCGACCACTTTGGTGCTATTTTGTCCCAAGTCATGTCTCTTCAAGTCTCTCTGCAATGCAACTTCCCTGGGAAGACTTCAAGGCTTAATGACCTGGCTCAGATCCTGTTCTATGACTTCGCTTTCACTTCACCTCCACCATCAGACTGGGAGCTTTCACCACCAGGGTCCCCCACGGGCATCTCAAGTCCCTTCCCCTCTGGCTAAGTGGCCTCCAGCCCCTGGCCCTGACCCGGCCCTGGCCCAGCCCCGGCCCAGCCCCGGGCCGGCTACCTCACTCACCTCTTGAGCTTGAAGCGGATGCGGTGGCTGTGTTCCAGGATGGCCATGAGGGCCTTGGGGTCATACTCGGCTGGCCTTCGGAAGGCCAGGCCCTCGGGCAGCCCCTGCACGGCCAGCAGCCCTGGCTCCCTGAGCAGCCTCTCGTAGGGCAGTGGCACCACACTGGCCCTTCCCAGGGCCTCGCCTGTAGGGGAGAGTCCAGGAGAGGGGCCTGGTATGAGAGGGCAGCCAGGCTGGGGTCGGGGCTGCTGTGCCCCAGAGTGGGGGCAGTGCTGAGTGGCTCCCCTTGGTGCGGGGTTCCCATGGACCCCTCATAATTGCAGACTTTGTGCAGAATAACCGCCTACAGGCTGGGGGTGGATGGTGTGGACAAGGCCCAATTGTCTGCATCTGCGGGGCTGGGGCTCCCCCACCAAGCAGGTTCCCTGCTGCCCTCCCCGGCCAAGCCCCTCTCCACTCTGGGCACCTGGCTGGAGGGGAAATCGGGGACTACAAGGGCCCAGAGGACAGAGCAGAGGCAGACAATCCGGTAGGAGAAAAGAGGGCAGAAGAGATGGAGAAGTGGGGACTTGCATGAGCCAGGCTGCAAGGAAAAAGCTATAAGGGCTGGGCGTGGTGGCTCACGCCTGTCATCCCAGCATTTTGGGAGGCTGAGGAGGGAGGATCACTTGAGGCCAGGAGTTCGAGACCAGCCTGGCCAACATGATGAAACCCCGTCTCTACTAAAAATACAAAAATTAGCCGGGTGTGGTGGTGCATGCCTGTAATCCCAGCTACTTGGGAGGCTGAGGCAGGAGAATCGCTTGAACCCGGGAGGTGGGTTGCAGTGAGCCGCTGCACTCCAGCCTGGGTAACAGAACGAGAATCCATCTCAAAAAAAAAAAGGTGTAGGGAGGAAGGGAGAGAGACAGAGAGGGGGGAGAGAAAGTAAGAAGAAGAGGAAGTGGAGAGGGAGCAAAAATAGGGGATTGAGAAAAAGATGGGAGAGGCTGGGCGTGGTGGCTCACGCCTGTAATCCCAGCACTTTGGGAGGCCGAGGCAGGTGGATCACTTGAGGTCAGGAGTTTGAGACCAGCCTGGCCAACATGGTGAAACCCCGTCTCTACTAAAAATATAAAAATTATCCAGGTGTGGTGGCACGTGCCTGTAATCCCAGCTACTCAGGAGGCTGAGGCAGGAGAATTGCTTGAACCCAGGAGGGGGAGGTTGTAATGAGCCGAGATCATGCCATTGCACTCCAGCCTGGGCAACAGAGTGAAACTTCATCTCAAAACAACAACAACAACAACAACAAAAGACAGGAGAGAGGAGAAAGAGACAGACTGAGAAGACGCAGGAACAAAGATGGGGGCTCGGGGGCACAGAGGAGGGGAGGCAGGCTGGGGACTGAAGACTGGGCACTGGGATATCTGTTGTCACCTCCATGCTACAGCCCCCACCCTGAGCCAGAAAGAGGCCCATCCTCTCATAGCCTCCTTGAATTCTGCCCAAAGTGGACAAGGGGGGCCAGGGCAAGGCGGGCAGGGGCGCGGGGGGCTCTGTGCATGGGCCCTGCAGCTGGCAAAAGTGTCGACAGAGGCACAGCCAACCATGCGTGGCAAGTCCCCCATCCCCAGGGTGGCCAGTGTGACCACCCAGGGCCTCTGGGTACCCCTCCTTCTGACATAAGAACAGCAGAAGTTTCCTCACAGACCTTTGCTCCATAAAACCAAAGGCTACAGTAGGAGAAGGGATAAAGCCAAATCAGAAATGAATGAGGTGGGACCCTGAGCACCAAAGGGACCTGCCCGATGTTTCCCAGGGCATGTGAAGACCACCACTGGGGCCCTGAGGCCCTCTGCAACCTGACGCTTCCCAAGGGAGGCCAGGTCTCCTCTTCCTGCAGGAAAGACATGGCTGAGCAATCAGCCTTCACTTAGTCATTCAACAAACATTCTCCAAGCACCTGCTGTTGCTGGGCTCTGAACTGTAGGCTGGAGACAGCTAGAAACGGCAGACACAGCCCCTGACCCTGGAGAGCTCTTGGGCTGGAGAGGGGACAGGGCACTGTGGGTGCCAAGAGAGGGGCCTAAACCTACTGTGAGGGGGCTTCCAGGAGCAGAGCCTCAGTGCCACGCAGGTGTCTGCCAGACAGAGGAGGGGAAAGGCAGTCTCAAAAGATGTAACAGCGCGAAGTCCAGGGCATGTGAAATGCACCAGCGAGTGCTGGAGAACTGGAAGTGGTTCTGTAGGGAGGTCAGTAGGGCCCTGTCACCTAGTGGGAGAAGAAGGTGTGGAGGGGATGAGGATGGGTGTGTGGGCCCCTGTGCCATGCTCAGGGAGATGGGGAGCCCCCGAAGGCTGTGGAGAGAAGAGCTTCATTAATGATCAGACTTGTGCTTTGAGAAGATACCCTTGGTTGCAGGGCAGGTGTAGAGAGCTGGTCTGGAAGCAGGGAGGCCGTGGCAAGCCTGGGGCTATTTCTAGGCGAGAGGTGGCAGTGACTTGAGCCAGGGCAGGGACAGTAGGGGTGGAGGTTTGGAAAATGGCTGGAGCAGAACATCTGTGTCTGGGAATGCAGAGATGAGGAAGGGCTGGGGTAGCCACTACCCCCATGCCTTGGGGTCCGGCTTTGCCCAGGGCCCATAGTGGGACAGGAGGGGGCCCCCTCTGCTGGGTGGGGACCGAGGCTCCCACCCTCCCTGGGGCCCCCAAATGGAATGAGGAAGGATCTTACTATAAAGAACATCAAACACCTCCTCTACCATCTTCCGCAGAAGGTACACATCTGAGCCATGTTCCAGGGAGGACCGAGGGAGGCTACGGCCTCCGCCCTCGCCCCGCTGCACCTTCTTGGGGTGCTCTGCCTCCGGATCCTTCCACGGGGGCCCTCCTGTGGGACACAGAGCACGCGAGGCCACAGTGAGCACCCGTCTCACCACCCGGCCTTCGAGCTGGGATGTCTCTGCCCTGTGCTGAGCCGCAGAGACTGGCACACAATGTGATACACAAGTGAATGAATGAATGAAGAATTAATGAGTGAGCAAGCCCTATTCCAACCACCCCACTGAGGGCCAGGGCTGGTCATCTCAGAGTTCCCAGTGCCTGGCCCAGGGCTGGGCCTCACCTCTGGTCACCTCTAATTTGCTGTGTGACCTTGGGTTAGTCCCTTCTCTCTCTGAGCCTCAGTCTGTGAATGTTCACGGGAGGCCAGCTATTCCAGCTCAGAACTGAGGTTTGATGAATGTTTCATCTGTGTCTATTTTTTTTTTTTTTTTTTTTTGAGACAGAGTCTCGCTCTGTTGCCCAGGCTGGAGTGCAGTGGCACAAGCTTGGCTCACTACAACCTCCACCTCCAGGGTTCAAGTGATTCTCCTGCCTCAGCCTCCCGAGTAGCTGGGATTACAGGCGCCTGCCACCTTGCCCAGCTAATTTTTGTATTTTTAGTAGAGATGGGGTCTCACCATGTTGGCCAGGCTGGTCTCGAACTCCTGACCAAAGTGCTGGGATTACAGGTGTGAGCTACCGTGCCCGGCCCCATTCATGCCTTTCTGTGCTCTGACACGAACACTGTCTTGACCAATCTATGCCACCGTTTTCTGCTCTGCCAGAGGGAGAGAAAACCCTCCGGCAGAGGGTTGGGAGGCACCCCCCAACCCCTGCTCCAAGGAGGCCGTGGGTTGCAAACAGCAGGTTCATGCCAGGCTGGGCCAGGGTGGGGACCGGAGAGTGTTGGTGGATCCTTGGGGAATGTTCTAGAAGCTGCATTGGAAAGGAGATGAGAGGAGGGGCCTGCGGCCCCCTCCCAGCTTGGAGCCTATTCTCCTCTGGGATCTGCGGAGCTTGAAATAAACCAGCCGAGTTCCTGGTGCTATAAATAGCGGCTCTGCGTGGCTCTAGAAGGCAGGTGCACCGCCTCAGGCTCTGGGCGGCTGGGGTGCCACACGACCTGCTGCTGTCCACTCTACCCGGCCCAGTCCCCCATCCTGGCCCTGGAGAAGGTCTAGGCTCCGAGGGCTGAAGGGGGTAGGGGGCTGGCTGGGGATGCGGCTGCACCCCAGTAATGCTAGGCCCAGCGCTGGGGGATGCCCTTCCCTGAAACAGCTGATCTTAGGGGTGTGAGGTGAATACTAATAATAGTAACAACAGCTGGTGTCTATTGAGTGTGAACCAAGTGCCAGACACTGCCCTAAGTGCTTGCAAGGTACCAATTCGTTTAACCCTCAGACCCACCCGTTCTCCCCTTTCACAGATGAGCGGGTTGAGGCACAGCAGTTGTGGACCCAGGCGGCCCGTTCTCTTAACCTCATGCTATACCATGGTTCTTTTGAGATGGGGACTCACTGTCACCCAGGCTGGAGTGCAGGGGTGCCATCGTAGCTCACTGTAGTCTTGAACTCCCAGGCTCAAGTGATCCTCCTGCCTCAGCCTCTCAAGCAGCTGGGACTGCAGGTGTACACCATAAAGCCTGGTTAATTTTTAAATTTTTTGTAGAGACAGAGGCCTTGCTATGTTGCCCAGCCTGGTCTCCAACTCCTGGGCTCAAGTGATCCTCCCATTTCAGCCTCCCGAAGTGCTAGGACTACAGACATGAGCCACTGCACCTGGCCTAAGATGTTAACCCTGACTATAGCCATGACAGTGCCTGCCCCCTCAGGTTGATGTCAGGGTAGGTGAGTTAGCATCAGAAAAGATGCTATGCACAGCAGGCATTCAATAAATCTTATTGGAACATGGCCAGGCATGGCGGCTCACATCTGTAATCCCAGCACTTTGGGAGGCTGAGGTGGGCGGGTCACCTGAGGTCAGGAGTTCGAGACCAGCCTGGCCAACAAGGTGAAACCCCGTCTCTACTAAAAATACAAAATTAGTTGGGCGTGGTGGTAGGTGCCTGTAATCCCAGCTGCTCGGGAAGCTGAGGCAGTAGAATCACTTGAACCTGGGAGGCAGAGGTTGCAGTGAGCCAAAATTGTGCTACTGCACTCCAGCCTGGGTGACAGGGCAAGACTCTGTCTCATTTAAAAAAAAAAAAAAATTGTGTTGGCATAAGTGCATTTGGTCCTTGTGTTCAGGAATACATAGTTAAGAGGAAGAACTGAGCAGCAACCTTGGCCTTGGTGTCCCTATCTGGAAAAGGCAGATGGAAGTGGCTGGCTCTGGCCTACCCTGGGGTTCACCCAGCCAGTCTCTATCAACTCAGGGGCTGCCTCAATAACACCACATCGGGAATCTCAGACAACCTAGCTTGTTAGGTTCACTCCCCACACACCGCCACCCTGGCTAGACAGGGTTGGGGACCCAGAGATGGGCTAGAGCGCCTGCCCTCGGGAAATGGCGGGCCCGGCCCTCCGGAGCCCTGGGGTACTCACGGCAGAACCTGAGGAAGTCTGACTGTAGCTCCTTCCGGGCATTCAGGAACATTCTCCCCTTCTCTGTGCCCACCACAAAGGCGCTCTCATCATGCACGGCGACACAGGCCACCTCGGCGTTCAGTTTGGACAGCGCTGAGCACTGTGGGAAGGGCAGGCTGTGTGAGCGGAAGGGCTCCGCATACTCCGAACACCTCTAGTACCCACTTCGGGGGTGGGATGTGAGCTCCCAGCTGCCTCAGACCCCAGCAGCAGCTCCAGGGACAGACGGCCCCTCTACTGTTCTTGGTCTCAGATTCTGTAGTGGGACTGAATGAAATGGCCCTGCAGGGATTGGCGATGGGGGGCTGGAGGAGGACAAGTGTCCTCTGCTCCTCCCTCCAAGGTCCTCCTCCTTGGGGTAGGCCCCCCTTAGCCCCAGCCCCAGGGACAATGCCGTGCTGGGTTTTCTTGGCCCCTCTCAAGTCCTGGATGAGGAGGAGGTGGGAAGAACTGCAGGACAGGCGGGGATTGGACAGACTGGGGCTGCAATCCCACCTCGGCCACTTCTGCTGTGGGACTTGAGCAAGTCACGTCCCTCCTCTGGGCTCCAGTTTCCACATCTGTTTTGTTTTGTTTTTTGAGACACAGTCTCACTCTGTCGCCCAGGCTGGAGTGCAGTGGCACAATCTTGGTTCACTGCAACCTCTGCCTCCCAGGTTCAAGCGATTCTCCTGCCTCAGCCTCCCGAGTAGCTGGGACTACAGGCGCCCGCCACCACGCCTTGCTAATTTTTGTATTATAAGTAGAGATGGGGTTTCACCATGTTGGCCAGGCTGGTCTCAAACTCCTGACCTCAGGTGATCTGCCCGTCTCAGCCTCCCAAAGTGCTGGGATTACAGGCGTGAGCCACTCTGCGTGGCCAGTTTCCACGTCTATAGAATTGGGGACAAGCAGCCCAGTTCCACAGTGCCACTGGGCTTGGGTATGGGGATTCAATGGTTGGAGGAAAAAGATCTCTAAACTGGGACACCCTATATGGGTATACAGGCAGCTGGCTATCCTCATGGCCCCAGAGTCAAGGTCTGCAGCCCCATAGCCCAGAGGCCTTAATGTAGGGGGTCCCTACAACCAAGACCACCAGCATCTCAGGTCTCTGACCTACCCCACCAGGAAAACCCTGACTGTGAAGCCTGTGGCAGGCAGTTGTGCCTAATAAATGCTGGTTTTCATCTGAGTCAGGTAGTGCTGGCAGCTATAAAGTCTGGCTTCCAAATGCAGTTCTGTGCTGCGTGGCCTGGGACAGGTAACCTCTCTGGGCCATAATCTTGCCTATTGTGCCAGCCCCAGCCTGGAGTCGCTCTGGTTAGGAAGGTGCACGCGGCGTGGGGCCAGGAGGCCTGTCCTCCAGGGTCCCTACTGGAAAATTAAAACACAGGGCATTCATTTTCTTCTAAGATGAAAACAAAAGCTTGCTGTTCCCTTTCTGCGCGGGAACACTGTAGACTATTAACAAAAAATAAAACAAATAAATCCAGCTGTTTCTCATCCATCACAGCTGAAAGAGCTGCTTCATCCCACAGTCACCGCTCAGCTGAAGATGCCGAGACCACGGCAGAAAACTCACCCACCTAAAGGCACCCAGAGCTGGTGGGGAAGAGGATCTGAGATTGGGGGCGCGTGACGAAGGCACATCCCTTCAGCCCACCCTCCCTACAGGTCACCAAAAGACCCTGGCATTTGGAGGAGGCTGGACTTAAGTTACTGCTAAGCAAATATCATTGTCACCCATGAGGGTCCCTCAGGAAACCCTTAAAAGGCCCAGGGATGGGGGAGCCTGTCTTGTTCGCACTGCTAGGATAACTATAGGGTCATGTGCTCCTCCAAGGAGGCTCTGAAACACTCACTAGACCACTGCTGCCAAGTAGAACTTTTTTTTTTTTTTTTTTTTGAGACAAAGTCTTGCTCTGTCACCTAGGCTGGAGTGCAGTGGCACGACCTCGGCTCACTGTAACCTCTGCCTCCCAGGCTCAGGCGATTCTCCTGCCTCGGTCTCCCGAATAGCTAGGACCACAGGCATGCATCACCATGCCTGGCTAATTTTTGTATTTTCAGTAGAGATGGAGTTTCAACATGTTGGTCAGGCTGGTCTCAAACTCCTGGCCTCAAGTGATCTGCCCCACTCAGCCTCTCAGGGTGCTGGGATTATATGCGTGAGCCATTGCGCCTGGCCAACCCAGTGTAACTTTCTATGACTATGAAAACATTCTACCTCTGCACTGTCCAATCCGTAGACACCAGCCACTTCTGACTACTGAGCACGTAAAATGAGGCTGGTGCAACTGAACAACTGAGTTGTTTATTTCGTTTTAACGAATTCGAATTTAAATGAATCAGGGGCAGTGGCTCACACCTGTAATCCCAGCACTTTGGGAGGCTGAGGCAGGTGGATCACCTGAGGTCAGGAGTTTGAGACCAGCCTGGCCAACATGGTGAAACCCTGTCTCTACTAAAAATACAAAAAAATTAGCCAGGCGTGGTGGCGCACACCTGTAATCCCAGCTACTCGGGAGGCTGAGGCAGGAGAATCACTTGAGCCCAGGAGGCGGAGGTTGCAGTGAGCCAAGATCGCGCCATTGCACTCCAGCCTGGGTGACAGAGCAAAAGCCTATCTCCAAAAAAAAAAAAAAAAAAAATTGCAAATAGCCACATGTCACTAGTGGCCATGGCATCGCCCATCACTGCCCACATCAGCCACACCTCCATCACTGCCAAGCTCACAGTACTTTGGGACACAGGGCTGAGCTCCTGGGGCCCCCTCCTCATGAAGGTCACTCTGCATAGGGGAGGGGTCATCATGGAGAGAGTGTGGCACCCAGCCCCTTTTCCAGGGGTGTCTCCCACCGCTGCCCCAAACACCACTTAAGCAGCCCTTGAGCCACCTACAGCAGGAACAGCTTGAAGGAGGTCCTTTATTTTTCGGGGAGACTTTGTACCCAGAAGTTCGCTCTAAAAACTGGTCTTGCTGGGCCAGGCGCAGTGGCTCACGCCTGTAATCCCAGCACTTTTGAGAGGCTGAGGTGGGCGGATCACGAGGTCAAGAGATTGTGACCATCCTGGCCAACATGGTGAAACTCGGTCTCTACTAAAAGTACAAAAATTATCTGGCCACGTGTGGTGGTGGGGGCCTGTAGTCCCAGCTACTGGGGAGGCTGAGGCAGGAGAATTGCTTGAACCTGGGAGGCGGAGGTTGCAGTGAGTCGAGATCACACCACTGCACTCCAGCCTGGCGACAGAGCAAAACTCCGTCTCAAAAACAAAACAAAACAAAACAAAAAAAACTGGTCATGCTGTGTGACTTTGGGCAAGGTACTACCCTCTCTGTGCTTCATCATCCTAAAATGCAGGGGCGCAGCTAACTGATGTTAGACAGATTTTTAATTTTATTTTTATTTAAAAAAATTTTTTTAATTGAGAGAGTCTCCTCTGTTGCCCAGGCTGGAGTGCAGTGGCACGATCTCGGTTCGCTGCAACCTCTGCCTCCCAGGTTCAAGCAATTCTCCTGCCTCATCCTCCTGAGTAGGCAGGATTACAGGAATGTGCCACCATGCCAGTCTAATTTTTTTATTTTTATTTATTTTTTTTGAGACGGAGTCCCCCTCTGTTGCCCAGGCGGGAGTGCAGTGGTGCTATCTCTTCTCACTGCAACCTCCACTTCCAGGGTTCAAGTGATTCTCCTGCCTCAGCCTCCCGAGTAGCTGGGATTACAGGCATGTGCCACCAGGCCCAGCTAATTTTTGTATTTTTACTAGAGATGGGATTTTGCCATGTTGGCCAGGCTGGTCTCGAACTCCTGACCCCAAGTGATCCACCCGCCTCGGCCCCTAAAAGTGCTGGGATTACTTGCGTGAGCCACCATGCTGGGCCAGATTTTTTTTTTTAACACTTCCATCACAGAACTTCCCCCCAGGAAAAGGCTAGAGGAAAATGGTATTATGATGTCCTCATTTGGGATAAATTGCTATAGGTCTAGGTATGTAGGCAATAGCGCCAGGGGAGTGATGTATTATACAAAGCCCGGTTTCTCTCTTCCTGCCCGAGATGCAGTTAGAACTCTTGCTTTAACGTTGGGGATTACATCTTTCTAGTGAATGGCTCCCCACACATTATCCCCCAGGTCACCTGCTAGGAGATAGGCACGTGGTTCATCCCAGGGACAAAGTGGGAATGGCAAGAGGGGTGAAGGGACAAGGGGACGAGGGCGGAGAGCCAGTGTTTATTCCAGGGCTAGATTTTTTTTTTTTTTTTTTAAGACGGAGTCTTGCCCTGTCACCCAGGCTGGAGTACAATGGCACGACCTCGGCTCACTGCAACCTCCACCTCCCAGGTTCAAGCAATTCTCCTGCCTCAGCCTCCCAAGTAGCTGGGATTACAGGCGCATGCCACCACGCCCAGCTAATTTTTTGTATCTTTAGTAGAGATGGGGTTTCACCATGTTGGCCAGGCTGGTCTCGAACCACTGACCTCGTGATCCACCGACCCCGGCCTCCCAAAGTGCTAGGATTACAGGCATGAGCCACTGTGCCCGGCCCCAGGGCTAGATTTTTAGGTACTGGATCTCGCTGAAGTCTCACATCTCACCCTTGATGCAGGCATCGTGGCCCTAGCTGCAGTCAGATAAACTGAGGTTCAGGTCAGTGAAAGCTCCTTCGAGTGGCTGAGGTAGGACTTGAGCTACAAGGCAGGTGGGGACGCTCACCCTGTCCCCTCCTCTTGGGTGGGTGGGGACACTCACCATGGAGTCTAAGGCAGACACGAGGCTGGTGATGATCTCGTCTTTGCGGGTGAACGCGGAGTTCCAGCGGTCGGGTCCGCAGCCGTTGGTGGGGACGTCACAGCGCTTACCCAGCAAGGCCATGGTCGCCTGTGGGGAGGGAGGAGGCAGTGGTGGTGGGCACAAGGCAGGGGGCTTGGCTCATATGGTGGCTGCCCACCCCAATCCACCTGACCCCCGGACTCCCAAGACTGCCTCTGTATCCAGGGCTGACCTTCCCTGGGCCCAAGGGCTTTATGTGTGATGGGATTAGAGCCTGCACAGGCCTGGGCACAGGTGGCAGGATAACTCACACCTTGTGGCACACCCTCCTAAGTCTGCACACCCAAGCTGAGCCCAGCACCAGGACCAGTCTGTTGGACAGGCCCCAACTGCCACCTCTCCCAGCGTGTGCAATTCTGGCCACAGCCCTCCCTCGCTCACACACCCTCCATGGCTCCCTACTGCCCATATTAGCTCTCAACTCCTCAGCCTGGTATTCTAGTTACCTGGTCTCCTGTCCCTCACTCCAGTTCCCCCTCACACTCCATGCTCCAGGCCCTCTAAGCTGTGCCACTCCCAGATGTACCGATGTTCATGCTTCCCTAGTCTGTGCAGGTTCAGTTCCCCCTGCCTGAAGCACCCTTCCTGGTCCTGCCATCATCTGCTGGTTGTCCTTGAAGCTTTTTTTAATTTTAAATTTAATTTTATTTCGAGACAGAGTCTCACTCTGTTGCCCAGGCTATACTGCAGTGGCGCAATCTTGGCTCACTGCAACCTCCCCTTCCTGGGTTCGAGTGATTCTCCTGCCTCAGCCTCCCGGGTAGCTGGGATTACAGGTGCCACCACACGTCTGGCTAATTTTTGTATTTTTAGTAGAGATGGGGTTTCACCATGTTGGCCAGGCTGGTCTTGAACTCCTGGCCTCAGGTGATCTGCCCACCTCAGCCTCCCAAAGTGTTGGAAATACAGGCATAAGCCACTCACCCAGCCTCATCGAAGCTTTTAATTGTCCAACCTGCTTGCCCACCTCCTGTACCCCCAACCTGAAGCCCAGCTGGGTCAGGAGCCGGTGATGTCCTCCCCTCCCTTCCGCATGCCTCTGAGCTCTGCCATCACATTTCTGCATCAAGCCACATGCTCCCGAGGCCAATGCCACCCCCGCCGAGGCCTTCCAGCCTCAGTTTCCCTCCTAGCCAGGAGACTTGGCATCAGGGGTATAGAAAGATACAGCAGGGCCTAGGCTGCTTTGTCTCAGGTCAGGGGCTCCCCAGGGCAGGACTGTGTCCTGTTGCAATGGGGTTCCTGGGGGACAGAGCTGCATCCTCCCCCTCAAGTCCAGGGCCCCCAGTTGTGGGTCCCCATGGCATGGCACAGGCTTCCTGGGTATGACAGTGCCCAGCTGGGCACCCATGAGATGCAAAGATCAGCCTCCTTTGGCTCCTGGTTCTACCCTGCCCCTCTCCTTCTTGACCCAGGGGGCACCCACAGGTTGCCCCAGTGCCAGGGCCTGCCCTCAAGGCAGCTGTCCCTGCACCAATCCAAGCAAAGAAGGCAGAGACTAGAGGCAGGGGCCTCTCGGTTCCCCTCTATGGGCTCAGTCCCGGTGCTCTCTGTGTGGCCCCTGCTGGGTGTCGATGGCAGAGAGCAGGGCTGCAGTTCCCAAGGGAGCCTGAAAACCTACCCTCTGTCTCCTACCTGCAGACAGGGAGTTTCTGCACCCAATGGGGGAGGAAGGCCCAGGCAGGAGGACCATGGGGCTGGCACCACAAAGGGCACCAGGCCTGGGGTGTCTTCTGCCGCCATGGGTGCCCCTGCCATCTGTAAGCTCTTTGAGGGCAGAAACCAGGTCTGCCTGCCACTGTTGCACCCCAGGACCCCGATCAGTGCCCAGTGTGCATAAGGCCCAAGGCGTGTGGTCCCAGCCACAGACAGGCCTTCCAGCAGGTCATGATATATGATCATTGGCCAATGACACAGAACAGGAGATGTGAGAGTGCATCACACTTCACAAGGCCAGAGGTGTCCAACCACAGGGACAGAAACATCCTGAGAAATGAGAGATGCATCAGAGCTCGGCTCTGGCCTCAGTTCTGGCTCTCCTCTGCTTTTTGGCTGTGGATAAATATTGATTTAAACAACTGGCCGGTGGGCGTTTGGCCAAAATGTATGTTGAGTTTGCTGCTAAATGTTTATAAAAGACATTTCTTCTTCTGGGTTGCAATTTTATAGAAGTTTGAAATCTGCTGTATTAAGGGATGCGGAGGGGATGACAGGCCATGGATGGGACACAGGCCTTGGATGACACCCGCTGATGAACCACGAGGTGGCCAGTGGCCACGGCTGGGGATGTTCCGTGGCAGGAAGCCCGCTTGAGGGTCTTGCATGCGACCGGACTTCATAAAAGATCCAGCTGAGAGGTCTGCCTGCCTGGGGGCTGGAAGGTGTCCCCCTCCCCCAAGCCATCCCCTGCAAGCCCGTCCCTTGAACCATTCCCAGAAAGGCCTTAGGGCTGTCAGCCTCCCAGCTGCTGAGGCCCAAATCGAATCAGGGCAAAGCAGGAGGCACCAGACAGCCATCTAGCCCTGGCCCCCCGGCTGCCCCAGACAGCGGCCGGCTCCTTCCGGTAAAGGCTCTAATCCATTTAGGAAGGAACCAGGGACTCCAGGAGGGAGGGACACAGAGAGGGAAGAGGGGCTGGGCTGTGGGCCATCCCCAGCTCCTTGTCTCGGTCATCTAGGCTTGTAGGACCCTCTGTCCCGAGCCACAGCCCAGGTGGGTGCACTTGGGGAGCATGGAGAGAGACGGCCACTCCCTGCAAAGGGCCTCAGATGGAGGGAGAGGCAGGTTCCACGTGCCTGGAGCAAGAATGCAGCGGGAGAAGCGGGGGAAGATGAGACCCAGGCCCACGTCTGCTAGGACCACCTCGGGTGAGTCCTGAAAGCCCGAGATTTTTCATTTGTAAAGTGGGAATGGTTCTAAACAGAAAATGAGGGCAGAGGCCGGGTGCGGTGGTTCACGCTTATAGTCCCAGCACTTTGGGAGGCCGAGGCGGGAGGACTGCTTGAGACAAGGAGCTCGAGGCTGTAGTGAGCTATGATGGCAACACTGCACTCCAGCCTGGGTGACACAGCAAGACCCTGCCTTTTAAATAAAAAATAAAAATTCTGATAGCAGGGCCAGGCGCAGTGGCTCATGTCTGTAATCCCAGCGCTTTGAGAGGGTGAAGCAGGCAGATCACTTGAGGTCAGGAGTTTGAGACCGGCCTGGACAACATGGTGAAACCCCGTCTCTACTAAAAATACAAAAATTAGCCTGGCCTGGTGGCGGGCGCCTGTAATCCCAGCTACTTGGGAGTCTGAGGCAGGAGAATTGCTGGAACCCCGGCGGTGGAGGTTGCAGTGAGCCGAGATGGCGCCACTGCATTCCAGCCTGGGCAACAGAGCAACACTCCATTAAAAAAAAAAAAAAAAAAAAGTAAAAATTCTGATGGCAGCATTGGCCCGCATGAGCTACTATCCTTCTTCCAGCATCACTCTTAGAGACAAGAAAGGCACTAGCCCCAGGCCTCAGCCAGTGCACAGCGGGGAAGAAGGCTGTCTGTCTCCAGCCGTGCTGGTGTCCTTGCTGTCACCATGCGGTAGGAAGACCACGCTTCTCACATTCACAGGGATGCAGGGAACAGACCAGCTGCTCACACGCAGAGCTGACACACAGCCAACTGGGCCCAACTCGACATTCCTGGGTTTACACAGAAAGTTCCGTCTCCTGGGAAACCCCTCAGTCCCAGGCCACCTAGGATGGTTGGTCACACCGCAACGCAGGGAGCAATGGGAACAGGAGCCCAGATGCCTCTCTCAGCAGCCCAAAATGCAGACACTCGCAAGGAAGAGAAATATCCCAAATGTCCATCCTTTGGGTTCAAAAAGTCAACTTCCCTTAATAAGGTGAGAGACGCATCTGTTCAGAGCAGCAGTATTCACAATAGCAAAGACATGGAATCAACCCATGTGTCCATCAGCGGTAGAATGGGTAAAGAAAATGTGGTACATGCACACCATGGAATATTATGCAGCCATAAAAAAGAACAAAATCATGTCCTTTGCGGCAACATGGAAGTAGCTGGACATCATTATCCTATGCAAATTAACATAGAAACAGAAAACCAAATATCGAATGTTCTCACTTATAAGGGGAGCTAAATGTTGGGTACTCACGGACATAAAGATGGGAATGACAGACGCTGAGGCCTCCAAAAGCAGGGAGAGAGGGGAAAAGGAGGGGCTGAAAAACTACTTATTGGGTGCTATGCTCACTGCCTGGGTGACGAGACCACTTGTATCCCAAATCTCAGCATCGTACAATATACCTTTGTAACAAACCTGCACATGTACCCTGAGAATCTAAAATAAAAGTTAAAATTATTATTATTTTTGAGACAGTCTCACTGTCCCCCAGATTGGAGTACAGTGGTGTGATCTTGGCTCACTGCGGCCTCCGCCTCCCATGTCCAAGTGATTCTCCTGCCTCAGCCTCCCCCGTAGCTGGGATTACAGGTGCCCACCACCACGCCTGGCTAATGTTTGTATTTTTAGTAGAGACGGGGTTTCCCCATGTTGGCCAGGCTGGTCTCGAACTCCTGACCTCAAGTGATCCGCCCACCTTGGCCTCCCAAAGTGCTGGGATTACAGCCCGGCCTAAAAGCTGAAATTATTAAAGTAATAATAATAATGAGAGAGACATGAAGCCCCCAAAAGGCAGAGCTGGGATGGGTGGAGGGAAGTCCACTGGGAAGATCCCAGGTTACAGTCCGAGAATAGTGGAAGAGCGACTGTCACATCTGTCCCATCACCCAGCTCCCGATTTTGCTCCGCCCACCTGTGAAGCAAGGACGGCTGGTAGCTCAGCTGCTGCCAACACCTGCTGTTCAGTGCCCAGGCTCCTGTGCCCTACCTCATCAGAGGTGACCGCTCCCTGGGCAGCGGGGCCCTGGACACTGTATTTTTTTTTTTTTTGAGATGGAGTCTCACTCTATTGCCCAGACTGGAGTGCAGTGGCATGATTTCAGTTCATTGCAACCTCCACCTCCCAGGTTCAAGCGATTCTCCTGACTCAGCCTCCCAAGTAGCTGCGATTACAAGCGTGCGCCACCACACCCGGCTAATTTTTGTATTATTAGTAGAGACAGGGTTTCACCATGTTGGTCAGGCTGGTCTCGAACGCCTGACCTCAGGTGATCCGCCCGCCTCGGCCTCCCAGACTGCTGGGATTACAGGTGTGAGCCACCGCGCCCGGCCCTGGACACTGTATTTTTAAGTTCACAGGGGACTCTTACACCCAGCCAGGTGCAGGGCCTGGGTCATCTTCTAGGGATGTTCCCTATTCCAGACTCCAAGAAGCTCAGCTTCCCTGCCTGCCTGCCGCCTGCCCCGTCTTGCCAGGGACTCCTTGCCCAGACAGCAGCAGATTTGCCGGCCGCCAAGAGCTGGAGGCCTGCCCAGACCCTGAGCCAAAAATTAGCCAAGCACTCGTGGCCACGTCTGAATCAGTGCTGCCCTGACTCAAGGCAGGGCTGCCTCCAGGCTGGGGGACCCCCATAGAAGTCCGGCCCAGAGCGCCCACTTTCTAGCCAGCCCTGGGGCCAGGGTGACAGTGAACTAACAGAAATCCAGCTGTGATTTCCAATCCCAAACACCCTGCACCTGGCGCTCAGGGCCAGTTAGGAGGCTAGCAGAGAGTGAGCTAACAGGTGCGAGCCTATTCTGCAGCCCAAAGCCTGGATGTCTGGAAACAGGTGTTACAGGTTGTTCCCACTGGCTGGTTCTGACCGATTTACCCCAGTGAAGTGCAGCCTAGTGGGAGGTGGGAAAAGGGCATGTAGACAGAAGAACAAGGCTAAGACAAAGCTCCTGGCTCGGCCCATTTAAATAAACTCCCCTTCCTGGCCGGGCATGGTGGCTCACGCCTATAATTCCAGCACTCTGGGAGGCCAAGGTGGGAGGATGGCTTGAGGCCAGAAGTTCAAGACCAGCCTGGGAAACATGGCAAAATCCTGTCTCTACAAAAAATACAGAAATTAGCCGGGTGTATGCCTGTGGCGCCAGCTACTCGGGAGGCTGAGACGGGAGGATCACTTGAGCCAGGAGTTTGAGGCTGTAGTGAGCTATGATTGTGCCACTGTACTGCAGCCTGGGAGACAGAGCAAGACCCTGTCTCAAAACAACAACAAAGGCCAGGCGCAGTAGCTCACACCTGTAATCCCAGCATTTTGGGAGGCTGAGGTGGGTGGATCACTTGAGGTCAAGAGTTCAAGACCAGCTTGGCCAATATGGTGAAACCCCACCCCTACTAAAAATTTAAAAATTAGCCAGGCACTGTGGTAGGTGCCTGTAGTCCCAGCTACTCAGGTGGCTGAGACAGGAGAATCGCTTGAACCCAGGAGGTCGAGGTTGCAGTGAGCAGAGATCACGCCACTGCACTCCAGTGTGGGTGACAGAGTGAGACTCCTTTTCGAAAAAAGAAAAAACCAAAACAAACAAACAAACAAACCCCCCTCCCCCATCCACCACCTTAGATGCCCTTCACAGAGGGGACAGCCAAAGAGGACTGGAGCCAAAAAAGTAAGTGCCAAGGTGGCATGGAACTTGGAATCTGGCCCAGGGGCTCGGCCATGACTCTCGCTGGCATGGGCTCAGTAGAGCTCAAGGACTGCCCCCTCCGGAGGGAAGAGACGGAAGGAGTCACAGGGCTGTTTCCCAAATGCCGGGACCAGTTTAATTCTCACAAGCTCTCATTTTACGGAGGAGGAATTCCCACCTGAAGACCCCACCACAAGGATGTCGCAAAGCCGAAACCTGAGCTCAGGTCATACCAACTAAATCCGGGTTCCCATCACCCCACGACGCAGCCTTCAAGCCCCTTCCCCCGTGGAATGATGACACAGCGGTGGGCTCGGCTCTGCACTGCCCAACCCTGCCCGGCAGTGAACAGGGGAGACCACCCAGCTGGGACCCAGGGAAGAGGCAAAGAGGAGACCCCTCAGCAGGGTCCGTTTCTTCTGCCTGGGCTTGTCCTGCACCCAGGACCAATGTGGCCCTACAGGACAGCTAGAACCCTCCCCTCCTCTTCTCCCCAAGTGTCCCCAGAGCTTCAGAAAAGTCTGTGCTTAAAGGACGATTCAATGAAATAATTTTCTAAAAAGAGAATACATACATACATACATAAAGAAGCAGGAGTGTACCAGCCTGGGCAACATAGCAAGACCCCACCTCTACAAAAATAAAAAATATTAGCCAGGTGTGGTGGTCCACACCTGTGGTCCCAGCTACTCAGGAGGCTGAGGCAGGAGGATCACTTGAGCCCAGGAGTTCGAGGCTACAGAGAACTGTGATCGTGCCATTGCACTCCAGCCTGGGCGACAGAGCAAGACCCTGCCTCCAAAAATAAAAAATTTAAAAAAGGAAGCATCAATGTGTGTCTGTGTGTCAGAGCATGCAAATGCGACGGGTGTGTGTGTATGAGACAGAAAAGACCACACACGTGATGCAAAGAATGAGGACAGTAAAGAAAGGGACACACACACACACACATACACGAACCTCAGCCAGGGTGACACTGAGAGGCCTGGCCCGCTGGCTGGGGAGGGTCACTTGTCTGCACTGGCTTGGGGTTGAACCAAAAAAACAAATGTCACAGCTCTCCAACTGGCACACCCATCACCCCACCGAATTTTTTTTCTTTTTTTCTTTTTTTTTAACAAAACAGATAGGGTCTCACTATGTTTCCCAGGCTGGTCTCAAACTCCTGAGCCCAAGCGATCCACCCACCTTGGCCTCCCTCCCAAAGTGCTAGGATTACAGGCGAGAGCCACCACGTTAGGCCTACCAAATTTTCAGAAAAGCACCATGAGGTGGTTCTTCTAATCCATGTTACATCTGGGGAGGCTAAGGCTCGGGAGGGGAAGCGTGCTGCTCAAGGTCATTTGTGGCAGCGGTTCAAGGTCATTTGTGACACTTGATGGGTCGCCTGTGAGCCAGCTCAGCCCAAGCCCAAGCCCTTACACCATGCACCAGCATGTCCAGGCCTCTCAACAGCAGGGGCACACATGGGGGCTCCCTCAGCTGGGGGTCTCTCAGGCTTTTTTCACTCTCCACAAGTGGCAGGTTCATTCACTCATTCCTCTGTGTGTGCATTCATTCACTAATTCCTTGATGTGTACATTCATTCCTTGATGTGTACATTCATTCCTTTGTGTGTATTCATTCACTCATTCCTGTGTGTGTGCATTCATTGACTAATTCCTTGGTGTGTACATTCATTCATTCCTTTGTGTGCATTCATTCATTCACTAATTACTTGGTGTGCACATTCATTCATTCTTTCTTTCGTGTGCATTCATTCACTCACTCATTCCTTGGTGTGAACATTCATTCATTCCTTGGTGTATGCATTCATTCATCCCTTGGTGTGTGCATTAATTCCTTTGTGTGTATGCATTCATTCATGTGTGCATTCATTCATTCATTTCTTGGTGTGTGCATTCATTCATTCCTTGGTGTGTGCATGCATTCCTTTGTGTACATTCATTAATTCCTTTGTGTGCATTCATTTATTCTTTAGTGTGTGCATTCATTCATCCATTCCTTGGTGTGTGCATTCATTCCTTTGTGTATATGCATTCATTCATTCCTTGACGTGTGCATTCATTCATTTCTCCCTTCCTTCCTTCTTTCCTTCCTTCCTTCTCTCTCTCCCTCCCCCACTCCCTTCTCTCCCTTCCTTCCTTCCTTCCCTCCCTCCCTTCCTTGCACACTTTTGAACCCTCAGGGTGATACTCATTCCCTGTGCTTATTGGCTCCCGCCTAGGTCATACTGGGTAAGAACAGTGAGGACACCTCCGCCGGGCCATTGGCTGGGACCTAGTCCAAGGTAGTGAGCTGTAAGTGGGGAGGGGCCACCCTGCAAGAGCTCAGCAGGAGCTGGAGGCCTGGTAGGTCGTGGCAAGGCTGGGAGTGGGAGGAACACAGCCTGGGTGCCTTCCCTGGCCTCCCCTCACCACCCCTACTCATTCACTCAACACCTACCAAGAAGCTGCTCTGTGCCAGGCTCCGCCTGTCCTCCTCCAGCTCACAGGGCCAGTGTGTCCAGAGAGAATTACAGGACCAGGCTGGGTGCGATGGCTCATGCCTGTAATCCCAGCAGTTTGGGAGGCAGAGGTGGGAGGATCACTTGAGGTCAGGAGTTTGAGACCAGCCTGGCCAACATGGTGAAACCCCATCTCTACTAAAAATACAAAAAATTAGCTGGGGGTGGTGGTACACGCCTATAGTCCCAGCTACTAGGGAGGCCGAGGCAGGAGAATTGCTAGAACCTGGGAGTTGGAGGTTGCAGTGAGCTGAGATCTTGCCACTGCACTCCAGCCTGGGTGAAAGAGTGAGAGTCCATCTTATTTAAAAAAAAAAAAAAAAAAGAACTACAGGACCATGAAAGAAGGACAAGCAGAGAAGCTCGCGCAGGCACAGAGCTTGACACTGGGGAAAGGGGTTATCTATGTTTTATTTAAATGTTTTATTTACTTAGTTTTGGGGGAGGAGGGGCCTGACAAACAAGGCTTCCCTGAGTTGATGACTGTTGAGGTGGGTTTTCAAGAGTGAATAGGAGTTCTCTGGGTACAGGAGTGGAAGGATAATACCCTGTTGTTTCCACAGAGAGAAGCAAGGGAAGAAGCTTGGCTTAGAGATATACAACCTTTGCTCTATGAGTAAAGAGAAGTTTTGGACAGAATCAACGGAATAAAAAGGCAAACCACAGAATGGGCGAAAATATTTGTAAATAGTATATCGGTAAGGGATTAATATCCGGGATATGCAGACACCTCCTAAAACTCAACAACTAAGACTGGATGCAGTGGTTCACGCCTGTAATCCCAGCACTTTGGGAGGCCAAGGTGAGAGGATAACTTGAGGCCAGGAGCTCGAGACCAGCCTGGGCAACAGAGCGAGACATCATCTCCATTAGTAATAATAATCCAATTAAAAAATAGGCAAATGACTTGAGTAAACCTTTCCCCTAAGAAGATATACAAATGGCCATAAAACAGATGAAAAGATGTCCAACATCACTAAAGATTAGCAAAATGCAAACCTAAACTCCACCTCACACCCACCAGGATACCTACTATAAAAAACACAAGAAGGCGGGGCGCGGTGGCTCATGCCTGTAATCCCAGCACTTTGGGAGGCCAAGGCAGGCGGATCATCTAAGGTCAGGAGTTCGAGACCAGCCTGACCAACATGGTGAAACCCATCTCCACTAAAATTACAAAAATTAGCCGGGCATGGTGGCACATGCCTGTAATCCCAGCTACTTGGGAGGCTGAGGCAGGAGAATTGCTTGAACCCAGGAGGCGGAGGTTGCAGTGAGCTGAGATCATGCCATTGCACTCCAGGCGGGACAACAAGAGTGAAACTCTGTCTAAAACAAAAACAAACAAACCAAACAAACAAAACCACACACAGGAAAAAAACAAGAGCTGGTGAGAACGTGGGGAAATTGGAACGCTGTGTGCTGCTGGTAGGGATGCAAAATGGCACAGGCACTGTGGAAAACAGCATGGCGGTTCCTCAAAAAATTAAAAATAGGACTACCAGCCAGGTCCAGTAGCTCAGGCCTGTAATCCCAGCACTTTGGGAGGCTGAGGCAGGAGGATTGCTTGAGCTCAGGAGTTCGAGACCAGCCTGGCAAGATCCCATCTCTACAGAAAATACAAAAATTAGCTGGGTGTGGTGGTGCACACCTGTAGTCCCAGCTACTTGGGAAGCTGAGGCGGGAGGATGGCTTGAGCCTGCGGAGGTCGGGGCTGCAGTGAGGTGTGACTGTGCAACTGCACTCCACGTTTCTGCTCTTGCAAATAATGCTGCTATTAACATGAGTATGCAAATCACTTGGTAAACCTGTTTTCAATGATTTGGGGTATATACCCAGAGGTGGAACTGTTGAATTGTATAGTACTTCTGTTTTTATATTTTATTTTATTTTATTTAGAAAGGGTCTCACTCTGTTGCCCAGGCTGGATTGCAGTGGTGTGATCATAGCTCACTGCAGCCTCAAATTCCTGGGTTCAAGCCATCTTCCCACCTCAGCCTTCCAAGCAGCTGGGACTACAGGTGTGCACCGCCATGCCTGGCTAATTTTAAATTTTTTTGTAGAGATGGGGTCTTGCTATGTTGCCCAGGCTGGCCTTGAATGCCTGGCCTCAAACAATCCTCCCACCTCAGCCTCCCAACCTGCTGGGATTATAGGCATAAGCCACCATGCCTGGCCTTAATAGAATTTTTCAAAATGGGGGGAGGGGGGAAGAGAGGAAGTGTTTGGTTGTTCTCATTGTCCACTGTCGAGTGTCGTTACTAAGACTAAAGAGGACACTCAGTGACCTTTGCTTGAATGGAGTGGAGAGAGGGAGGGGGCACCCAACAAGCACATCTCTGCCCCAGAGGTAAGTGTGAGCACTAGCAACTCAACACACACATGCATGCACACCCACACGCACACATACATGCACACCCACACGCACACCCACACACATGCACACCCACACCCACCCACACACATGCACACACACATGCACACCCACACGTGTACACCCCCAAACGCACACACCCACACATACATGCACACCCACACACGCACGCCCACATGCACACACGCACACACCCACACATACGTGCACACCCACGTGCACACCCACACACGCACACCCACATGAACACACATGCACACCCACTCAAATGCATACACACATGCACACACATTGACACCCACACGCACACACACCCACATATATCACACACATATATGCACACACACACACATGCACCCACACACACGCATGCACATACATGCACACCCCCACGCACACCCCCACCCCCACACACATGCACACCCACATACACACGCATACCCACTCACATGCATACACACATATGCAGACACCCACACACGCATGCACACCCACATGCAGACACCCCACACACATACGCACGCATAGCCACTCACATGCATACACACATACACGTACTTGTGCACACAATGCACTCACATATGCATGCACACTCACACATGCATACACACATATGCACACACATGCATGCAAACTCACATGCATGTCCACACATACAGACACATGTGTGCACACATGCACACTCACACACACGCTAGTCCAAGTCGTCCTGGGGCCAGTCCCAGCACAGTCTGAATGCAGTGAAAACCTTCACAGAGAAGGTGGCTGGCCCCAGCCACAGTCGTGCTGGGACACAGAGACGCGCAGGGCATGACCTCACCCTCCAAAGGCTCACTGTCCCATCAGGAGTCACATCACAGATCAAGCTGAACCCGTCTTCCCTCCAGAGCCCCACACTCCAGTCTGCAGGCCCCTGGGTGGGCCTTGCACTCTCGCTCAGGCCTTTGCACCTGCTGTGCCCTTTTTAAGAAATGCCCTTCCCCGCTGCTGGCTCCCTCTTAGCTCTTGTGGGCTCGTCAACACCTCCTGTTGTGCCCCTCGGTTGGGCTCCCTCAGCCCCTCCTTCCCTCCTCCTCCAGGATGTGGAGGTGTCAGAGCCCCCATGCACTGGCTCCTGGAGAACAGGGCTGATTGCTTTCATCTGTGTGTGCCCGGGCCTGCTACACATAACAAGGCCTGGAAAGGCCTCCGAAGAGAGGGGCCGTTGATGCAAGTTTGGAAGAATCATGAGCCATGAAGAAGGTGAATGGCGAGGGATGGGGCAGTCCAGACAGAGGGGACAGCTCAGGCAAAGGCACTAAGGCACAAGGGAGCCCGATGGGGTGTGACGTCCGTGGTGGGGCTGGCAGGAGTGGAGCAGAACGCCGAAGTGCTCTTGGCACAGACTGCAGTCAGATTCTGGGGCTGTCCAGCGGGAAATGCTCTGAGACAGTCCTAGCCTCAGCCCAGAGCCTGGGCCTGGGCTCTGGAGGGCCCTGTCCCGCCCTTCCCAAAGGGGACACGCCCACCTGGAGCCTGCACCCACTCTCCCACCCCAGACACCTGGGTACTCAGACCCCTGGAATCCAGCTGGCAGATACACCCCCATTCTGGGGCCCCAGGGCCCTCTTCTCTGGTCCATCCTCCTGCAATGGTTTTAAATCTGACAATACATTCTTAGGCCAGGTGTGGTGGCTCATGCCTGTAATCCAGCACTTTGAGAGGCTGAGGCAGAAGGATTGCTCGAGGCCAGGAGTTCAAGACCAGACTGGGTAACATAGTGAGACCCCCATCTCTACAAAAAAATTTTAAAATTAGCTAGGCATGGTAGTGCATACCTGTAGTCCCAGCTACTGGGGAGGCTGAGGCAAGAGGACCACTTGAGCCCAGGAAGTGGAGGCTACAGTGAACTGTGATCACACCACTGCTCTCCAGCCTGAGTGACAGAGTGAGAACCCTGTCTCTAAAAAATAAATAAATAAGTTTTTTGGTTTTTTGTTTTTTTAAAATAGAAATGGGAGTTTCCCTATATTGCCCAGGCTGGTCTCGAACTCCTGGGCTCAAAGGATCTTCCCACCTCGGCCTCCCAAAGTGAAAAAAATAAATAAATAAGTTCTTAATACTTCTCCCAACAAGTGGTGTCATCTAATTCTCTCCTCTTGAATGTGATTTGAATAAAGACCCACTTTGAACCAACAGAATGTGTGGGCAGCGCCAACACGTGACCTCTGCAGCCAGGTCCCCAAAGGTGCTAGACTTCCCCCAGCCACTCACTCACTCTCAGACCCTTGCCCTGGACTCTGAGCTGACACGTGGGAAGCCCGACTATCCTGAGGCCACTGTGCTGGAGGGGCCGAGGGGCAGCAGAGAAGCCCAAGGGGCCCCAGCTGTTCCTCGGCTCAGGCCCCGGGCCAGCAAGTGAAACATCTTCAAAATGACCTCAAGCCCTGCTAACTTTTTATTTAGAGACGGGATCTTGCTCTGTTGCCCAGGCTGGAGTGCCGTGGTGCGATCGTAGCTCACTGCAGCCTCCAACTCCTGCCGGCAACCTTTTGACTGCAATTGTAGGACAGATTGAGTAAGACCCATCTGGCTGAGCTCAGACAACTCTCACAATGTGAAGAGTAAAAGAAGAAATGACTGTTGTTTGACACTGCTAATGTTGGGCTATTGGTTTATGCAGTCCAAGATAAATAACGGATACACCCTGAGGGCACACCAGGCTGACGCTTCTGTACCCCCCAAGAGGGGGCAGCTGTTTGGGAGAGTGGACACGGCTTGAGTTCAGGAGTTCAAGACCAGCCTGGGTAATATGGCAAGACCCCATCTCAACAAAAAATAAAAAAATCAGCTGGGTGTGGTGGTGCATGCCTGTAGTCCCAGCTGCTTGGGAGGCTGAGATGGGAGGATCCCCTGAGCCCGGGAGGTCAAGGCTGCAGTGAGCCAAGATCACACCACTGCACTCCAGCCTAGATATATGGCTTAGGGAGTCCACATAAATGAGAATAAGGTCCCCTCAGAGGGGACAGAGCCGAGGTGGGTCAGCTGGGATCTTCCATTTGTCTCCTTTACCTGGCCGGCATCTATCACAGGAGAACCTGTCTACTAGAACGGCTGCTGGAGTTTGCCCTTAGAGACCCGAGATAGGCTCAAAAAAATGACCCCCAAAAGACAGCCATGTCCTAATCCCCGGAGCCTGTGTTACCTTATATGGCAAAATCACTTTGCAGATGTGATTAAGGATCTTGAGGTAGGGGATTATTCTGGCTTAGCCGGGTAGGCTCTAAATGCCATCACATGCATCCTTATAAGAAGAGGTCATGGCCGGGCGCGGTAGCTCATACCTGTAAGCCCAGCACTTTGGGAGGCCAAGGCAGGAGGATTGCTTGAGCCCAGGAGTTTGAGACCAGCCTGGGAAACATAGTGAGACCCCATCTCTACAAAAAATAAAAAAAAATTAGCTGGGTGTGGTGGAGCATGCCTGTAGTCCCAGTTACTCGGGAGGCTGAGATGGGAGGATCCCCTGAGCCCAGGAGGTCAAGGATGCTGTGAGCTGAGATCACATCACTGCCCTCCAGCCTGAGCAAGACAGTGAGACCCCTATCTCAAAAAAAAAAAAAGAAGAAGAAGAAGAAGAAGAGGTCATGCCAGGCACAGCGGCTCATTCCTGTAATCTCAGTGCTTTGGGAGGCCAAGGCAGCAGGATCACTTCAAGTCAGGAGGACCACTTGAGGCTAAGAGCTTGAGACTAGCCTGAGCAACACAGCAAGACCCCAGCTCTACAAACATTTTTTAAAAATAGGGTAGAGGAAGACTGGACATCCATATAGAAGAGAAGTCCAAGTGAAGATGAAGTAGAGAGAGATTGGAAGATGCTGGCCTTGAAGACTGGAGTGATGCGGCCACAAGCCCAGTAGTGCTGGCAGCCCCCAGGAGCTAGAAGAGGCCAGGAACAGATTCCCCCCGAGAGCCTCTGGAGGGAGCATGGCACTGTCGGCACCTTGATTTTGGCCCAATGGTAATGATTTTGGACCTTTGGCCTCCAGAACTGTGAGAATAGAAATTTCTCTTGTTCTCATAAAAACATGGGCAAAGGACATGAACAGACACTTTTCAAAAGGAGATGTACATGCAGCCAACAATCTTATGAAAAAAGACTCAATCAACATCATTGATCATGAGTGAAATGCAAATCACAACCACAATGAGATATCATCTCACATCAGTCAGAATGGCTATCATTAAAGTCAAAAAATGACAGATGCTGGGCCAGGCGTGGTGGCTCACACCAGTAATCCCAGCACTTTTGGAGGCCAAGGCGGGCAGATCATGAGGTCAGGAGATCAAGACCATCCTGGCTAACATGGTGAAACTCAGTTTCCACTAAAAATACAAAAAATTAGCCAGGCGTGGTGGCAGGCACCTGTAGTCCCAGCTACTCGGGAGGCTGAGGGAGGAGAATGGCGTGAACCCGGGAGGCAGAGCTTGCAGTGAGCCGAGATCGCGCCACTGAACTCCAGCCTGGGCGACAGAGTGAGACTCTGTCTCAAAAAAAAAAAAAAAAAAAAAAAATTAGCCGGGAATGGTAGTGCGTGCCTGTAATCCCAGCTACTCGGGAGGCTGAGGCAGGAGAATTGCTTGAACCCAGGAAGTAGAGGTTGCAGTGAGCTGAGATTGCACCACTGCATTCCAGCCTGGACAACAGAGTAAGACTCCATCTCAAAACAAAAACAAAAACAAAAACAAACGAACAAAAAAATAACAGATGTTGGTGAGGTTGTGGAGAAAAAGGAACACTTATACACTGTTGTAAATTAGTTCAGCCATTGTGGAAGACAGTGTGGTGATTCCTCAAAAACCTAAAGACAGAAATACCATTGGACCCGGCAATCCCTTACTGGGTATATACCCAAAGGAACAGAAATCATTCTACAATAAAGACACATGCACATGTATGTTTACTGCAGCACTATTCACAACAGCAAAAACATGGAATCAACCTAAATGCCCGTCAATGATAGACTGGATAAAGAAAATGTGGTACGTATACACCATGGAATACTATGCAGCCACAAAAAAGAACAAGATCATGTTCTTTGCAGGGACATGGATGGAGCTGGAGGCCATTATCCTTAGCAAACTAACACAAGAACGGAAAACCAAATACTGCATGTTCTCACTTATAAGTGGGAGCTGAACAATGAGAACACATGGACACAGAGAGGGGGGCGACACACACTGGGGCCTTTCAGAAGGTGGAGGGTGGGAGGAGGGAGAAGATCACAAGAAATAACTATTGGGTACTGGGCTTAATACCTGGGTGAAAAAAGAATCTGTACAACAAACCCCCATGACACAAGTTTACCTATGTTACAAACCTGCACTTGTACCCAAGAACCTTAAAGTAAAAAAAAAAAAAAAAAAAGAATTTTTTTTTTCTCCCTCACTCTGTCACCCAGGCTGGAGTGCAGCAGTGGGATCTCAGCTCACTGCAACCTCCACCTCCAGGGTTCAGGCGATTCTCGTGCCTCAGCCTCCTGAGTAGCTGGGATTACAGGTGCCTGCCACCACGCCCATCTAATTTTTGTATTTTTAGTAGAGATGGGGTTTCACCATGTTGGCCAGAATGGTCTTGAACTCCTGACCTCATGATCTGCCCACTTTAGCCTTCCAAAGTGCTGGGATTACAGGCATGAGCCACCGCACTCGGCCTGAAATTTCTGTTGCTTTAAGGCACGAAGTCTGTGTGGCCCGTGTTACAGCAGCTTCAGGAAATTAACACTGGCTCCTTCACTGGCTGTACCCCACCTCACAAAGACAGTCCACATCCTCAGCCCCTTGGACACTCAGTCCTCAGCTCAGACCTCTGCAAAGCTCAGGCCTGGGTTTGCTGGAGAGCTCTTCAATCTCTTCCCCCTTGGAAGCGCCACTAGAAAGAGCCGGATTTTTCTGGACACCAGAGAAGCGTCTCTGTGATTCAAGTCTCACTGCCCTATGGACCAGCTGGGGCGTTGGAGCTGATGGAGAAAAAAAAAAAAAAAATACACCCAACCACGTAAAAGGCAAAGGCAGGCACACACCCCACCCAAACACGGCCCCCGCACCATCCGCTGCCATATGCTTGTTTCTTGAAAAAGAAGCTTGAGAGAACAAACAAAAAAGAAATTTCTCCCCTTCTGGAAGGCGGGGGGGGGGGTGGTATCCTTTCTCCCCAGCAGCCTCAGCCTCCCTCTGAATACTCCCTCTCTAGTCCCAGAGGCTCCCCAGTGGGGGTAGAGTGGCCTGGGGGTCCTGGATTCCTGCCTTCCCCCACCACCACTGTCACTGTAGCCGGGAAGAACACTGCCAGTCACAGCCCTGGCCTTCCATTCGTATCTGCTCAGGCCAGGCTCTGGGCTGGGCAGCGGGAGGGGGTCTTACACCCAGCCGCAGTGCAGTAGAAGGCAGTCTGGGGTCATGGTTAAGACACCTGGGGTCTCACTGGGCGCAGTGGCTCATGCCTGTAATCCCAGTGCTTTGGGAGGCTAAGGCAGGAGGATCAAGCCCAGGAGTTCAAGATCAGCCTGGGCAGCACAGTGAGACCCCATCTCTACAAAAAAACAAAAAAGTTAGCCAGGTGTGGTGGTGCGTGCCTGTTGTCCCAACTACTCGGGGTGCTGAGGCAGGAGGATAGCTTGAGCCCGGGAGGTCAAGGCTGCAATGAGCTATGACTGCAGCACTGCAGTCCAACCCAGGGGACAGAGCTAGACTCTGTCACACACACACACAAAAAAAATCTGAGTTCCAGTCCTGGATCTGACCCCAAAAGCTGTCCTCCAAGTCCTCTGCCCCACTCCCTGCTAACAGAATCCCCCCGTTGTGTCCTGGTATCTAAAGATGGGACAAACTTTGCTGGGTTGTCCCAACAACCAGTGCTTGGGGCAGCTGGGCCCTCCCAGTCCCTGGGAGGAACTTTGGTGATTCTCCAAGGCTCAGAGCAAGGCACTCCTTTTCCCCTAGCTGGGACAGGTGTAAGGAGAGGCCCGAACCCAATTCTGGCCACTGAGACATGAGGGACTTCTAGGAGAGCTGTCCTTGCCCTTAGAAAGGAACTGAAACCAGGCCAGGAGTGGTGGCTCACACCTGTAATCTCAGCACTTTGGGAGGCCAAGGTGGGCAGATCACCTGAGGTCAGGAGTTTGAGACCAGCCTGGCCAACATGGCAAAACCCCGTCTCTACTAAAAATACAAAAATTAGCCAGGTGTGGTGGTACATGCCTGTAATCCCAGCTACTTGGGAGGCTGAGGCAGGAGAATCGCTTGAACCCGGGAGGCGGAGGTTGCAGTGAGCTGAGATCACACCATTGCACTCCAGCCTGGGCAACAGAGCAAGACTCCGTCTCAAATAAAAAAAGGGACTGAAACCAGGGATGTCCCCCTTCTCCTGCATGTGACACCCCCGACCATGACAGCCAACTAGAGACATGAAAAGAATCAGCCCGGGAGGTGAGGGTATCTGAGGATGGCAGGGTGAACTCGTGGAAGAACTTGGTCCTGTATGACCCCAGATCTGCCATCTCTAAGCTTTGGGTGAAACAGTAAAAGTCTTTTTTTTTCTTTTTGAGATGGAGTCTCACCCTGTTGCCCAGGCTGGAGTGCAGTGGCACGATCTTGGCTCACTGCAACTTCTGCCTCCTGGGTTCAAATGATTCTCCTGCCTCAGCCTCCTGAGTAGCTGGGATTACAGGAACCCACCATCACACCCGGCTAATTTTTGTATTTTTAGTAGAGACGGGGTTTTGTTATGTTGGCCAGGCTGGTCTTGAACTCCTGACCTCAGGTGATCCACCGCCTTGGCCTCCCAAAGTGCTGGGATTACAGGAATGAGCCACCGCGCCCAGGCAAAAGTCCATATTTCTTAAGGCACTCTTAGTAGAGGTTTCTTTTCTTCTTTCCTTTTTTTCCCCCCCAGGACTAGAGTTTCTTTTCTTCTCTCTCTCTCTCTCTTTTTTTTTTCTGTCACCCAGGCTGGAGTGCAGTGATGCAATCATAGCTAACTGCAGCCTCGATCTTGATCTCTCCTAGACTCAAGCAATCCTCCAGCCTCAGCCTCCCAAGTAGCTGGGACTACAGGCGCCTGCCACCACACCTGGCTCACTTAAAAAATCTTGTTAGAGACAGGGTCTCAGTATGTTGCCCAGGCTGGTTCTGAACTCCTGGTCTCAAGCAATCCTCCTGCCTTGGCCTCCCAAAGTGATGGGATTACAGGCGTGAGCCACCGTGCCCAGCCAGAGGTTTCTTTCATTTGCAGCTAAAAGCATCCTACTTAAGTCAGTCTTTACCAGTTGTAAAGTCACCCATTTGTTTTTGACTACAGGTCTATTTTACAATTTCCTTTCCAACTGCAGCTAAAGAGCCTACATCCGATTTTGATACCCAGAGCAAGATTTGAAGATTCTGAGTGTGCTACAATTCTTTATTTTGACACAGGGTCTCACTCTGTCTCTAGGCTGGAGTGAAGTGGGTGTGATCATAGCTCACTGCAGCCTCCAACTCCTGGGCTCAAGCGATCCTCCCGCCTCAGCCTCCTGAGTAGCTGGGACCACAGCGTGTGTCGCCACACCCAGCTAAGTTTTTATTTTTACTTTTTAGAGATAGGGTCTCACTGTGTTGCCCAGGCTGATCTTGAACTCCTGGCCTCAAGTGATCTTCTCACCTTGGGCTCCCAAAGTGCTAGATTATGAGTGTGAGCCACTGCACCCGGCTAACTTTATTTTTTATGCTGAGGGCTCCATCTCTAGTCCCACCACCCTCTTACCATGATGTTTGAGGAGGCACAATATTCTGAAAAAAATGGAAGTGATGGAAACAAAATGGAAAATTTGAAAAGATTAAAATATAAGTAATTCTTTAAAAAATGTCCTCTATATTTCTGAAGCATCTTTGTTAGTTTAAAATATAAAAATGCATTATGTATAAGTTGTTTTGTTCAACATTGCCACAGATTTGCTGTATCAAATTCAAAACTACAGTTTATTCAGAAGCCACCAATTTTAGATTTAATCACATTTTAAATGTTTAACATCTTTGTTACCAATGGAATTACAGTGTTTTGGGCTTTAAATAAGCTAGGCTTTCTTGTATATTTTTAAAAATTGTTTAAGTAATGTGGATAATTTATCTTTCTCTGGCTTTAAAAAAAATTTCCTAGAGATTGCAAAAACAGTCTACGGCCCCACCACCCTGAAAGAGCCTGATCTCATCTGATCTCAGAAGCTAAGCAGAGTCGGGTCTGGTTAGTTCTTAGATAGGAGACTGCAAAAAACAGGTGTTACACTTTGGGTGACTTAGTATTTCTTACAATATCAAGTAGAACTGGAAAGCTTTCATATTCAGAAAGGGAATAGAGACAAAGAGAGAAGTTATCCTGGCCAGGTGCAGTGGCTCACGCCTGTAATCCCAGCACTTTGGGAGGCCGAGGCGGTCGATAACCTGAGGTCCGGAGTTCAAGACCAGCCTGGCCAACATGGCGAAACCTCATCTCTATTAAAATACAAAAATTAGCCCTGCATGGTGTTGGGTGCCTGTAATTCTAGCTACTTGGGAGGCTGAGGCAGGGAGAATCATGTGAACCTGGGAGGCGGAGGTTGCAGTGAGCCAAGATCGCGCCACTGCACTCCCACCTGGGTGACAGAGACTCCATCTCAAAAGGAAAAAAGAAAAGAAAAGTTATCTTGTAATTCTCTCATCTACATCACTGAGTCCAACTTTTGAGAACTTTTGTCTAATGCGTCTCATTTCTTTGTTTTTAGAGACAGGGTCTTGCTATGTTGTCCAGGCTGGTTTCAAACTCCTGGGCTCAAGGGATCTTCCCCACGCCACCCTCAGTGTCCTGAGTAGCTGGGATTACAGGAGCACACAACCACGCTTGGCTATTTTTTTTCATTTTTTTTTGTAGAGACATGGTCTTGCTATGTTGCTCAGGCTGGTCCTGAACTCCTAGGCTCAAGCAATCCTCCTGCCTCAGCTTCCTGAGTAGCTGGGACTATAGGCATGAGCCACCATGCCCAGCTGAACGTGCTGGGATTGTGAGGCAGACAGATGCTGTGTGGCTGGTACCTCAATCCCCATATAACCAACTTCTCCCTTGCTCTCCTCTTCTGTAGGGGCCACAACACAAAATCCTCCCATTCCTATACTCTCTTGCAGCCAGAGATGACCACAAGACACAGTCTAACCAGTGAGGCATTCCCAAACAAAAGAGCAGAGTTTCCCTGGAAGCAGGCAATGGGGGGCTCAATCCCTTACTCCCTATGCCCTGCCTGGTGGCTGACATCCACTTTAGGCAGGATGACCAAAGCCCTCAGCCAGAGGAGAGAGAGAGAGACGGCGCAGGCCCCTCAGATGTGCCTGAGCAGCTGCCTGCAGCTGGACCACCCACCCATGCCTCCTGTTACACGAGACACCCCTCTCTCCTAAGCCTCTGTTTCTCAGGTTGCTTGCAACAAACACATTCCTAACAGAAATAGACTCCACGGCGGTGGGCGGATCACTTGAGGTCAGGAGTTCGAGACCAGCCTGGCCAACATGGTGAAACCACATCTCTACTAAAAATACAAAAATTAGCTGGGCGTGGTGTTGGGCACCTATAATCCCAGCTACTCAGGAGGCTGAGGCAGGAGAACTGCTTGAACCTGGGAGGCGGAGGTTGCAGTGAGCCAAGATCATGCCACTGTACTCCAGCCTGGGTGACAGGGCAAGACTCCATCTCAAAAAAAGAAAGAAACAGATTCCATGGGAGGCATTTTCTTTTCTTTCTTCTTTTTTTTTAAAGACAGGGTCTCACTCTGTCACTGAGGCTGGAGTGCAGAGGCACGATCATAGCTCACTGCAGCCCCACCTTCCTGGACTCAAGCAATTCTCCTGCCTCAGGCTCACGAGTACCTGGGACTACATGATTGTGCCACCACACCCGGCTAATTTTTAAAAAAATTTTTAGTAGAGACAGAGTCTTGCTATGTTGCCCAGGCTGGTCTCAAACTCCTGCCCTCAAGTGATCCACCTGCCTCGGCCTCTCAAAGTGCCGGGATTATAGGTGTGAGCCACTGCTCCCAGCTGCATCTATTTTTTTTTTTTTCTTTGAGATGGAGTCTCGCTCTTTCACCCAGGCCGGACTGCAGTGGCACTAGCTCGGCTCACTGCAAGCTCCGCCTCCTGGGTTCACGCCATTCTCCTGCCTCAGCCTCCCGAGTAGCTGGGACTACAGGCGTCCGCCACCACGCCCAGCTAATTTTTTGTGTTTTTAGTAGAGACAGGGTTTCACCGTGTTAGCCAGGATGGTCTCGATCTCCTGACCTCGTGATCCGCCCGCCTCGGCCTCTCAAAGTACTGGGATTACAGGCGTGAGCCACTGCACCCAGCCAGCTGCATCTATTTTTAAAGGCCTCAGTCTCCAAGACTCATCTGATGAATTCCACTGTCCATCAATCCTGGCCATTGAGGAAAGTGTGTCCAAACATCCATTCCAGGTTTCTCCTGCAGCAGCCCCACTGCTGCCTCCCCTGGGGCATCTGTAGCTAGAGGATGCCTTGATGCACATCCCTCTGGCATGATCCCACTCACAAGCCTCTTTCCTGCACCCTAAGCCACCCAGCTCCGGGCCCTTGGTCAGAGGTGTCGGGAGGTGGCATGTCTCCCACCCACGCATCTGAGGCCAGAAGAAGTCTCGGTGGGATTCTGGAAGGAAGGACTCAAGCATTGGATAAGGGGTTGAAAGAGGCGATTTCTCAGATCCACTCCAGATTTGAGATCCCTCATTACAGCAATGTTGTTAATAAAACAGTAATAGTCTCAAAGACACACCTGTACAGCCATGTTCATAGGATCAGTATTCACAATAGCCAAAAGGCAGAAACCATCCCAGCGTCCGATGATGAATGGATAAAAAAACACAGTCTATCCATACAATGGAATATTACTGAGCCTTAAAAAGGAAAGACAGGCTGGGTGCAGTGGCTCATGACTGTAATCCTAACATTTGGGAGGCTGAGGCGGGTGGATCACCTGAGGTCAGGAGTTTGAGACCAGCCTGGCCAACATGGTGAAATCTCATCTCTACTAAAAATACAAAAATTAGCTGGCTGTGGCGGCAGGTGCCTGTAATCACAGCTACTCGGGAGGCTGAGGCAGGAGAATTGCTTGAACCCGGAGGGTGGAGGTTGCAGTAAGCCAAGATCGCACCACTTCGCTCCAGCCTGGGTGGGTGAAAGAGTGAGACTCCAACTCAAAAAAAAAAAAAAAAAAAAAGAAGGATGGCCGGGTGTGGTGGCTCATGCCTGTAATCTCAGTACTTTGGGAGGCTGAGGCAGGAGGATCACTTGAGCCTGGGAGGTGGAGGTTGCAGTGAGCTGAGGTCACACTACTGCACTCCAGCCTGGGTGATAGAGTGAGACCCTGTCTCAATTTAAAAATAAAAAAAGACCATCATGTTAGGCCCGGTGATGCATATACCATCTCTCCAAATCCTTGACTCCACGGCTTTGGTTCCTGAAGACCCAAGTCCAGGTTCATTGCCATTACGCTGACAGAGAATTTAGGGACACAGGCTTTCAGCCAACACAAGGGAACATTCCTAATGGGAAGAACTGTCCCAGAATGGAAGAACAAGCTGCTGTGTGGGCACTGAGTCTCCATCTCTGGGGGCTGCTCAGTGGAAGCTGCCCACTTATCAAGGCCTCTCAGAGGGTCTTTGCACCTGGGAGACTCTGGCTCTATCTACACAGCTCCTTCCTTCCACCAAGAAATCTGGCCTGGAGGTAATTCAGGCAGAGCAGAAGTGAGACAGTGCATTTTTGCTCCACTTAGAAATGAGCCAAGTTGGTAAATAAGATTTTTTTTTTTTTTTAAAGAGACAGAGTCTTGCTCTGCCACCCAGGCTGGAATGCAATGGCGTGATTATGGCTCACTGCACTCTCAAACTCCTGGACTCAAGCCATCTGCCGGCCTCAGCCTCCCGAGTAGCTCCCTGCTAATTTTTTAAAAAATGTTTTGTAAAGATGGAGTCTCGCTCTGTCACCCAGGCTGGAATGCAGTGGCGCGATCATGGCTCACTGCAGCCTCAAATTCCTGGACTCCAGCCATCCGCCTGCCTCAGCCTCCCAAGTAGCTGGGGTTACAGGTGCATGCTGCCATGCCTGGTTTTTAAAAATTTTTTTTGTAGAGACAGTCTTGTTCTGCCACCCAGCCTGGAGTGCAGTGGTGCAATCATAGCTCATTGCAGCCTCAAATTCCTGGGCTCAAGCGATTCTTTCCCTCAGCCTCGCAAGTAGCTGGGACTGCAGACACATGCCACCATGCCCAGCTAATTAAAAAAAAAATTTTTTTTTTTTTTTTAGAGATGGGGCCTTGCTATGTTGCCCAGGCTGGGCTCAAATTCTTGGGCTCAAGCAATCCTGCCTCAGTCTCCCAAAGTGCTGGGATTACAGGAATGAGCCACTGTGACCGGCCTAAATAAGATCTTAAGAGCAAACTTCAAACACTTTGGAAAACAACCTCTTAGCACTGAGAAGTATATGCTTAGCATCACAGCACTGAGCTAGATGGGCCCCTCATCTAACCACCTGCATGTCCATCTAGGGAAACCACGGCCCAGAGGGGTCAGACTGAACCCCAGATCTCTGCACACCCAACCCAGGCTCACAACATAATACAACTTGCTCTCCTGTGGGCTTAACAGCTACGCTGATTGCAAATTCTTTCCTATTCACCACAAAACATCCTTTAGGGAAATAAACTTTATTTCTTTGACGATGGGCAGTAATTCAGAGGTATCCGAATTTCAGCGCAAGACCTGATCTGTTTCCACGGTACATGTGTTTCCACTGACTCCTCCTGGGTGCCCCGTCTATTGGAAAAGGCATCAGACGTATGAGCAAACCACAAAGACACGCAACACCACGGCGGAATCTCGCAAGGATGATGAAAGAATCTGAGGTCACACGGTAGAATTCCATTTATGTAAGGTTCAAAAGGAGGCCACATTCTGAAGCCAGGAGATGGAACGGCGGTTATCGTGGTGGGTCAGGGAGAGTGGTAGTAACTGGAAGGGGGTGAAAGGGGCTTGTCAATGCTGTTTCTTGATCTGGGTGCTGGTTAACTGGGTAGTTTAGTGTGTGAACAGTTATCAAGGTGTTTCTCTTACAACAAATAACTTTGTTCTCAATGAAAAGTGTGCATAAGGCCAGAAACAGTGGCTCGCACCCGTAATCCCAGCACTTTGGGAGGCTGAGGCAGGAGGACCACTTTAGCCCAGAAATTTGAGACCAGCCTGGGCAACACAGAGAGACCCTGACTCTACAAAAAATTTAAAATTCAGCCATGTGTGGTGGCGCATGCCTGTCGTCCCAGCTACTCAGGAGGCTAAGGCAGGAAGATCACTTGATCCCATGAGGTTGAGGCTGCAGTGAGCCGAGATTGCATCACTGCACTCCAGCCTGGGATACAGAAGGAGGCCCGTCTCAAAAAAAAAAAAAAAAAAAAAAAAAAGTTTTAGGAGACATCAGGTATTGGGACACCCAGTCAGATGACAGAAAAAAAACAAACAAACAGCAAAACTGTCCCTTTTTAATCCTGCCCTGCAACTACAGATGGTACAGTTCCGCCTAGAGGCAGGGCTCCACCTCCAGCCTCCTCTGGCCCCCTCACCCCATGCTGTCACCAGGGCAGGGGCTGCAAGAGCCAGCTGGGAATGTCACTGGAGACAAAATCCCACACCTGTGGTCAAGCTCTTCCCAGCCCAGCAGCCATGAGTTTCACACTAAATCCCGGCCCACCCCACAGAAGGGCCCTGGGTGCACACAGTCCTCCCAGCCAAGCGATTTGGTGACGCTGTGACGTGTTTCAGGAAGTTCAATTTTAACTCTGTTCCCATCCTTCGCTCCAGGACTTATAATTCTATAAATTAATCCTGAGTTAATTATCCCAAATGCAAAGATTTACATGCAAAGATGTTTCCCCAAAGCTTTCACTTGGTACATCCACAGATACACACACCCACATATAAACAAGGAGTAGGTGCAGGCAACCCGATGCCCAGCAGAGGCTGATTCCAACACTGGACAGGATGACCTCAGGGGCATACACAGTGCAGCCCGGGATGCAAACTCCAGACCGTGCATCTCAGGGTGGGATCCATGCCTGACTTTGCTTCCCTCTACTTTTCTGTATTTTCTAAGTCACCTAAGGTAAGTATTACTTTTACAATTTGGAAAGAAACAACGGAAACCTCATCCTTTAAAAACAAAAGCAGGCTGGGCGTGGTGGCTCGCTCCTGTAATCCCAACACTCTGGGAGCCAGAGAAGCAGGAGGATAGCCTGAGGCCAAGAGTTTGAGACCAGCCTGGGCAACATCGCAAGACCCCATCTCTAACAAAAAATTTAAAATATGAGCCGGGCGTGGTGGCACGCGCCTGTCGTCACAGCTACTCAGAAAGCTGAGGTGGGAGGATGGCTTGAGCCCAGGAGTTCAAGAATGCATCGAGCTGGGATTGCGCCACTGCACTCCAGCCTGGGCGATAGAGCAAGACCTCATTTCTAAAAAAATTTTCCTTTTAAATAAAAAATAGAGCAAAACAAAAAGCAAAACCAACCATCCAACACAGCTGCTCCACCCCAGGACAGGAAAGTCGGCCCCAGGCCGGGGCAAAGGGGCAGTCCAGGAAGTACAGGGATTCATGCTGCCTTCCAAGGGGAAGTGAGGGAGCCGCCTGCCTCTTCCCTGGAGGGGCTGGGGGAAGCCGATCTGAGGCCTGGCCATGCGAAGCCCCATCTGCCCTTCATCTAGGCTTCTGGAAGGTAGGGCGTCCTTCCTCCACGTGGAGGACGGGATTTAGGAAAAGGGGCTGTCTCCTCTCAGCTCGGGCTGTGCATCAGGTACTAGGAGCACTCAAAGAGAGCCCCCAAACTCAGGTTTCTCCATTTCTCTCCCGTCCCCCGGGGCGGGCATGGAGGGACTCTGGCTCCGCCGCCGCCGGCAGTATGCGGGGTCCAGGCCGCCCCATGCCTGCTCTACCAGGAGGGGAGGCCAGGATCCGCCGGGCAGACGGCTCCGCGGTTCAGGTTTCCACCCTTGTTATTTAAAGCCTGAGCCTGGCTCCTGGCAGGCGGGCAGGGGCGGCCGCCTGCCTGCGTGACCAGGATGAGAAATCGCAGTCCTGACGCGGGCCTGCGTGCCTATGGCAACTGGCGTTGTGGCCTTGGAGACTAATCTCCGGGCTGTCAGCTGGCAGGGACTCTCCAGCAGGGCCACGGCTCCCTGCAAAGGCCCTTGGCTGGGGGATCGGACAAGGCTCTCTTCCAGTGGAGGAGGGGGCGCCTGCCCCTGCACTGGGGCCCCTGGCCAGGCTCACAGATCCACATGTTCCCACGGCCACAGCCTCCGTCACACACACACGTGGGGACAATCACAGGGGTGGGGACACAGCCACCAGCTCACAGGCACCAATACTCTCTCACACTGTGTCCCACACCGCACAGGGCCCAACAGCAGGTGCTCCTGCCCTTGAAGGATTCCCAGGCTGGCAGGGAAAATGACCAAAAAAATAGACTACTGGGAAAAAAAAAAAAAAAAAAGATTAAAACACAGTGCAAGGATTTGAGCTGAGTGATGGTTACATGAGTATACAAGTGGGGGGAAAATTCATCACACGGGATGCTTAAGATTTATGTACTTGGGCCGGGTGCGATGGCTCACGACTGTAATCCCAGCACTTAGGGAGGCCGAGGCGGGCAGATCACTTGAGGTCAGGAGTTTGAGACCAGCCTGGCCAACATGACAAAACCCCGTCTCTACTAAAAATACAAAAATTAGCTGGGCATGGTGGACGCGCCTATAAGCCACTCAGGAGGCTGAGACAGGAGAATTGTTTGAACCCAGGATGGGGACGTTGCAATGAGCCAAGACCACGCCACTCCAGCCTAGATGACAGAGCAGGACTCTGTCTCCAAAAAAAAAAAAAAAAAAAAAAAGATTCATGTACTCATGTACTTTACTGGAAGTAAATTATGCTTCAGTGAAAGATAAAAATAAGTGGCATGGAAGAAGCCCAGGATGGCGGGTGAGGCAGTCAGGGTGGGGCTTCCTGGAGGAGGTGACACCTGAGCTGCCGGGAGCCTCCCAGGGGAGTTGGCGTTTGCAGGTGAGAAGGGGAGACGGGCACTGTGCCCAGGCCCTGCTCTTCTACAAGGGAGGCGCCTTCCCTGCCCCACCGCAGCACCCACCTCCCCTAGAAATAAATGCTGAATAAATAAAGACCTGTTTGAAGGAGTGCCAAATTACTGGCTGCCCAGGAAACCCAACCGCCAGCCTGGGCCGCCCACGTGTCCTGGTCGGGCCTGAGCGGGGCCAGAGGCTGTGGGAGTGGGTGGGTGGGTGGGGAACGAATCCAGCTCTGCATGGCTGGAGTGTGCAGGGCAGGGCAGGAAGTGGTGGGCAGAGACCAGCGTGGCCATTGGGGTGAGGCCAAGGACCTCGGAAGGTCAGCCTCGCTGCAGGGTGTGGGGCAGGAGTGAGACGCGGGCAGTGTGGAGGATCCCAGGAAGATACGGCGGAGGAACTGTCGGGTCATGCTCGGAGTCGGGGAGCCAGGAGTTGCCAAGTCTCTGCGACAGCCCAGGCCAGAGACAGCCAGGCATGAAGCAGACAGCAGCAGGGGATGGAGGACAGGGCAGAGCTTTGGGACCAGGAGCTGGCGACAGGGGGTCCCAAGGGAGGCACCTGGAATGACCACCAGGTTTCTGATCCCAGGAGTTTGAGACCAGCCTGAGCAACATAGTGAGACCCCATCTCTACAGTTTTTTTTTTTTTTAATTAGCCTAGTATGATAGCATGTGCCTGTAGTCCCAGCTACTCCAGAGGCTGGGGTGGGAGGGTTGCTTGGGCCCAGGAGGCAGAGGTTGCAGTGAGCCATGATCACGCTACTGCACTCCAGCCTGGACAATACAGCAAGACCCTATCTCAAAAAAAAAGGTGGGGCTGGTGGCTCATGCCTATAATCCCAGCACTTTGGGAGGCTGAGGTGGGTGGATCACTTGAGGCCAGGAGTTTGAGACCAGCCTGGCCAACATGGTGAAACCCCATCTCTACTAAAAGCATAAAAATTAGCTGGGCGTGGTGGCATTTGCCTGTAATCCCAGCTACTCAGGAGGATGAGGTGGGAGGATCGCTTGAGCCCAAGAGTTCTAGGCTACAGTGAGCTATGATCGCACCACTGCACTCCAGCCTGGGTGACAGAGCAAGACCCTGTCTCTAAACACACACACACACAATGCTCAAACTTTCCTCTCCCCACTGAGCAAAAGGGTGATGGTAATTCTACTGCTCTCAGCTCTGTGAGAGCCCCACGTGAGAATGTGTGAACAGGGCCTGGCGCTAGGCCTGGGGACACCAAGTGCCCGCTCACTTAACAGCAGTGATGACGGGGATGATTGCTCAAGCTGACATCACCCGCCGAGCTGCTGTCCACCCCTGACATCAGATCCCGTGTTGCTCACAGTATATCTCTGTCCCTCCACGCATGGGGCGGTTGGGGAGTGCTGGGTGGGAAATGCAGGCTTGGCACCCAGCTAGGGGTCAGGGAACCCGGGCATTTGGTGCCCCCAGTTCTGGCTGAGCCCCGGCCGCTTATCTGAGCTCATGTGCATGGTGCAGAAGTATTTATTTGTTCTCAGGCAGGCATCTGAAAAGCGTGGGGGCTGGGTGTCAGGAGACGGTGGGAGGAAACCAGCTCTGGGGCGGTGCCAACCCCTGGGGCCAGGCAGTGCAGGGGGGGCCCTGGGATCCTGTCTCCCAAGAACCCTTCGCTTGCCAGACATAAACATGCCTTCTCAGAACAACACGGATGAGGAACATCAGGCCTTTTCTTGTCGGGAAAAGGCTGGACGGAAAAAAGCCCATTACTCGTGGGTGATCTAATCCTGGGGCGCTGGCTCACGGGGCCCCCACCCCTGCCCGCCTGAGCTGGCTCACTCCCCGACCTCTACCCACCCATGCCCCTGCAACCACTGAGCCAATGGGTGAGGACAGGTGTCCCAGGGCAGGCTATGCCCTGCAGTGGGCTGGCGAACAGCCCACCTGCTATGTAAAACCTCAGCACTAGCACTGCCCCTCCCTGGGCCTCAGTTTCTCCATCTGTCAATGGAGAACCTGGGCTAGAAGTTGTCTGAGGGCCTTGCCATCCTTGGCCCCAGATGGAAGGATCCCCATGCCCCCTCCCTTCCCTGGCATCTGGCCTCCCCACCTGCCCTGACCTACTCCAAAGCATTCATTATAGTCACCCCATTCCAGTCACCCAGCCCTGCCCCGCCCCGTCCCACCCCAAATGCCCTCTGGCCCTCCCCGCACCTCCTTTTTTTTTTTTTGGAGACAAAAAAAAATTCTGTCGCCCAGGCTGGAGTGCAGTGGTGCGATCTTAGCTCACTGCAACCTCTGTCTCTCAGGTTCAAGTGATTCTCCTGCCTCAGCCTCTTGAGTAGCTGGGATTACAGGTGCGCACCGGCACGCGTGGCTAATTTTTGTATTTTTAGTAGAGATGGGGTTTCACCATGTTGGCCAGGCTGGTCTCAAACTCCTGGCCTCAAGTGATCCTCCCTCCTCAGCCTCCCAAAGTGCTGGGATTACAGGCGCGATCCACCACGCCCAGCCCCGTTCTTGCTTTAAACACTTGGATGCCACATCTTCCAGAGCCCTTTCATCTTCTAGTCCCCATTCCAGAGGCTTCCCTATTTCCAGTCTTGGGCCTACCCACATCCTCAGCCCTTGTTCCCGTCTTTTAGATGCTGTGGGACGCTGACTAAGTGCTCATTTTCACCACACCTGTTAGGTCCCAGTCCCTGAACGGGGGTGAATCAGGCCCACTCCTTGCCCCGGAGCTCCTGGGTGAGGAAAGAGAAGCTAAAGTTTATAAACGGTGACCAAAGATCATCAGCTCCTCATGTGGGGAGTGACCAGGCGTGGGCACATCCAGGATGGATGGCTGGCATCGGCCCAGGAGCACTGGCCCCAAAGGCTGGGTGGCTGTTCAGTGGGGAAGACTGAGGCCAAGGTCAGCTTGGGCAAAGGCTAGAGGCAGGAGAGTACGGTGGGGAACCGATGAAATCTGGGAGGTTCAGAGGCAGGCGGATCACTTAAGGTCAGGAGTTTGAGATCAGCCTGGCCAACACAGTGAAACCCCATCTCTACTAAAAATAAAAAAATTAGCTGAGCCTGGTGGCGTGCACCTGTATCCCAGCTACTTGGGAGGCTGAGGCAGGAGAATCGCTTGAACCCGGGAGGCAGAGGTTGCAGTGAGCCGAGATCGCGCCGCTGCACTCCAGCCTGGGCGACAGAGTGAGACTCCGTCTCAAAAAAAAAAAAAAAAAAAAAAGGAGGTTCAGAAGGCTTCCAAGCGGGCGTGGAAGAGGCAGACATCCACCAGGAACTTGGGCTTGCCAGGCCAGGCTGGGCTGAGCCATGATTTAGTAATAAAAATAACAACTAGCTGCCATCAGCCCCTTCTCTGGGGCTTGGGCGGGACCCACCAGGCACCACCAGCCCACACCTACGCCATCCCATTTTACAGACAGGAGTCCAGAGCATCGGGATTAGTTGACTTGTAAGTGTCCACACCATCCAACTGCAAAATAGTCACACCCCCATCCCTCACCACCACCAAGCATTGGAGAAGAGGCTGTTTTGTACAGGTGTCTATCCGTTATCGGGTACCTGGACCACACCTGCCACCTCCACGCACACAGACATCTCGGCAGATGCTCACCAATGGGTGCCGCCAGCCCATTCATTCATTCCACAAACACCAAAGCACCCACTGCAGGCCAATGTGTACTCCAGATCAGGAATGTCACCAGACAGGCAGGATCGGGCCACACAGTCCAGGAAGTCCCCCGTCACCCCGGCGGGTGACTACGCATCAGACGGGTGGCTCACGTTAATGGCCTGGTCCCTGAGGAATGGCACCCCTTGTTTTGTAGCTGGGTGTGCGCATGCACACACATCCGGCCCTTTCTCTGAACACCTGCATTACTTCCACCTCTGCCCTCACCTGTCAGAAAAGCCTGGCCACCTTCATCCAACCTGGGCTTGCCCGAGCCTCTGGCCAGGTGGTGCAGTTTCATGAAGCGGCCCCTCCCCTTCCAAAACCCAGGGACAGAGCAACTTGGAGGAGTCCAGCCCGGGCCACACCCTCCCCTCCCTAGGGTACAGCAACAGATGGCAGGGCAGCCCCTCACCAAAACCCTGTAGTCTCAGGAACGCACATGGGGCCAGGACCCAGGGGGTCTGGGTCTAGTGGAGGCTCAGCCTCGAGTGGCTGTGTGATGCTGGAGAACTTCCTTCCCCTCTCTGGGCCCCAGTACCCTCCAATGAAGACATAATAACACCCTGTCCCTTCCTCACAAAGTAGAGGTGGGAGGTGAGAGTCAGGCCCAATGAACAAGGGTTGAGTATCATTTTTCTTTTCTTTCTTTCTTTTTTTAAGAGACAGGGTCTCTTGCTCTGTCACCCAGCCTATGATCGCAATGGCGTGATCATAGCTCACTGCAGCCTCCAACTCCTGGGTTCAAGTGATCCTTCTGCCTCAGACTCCCAAGTAGCTGGGACTAAAGGTGTGTGCCATCATGTCCAGCTACTTATTTTATTTTTTGTAGAGATAGAGTCTTGCTATGTTGCCCTGGCTGGTCTCAAACTCTTAGCCTCAAGTGATTGTCCCAAATCCTTCCTGAGTATCTGGGACTACAGGCACACACCACCATACCTGGCTAATTTTATTTTATTTTATTTTTTTTGTAGAGATGGAGTCTTGCTATGTTGCCAAGGCTGGTCTCAAACTCCTGGACTCAAGCAGTCTTCCCGCCTCAACCTCCCAAAGTGTTGGGATTACAGGCCCGAGCCACTGCTCCCAGCCAGATCCCTTTCCCTCAAAACCCCACCTGGGCCTCAGGGTTAGCTGGGCCTGGGATGACATTTCTGAGAAATCACAGTTGCGTTGCAGCCATCAGTGGCAGGAGCTGTGCTGCTGATGGGCATCTCGCAACCCACCTCAGCAACACTACAAACACAACAGTACTCTCCCCATTTTATGGATGAGGACGTAGAGGCTCAGAAAGGCTGAGCAACTCGCCCAAGGTCACACAGCACAAAGAGTCAGGGGCCAGCTTCAAAGTGAAGTCTGCTGGGATCTGGAGTAAACATGGCCCTGCACCCCTACAATGTCCCCTGCACAGCCCCCCAGGCATGGCTCACTGTCAACCACAATCCAGTCCCACTGTCCAGATGAGTGATTCACACACAAATATTTGCACCACGATGGAAGTGGCTCTCCCATCGGCTCATTATTTATTCCAAACACATCTTTTCTGCCTTCGCTGCTAGAAGCAGAGGGGTTTCCCCACCAGGGGGGCTACAGTGAGACCTGAGGTGGGCTTCCTGCAGGCATTGTGAGTCCTGAAAACCAGAGGGGACCCCATAGGTAAGAAAATATCGTTTTCTTTTGAGACAGAGTCTCACTTCATTGCCCAGGCTGGAGTGCAGTGGCATGATCTCGGCTCAGTGGTTGAACTCACCTCCCGGGTTCAAGCAATTCTCCTGCCTCAGCCTCCCAAATAGCTAGGATTACAGGCGCCCATCAGCATGCCCAGTTAATTTTTTTTTGGTTTTTTTTTTTTGTATTTTTAGTAGAGATGGGGTTTCGCCATGTTGGCCAGCCTGGTCTCGAACTCCTGACCTCAGGTGATCCACCCACCTCGGCCTCCCAAAGTGCTGGGATTACAGGTGTGAGCCACCGCGCCCAGCCTTAATTTTTGTATTTTTAGTACAGACGGGGTTTCATCAAGTTGGTCAGGCTGGTCTCGAACTCCTGACCTCAGGTGATCCGCCCAGCTCAGCGTGAGCCACTGCGCCCAGCTGAAGATATCGTTTTCTGAGCCAAAAATAGGGCAGTGGGCAAGTGTCCTGTGCTACCAAGGTTGCGGGCTGTCCAGGATGGTGGGTGGGTTATGGACGGTTCCTGGAAGTGGGCAGGCTCACCACCCAGACCCCAGACTCCAGGAGGTTCAGTCTGCCTCCCCTCATCTGCAGGAGTGGGCACTAAACCAAGAAAACGGGAGCAATGAATCATGGGGTTCACAGCCAATAAGAATCCCCAAAGCCGTGCGCAGTGGCTCATGCCTGTAATCCCAACATTTTGGGAGGCCAAAGTGAGAGGATTACTTGAAGCCCAGAGTTTGAGGCTGCAGTGAGCTATGACTCTTCCACTGTACTCCAGCTTGGGCGACAGAGGAAGACCCTGTCTCAAAAAAAAAAAAAAAAAAAAAAGCCCTGAGCTGCCACCATGCAACCTCCACGCCCATCCTCACAGAAGTTTCCAGAGCTCTTGGCAGCCCCAGGCTGGTGGACACAGCAATACCAGAATAAACCAGGGGGCGGGACTACGTCCCTGAGACTGGGTTCCTCCCTTGGGAAGGGACACGGGCCAAGATCTCTTCCCTGCCCCCACCAGGTTCTCCTGGGGTCCTTCCCTTAGGAAGCTCTTCTGGTTGTCATCCCAACCAGGCTGACCCCAATTCTGCATTTGCTGGGATCTACCTGAACACATCATGAGGCTTGGGGGTTATTCCAGGTGATGTCAGGAGCTCCAAAGAGCAGAAACCAGTGCTCTGTTCTCCTGTCTGTCCCTGGGGGGCCATCAACCATTCTCACAGCTCCCCATAATCAACCACTTGCCAGCCTTCACCGCACTCTCTCCTCTCCTCCGCTGCGGTGTTGCAGATGCTCTGACCACTCTCCCTTCCCTACCCACCTCTGCCCTGTCCAGGGTACGCTGCAGCAAAGCCTCCCACCAGCTGTGGGGCCAGCTTGGGCCTGTCCAGCCTCCCGAACCAGGAGCAGGAGACAAGGGAGGCTCCAGAGGCATCTGCAGGAGGGCAAGGAGGCCCAGACCAAGAGTCATGGATGTGGATTGATTGATTGATTATTTATTTATTTATTTATTTACTGAGGCAGAGTTTCGCTCTTGTTGCCCAGGCTGGAGGGCAGTGGTGCGATCTCGGCTCACTGCAATCTCTGCCTCCTGGGTTCAAGCAGTTCTCATGTCTCAGCCTCACAAGTAGCTGGGATTACAGGCACCCCCTGCCATGCCTGGCTAAATTTTTTTTTGTATTTTTAATAGAGATGGGGTTTCACCACATTGCCCAGGCTGCTCTTGAACTCCCAACCTCAAGTGATCCTCCTGCCTCGGCCTCCCAAAGTGCTGGGATTACAGGCATGAGCCACTGTGCCCGGCCAGATGTGGTTTTAGATCTTGATCCTCATAACTCTAGAACCTTAGTCAAGTGTCTTCCCAGCCCTGGGCCTCAGTTTCCCCATCTGAAAAAGAGAAGAGGCCAGTATATTCTGAGGTTCCCTCCAGTTCTAACATTCTATGGCTCCCTCCATCCAAGAAGCTCGGGAAACCCCAAGAGGGGTTAGGATGTCCAAGGAAGGGGAAAGAGGGGGGCCCCACTGCAGCACCTGGCCCCGGCCCTACGCACAACTCAGGTTGGCCAACTTGACAGACCAAAACTCACTATTGGTAGAAGGGATGGTGGCACCAACTAGAACAAATGAGATGGTGAACTCCAAATGGATTTACTCTGGAAAGGCCAGTTCCAGTCCAGGCCCCTTTTTACCTGGAGTGTAATATACATGCAATAAAATTCATTCTTTCTGACATACAGTTCTATGAGTGTTCTGTTTTGTTTGTTTGTTTGTTTGTTGTTGAGACAGAGTCTCACTCTGTCGCCCAGGCTGGAGAGCAGTGGCACCATCTCGGCTCACTGTAGACTCCGCCTCCCGGATTCAAGCAATTCTCCTGCCTCAGCCTACTGAGCAACTGGGATTACAGGCACCCGCCACCATGCCTGGCTAATTTTTGTAATTTTAGTAGAGACGGAGTTTCACCACATTGGCCAGGATGGTCTCAATCTCCTGACCTCATGATCTGCCCGCCTTGGCCTCCCAAAGTGTTGGGATTACAGACGTCAGCCACCGCACCCGGACGTTTTTTTTGTTTTTTTTTTGTTTGTTTTTTGTTTTTTTAATATTTCAAAAAGATAGAGACAGGGGTCTTGCTATGTTACCCAGTCAACATAGTTTGGTCTCAAACTTCTGGGCTCAAACCACCCTCCCACCTCAGCCTCCTGAGTAGCTGGGAATACAAGTGCAAGCCACGGTGCCTGGCTAATTTTTAAATCTTTTTGTAGAGATGGGGTCTCGCTCTTTCACCCAGGCTAGAGTGCAGTGGCACAATTATAGCTCACCGCAGGCTTGAACTCCCAGCCTCAAGCAATTCTCCCGGCTCAGCCTCTCGAGTAGCTGGAACTACAGCTGTGTGCCACCACACCTGGCTAATTTTTTTGGCTGTCTAAGCTGGTCTCAGATTCCTGACCTCAAGCGATCCTCCTGCCTCAGTCTTCCAAAGTGCTGGGATTACAGGCATGAGCCACCGCCTCTGGCCATATTTCTATGAGTTTTCACAAATGCACACAGTCAGGTGACTGCCACCGTAATCAAAACGCATTTCAGTTCCATCTCCCCCAAAACTCTCCCACTCCCAGGCAAACCCTGTCTCTAATCCTGCATTTTCCAGAACATCATATGACTAGAACCAGAGGCCGGGCATGGTGGCTCACGCCTGTAATCCCAGCACTTTGGGAGGCCGAGGCGGGCAGATCACCTGAGGTCAGGAGTTTAAGACCAGCCTGGCCAGCATGGCGAAATCCCATCTCTACTAAAAATACAAAAAAAATTAACCAGGTGTGGTGGCACACCTGTTGTCCCAGCTACTTGGGAGGCTGAAGCAGGAGAATTGCTTGAACCCGGGAGGCGGAGGTTGCAGTGAGCTGAGATCACGCCATTGCACTCCAGCCTGGGCAACAGAGCAAGGCTCCATCTCGAAAAAAAAACCCCCACATATGAACAGAACCAGGTTGGAAGCGGCCTTTCCAGTCTGCTTCCTTCCCTTAGCACAATGCTCGTGAGGTTTCCCCGTGGTGGTGTGGTATCCATCATTCATCCTTTTTCACTGCTGACTAATATTCCACAGTATGGATGTTCCAGTTTGTTTATTTACTGGGCAGTTTGACATCTGAATTGTTTCCAGTTTAGGGCAATTATGAATAAAGCCACTATACATATTCCTCTTTAGGTTTTTATGTGAATTTGAGCTTTCATTTCTCATAGGTAAATACCTAGTCATATGGTAGGTGAAGGCTTAATGTTATAAATAAGCTATCAAAAACCCAGAGAGACAACCATTAGCAATTACCAGGGGCTGGAGTGGGGGGTGCTGGGGAATGGAGAGACTGCTAATGAGGTAACAGGCTTCTTTTCAGAGTGACAAAAATGAACGGACGTAGATGGTGGCGATGGTCACACAACTTCATGATGATACTAAAAATATTGCATAGCGTATTTTAAAATGGTGAATTTGGCCATGTGTGGTGGCTTATGCTTATCTATCTCAGCACTTTGAGAGGCTGAGGTGGATGGATTGCTTGAGTCCAGGAGTTCAAGACCAGCCTGGGCAACACAGCTATAAGAGATACAAAAATTAGCCAGGCATGGTGGCACACACCTGTGGTCCCAGCTACTCGGGAGGCTGAGGCAGGAGAATAGCTGGAGCCTGGGAAATGGAGGTTGCAGTGAGCCATGACTGCACCGCTGCACTCCAGCCTGGCCAACCCTATCTCTAAAAACACTAAATAAATAAAATGGTGAATTTTATGGTATAATGATATCATAATAAAGAATATGATAATTTTTATCTTTTTTGGTAGAGACAGGGCCTTGCTAATACATATGCCGTCTCTACCAAAAAAATATTTAAAAATTAGTCAGGGGTGGTGGCTTGGTGCCTGCAGTCCCAGCTACTTGGGAGGCTGAGGCAGGAGGATCCCTTGAACCCAGGAGTTTGAGGCTGCAGTGAGCCATGATCCCACCAAAGCACTCCAGCCTGGGTGACAGAGCAAGACCCTGTCTCAAAATAAAATAAAATAATAAAAAGTAGAAACACCCCATATGTCCATAACTGATGAACAGATAAATATGATCTATCCATTAAATGGAATATTATTTGGCCATAAAAAGAAAGGCACATTGACTCACGCTACAACGTGGATGAACCTTGAACACATTATACTCACTGAGAAAAGGCCAGACTCGAAAGACCACATATTACATGATTCCATCTACAAGAAACGCCCAGAATAGGCAAATCTACAGAGATGGAAAGTAAATTAGTGGTTGCCAGGGGATGGGGGAGGAGGGAATGAGGGCTGACTGCTTAATGGGGGGAGATTCTTAGGATGATAAAAATGCTCTGAAATTAGACAGTGATGAATACTGCAATTCTGTGAATATATTTTAAAAAAAAACACTGAATTATACACTTTAAAGGAATAGTTTTAAAATAAACTTACAAAAAAAAAGAAAATCCAACATGGTAGAGAAGAACAGAATCAAGTCCCTGGAGACATCACTGAACCCTGAAAAGCATCACCACGCTCCTACCCCAGCCTCCAAATACCTACTCACAAGTACCCATCCCAGCCTCCAAATACCTACTCATAAGTACCCATCCTATCCTCCAAATACCTTCCATATATTTTTTTTTTTTTTTGAGATGGAGTCTTGCTCTGTCGTCCAGGCTGGAGTGCAGTGGCTTGATCTCGGTTCACTGCAAGCTCCACCTCCTGGGTTCATGCCATTCTCCTGCCTCAGCCTCCCGAGTAGCTGGGACTACAGGCGCCCACCATCACGCCCGGCTAATTTTTTTGTATTTTTAGTAGAGACGGGGTTTCACCATGTTAGCCAGGATGGTCTCGCTCTCCTGACCTCATGATCTGCCTGCCTTGGCCTCCCAAAGTGCTGGGATTACAGGCGTGAGCCACCGCGCCCGGCCCTTCCATATTTTCTTATGAGGAATAAATAAACTCCTTTTTGTTTAACTGTCAGGTTTAATATCTAAAGTCTGCCAGGCTATATATATATATATATACACACACACACATATATACACACACACACACACACACACACACACACATATATATATATAGTTTTTTTTTTTTTGGAGACGGAGTCTCGCTGCTCTGTCGCCAGGCTGGAGTGCAGTAGCACAGTCTTGGCTCACTGCAACCTCTGCCTCCGAGGTTCAAGTGATTCTCCTGTCTCAGCCTCCCAAGTAGCTGGGATTACAGGCACGTGCCACCACGCCCGGCTAATTTTTTGTATTTTTAGTAGAGATGGGGTTTCACCACGTTGGCCAGGCTGGTCTTGAACTCCTGACCTTGTGATCTGCGCGTCTCAGCCTCCCAAAGCGCTGGGATTACAGGAGTGAGCCACTGCGGCCTCGCTGGGTTTTTTTTTTTTTTTTTTTTAATTATTTTTATGTTTTGTAGAGACAGGGTCTCACTACATTGCCCAGGCTGGTCTCAAACTCCTAAGCTCAAGCAATCTGCCCATCTCGGCCTTCCGAAGTGCTAAAATTACATACCTGAGCTGCTGCACCTGACCCGGCTTAATATTTAGATATTTGCTATATTTACAGTTGGGTGTTTAATTACCTGTAGCCAAATGCAGCCCTAAATGACAGGGGACAGTCCCCTCTTTACCACTAACCAGGACTCGGGGAGCTGTGTACACTGGGGAGTAAAGCTCCAGGCTGGCAGTCAGGATTCAGCAGAACGTCAAGTAATCAGGCCTCGTCACCGCCGGTGGCCTCAGGAATGTCACATACATGTGCATATACACACCCATGCGTGCACACAAGCATGTGTGTCTAAATAGCCCAGAGGCGGATCACCTGAGGACAGGAGTTCAAGACGAGTCTGGTCCAACATGGTGAAACCCCGTCTCTACTAAAAATACAAAAATTAGCTGGGAGCAGTGGCAGGCGCCTGTAATCCCAGCTACTCAGGAGACTGAGGCAGGAGAATCGCTTGAAACCAGGAGTCAGAGGTTGCAGTGAGTCGAGATCAAACCACTGCACTCCAGCCTGGGTGACAGAGCGAGATTCTGACTCAAAAAATAAAAATTAAAAATTAAATACAAAATAAAATACAAAAATTAGCTAGGTGTGGTAGTGCAGGCCTGTAATCCCAGCTACTCGGGAAGCTGAGGCAGGCAAATCGCTTGAACCTGGGAGGCGGAGGTTGCAGTGAGCCAAGATCACGCCACTGCACTCCAGCCTGGGCGACAGAGCAAGACTCTATCTCAACAACAAAACAAAATAAATAAATAAATAAATAAATAGTCCAGAGGATTAACTGTTCTGGCACTCCACACTTGTGCTGTCTGTACACATCAGCTGCCTTTCCTGGAGGGAAACGCCCCAAATTGGGCTGTACTCGGCTCAGAGAGACAAGCTGCCCCCACTGCCATCGCCACTGCCCTCCAGATGCCTCTGAACGCCACAGCCAGGCCGGCAGAAGCAGCTCCTGGGATGGGTAGAGGAGCGCCAACGAGAGCTGGGATTGAAGGATGGAGAGGGGCCGGGCATGGGGGCTCACCCCCGTAATCCCAGCATTTTGGGAGGCTGAGGCGGGTGGATCACTTGAGGTCAGGAGTTTGAGACCAGCCTGGCCAACATGATGAAACCCCATCTCTACTAAAAATACAAAAACTAGCCGGGTGTGTTGGCAGGTGCATGTAGTCCCAGCTACTAGGGAGGGCTAAGGCAGAATTGCTTTAACCCATGAGGCGGAGGTTGCAGTGAGCCGAGATCATGCCACTGCACTCCAGCCTGGGCAATGGAGCGAGACCCTGTCTCCAAAAAAAAAAAAAAAAGAAAAAGGGTGGAGGAGGCCCCTACCCTTCATGGGCCCCCACCCCGAGCTTGCTTCTAATTCACTTGACAAGGTTGCACAGGATGCCCACTCCGCAACAGGCAGGGTGCTAAGAAGGTCAGGGATGCAGAGGACAACATGATGATGGGGCCGTGACCCACTGGAAGTCACACTCTGTCTGTGAAGGTGACAGACAAGCACGAGGGCAATTATAGTCTTGTTTGTGATGCGGGCTGTGGCTGGGGACACAGACAAGAGGCACCTAACGTGACCTGGAGAGGGAGATGAGGTCAGGGAAGCTTTGCAGAGAGAAGTGACAACCCAGCTGAGACCTGCAACGAGAAATCAGCCCAGGGACACAGCCAGGGAGCATTACGCACGCTCTAGGGGAGAGGCAGTACGCACGCTCTAGGGGAGAGGCAGCAGCGTTCCAGGAAGCGAGACGGAGCACAGTACGTTTTAGAAACGATGAGGCTCATCGTGGCTGGCACAGAGAGACACAGGCAGGGCCTGGCCATGCCTAGTCTGCAGCTTTTCCAGGAGCCACGGGAACCCCTGAGCTGCCTGGGAGTGAGGCCATCAGATACAGATCTTCACCTGGAGCCAATGCAGCAGCCCCACCGTCACATCCTGTCTCTGGCCCCACACTTCTGTCCAAATCACCGTCCTCCAGGGCCATGCAGAAAGCCACTTCTGCAGGCTGCCATCAAACACACCTGGGAGTGGCATTGTCTCCCGTCCCCTAAGCAGCCACAGGTATCCCCCGCCCCAGAACAGGGCCTGGCCTCTAACAAGCGGGATGGCTGACTGTGACCTTGAGGGGCTAAGGGGTCGGCAGGCCGAGGGGACCAACCAGTTCTACCTTTGAGGTTTTCCCAGTTTGCAGAAGCAGAAACCGAGGCATGCTGGCCGGGTGCAGTGGCTCACGCCTATAATCCCAACACATTGGGAGGCCAAGGCGGGTGGATCACTTGAGGCCAGGAGTTCAAGACCAGCCTGGGCAACATGGTGAAACCCTGTCTCTACTAAAAATACAAAAAATTAGCCAGGCATGGTGGCGGGCGCCTGTGATCCCAGCTACTCGGGAGGCTGAGGCAGGAGACTCGCTTGAACCCAGGAGGTAGAGGTTGCAGTGAGCCAAGATCCTGCCACTGCACTCCAGCCTGGGCAACAGAGCAAGACTCTGTCTCAAAAAAAATAAATAAATTGAGGCATGCCACACCCCACACCCCACACCCCAGGGACAGAGGGGGTGTGTCCCAGACAGGCAGAAAATAAGAACAGATCTTGGAATGATGGGGTCCAAGGTTCACTGTCTGGGGGAGTGGGGCTCCCACAGGGCCAGCTTCTGGGGTCATCACGTGACAAGCTGACAAAGTGTTCTTCACTGACATGGCAGCTAGCTCTCCGCAACTGAATACACTGATTTTCCCAAGAACCTGGCAATACTATATAAGAAAACTATCCTTGTTTTTTCAGATGAGGCTCAGAGAGGTACAGTCACTTGCCTGTGGTCACACAGCAGCTCAGCAGTCAGGCTGGGATTTGAACCTAGGTGTGTCTGGCTTCAAAGACCCTGATGGTTCCACTGCACCCTGCTGTGAAGTGAGGGAGCCCTGGCCTCTGACCCAGGGCCACCAAGAGCATCTCTCCTTTGGATATGCTGAGAAGAGAATATCTCAGGAAGCTGGTGGCCCGGGGCAGGTGGGGAGGTGGACCAGGATCAAAGAGGGAGGATGTGGTTTGCCCACCTGCCCAGAGGGCTGCACCCACAGCTGGCAGCCAGGGTGTGCACTGGGAGCAGGGGTAACCACCTCCTTCCCCAAAGCCCTGCCTCTCCCCACCTGGCCTCACTGCAAGAAGCAGCCATGCCTGAAAAACCAGCTCCTGGATAAACATGAGAGAGACATCAGACTGAGGGAGTCACAAGACCCCTTGGAGCTGCCAGGACCACCCTGGAGCCAGGTGGGTGGGCGGTGGGTCTTGTCTGCTGCAAGGAGCCACCCAGGAGCACCCAAGGGCCTTCCTTCCTGCACAGGGCTAACCTCTTTCCAGGCTACCCACCGAGTGCTGGCCCCAGGGTCAAGCCTTTGAGGACTTTGGGGAACCCGGTAGGGGTGGGAGGCAAGGGTGGGGTACAGGGGAAAGGTACTTGGGGCAACCTTCATTAGAGAGGGGCCACAACGATTTCACAAATAACAAATTAAATAACAAAGTAAAAACCAGCTGGGCGCGGTGGCTCGTGCTCATGTCTGTAATCCCAGCACTTTGGGAGGCTGAGGCAGGTGGATCACTCGAGGTCAGGGGTTCGAGACCAGCCTGGCCAACATGGCGAAACCCTGTCTCTACTAAAAACACAAAAATTAGCCAGGTGTGGTGGCAGGTGCCTGTAATCCCAGCTATTCGGGAGGCTGAGGCGGGAGAATTGCCTGAACCCAGGAGGAGGGGGGCTGCAATGAGCCGTGATCACACCACTACACTCCAGCCTGGGTGACAGAAGGAGACTCTGTCTCAAAAACAAACAAATAACAACAACAAAAACAACAAAGTAAAAACCCCCCAAATCTCTCAAGACACCCACGCAAGACATGTGATCACCCAGGAAGCTCTATCTCCTTAGGAAGCCAAGAGCCCTGGGAAACTCATGGATTTGCCAATGGGAAACTGACAAACTCTTGCTGGGGTCCCCTGCTTCATTCATGCCCACCTGGCAACCCTGTGGAGGTACTTGCTGTGGTTCCATTTTCTAGAGGGTCAAACTGAGGCTCAGCCTCAGGCAAGTGACAGGCTGGAGTTCGTAAACCACCATAATCTAGGCTCTGGCCACAAAAACATTCACCAGAATAGCCACTGTTCACACAGGGCTGACCTCAGGCAGCAGTGGATTCCAAACATTTAGCAACCAGAACTGTATTTAGAGCTCTAACAGGTAACTCTGGTAAAAGTGGTCCTAGGGCAGGGCGCGGTGGCTCACACCTGTAATTCCAGCACTCTGGGAGGCCAAGATGGGTGGATCATTTGAGGTCAGGAGTTCGAAACCAGCCTGGACAACATGGTGAAACTCCGCCTCTACTAAAAATACAAAAATTAGTCGGGTCTGGTGGCACGCACCTGTGATCCCAGCTACTCGAGAAGCTGAGGCAGGAGAATCACCTGAACCCGGGAGGCGGAGGTTGTAGTGAGCCGTGATCACGCCACTGCACTCCAGCCTGGGCGACAGAGTGAGACTCTGTCTCAAAAAAAAAAAAAAAAAAAAAAAAGTGGTCCTACTCTGGCCCAAAGGGGCACAGGAGGCTTGAGCCTCACATGTCCCCACCACCCGCTCCTTGGTGGCCCATGGGGCCCTCCAGGGCTCTGTGGTAATCCACACGCTCACATTACCCTCAGCTGAGTCTCATAGCCCTGCAAACCTAGTGTTCTGTTCTCCCACTTAAAGATGAACAGGCAGGGCGCAGTGGCTCACCCCTCTAATCCCAGCACTTGGGAAGCTGAGGTTGGGGGATCACTTGAACACAGGAGTTCGAGACCAGCCTGGGCAACATGGCGAGACCCCCATCTCTACAAAATAAAAAAATTAGCTGGGTGTAGTGGCAAGTGCCTCCAAGCCCAGCTACTTAGGAGGCTGAAGTGGGAGAATCACTTGAGCCTAGGAGTTCAAGACTGCAGCAAGCTATGATTGCACCACTGCACTCCAGCCTGGGTGACAGAACGAGACCCTGTCTCAAAATAATAATAAGAACAGATGAACAAACCAAAGCCCAGAGATGTGACATCACTCGGCCAGCCCTGTTCCGTTTGATCCTAACTCCTGCTCCTGCCTGCAACAGCGGCTTCACCACCCTCCTTCCCTACCCTCAGAAGTCCTGCTCTTATTTCAGGCAAACATGAAACTTCTACCCCAAGCAAAACAGCTGCAGGAGTGAAGACCAGAGATGCACCACAAGGAACCCCAGACTCTCACAGGGTGGGGATACATAAGATGATGGGCAAGACACCCCAGGGCACAGACAGCTCCCCTCCCTGGCACCGCCCTCAACCTCCAGCTGTCCTGGCCCCGTAGCCTCAATTACTCCAGAGCCCACCTGGATGGCGGCGGGAGGATCGCATGGGGCCAGAGGCCCGGAGGGCAGCGGCAGGCAGGTGTAATTTCATCGCGGGGCTCACAGTATGAGTCACCAGAAACAGAAGATGAAATTCCAGCTCTGAGGGCGGAGATGAGCAGCTCCCCCGGCTTGGGGTCAGCTCTTGATGTGGGGGGTGGGTAGTGATGGGGTGCAGGCCACAGGCCCCCCGCCAGCCAGATGGTGCCTTTGTGAAAATGAGAAAGAGGAACCACCTTCTTCTGGGGGGTCCCGAGCTGATGCAGGGCCGGCCAAGCCGGTTTGCTAGATTTCCCTAGAGAGGAGAGTGGCTAGAGGTATGTGGCATATCCACACCATGGAACACTACTCAGGGACCAGAAGGGACCAGCTACCCGTGTACCCAGCAATGCCGTAAATGCATTATGCTGTGTGAAGCCAGATTCAGAGGCTGTGGACTGTAGGATTCCATTTATGTGACATTGTACAAATGGAAAACTATATACAGAAGACAGATCAGTGGTTGCTGGGGTCGGGACAAGAGACAAGGATGAACAAACGGGCTTCAAAAACTTTTAGGGGTTACAGGATTGTTCTAACTCCTGGGGTCAAGCAATCCTCCTGCCTTAGCCTCCCAAGTAGCTGGGGCTACAGGCACACATCACCACACCCGGCTAATTTTTTTTTAAGAGACGGGGTCTTGCTATGTTGCCCAGGCTGGTCTCAAATTCTTGGCCTCAAGTGATCCTCCCGCCGCAGCCTCCTGAGTAGCTGGGGCTACGGGCATGAGCCACCTCGCCTGGCTAATTTTTGTACTTCTTGTAGAGGTGGAGGTTTCACTATGTTGTCTAGGCTAGTCTCAAACTCCTGGCCTCAAGCCATCCTCCCGCCTCAGCCTCCCAAAGCGCTGTTCTATGTCTTGACGGGGGTTGGACGACATAAGGGTGTGAGCCAGGCAAGTTCCTGGTATAGCATAGCCTTCACTCCTCAACGATATTTTTAATAAAATATAAAGTGGGGCCGGACACAGTGGCTCACGCCTGTAATCCCAGCACTCTGGGAGGTCAAGGTGGGCGGATCACTTGAGATCAGGAGTTCAAAACCAGCCTGGCTAAGATGGCAAAACCCCATCTCTACTAAAAATACAAAAATTGGCTGGGCGAGGTGGCATGCACCCATAATCCCAGCTACTCAGGAGGCTGAGGCAAGAGAATTGCTTGAACCCGGGAGGCAGAGGTTGCAGCGAGCCGAGATCGCGCCACTGCACTCCAGCCTGGGTGACAGGGTGAGACTCCATCTTAAATAAATAAATTAAATTAAATGTAAAGTGGGCCCTTCTCATGTGCCAGCCGGGGGCTGGGGACCAGGACCTAATGAGACTCCCTCAGGCCTGACGCCTCTGCAAGGTCCTCACTGGCTGGCGTAACAACAGATGGATAGACTAAAAGATACGGACTTGCTTTGATGGTGGTTCTGCCAGTAGCTAGAAAATGCACCTTGAGACCCTGCTAGACCCCAGCCAGCAAAGAGGCCTATCCTCGGCCAACCATCTAAGACACAAACAGCCTGGAGGGTCTCCCCTCTGCCACGGGGAACAGGAGGGGAAAGGGCTAAGCTGCCCCCTGCTTACCTACCCTCCCCAACCATGCAGCCTCTTCTGCATCCTCAAGTGCCCAGGACCGCAAGCCCTCAAGCCAGGCCCTCCCACCCTGTCTCCACCACAGACCTGCCCCCGGGGGTCCCACACACCCATGCTGTGGCATCCCCACGGGGTCACACCAAGTCCCTTGGACTACAGCACCACCCTGGGACCCAGGCAGGTTGGGGAGAGCCATCTCCCTTTTACATCCAAGAAAACTGCCCAGGCGGGCGGAAGGTGGACGTGGACCCCATGACCCCGGCCCCTTACTTTCCCCCCATTCCCCCCACTCCAGAGGCTGCAGCTCAGGTGCTGGGAACCTGCCTCAGGTGGCAGCATGGCAAAGGTGCAGGAATTCCCAGCAGCCTCCGTGCTGTGGGGTCAGCCCCTCAAGTCCATAACCACCCCCGTGGCGGGGTCTCCCAGCTTTGAAAGGTAGCCATTGCAGACACTTTCCCAGCACTCAGGCCTTGCCAATCCTACATGAAAATCTTACTTGGTGTATAATAGGGTGTTTCCAGCAATTTCCCACCCCCTCCTCCCAGCATCTCTAAATATACGGACCACATTGGCCAGAAATCCCTGAAGACAAGGACTTCCCAAACTGGGGATCCCTGGGTACCCCTCAGGCCACCTAGACTACACCCTCCATGCCACCCAGGCCAGTAGGAGATCTAGAGCCTCGAGCCACAGGCTGGAGGAGGCCTGACCAAGGACATTAGAAGGATACTGCCTGTAATCCCAGCACTTTGGGAAGCTGAGGTGGGAGGATCGCTTGAGGCCAGGAGCTTGAGACCAGCCTGGGCAACATCGCAAGACCCCATCTCTAAAAAAAAAAAAATTTTTTTTTAATTAGCTAGGTGCAGAGGCTGAGGTGGGAGGATCACATTGAGCCCAGGAGTTGGAGGTTGCAGTGAGGTAGGATCACGCCACTGCACTCCAGCCTGGGAAACAGAGTGAGACACTGTCTCAAAAAATAGAATAAAATAAAAATGAAAAAGGACCCTGCTGGTTGGGTACAGTGGCTCACTTCTGTAATTCCAGCACTTTGAGATCACTTGAACTCAGGAACTGGGCAACATGGCGAAACCCCATCTCCACCAAAAATACAAAAAATTAGCCGGGCACGGTGGCGTGTGCCTGTGGTCCCACCTACTTGGGAGACTGAGCCAGAAGGATCGCTTGAGCCGGGGAGGGAGAAGCTGCAGTGAGCCGAGATTGTGCCACTGTACTCCAGCCTGGGTGACAGAGTGAGACCTCATTTCAATACAAATTAAAAAAAAAAAAAGCCAAGATTCAGTGAATCAGCTCCACTCGATTCAAACTCGCTCCAGATCATCCCCGGGGCCTCCACTGAGCCCTGATCCCAACTCCAGGGTCAGCCACACACACCTGTGGCCCCTCCCCAAACCCCATCCATCTCACCGCCCCAGAGGCAGCAGTTGTAGGGTTGGCAGATAAAATGCAAGACCTCCAGTTCAGTCTGAACTACAGATCAACAACAGGTAACTTTTAGCTAGAAGTTCATCCCAAATATTGCATTAGTCCTTGCTTGTCTGAAATCCAATTTTAGCTGGGCATCCTTATTTTTATTTGCTAAATCTGGCAACCTGAAGCAGGTGGTCCTGAAAGAGGGTGACAGGTGGGCACACAAATAGCTCTGGGTAAGCCAGGCCCCAGCTCAGGGGCGAGAGAGTTCTGTTCACTGCCTGAGACACTCCCTAAGACCGTGTAAGATAAAGTACATCCTCACCCATTTCACCTATCTTATTCAGGACACCTATCTTATCTTTTTTTTTTTTTTTTTTTTTTTGAGACAGAGTTTCACTCGTCGCCCAGGCTGGAGTGCAATGGTACGATCTCAGCTCACGGCAACCTTCACCTCTTAGGTTCAAGCAATTCTCTTGCCTCAGCCTTCCGAGCAGTTGGGATTACAGGCGCCCGCCACTACGCCTGGCTAATTTTTGTATTTTTAGTAGAGATGGGGTTTCACCGTGTTGGCCAGGCTAGTCAAACTCCTGACCTCAGGTGATCCGCCCGCCTCGGTCTCCCAAAGTGCAAAGTGCTGGGGATTACAGGCATGAGCCACTGCACCCGGCCCTAACTTATCTTAAATGGGCAAATTTCCAGGGCATGAACCCAGGTTCCTACAGACCTGGCCCCTTTCTGCACGACCCTCCATACTCATGAAGCCACAAACCTAGGTGCAGATTGGCCCAGAGAGAAGGGAATGGGACCGAGAATGGATCAGTTCCACAGGACGAGTGGAGAGAGAGCTACCAAAATAGGGTGGGTGAAGAAGTGATGATGAGGCCGGGCCTGGGGGCTCACACCTGTAATCCCAGCACTTTGGGAGGCCAAGGAGGGCCAATCACTTGAGGTCAGGGGTTCAAGACCAGCCTGGCGAACATGGTGAAACCCCGTCTCTACTAAAAATACAAAAATTAGCCAGGTGTGGTGGTGTACATCTGTAATCCCAGCTACTCGGGAGGCTGAGGCACGAGAATCACTTGAACCTGGGAGGTGGAAGTTGCAGTGAGTCGGGATCGTGCCATTGCACTCCGGCGTGGGCAACAGAGCAAGACTCCATCTCAAAAAAAAAAAAAAAGAAAAGGGGGTGATGGACCAGGGGGCTTTCCTGAAAAGCTTTCTGCCTCCAAAACCCACATTACCACACCCCCTACAGGCCAAAGCCCCTCTGCCACACCTGGAGATACCTGACTGAGAACTTCCAAAGTAGGCCAAGAAAGTGACAGGGTCCTGCCTCCCTTCCGGAGTATGGAGCCTGGGTAGAAAGCACATGTTTCTATGAGATGGGGCTGAGGGGATTCCGAGAGGCCAGGCCCCTCCTGCCATATCTAGAGCCCCCAACATCTACACCTTGGAGACTGTTACCCCCTCACCAGCAATCACCTGTCACAACACACTGTCTTCTGGCCAGGTTCACGCATCTCCTTCTCCCCCAGAAACCATCCTTCCCACCACTCCACCTCTGCTATGAATTCCTTCAGGAAATTCCCTTCCAGTCACACTAAGGGTCCCTGTCCTAGCGGCCCCATATTATCCCGGAAGCCCCCCAATCAAAACTGAACTCACGACCGGGCGCAGTGTCTCATGCCTGCAATCCCAGCACTTTGGGAGGCAGAGGCGGGCAGATCACTTGAGGTCAGGAGTTCTAGACCAGACTGGCCAACATGATAGAACCCCATCTCTACTAAAAATACAAAAATTAGCCGGGCGTGGTAGAGCATGCCTGTAATCCCGGCTACTTGAGGCAGGAGAATCGCTTGAACCCAGGAGGCAGAGGTTGCAGTGAGCCGAGATGGCGCCACTGCATGCCAGCCTGGGCGACAAAGTGAGACTCCCTCTCAAAAAAAAAAAAAAAACCAAAACGTAACTCAGCATGGATTCCAAGCCCTGGGTCCTGCTCTGCTCCTCTGTTTATAAATTGGCGCTGCAGGTCTTCTTCCATGGGTGTCCCCTGAAGCCTCTGCAGGCCCCATGGAGCTGGGCATACACCCCTGGCTTGTCCCAAAGAACCTGGCTGTGACCCTGGCTGCCACGCATCTGAGAGAGAGATACTTACAAACGGCAAGAGTCAGAGAACTGAGAGATACAGAGAGGATGACATTGGGGAGCAAAGCCCCCAGGGTTAAGGTTGGGAGAAGACACAGGCTGGGGTAGTGGAGAGAGAGGGGGCCCCAGGAAGTTCAGGGAGAGACCCTGGGACTCCTACCAGGGTGGGGAACTTGCCCCAGAGATGAGCATTTAAGAAAAATAGGAGAGAGTCTGCTTAGCCATTTAGGTCAAGGCTCAAGAGCAGGATTTCATTCATTCATTCATTCAAACATGTGGCCATTTAACAAGTATTTGAGGAGCAAGCCTCCATCCCTTCCTGTCCCTAGTGCAATTGGGGAGAGAGATGTAAACATCTGAGTAAGATCAATGTTGGGACAAAGGAAGGAAAGGATGTTGGCTAGGCGCGGTGGTTCACTCCTGTCATCCCAGCACTTTGAGAGGCCAAGGTGGGAGGACTCCTCATGCCCAGGAGTTCGAAACCAGCCTGGGCAACATAGCAAGACCCCATCTCTACAAACAATAAAAAATTAGCCAGGTGTAGTGGCCCTTGTCTGCGGTCCCAGCTACTTGTGAGGCTGGGGTGGGAGGGTGGCTTGAGTCCAGGAGTTCGAGGCTGCAGTGAGCTGTGATCACACTACTGCACCCCAGCCTGGGCACAGAGCAAGACTGTCTCAAAAAAAGAAAAAAAGAAAAAAAAGAGAGGATATCATGGGGATATAAAGGTGGTACCATGGCCAGCCCTGAGGACAAGGAAGTCTTCAGCCCAAAGATACCACAGCCAAGCCAAGTCCTGAAGAAGGAGAGGAAAAGAGGCAAATTCTATAATCCTGACCCCCTACCCTAGCCAGGCAGGGCTAATAAAGGAAGCCCCCCAGCCTCCTCAGGGGAAAGGCAAGAAGAACCTTCGAGAGAAGAGGAACTGTCTGTGCAGAGGCCAGGGGTAGGAGGAAGCCAGGCCATTCAGGAAAACGGCAAGACTACAGAACTTTTTCTTTTTTTTTTTTTAGATGGAGTCTTGCTCTGTTGCCCAGGCTGGAGTACAGTGGTGCGGTCTTGGCTCACTGCAACCTCCACCTCCCGGGGTTCAAGCGATTCTCCTGCCTCAGCCTCCCGAGCAGCTGGGATTACAGATGCCTGCCACCACGCCTGGCTAATTTTTTGTATTTTTAGTAGAGATGGGGTTTCACCATGTTGGCCAGGCTGGTCTCGAACTCCTGACCTCGTGATCCACCCACCTCGGCCTCCCAAAGTGCTGGGATAACAGGCGTGAGCCACTGCGCCCGGCCAGACTACAGGATTTATGAGTCGGCTGAGGAAGCAGTGAGTGGTCAGAGACTAGACCCTGAATGAGAATCATCTGGGAGCTGCAGTCTATGGTTCCAAGGTCATGCTTAGGATGTGAATGTCCCAAGCCATCACCCACCATCCACAAGACCCCAGGTCCAACAACCAAGCTGTCACCAAACCGTGGATGGCCTGGCCTCTGGAGTCAAGCAGGCTGCAAAAACAGCTACCTCCAAGACCCTAGATTACAGCTGCCACTCAGACTATTGCCAAACACCAAGTGCTGACGACTACCACCTCATCAGAAGGCTAGCCGGGCTCCCGGGAGGCTGCCTTCAATGAACAGATAAAAATTATTTGTGATTAGCATATTGCAAATAAATGACCCTTCTCCCAGCATCGAGAGAACAGTCCTTTTAAGTAGGTTTAGCGTGCCCCCCACAAAGCTGTCTTCAAGACCCAGTTTTACAACCATCGGCCTTAAGTTCTCGAACATTTTAAGAGTGCAGGCTCTGAGTGGCTGCAGAGTTTCAACCCTTCCTTCCTAGTTTCCTCTGTGGGGTCCTGTGGGACCCTCTGAGTTAGAACTGCCAATTTCTAGGTCACCCTCAGAACAGGCTGTGGAAGAACGAGGTGTGGACTTGAGCCTCCCACACCCCAGAGGCAGGATGGGGGTTCCGATACCCTGTCACCTTGGGGCCAAGCCTGTCCCTTGGTCCGCAGGTGCCTGCTCAGAAGAGGTCAGAGTCTATCTCACACCCTCCTGGGCCCCAAATAGGGCGGTTCATGACGGCCACCTAACTACCTTATACCTAGCCCCTCCCTGCCAGCAGCCACCAGCCTCCAGCCACCTCCTCCTGCTTAGAATAAATAATCGATGCTGGTGCCCTTCCCCTCTGGAATGACACTGCTGAAATAAATGAGCTGCTTGGGGCACCTTCCAAGTCCCAAGGCCCCGGGCCAGTGCCAAGGAGTCAACAGTCCTGGCCACGGGGCAGCCAGACACACAGAGGCCGACCATGGCAGCGGCGCGCCAGGGTGGCTTCTAGACACCCCTCTCCTCTTCTAAGAGAAACCCCGGCAAATGCCCACTCCTCCAAAAACTGCGGGGGCCTGCCCTCCACTCCCACCCGCCAGGCCCAGGGCCATCCCGGGGTACCCCTTGGCACATTCTCCATCCAAGAGTCAGTGCTCCCCTCACAGGCCCTGCAGCGAAACCCCTATGTCCCAGCACCCTCGCTTCAGCTGGGATGGGGACACAGGAGATTCCCACCGCAGGACCTTGGTCCTGGGAGGTGGGGTCACTAGGCCAGACGCCAGAGCTCCAGCTCCCTCCAGCACTGCCAGGAGGGTGGAACGAACTCTCAGCGGCACAGCGGCCCCCTTCCCTGGGCCCACGCCAGGCGAGGCAGGGTCTCACTCCCTGGCTGCTGGCCAGGGGTGAGGAGCCCAGGAGAGGTGTCAAGCCCATCATGCCCAGGGTACTTAGGATGGGGCGGGTGGGTGTTCAGCACCCTGTGGCCCCTCCTCTGTCCTCTCCACCCATCTGCAGGAACTCAGAGACCACCCACAGACCGAGTATCCCCAACTTACTCCTCTGAACCCTTTGTGCTCCCCCCACTGCCACCTTCTGAGTCCCCTCCACCCGGGATTCAGCGGCCACCACCACACAGGCCAGCCCCCTCCCCGGGGCCGGGGCGGGGGGTTCACAACAGGAACCACCCTGCTGGGGCAATCCTGGCTGGACTGGACTCCGCCTGGGAGTTGGGGGCGCGGGCCAGGGGCTGGCCCAGACCGGGAGAAGGTGGAGGGGGGGAAAGGCGGGGACCGCGGCCTTCCCAGCCCCCTCTGCTCCCACCCCGGCGCCCGCCACCGCGGGCAGCGCGACTGACCTCATTCGCCAACTGCAGCAGCCTGCGGGCGCCGGCCCGGGACGCCCCCCACCTCCAGAAGAGCCGGTGGCAAGGAGGGAGGGGGTGACAGCTCCCAGCTCCCGGCCCCTCCCGGGCAGGTGGGGGGCGGCCGTCCCTCCCCTCCCCCGGGCCCGAATTATAATCCCAGTCACGTGCCTCCCCGGGCACCCAAAAGCCGGCCCCAGCTCCTGTAACACCTTGAGAGGGGGAGGGGCGGGGACCCCCCCCGTAGGAGGCGGAGGGGATCGGGGGCGGGGGTGGGGGAGAAGGGGAGAAGGGCCTCGGTGCCCGCCCCCCGCAAAAGTTTCTCCTACCTTGGAGGATCCCCAAGCGCTCCTGCCAGCGGCGCCCCGGCCCCGGCCCGCGGCCAGGACTCAGCCTCCTGCCGCTGCCTCCTTAATTAATCCGGGAGAATGGGGGAAGGAGAGGCAGAGGGAGGCGAGGACGGCGGCGCGGCGAGGGCGGGGAGGGACGCGCGGGGAGGGGGCGCGGGGGGGAATCGGCCGGCCGGGGGGCTGGCGCTCGGCGGCCCCCACCCCCGGCGCGGGCTGCGGCGGAGGGCGGGGCGGCGCGGGGAGCGGAGCGGAGAGCGGGAGCGCGGGGAGGCTCTTTGTTCTGTAATCCCAGTAAGATTGCCAGCCATTCGCCCCGGCCCTAATCCCAGCCCCGCGCAACACCACCCTCCATTGGCTGCCATTTACATACGGGATTAGCCCGCCCCGCGCCCCGCGCCCCTGCGCACCCCCCTTGCTACCCAGCGCCCCTGCGTCCCGGGGACCTGGGCACCGCGGTGGGGAGAGCGCGCCGCACCCCTCGGCCCCGGACCTGCGGGGAGGGGCGGTGGCGCCCTCGGTTCTCCCCCACCAGCGCCGGATTAGAAAAGCCTGGGCGCGCCCCCGTCTACCCCCACCGCTCCCCACAACCACTGGGAGAGCAGCCGGGCGCAGGGGGCTGAAGTTGGAGGGTCAAGGTCACCCAGCTGGAACGCGCGGAGGCCCTGAGTGTCCCGGCTGGTCACTCCCGCCTGGCCCGGGTTCTAGTCCTAAGGCTTGGGCCAGGTACCTCTTACAGCCTTTGTCCCCCTCCCACCCCTGAGATGTGCAGGAAGGCAGTGACAGGCCGAAAGTCGCAGCAGAGCCAACTGGACTCTTGGTCCCATCTTGTCTGATGGGACCTCCCTCTGATAGGCTTTTACCCCTGTCCCCCCAGCCAGCCCCCGCCCCCCGCCCGCCCCGCTCCCACCAACCACACACACACCACAGCAGCGCTCCTACTGAATCAGTGCGCACGCCTCCCATCCGGCCCCAAAGCCATAAATCCTAATTCAGCGCAAGGAACACAGTCCTTCCCCCACGTGGTGCCCTGAGCCCTGAACTAGGCCTTGGCTAGACTGGGCATGGCAGGGAGGGAGGGACTCACCCCAGGCAGGCCCCAACCCCAGGGAGCTTCTGGCTTAGAAGGACAGCCAAACATAGATCGAGAATCTCCCAGGTCCTGGCAAAACCCACAAGGTCTCCCCACAGCCTCCTGGCCAAACTGCCTTTGCAAAGATTAGGACAGTGACAGAAGTTTAGCGTGGCTGACTCCATCTTGCTTCCAGCCTCACGCGCTGGCTGTCCTCACTCATTCCGGGGCATAGGCCAAGCTAACCGGGGGAGGAATTTAGTTTATAGTTCAACTTTGAAACAAGGATGATAATAGTTACTCCTTAAACCTAACCTGCTTTTTATACAAGAGACCAAAACCACCTTTGTAAAACTAACGAAAGGCCGTGAGATTAGGATTATGGGAGGGGCCTGGACGCTGCTAAAACCTACGCATCGTTTTTATAATCTGACTGCTCAGGAGTCATGTGGCGAGAGATCACAAGATTTGTGAGTTCCCCACTTCCTCCTATAGATAGCATCTCTATTGTGGAAACTGAGATTGGTCTTTGGAGATGTTTTTCAGACTTTCGCATTCGGGCAACCGACTGACTCACCTGGACCTGTGTGACTCATGACTCAGCCCATCCTGTGGCCCCCACTCAGAGACCGACTCAGTGCATAAGGACCGTTTGCCACACCCCTGTGATTTCATCTCCAACCAATCAGCAGTACCCATTCCCTGGGCCCTTGCCCACCAAATTATCCATAAAAACCCTAGCCTCTGAGTTCTTGGGGAGATTTATTTGAGTAATAACTCCAGTCCTACTGCTTGGCTAGCTCTGCATTAATAAGACGCTTTTGGCTGGGCTCAGTGGCTCATGCCTGTAATCCCAGCACTTTGGGAGGCCAAGGTGGGTGGATTGCTTGAGGTCAGGAGTTCAAGACCAGCATGGCCAACACAGCGAAACCCGGTCACTAAAAATACAAAAATTAGCCGGGTGTGGTGGTGCATGCCTGTAATCCCAGCTACTCAGAAGGCTGACGCATGAGAATCACTGGAACCCAGGAGGTGGAGGCTGCAGTGAGCCAAGATTCAGCCACTGCACTCCAGCCTGGGTGACAGAGTGAGACTCTGTTTCAAAAATTAGGCCAGGCACGGTGGCTGGCTCACGCCTGTAATCCTAACACTTTGGGAGGCCGAGGCAGGTGGATCACTTGAGGTCAGGCATTCAAGATCAGCCTGGCCAACATGGTGAAACCCTGTCTCTACTAAAAACACAAAAATTAGCCGGGCGTGGTGGCAGGCACCTGTGATCCCAGCTGCTTAGGAGGCTGAGGCATAAGAATCGCTTGAACCTGGGAGGCGGAGGTTGCAGTGAGCCAAGATCGCACCACTGCACTCCAGCCTGGGCGACAGAGTAAGACTGTCTAAAAAATTTTAAAAATTAAGAAACATAAAACTATTTCTCGCTGTAATACCATGGTCTCAGTGAATTCTTCCTGTGCAGCGGCAGGAACACCCGTCAGACAATTACACTGGGGTCTCTTCTGGACACACACCAGGAACTTGGTGAGGGTTAACTTTGGCTGACCAGGTCTCCTATAGGAAACCCACAAACCCATCAGACTGAGAGCTCCTCCCAGGCAGGCCACATCTGCAGTGCCCAGCACAAGTCAGGGCGCAGAGGGGCCCTCATGCCCACAGAGGATGTTGGGCAGTGTCAGGGTTGGGAATGAAGTCACCAATGCTCCCTCCATCCCTCACCACCCTCCTGTTGTAAGGAGGTCTGGGACATCTCAAGGCACCCTCCTGTGTGGCCCTCTGAGACCCAGGTCCTCTCCCACCCTGCCTCTTTCTCTTTTTCTTTTCTTTTTTTTTTGAGACGGAGCCTCGCCCTGTCACCCAAGCTGGAGTGCAATGGCATGATCTCGGCTCACTGCAACCTCCGCCTCCCAGTTTCAAGCGATTCTCCTGCCTCAGCCTGCCGAGTAGCTGGGATCACAGGCACGCGCCACCACGCTGGGCTAATTTATTTTTTAATCTTTAGTATAGACAGGGTTTCACCATGTTGGCCAGGCTGGTCTCAAACTCCTGACCTCGTGATCTGCCCGCCTCGGCCTCCCAAAGTGCTGGGATTACAGGTGTGAGCCACCGCACCTGGCCCCTGCCTCTTTGTCTAATCACCTGCATGACCTTGAGCAAGTCAGTTTTCCTCTGTGAGTCTCCACTTCCCTCCTCCTGCAGCTTCTCATTGGACCACGGTGTGGCCCCCATGGTAGATAACACTGGTGATTGGCCCCTGCTTGTCAAGCATCTCCTAGGTGCTGGGTTGGTTGCATTTAAGTTCTCTAAGCCTTGCGCTAAGCCTGCCAGGTGGGTACTATTGGCCTCATGTTACAGTGGGGTAAAGTCACGTACTTAAAGACATGCAGCCCTGGCCGGGCGCAGTGGCTCATGCCTGTAATCCCAGCACTTTGGGATGCCGAGGTGGGTGGATCACCTGAGGTCAGGAGTTCGAGACCAGCCTGGCCAACATGGCAAAACCCCATCTCTACTAAAAATACAAAAAAATTAGCTGGGCGTGGTGGTGCACACCTGTAGTCCCAGCTACTTAGGAGGCTGAGGCAGGAGGATTGCTTGAGCCCAGGAGTTGGAGGCTGCAATGAACTATGATTGTGCCACTGCACTCCAGTCTGGGTGACAGAGTGAGACTCTGTCTCCCCACCCCACCAAAAAAAAAAAAAACACAAAAAAACAAAAACATGTGGCCCTGTGAGTGGAGCTGCTGGGTCTGGGCGAAAGGATAGAGCTGCCGCGCACTGACTCGTTGTACCCCCATGATGTCTGCACCGGCCCGTGCAGTGTCAGGGCTAGGGCATGCCCTCCGTGGGCCCAGTTGGTTTGAAGGCCGAATGTTTCCCTGACCCCAAGTCCTACACCCCAGGGCTTGGAGGAACTGAGGCTTGGTAGGGAAGCATCAGTGTATGCTCAATACTGCCCTCTGCAGGTAGAATCTGGAACAGGGGTGATTCAAGGGGCGTGCTCCCTGCAGCCTCTGGGAGACCTCTCTGCTCCCTGAGAGCCAAACAGCCAGCATGACCCCAGCCTCACCCAGGCAGAGAGCAGGGGGCAGTGTGGTACAACACTGGCATGTCCAGCCCCCGCTCGGCCACATCTGGGAATGACATCTGGCTCCACATGTGCCGTGCATCCTAGGCCAAGTCAACCAGCCTCTCTGGGCTTCAGCTTCCTCATCTGTAAAATGCAGCTAAGATAGAACTGGCTTCGTAAGATCGCTGTGAGGGTCAAATGACACACAATGCAGGAAAAATGTCTTGAGTGGTGTCTGGTGCATAGTAAGCGATCAAGGATAGTTCTTGATTGTTTTATTGGTTGGTTTCATCTAGTAACTAAGTCCAATTCAGAGTTTTAGCTTGAATTGCTCTTCCTAAGGACAAGGTCAAGATCACTCACGTTGTTGTCGAGTTCAGTTCCTTCTCCTGAGAAGGACAACAACGGCTCCCTTCACTGAGAGAGGAGTTTAGTGGAAAAATGTTCTGTTACTGTAACCCACTGTAGCAAACACTGCCGGGCACAGTGGCTTAAGCACTTTAGGAGGCTGAGGCAGGAGGATTGCTTGAGCCCAGGAGTTTGAGACCAGCTTAGGCAACATAGTGACACTCTGTCTCTAAGAAAGAGAGAGAGAGAGAGAGAGAGAGAGAGAAAGGAGGGAGAAAGAAAAAGAGAGGAAGGGAAGGAGGAAGGAAGGAAGGAAAGAGAGAAAAAGAAAGAAGGAAGAAAGAGAGAGAGGAGGAAGGAAGGAAGGAAGGAAGGAAAGAAAGAAAGAAGAGGGAGGGGAGGGAGGGGTCAGGAGGGGAGGGAAGGGAAAGAGAAGTGAAGAGACGAGAAGAGAAAAGAGAAGAGAAGAGATGAGAAGGGAAGAAAAGAGAGGTGAGATTCTGGCCAGATGCAGTGGCTCATACCTGCAATCCCAGCACTGTAGGAGGCCAAGACAGGAGGATCATTTGAGCACAGGAGTTTGAAAACAGCCTAGGCAACATAGTGAGAACTTGTCAAAAAAAGAAATGAAGGAAAGAAGGAAGGGAGGGAGGGAGGGAGGGAGGGGAGACAGAAAAGAAGGAAAGAAAGAGAGGAAAGGAAAGGTAAGGTAAGGTGGTTTTGGACTGGCTCTCACCTGTAATCCCAACACTTTAGGAGGCCAAGGCGGAAGAATCACTTAACATCAGCCTGGGCAACATAGCGAGTCCTCATCTCTACAAAAAATTTTAAAATTAGCCAGGTGTAGTACTGCATGCCTGTAGTCTCAGCTATTTAGGAGGCTGAAGTGACAGGATGGCTTGAGCTTGGGGAAGTCAAGGCTGCAGTGACAGTGAGCTGTGATTGCACTACTGTGCTCCAGCCTGGGTGACAGAGCAAGACTCTGTCTCAAAAAAAAAAAAGAGAAATTCTTGCCAGTGGCTTGTCCCCATCCATAGAAGTTTTTCCTTTTGTCAAGCCCCCTGACTGCAAAGAACCCCACATCGCCAGACTCCAATCACCTCTGCCCCTCACAGGCCCCAGCTCTTCTCCTGTGGGCCCTGGCCAGGTTCCCCCTACTAGGCAGATATGGAAACTGAGGCCCCTCTCACGCCTTCCTCTCCGCTGCCTCGCAGTCACAGAACTGAGGCCTGGTAAAGCTTTTGCCATCCACACTCTTGTTCACTGAACCTTACTGAGGACCCTCTGGCCGGTGGGCGGGACTATCCCATTTCACAGATGGGAATGCAGGATGCAGGTCATTTGCAGAAGTGAGTGTGTACCTGGGCATCCTAAGGAACTCCTAAGGCACGAGCTGGCCACTTCCTCCTGGCCCGGTGCAGAACTGGCCACCAGAAAGCAATGCCCATATGAACCTAGCCTTCAGCTCCCCTGGCATTCGGGCTCACGGCTGGATCCCTGACCTCCTATAAGCGTCACTTTATTTCCCCCCAATCCTGGACCACTTCTCCCCTCCTCTCGCTTGGTTCCTTGAAGGAAACATGCCAAGGGGACCTGGGAGCAGGTAGAGGGACCACCCCATCATCTCCAACAAGATAACCGTTCTCTGCACCTGGGGGCAACGTCAGAGGAAACCTGGGTTTTGCTGCCCCAGATGTGATCACAGAGGACCAAAGGTGAGGATGGTGAACCCAGTGCCCTCCAGGGGGGCAAACTGCAGGACTGCAAAAGCAGGCCAAACCCACAGCAGCCCAGGAGTGTGTGGAGGCAGCGTGTGGCCCTCAAGGCTCCTGGCCGGACACCTGCCATTCCTTTTTCCTGTCTCCCTGGCTTTCCCTGTCTTTTCAGGATGACAAGTTTATCTGATACATTGCTATTTATTCTTTTTTTTTTTTTTTTTGAAACGGAGTCTTGCTCTGTCGCTCAGGCTGGAGTGCAGTGGCGCGATCTCAGTACTGCAAGCTCCACCTCCCAGGTTCACGCCATTCTCCTGCCTCAGCCTCTCCGAGTAGCTGGGACTACAGGCGCCCGCCACCACGCCCGGCTGATTTTCTGTATTTTTAATAGAGACGGGGTTTCACAGTGGTCTCGATCTCCTGACCTTGTGATCCACCCGCCTCGGCCTCCCAAAGTGCTGGGATTACAAGGCTGAGCCACCGCGCCGAGTTGCTATTTATTCTTTAAAAATAAGACTTGAGGCTGGGAGTGGTGGCTCGTGCCTGTAAGCTCAGCACTTTGGGAGGCTGAGATGAGAGGATCACTTGAAGCCAGGAATTCACGACCAACCTGGGCAGCATAGTGAGACCCCCATCTCTAAAAAATAAATAAATAAATAAATAAATTCACTAGGCATGGTGGCGTATGCCTGTAGTCCCAGCTACTCGAGAGGCTGAGGCAGGAGGATTGCTTGAGCCCAGGATTTGAGGCTGCAGTGAGCTGTGATCACACCACTGCACTCTAGTCTGGGCAACAGAGTAAGATCCTACCTCAAAAAGAAAGGAAAAGACAACAAAAGAAAAGAAAATGCTAAAGTAGCAACTGACAATTATTCAATGCTGACTCTAATTTATTGCTGCTAAAAACTTTACATGAGGCCGGGTGTCGTGGCTCATGCCTATAATCCCAGCACTTTGGGAGGCCGAGGCTGGCAGATTGCAAGACAGAGTTTCACTCTGTCACCCAGGCTGGAGTGCTGTGGCGTGATCTCGGCTCCCTGCAACCTCCACCTCCCAGGTTCATGTGATTCTCCTGCTTCAGCCTCCCAAGTAGCTGGAACTACAGGCATACACCACCACGCCTGGCTAATTTTTGTTATTTTAGCAGAGATGGGGTTTCGCCATGTTGGCCAGGCTGGTCTTGAACTCCTGACCTCAGGTGATCCTCCTGCTGGGATTACAGGTGTGAGCCACCATGCCCAGCCCCAGGATGTTTTAAAAAGGAAAAAATTAGCTGGTCATGATGACACATACCTGTAGTCCCAGCCACTTGGAAGGCTGAGGTGGGAGGATTGCTTGAGTCCAGAGGTTCCAGGCTGCAGTGTGCTACCACTGCACTCCAGCCTAAGCAACAAAGCCAAACCTTGTCTCAATAAAATAATACATAAAATAAAATAGAAAATAAAATAAAACACAGTCCCCAGATTTTTCCAATGCACATTAAAGTTTGGGGTACGTGGACCTCCATGTTCTTGGAGGGCCATTTGAACACTGACATTTGTGCAGCACCAGCCCACAGCCATATCTACTGGGGACACGTCCCCTGAGCCATCAAGCTCCCAGCACCAGCTCCTTCGTCACCGGCTGCCCAGGCCCAGACCAGCAGCCAGGCCTGGCATCTGACTGGGCCACGCTGGCCCTGAGACATGATTCCACCAAAGCACCCTCTCTGTGCTGGGCATCACGTAGACCCAGTCCCTGCCCCTGGGAGCTCTGGGTCAGCAGGTGGGGTGCGTGCAGTGATGAAGGGGTTCTGGGCACGGGGGCCAGATAGGGCACCCTATTCAGCTTGGGGAGGGAGTGGGGGATGCCGAGGCCACGTCCCTCCAGCCCTATGGGAATAAAGAACCAACTCAATATGCTGCCCTCCCCTCCACACCAGAGACCCACTGGGCCAGGAGTTTCAGCACATGCTAGAATATTTCTTTTTTTTTTTTTTTTTTTGAGACAGGGTTTCACTCTGTCGCCCAGGCTGGAGGGCGGTGGCACGATCTCAGCTCGCTGCAACCTCTGCCTCCCTGGTTCAAGCAATTCTCCTGCCTCAGCCTCCGGAGTAGCTGGGGATTACAGGTGCCTGCCACCATGCCCGGCTAATTTTTGTATTTTTAGTAGAGACAGGGTTTCACCATGTTGGCCAGGCTGGTCTCAAACTTCTGACCTGAAGTGATCCTCCTGCCTCAGTCTCGCAAAGTACTGAGATTACAGATGTGAGCCACTGCGCCCGGCCTTCTAGAATATTTATTTCCGAGGGCCAGGCATGGTGGCTTATGCCTGTGATCCCAGAACTTTGGATCCAAACCTTTGCTTTCCATTAGTGAATGAGAGTGGCCTTTGCACGATGTTTTTGCGTTCACTCTGCCTCTACCCAGGTCCTCCTCGGCCTTCCTGACCGCCTCCCCGGGCTGCTCCACCAAGCCTTAGCTCCTCTATTGCTCAGGCTGGAATGCAGTGGCACGATCATGGCTCACTGCACCCTTGACCTCCTGGGGTCAAGCGATCCTACTGCCTCAGCCTCTCTAATAGCTGGGACTACAAGTACACACCACCACATCCAGCTAATTATTTTATTTTTTGTAAAGATGGGGCCTCACCATGTTGCACAGGCTGGTCTCAAACTCCTGGCCTCAAGCGATCCTCCTGCCTTGGCCTCCCAAAGTGCTGGGATTACAGGTGTGAGCCACCGCGCCCAACCCCAGTGAAAATTTTATGTTGCTTGAGTGCCTATTTGATCCCTGTCTGACTCACCTGTTAAACTCTAAGCTCCATGTGGGGGCAGATTTGAGGAGTCTGTGAGCACCTTGGTGTCCCCTGTGCCCAGCACCAACTATGGTAAACTCTGCAAACGTTTGCTGCATGAACAAATGCATGAATGAATGAGTGAAAACAGTCTTCATCAGTCTGCTGTCGGGTGACTCGTCGGTCTATTTTTCTCTGTTTCTCTCCACCTGTTTATTGCTGTCTTTTATGTAGTCCTCTCATGATGTAAGATGTAGCAGGGTGGCTGGGTACAGTGGCTCATGCCTCCAATCCCAGCACTTTGGGAGGCCGAGGCAGGAGGATCACTTGAGCCCAGGAGTTTGAGACCAGCCTGGGCAACATGGTGAAACCCCATCTCTACTAAAAATACAAGAATTAGCTGGGCATGGTGGTACGTACTTGTAATCTCAGCTACTTGGGGGGCTGAGGGAGGATGGCTTGAGCCTGGGAGGTGGAGGCTGCAGTGAGCCAAGATCACAACATGGCACTCCAGCCTGGACAATAAATCCGGACCTTGTCTCCAAAGAAAAAAAATTTTAAAAGATGTAGGGGATATAGAGGGGGTTCTGTTTCTAGTCCCTTGTTTCTGCCTTGGCCTCTGATCCTTCCTGTGCAGCCCTCTTGCTTCCAATCTCTCTGCCTTTGTCTGTCTGTCTACATCAGCTCTCTGTCATTCCCTGACCTCCATCTCTGACCCTGTATCTCTCCCAGCTACCTCAGATCTGTTGTCTCTCTCTGTCTCTGGTCTGTGTCTCTCCTGGGGTATCTCTGAGCTTCTCTCTCCATTTCGGTTAGTTCTGCCGTCTCTGTCTCTCTGTCTCTGGGGGTCTCCATATTCCCTGCTTTCTATCTGCGCCCATCCCGCGTCTGTGGCTCCGTCGCCTCTGCCTCTCGGCGTCCCTGCGCCCGGTACCACTGCCTCATTCTTCTCCGATTCTCCTCCGCTGCATTCTTTAAAGAACAGAGAGAGGCATGTAATTGAGCTGGGGCCGTCTCCATGGTTGCAGCTGTGGAGTAACTGAAAGATCAATTTGGAACGACCGTCTCCGCAATAATTGCACCTTAATAGTTTGTGTGAGGCATAGCGGGGCTCCGTGAGAGGTGGTCAGGACAGCCCCGGGACCCTGGCAGGAAAAGGCCCACCTGGAGTCACGGTCAGTATCCCTGGGCCGGACCTCAGGAGGGAATACTTGGCCAGAAGCAGGAGGGGCCAGGAGGGGCTGAGTGGAAAGGGAGGCCAGTCTCACTCCCACACCCTCCCAGAGGTGTCTCCGCCGCCTGCTCCTACCCGCTGCGGCTTGATCCTGTTTATAATTTATGCTTATGATCAGGATTATCAGCAATAATGATAACATGATTATAATTGCCAAGCTGCCTGGCTCAATTGCAGCGCTGTTGGTAAATATTGTGATAGGAAGTAGCGTGAGGTCACTGCCTCTCAGAGCTTGAAGGAGGGGGTGGAGACAGGAGTGCCGTGTGCCTGGGGTCCTGTGGCCCTGTGGCTCCTCCGCTGCTCCCAGCCTGACTCTCCACCCTGCTCCAAAGGATTATTTCTTTCTTTCTTTCTTTTTTGTCTGGGCGCGGTGGCTCATGCCTGTAATCCCAGCACTTTGGGAGCCCGAGGCAGGCAGATCACCTGAGGTCAGGAGTTCAAGACCAGCCTGGCTAACATGGTGAACCCCCGTCTCTACTAAAAATACAAAAATTAGGCCAGGCGCAGTGGCTCACGCCTGTAATCCCAGCACTTTGGGAGGCCGAGGTGGGTGGATCACAAGGTCAGGAGATCGAGACCATCCTGGCTAACACAGTGAAACCCCATCTCTACTAAAAATACAAAAATTAGCCGGGCGTGGTGGCAGTCGCCTGTAGCCCCAGCTACTCAGGAGGCTGAGGCAGGAGAATGGCAAGAACCCGGGAGGCGGAGCTTGCAGTGAGCCCAGATCGCGCCACTGCACTCCAGCCTGGGTGACAGAGTGAGACTCCGTCTTAAAAAAAAAAAAATACAAAAATTAGCCAGGCACGGTGGCACATGCCTATAGTCTCAGCTACTGGGGAAGCTGAGGCAGGAGAATCACTTTAACCCGGGAAGTGGAGATTGCAGTGAGCCCAGATAGCGCCACTGCACTCCAGCCTGGGCGACAGCGTGAGACTATCTCAAAAAAAATAAATAAATAAAATAAAGTAATTTTAAAAAGAAATTTTTTTATTTTTTTTTATTTTTTTTTAGAGATGAGGTCTTGCTTTATTGCCCAGGCTGGTCTCAAACTCTTGGGCTCAAGCAGTCCTCGCAATCACAGCTCACAGCAGCCTCAACCTTCTAGGCTAAAGCCATCCTCCCACCCCAGTCCCCTGAGCAGCTGAGACCACATGCATGCCATCACGCCCAGCTAATTTTTGTATTTTTTGTAGTGATGGGGTCTCGCTATGTTGCCCAAGTTGGTCTTGGCCTCCTGGCCTCAAGCAATCCTCCTGCCTTGGCCTCCCAAAGTGCTGGGATTACAGGCGTGAGCCACAGTGCCCAGCCAGCCCAGGCTGGTCTTGACCTCCTAGACTCAAGTGATCCTCCCTCCTTGGCCTCCCAAAGTCCTGGGATTGCAGGCATGAGCCAACCGTGCTTGGCCAGACACCCTTGTTTTTTTTTTTGTTTTTTTTTTTTGTTTTTTTTTTTTTGAGACAGAGTCTCACTCTGTTGCCCAGGCTGGAGTGCAGTGGCACGATCTCGACTCTCTGCAACCTTTGCCTCCTGGGTTCAAGCGATTCTCCTGCCTCAGCCTCCAGAGTAGCTGGGACTACAGGCACACACCACCATGCCCTGCTAATTTTTGTATTTTTAGTAAAGACAGGGTTTCACCATATTGGCCAGGCTGGTCTCCAACTCCTGACCTCAAATGATCCACCCGCCTCGACCTCCCAAAGTGCTGGGATTACAGGCATGAGCCACTGCACCTGGCTACTCCCCTGTTTTATAGCTGGGGACACTGAGTCTTAGAGAGACTCGCCGAGACTCACAGAGCAGCAAGTGGTGGGGCAGGAATCTGTCCAGGGCCCGTCTGTGGCAACTTCCCAGCCTTCCTGGGACAGGATGGAGCCCGACAGGGCCCCCAGTCCCTGATGTGCTGCATTATTCATAAACCCGACATTCCCCCAGGGGTAAACATTCAGAAGGAGCGTTTCAAATCCACTTTCCTGCTCTGAAAATAAATAAATGAGCAGAGAATGCAGGCTCACATGGAGGCGGTGGGGCCGTGACTTCTCAGAGCCCCGGGAAAGCTCGCAGACTACCTGTTTCTGATCCCTCAGCTGAGGCCCCCAGCCCAGGGACAGCCTACCCCCTACCCTCCCAGGTGACCCTGGCCCTGAGGACTTAGCCCAACCTGGGGATCCTCCAGGAACTAGGAAGCTGGTCAGGACTACAGGGACCACCTCAGCTCCTCGCAGGGGTGGACAGACACTTCAGTGGTGTTTGTGTGGCTTAAAATGTTTTTTAGAGACAGAATCTCGCTCCGTCACCCCAGCTGAAATGCAGTGGCGAAATCATAGCTCACTGCAGCCTCAAACTCCTGGGCTCAAGTGATCTTCCCGCCTCAGCCTCCTGAGTAGCTGGTACTACAGGCATGCATCCCCACGCCTGGCTAATTTACAAATTTTTTTAGGGACAGGGTCTGGCTATGTTGCCCAGGCTGGTCTTGAAGTCCTGGCCTCAAGTGATCCTCTTGTCTCAGCCTCCCAAAGTGTTGAGATTACAGGCATGAGCCACTGCTTCCAATCCAAAAAATAAAATTTTTTGAGACAGGGTCTCAATTCGGGTACCTAGTGGAGTGTAGTGGCGCGATCACAGCTCACTGCAGCCTCAACCTCTCAGGCTTAAGCCATCCTCCCACCCCAATCTCCTGAGCAGCCAGGACCATATGCACACCACCATGACCAGCTTTTTGTGTTTTTTGCAGAGATGGGGGTCTCACCATGTTGCCCAGGCTGGTCTTGAACTCCTGGCCTCAAGCAATCCTCCTGCCTTGGCCTCCCAAAATGCTGGGATTGCGGGCATAAGCCACCATGCCTGGTCAAAACAAAATTTTTTTAAAAGAGGCACAAGGCTCCTGTCTCTATGATCTGGAAGTTGTCCCCACAGCCCCCCTGTCCCTGAGCTGCCTGCCTCTCTCCACCAGCCCCTTGAGAGGTGCATGTGACAGAGAAGGCCTCTGCAGTGACATAACTAAAGTGTAGAAGGGGACTCCTGAGAAAAGGAAAAAGGAAACTTTTGGGGGAGGGACCTTGGGAATGCCCAGGCAGTCATGGGACCAGAGGGTGCATCAAAGATGAAAGTGTTAATTTAGGCCAAGCGCGGTGGCTCATGCCTGTAATCCCAGCACTTTGGGAGGCCAAGGTGGGCAGATCACCTGAGGTCAGGAGCACGACCTGGCCCCGGCCCCAGACCCCTGTATCTTAAGTGGCCCAGGGGGAAAGCATTCCAGGAACCTGAGAGGACAGACATAGCGGATGTCTAGATCTCAGCCTGGGGACCTGCTGAGCCAGGGCTTAGGGGTTAGGCAGACTGTGCTCCAGGGTCAAACTGGAAGCTCAAGTGCAGATACACTCAGCTCACCAAGTCTCAGTGGAGTGGACCTGCCCCCACTGGTCAGCTCATCAGGCTTAGCACCCCACTACAGTATCTGCCTAGAGCGGGGCCTCTTTTCTCTCCTTCCTTCCTTCCTTCTTTCTTTCTCTTTCTTTCTTTCTTCTTTCTTTCTTTCTTTTTCTTTCCTTCCTTCCTTTCTTTCTTTCCTTCTTTCTTTCTTTCCTTTCTTTTCTCTCTTTCTGTCTCTCTCTCTCTTTCTCTCTTTCTCTCTTTCTTTCCAGATGGGGTCTTGCTTTTTTGCCAGGCTGAATTGCAATGGCACAATCTCGGCTCACTGCAATCTCCGCCTCCCAGGTTTAAGCAATTCTCCTGCCTCAGCCTCCCAAGTAGCTGGGGCTATAGGTGCACGCCACCACACCCAGCTAATTTTTTGGAATTTTTAGTAAAAACGAGGTTTCACCATGTTGGCTAGGATGGTCTTGAACTCCTGACCTTGTGATCTGCCCACCACAGCCTTCCAAAGTTCTGGGATTATAGGCATGAGCCACTGGGCCCAGCCGAGCAGGGCCACTTTGTAATTTGTTCAGAAGCTTGCCCTGGATCTCCAGTCCCCCGACTGCTGGGACCTCCTTAGAAGTGCTCCACAATTCTTTTGGACCTCTGGGTCTCCTGCTCAAGCTCCCTGAAAGCAACATTCAGCTCTGAGAAACAGTCTGTCTAGGTCTTCTCCATCTGAAGCCCTGTGGGACCTGGCGGTTCCTGTCACCTCTGATGACTGAAATTATCTCTCTCCAACTTCTCATACCCTTCCAGCTGGGTGCCCCCATGAGGGCAGAGCTCTGGTCTGTCTTGTTCTCTGATCTATGTCTCGCTTCTAAAACACTGCCTGAAGAAGCTCAATAGATTTTTCAATAGATTTTGAGACAGCTTTGCTCTGTTGCCCTGGGTGGAGGGCAGTGGCATAATCTCGGCTCACTGCAACCTCTGCCTCCTGGGTTCAAGCGATTCTCCTGCCTCAGCCTCCCAAGTAGCTGGGATTACAGGCGTGCACCACCAAGCTTGGCTAATTTTTGTATTTTTAGTAGAGACGGAGTTTCGCCATGTTGGCCAGGCTGGTCTCGAACTCCCGAACTCAAGAAATCCACCTGCCTCAGCCTCCCAGAGTGCTGGGATTACAAGCGTGAGCCACCACACCCAGCCAAGTTCAATAGATTTTTTTTTTTTTTTTTTGAGACAGAGTTTTTGCCCAGGCTGGAGTGCAATGGCATGATCTCGGCTCACTGCAACCTCTGCCTCCTGGGTTCAAGGAATTCTCCTGCCTCAGCCTCCCAAGTAGCTGGGATTACAGGCATGCGTCACCACACCCAGCTAATTTTGTATTTTTAGTAGAAACAGGGTTTCTCCATGTTGGTCAGGCTGGTCTCGAACTCCTGACCTCAGGTGATCTGCCTGCCTCAGCCTCCCAAAGTGCTGGAATTACAGGCGTGAGCCACCATGCCCGGCTCAATAGATTTTTATTGGTTAAATGAGGGGTGGTGTGTGGGCCTATCTACGGCCTTGCTATGATGTGAATGATGGTATCCCCTCCAGAATTCATGTTGAACATCTCCATTGTAGTGGTATTAGGAGGTGGGGCCTTTTGGGGTAAGTGATTGAGACCTTTATCCTTGTGAACTCATGAGGGCTCTACCCTTGTGAATGAATTAGTGCCTTACAAAGGGGCTGGAAAGAACTAGTGTAGGCCCTTTATTGCTCGTCCAGCTCTTCTGCTATGTGAGGACATGGTGTTCAAGGCACCATCTTAGAAGAAAAGACTGGGGCCCTCCCCAGACACTAAACCTGCTGGTGCCTTAATCTTTGCATTCCCAGCTTGCAGACTATTAGAAATAAATTTCTATTATTTATATAGATTATCCAGTCTCAGGTATTTTATTATAGCAGCACAAACAGAGTGAGACAGGAATTGGTACCAGGAGTCGGGTGTTTGTATAACCAAAAACTAAAAATGTGAAAGCAGCTTTGAAACTGGCTAATAGGTAGAGGCTGGTCTGTAAAGGGCTATTCTGGTGAAGGCTTAGAAGAAAAGGAAAGCTGCAGGGACAGCCTTAATGTTTTTAGAGATTACTTATGTGGTCATAATCAGAAGGTGGTAAAAATGTGGATGGTAAAGGCAATTCTGATGAGGTCTTAAACAGAAATGAGAAATATTTTATTGGAAACCAGAGAAAAGGTCATCCTTGTTACAAAATGGCAAAGAACTTAGCTGAATTTTGTTCATGTCCTAGTACTTTGTGGAAAGTAGAATTTAAGAGTGATGAACTAATATATTTGTTGGAGGAAATCTCTGAGCAAAGTGTTCAGGGTGCTACATGGTTGCTCTTAACTGCTGATAGTAAAATGCAACAAGAGAGGGATTAACTAAAGACAGAATTTATAATAAAAAGGGAGGCAGAATAAAGATTTGAAAAATTCTCAGACTGGCCAGGTTGTAAAAGTGTGTTTAAGACAAAATACCCGGTGGCTCACGCCTGTAATCCCAGCACTTTGGGAGGCTGAGGCAGGTGGATCATGAGGTCAGGAGTTTGAGACCAGCCTGACCAACATAGTGAAACCCCGTCTCTACCAAAAATAGAAAAATTAGCCAGGTGTGATGGTGTGCACCTCTAATCCCAGCTACTCAGGAGGCCGAGGCAGGAGAAACGCTTGAACCCGGGAGGCGGAGGTTGCAGTGAGCTGAGATCACGCCATCGCACTCCAGCCTGGATGACAGAGCGAGACTCCATCTCAAAAAAAAAAAAAAAAAAGGGAGAGAGAGAAAAAACACCGAGGGTAATAAGAAGATTAATAAGAGGCCGAGCACGGTGGCTCACACCTGTAATCCCAGCACTTTGGGAGGCCAAGGCAGGTGGATCACTTGAGCCCAGGAGTTTGAGACCAGCCTGGGCAACATGGCAAAACTCTGTCTCCACTAAAAATACAAAAATTAGCAGGGTGTGGTGGCTCATGCCTGTAATCCCAGCTACTCAGGAGGCTGAGGCACAAGAATTGCTTCAGCCTGGGAGGTGGAGGTTGCAGTGAGCCAAGATTGCACCACTACACTCCAGCCTAGGCAACAGAGTGAGACTCTGTCTCAAAAAAAAAAAAAAATTATCCAGGTGTGGTGGCACACGCCTATAGTGCCACCTGCTCTGGAGGCTGAGCTGGGAGGATTGCTTGAGCCCAGGATTTCAAGACCAGCTTGGGCAACATGGTGTGACTTCATCTCTACCAAAAAAAAAAATTTAGTTGGGCATGGTGGCATGTTCTTGTGGTCTCAGCCACTCGAGGCCAGAGGATTACTTAAGCCCAGGAGGCTGAGTCTGCAGTGAGCTATGCTAGCACCACTGCAATCCAGCCTGGGCAACAGAGCAGGAAAATTTAATGTTGTTTGCCCTGTTGGGTTTGGGACTTACTTAGGATCTATTATCCTTTCCTTCTTTCCTTATTCTATTTTTTTTTCAATCCTTTCCTTCTTTCCTACTTCCCCCTTTCGGAATGGAAACATCTGTCCTGTACCTGGCCCACTGTTGTCTTTTGGAAGCACTTTACTTGTTTGATTTCATAGACTCAGCAGGAGGTATATTGATGCCTCAGGATGAAACACACCCTAGAGTCTTACCCATATCTGAGGTAGATAATATTTAGATGAGACTTTGGACTTGGACTTTAAAGTTGATGCTAGAAACAGTTAAGGCTTTTCAGGGCTACTGGGATAAAATGAGTAGTATGTTTGTTTGTTTGTTTTGTTTTGTTTTGAGACAAGGTCTTACTCTGTTGCCCACGTTAAAGTGCAGTGGCGCAATTGTGGCTCACTGCAGCCTCGACTTCCTGGGCTTAGGTGATCCTCCCACCTTGGCCTCCCAAGTGCTGGGATTACAGACGTGAGCCATTGTGCCCGGCTGGAATGAATGTATGTCATATGTGAACGTGAAAAGGACATGAGTTTTGGGGGCCCAGGAGCAGAATGCTATGATTTCAATGATGATGTCTCTTCCAAAATTCATGTTGAGACTTACTCATTGTGGTGGTGGTATTGAGAGGTGGGGTCTTTTTGGGAAGTAATTAGGTCATGAGAGCATGAGCCTACAGATTGGTGCCTTATAAAAGGGCTGGAGGGAACTAGCTTAGGACCCTTTGCCTTTCCACCTTCTGCCATGTGTGAGCAGAGTTCATCCCCCATGCAGGATGCAGCCAAAAGGTGCCATCTTGGAAGCAGAGACTAGGGCCCTCCCCAGGCAGTGAACCTGCTGGCTACTTGATCTTGGCCTTCCCAGCCTCTAGAACCATGAGAAAATAAATTTCTGTTCTTTATAAATTCCCCAGTTTCAGGTATTTTGTCTTTTAAAATATTTTTTATTTTGTGTTTTTATTTTTATGGTTTTTTTAAAATATAATTCTTTTTTTTTTTTGAGATGGGTGTCTCACTCTGTCACCCAGGCTGGTGTGCAGTGGCATGATCTCAGCTCACTGCAACCTCCCACTCCCGGGTTCAAGGGATCCTCCCACCTCAGCCTCCCAAGTAGCTGGGACTACAGGCATGCACCACCATGCCGGGCTAATTTTTGTATTTTGGTGGAGACAGGTTTCACCATGTTGCCCAGGCTGGTCTCAAACTCCCGGGTCCAAGGGATCCGCCATCTTGGCCTCCCAAAGTGCTGAGATTACAGGTGTGAGCCACTGTGCCCAGCCTCAGGTATTTTGTCACAGCGGCACAAACAGCCTGAACTCAGAGCGCTAGAGAGGCATGATCTTCCACGGGTCACTGGAGGCTGGTCCTGGAGATGCTATTGGGCAGATATACATGTCAGCACCAGCCAGCACTCAGAGAACCCTGAGGGTCTTAGACAGTGGCCACCTCGGTAGGTGTCCTCCCTGCCTTCTTGTCTGCCCGGCAATGCTCTGTTCGCCTCTGCGGGCTCACCTCCCAGGTTACTGCCTCCAGGAAGGAGCCCCTGATCTCAGGCTGGTCAGGTGCCTGTCTGGGCCTCCCAAGCCCACAGTGCTTTGAAACCATCTGCCTTCCCACTGGACCATGAGGTTCTCCAGCAGGGGCCCTGTCTGAGGGCTCTCTGAGTCCCTGCACCCAGCATATGACCTGACCCAGAGTCTGAGGCTGCCAGGGCTTTGCTGGAACAAGTGGCTAAAGGCAGGAGCTGTGAGAGGCGGGCGAAGGGGCTGGGGGCTCAGGAGGGACACCAGGGCATCAGCTCCTGCTGTCTACTTGGGAGAAACAACCCAGAAGGCCCAGAGAGAGGTTGCTGTCCAGGAGCTGTCTCCACTGCCGGCTGGCTCAGCTTCCTCCTCGGAATAACTTAGTAAGAGTCAGTGTTCTCCCCGTCTCTATTTAAACATTAAAAATTAGGCCGCGTGCGGTGGCTCACACCTGTAATCCTAGCACTTTGGGAGGCCGAGGCCGGGGGATCACCTGAGGTCAGGAGTTCGAGACCAGCCTGGGCAACATGGTGAAACCCCATCTCTACTAAAAATCCAAAAATTAGCTGGGTGTGGTGGTGGGCACTTATAATTCCAGCTACTCGGGAGGCTGAGGCAGGAGAATTGCTTGAACCCAGGAGGCGGAGGTTGCGGTGAGCCAAGATTGAGTCACAGCACTCCCGCCTGGGTGACAAGCGTAAGACTCTGTCTCAAAACAAAAACAACAACAAAAAATTAGGCCCAACCCCTGGGAATACTTACCAGCCCCACTCACCTTCCTGGGCTGGCCTCTTGGAAGCCCCGGGGTTCTACAGGCTCAGGTTCCCAGCTGCCCTGGCCCTCACATGCTTGGTGTTACCCGGCTGGGCTCCCCAACTGGGCCACCACTGGGAAAGGTGCTGGGTTAGATGGAGTCACCCCTGTGTGTGACCCATTTCTGTGGACCCCACCTGCCCTGTGTACATCTGCATATATGATGCAGTCACGGCATTTTCTGCCTATCACCTTCTCTGCCCAAACCTCAGTTTCTTTATTCATTTGTTTATTTAGAGATAGGGTCTTACTCTGTTACCCAGGCTGGAGTAAAGTGGCTCGATCACAGCTCGCTGTAGCCTCCACCTCTTAGGCTCAAATGATCCTCCCACCTCAGCCTCCTGAGTGGCTGGGACTACAAGCATGTGCCCAGCCAATTTTATTTATTTATTTTTTGTAGAGATGGAGAGTCACTAGGTTGCCCAGGCTGGTCTCAAAATTCTGGGCTCAAGCGATCCTCCCGCAATGGCTTCCCAAAGTGCTGGGATTACTTACAGACGTGAGCCCTGCACCCGGTCCTCAAACTTTCGTTTCCTATACTCAGGATGGGGATGGTTGTGCCATCTGGGGAGCGTCAGGTGGGCCAGACACAAGGCCAGGAGAACGAGATTCCTCTGTAAAGAGGACAGAGCCCTTCCTCCTCAGCCAGCCTCAGCTCTGCCGCTCACACTTCTGGGCTCCCTGGTGCCCGGGATCCCAGCCTGCCGGAAATGTAGCAGAAAATTTGCCACCTCTTTACTACGAGCCCCAGGACAGGGTAGGTCTGGGGGCAAGAGGCCCCTCTTTATTCTAGTTTGCCAAGAACTGAATAAAGAAGAAAAAGAAAACCACCCGGCCGGGCGTGGTGGCTCATGCCTATTGTCCCAGCACTTTGGGAGGCTGAGGCAGAGGTCGAGGCATGTGGATCACTTGAGGTCAGGAGTTTGAGACCAGCCTGGCCAACATGGCGAAACCCCGTCTCTACTAAAAATACAAAAATTAGCGGCCAGGCATGGTGGCTCATGCCTGTAATCCCAGCACTTTGGGAATCCGAGGTGGGTGGATCACGAGGTCAGGAGATGGAGACCATCCCAACTAACATGGTGAAACCCCGTCTCTACTAAAAATACAAAAAAATTAGCTGGGCGGGGTGGCAGGCGCCTGTAGTCCCAGCTACTTGAGAGGCTGAAGCAGGAGAATGGCTTGAACCTGGGAGGCAGAGCTTGCAGTGAGCCGAGATCGCGCCACTGTACCAGCCTGGGCAACAGAGCGAGACTCCGTCTCTAAAAAAAAAAAAAAAAAAAAAAAAAAAAATTAGCCAGGCATGGTGGCAGGTGCCCTGTAATCCCATCTACTCAGGAGGCTGAGGCAGGAGAAGCGCTTGAACCCGGGAGGCAGAGGTTGCAGTGAGCCGAGATTGCGCCATTGCACTCCAGCCTGGGTGACAGAGCAAGACTCTGTCTCAAAAAACAAAACAAAACAAAAACAAAAACAACAAGAAGAAAAAGAAAACCACTGAAGACATGCTTCTCTTTCCCTACCCCAAATGGTGCAGCTCCAGGGCCAGGGTTGGCTACATCACTGCAAGAGGAAAGTGTGGGGCACATTGTTCAAAAAGCAGGAAAAACGTGTCCTCGAAGGTGCTAAAATACAAAACTTCTTCCTTTCATCCTTGGGCTGACTCTCTCTTGACATCATGATTTTGAAAAAAATTGCTATTTGCCATTTAATGTCGTTCTTAATACAGAAACATTAAAATGCTAAATGATTAGTCTTTTACTATTTCATTCTTTACCATTTATCTTTATATCGTTCAATGCTGGCTTTAAATGTAGCTATAAGAGCATTTTACTCGTGAGCAGAATCGCCGAATCTTCACAATTCATATTGTGCCTCGTGTGCAAATAATGTATTTCTTTCTTTTTTTTTTTTTTTTGAGACAGAGTCTGGCTCTGTCACACAGGCTCCCTCTGCCTCCCAGGTTCAAGTGATTCTCCTGCCTCGGCCTCCTGAGTAGCTGGGACTACAAGCGTGTGCCTCCATGCCCAGCTAATTTTTGTATTTTTAGTAGAGACGGGGTTTCACCATGTTGGCCAGTCTGGTCTTGAACTCCTGACCTCAGGTGATCCACCTGCCTCAGCCTCCCAAAGGGCTGGGATTATAGGCTTGAGCCACCGTGCCCTGCTCAGTTTTATTTTTATTTTTTTAGAGACGGAGTCTCACTTTGTCGCCCAGGCTGGAGTGCAGTGGCATACTCTCAGCTCACTGTAACCTCTGCCTCCCAGGTTCAAGCAATTTTCGTGCCTCAGCCTCCCGAGTAGCTGGGATTACAGGTGTGCGCCACTACGCATGACTAATTTTTTTGTATGTTTAGTAGAGATGGGGATTTCACCATGGTGGCCAGGCTGGTCTCAAACTCCTGACCTCAGGTGATCCATCTGCCTCAGCCTCCCAAAGTGCTTGGATTACAGGCATGAGACACTGCGCCCGGCCAAGTTCTGGTTTGAATAGAAACTTAGGGCCTTCAGGCCAATTGCAGTGGCTCATGCCTGTAATCCCAGCACTTTGAGAGGCTGAGGTGGGAGGGCCGCTTCAGGCCAGGAGTTTGAGACCAGCCTTGGCACCATAGAGAGACCCCATCTGTACAAAATATACAAAAAATTAGCTGAGTGTGGTGGCATGTGCCTGTAGAACCAGCTGCTCAGGAGGCTGAGATTCGAGGATCACTTGAGCCCAGGAGTTCAAGTCTGCAGTGAGCCATGATCGCGCCACTGCTCTCCAGCCTAGGTGACAGAGCAAGACCGTATCTCAATAATAATAATAATAAATAAATAAATAAAAATTAAAAGTAAGGTCTTCAAGGCTGTCAATGGCCTCTTTTTTTTTTCAGTTTGTTTTTTTGAGACAGAGTCTCACCCTGTAGTGCAGTGGCACGATCTCAGCTTACTGCAACCTCCACCTCCTGGATTCAAGCAATTCTTGTGCCTCAGGCTCCCAAGTAGCTGGGATTATAGGTGCACACCACCACCCTGGCTAATTTTTGTATTTTTAGTAGAGAAGGGGTTTCGTCATGTTGGCCAGGCTGGTTTTGAACTCCTGACCTCAAGTGATCCCCCACCTTGGCCTCCCAAGGTGCTGGCATTAGAGGCATGGATGGCCTCTTGATAGAACGTGTTTACCTGATACCTGTTTTGAGTCACAGGCCCAAGCTTCTGCATTAGGAGCCTGTTTGCTGTCCCTCTCCTCTTCCTGCCTGGAAATCAAGCGGCTGCCCCACTCCTGCTACTTATAAGCTGTGCCACCTCGGGTGGCCACCTCCCCTCTCAGAGCCTCAGTTTCCCCGGAGTGATAGCAGTGGTTGCGGAGGGCTGCCTGACCCCCTTGTGAGCTTGCCGTCTGTCAGGCCACAGAAGCAGAGTCCTCTCCCCTCCGCCACTTTGCCACACTTGGGGACGTTTAGGGAACTATGGGTGCTCAGGGTCCTGTAGGTGGCACTGGCCCTGGCCCTGAGGCAGCCCGGCCCCCTTTCTGGGGTGGGGTGATGGCGTGAATCCCAAAGTGTATTTTTTTTTCCTACCCAGCTGGAGTTTCCGCTGACACAGCCGTGTTTTCAGCACTGGCATTGTGCTTGTATTTAGGTCAGGCCTATTTTAATGCCACTGGGGACTTGTGCCGGGCTGAGACCGCCTTCCAGGGTTGACACAGAGGAGTGCTGGGCTGCTGAGGGTTTGGAGAGGATGGATGGATGAAGGGAGGAGGGAGGCAGGTGAGGAGGGAGACAGGAAGTGGCAGGTGGCCTTGACCCCCAAATCCTGGCCTATCTGGGGCCCCTGCACCCTCTCCCTTTCTATTTTCTTTCTTTTTTTTTTTCTTTGAGACAGAATCTCAGTCTGTCACCCAGGCTGGAGTGCAGTGGTGCAATCTCGGCTCACTGCAACCTCCTCCTCCCGGGTCCACACGATTCTCCTGCTTCAGCCTCCCGAGTAGCTGGGATTACAAGCGCCCACCACTACGCCTGGCTAATTTTTTTTTTTTTTTTTTTGTATTTTTAGTAGAGATGAGTTTTTACCACATCAGCCAGGCTGGTCTCAAACTCCTGACCTCAGGTGATTCACCCGCCTCGGCTTCCCAAAGTGCTGGGATTTCAGGCGTGAGCCATCACGCCCGGCCACACCCCTCCCTTTCTGGCAAGGATCCCCACCCCCACATATACACACTTAGTCTGGTGGGAGGAGAGTCCTACACTGGGCCTCAGGGGACATGGTCGACATTCCTCCAATGTGTGATTTTGCAAGCGATGCTCTCTCCTGCCTCGGTTTCCCCATTTGTCCAAGGAAGGGTTGCTTTGATGACGCAGCCCAGCTCCTCTGGGACTTTGAGAGCACAGGCTGCCAGGCATGGTGGCTCACACCTGTAATCCCAGCACTTTGGGAGGCTGAAGCAGGAAGACTGCTTGAGGCCAGGAGTTTGAGACCACCCTGCACCACATAGCGAGACCGCATCTCTACTAAGAAATTAGCTGGGCATGGCCAGGCATAGTGGCTCATGCCTGTAATCCCAGCAATTTGGGAGGCCAAGGTGGGCAGATCACCTGAGGTCAGGAGTTCGAGACCAGCCTGCTCAATATGGAGTCACCCTGTCTCCACTAAAAATACAAAAAATTAGCAGGGCATGGTGGTGGGTGCCTGTAATCCCAGCTACTCAGAAGGCTGAGTCAGGAGAATCACTAGAACCCAGGAGGTGGAGGTTGCAGTGAGCCAAGATCATACCAGTGCACTCCAGCCTGGGCAACAAGAGTGAAACTCCATCTCAAAAAAAAAAATTAGCCGGGCGTGATGGCATGTCGTTGTAGTCCTAGCTACTCAGGAGGTGGAGGCAGGAGAATCGCTTCAGCCCAGGAGTTCGAGGCTGTAGTGAGCTTTGATTGTGCCACTGCACTCCAGCCTGGGTGACAGAGCAAGATCCCGTCCTAAAAAATAAATAAATAAATATAACAAAAATAAAAAGAGCCCAGGCTGGTATCCCAGCACTGCCCCTTGCCAGCTGTGTGACCCCATCAAATTACAAAACCTCTCTGTACCCTAATGCCCTTAGCTGCAAAATGGGGATAAAAATAGAATCCATCTCACAAGGCTTTCGGGAGTGAGATGACATCAGGCATGTAGCAATGGTATGTGGCCCCCTGCTTGGAACTCGGGAAGTGCTGGTTGAGAAGCATTTAGTGGCGTCGATGTTATTTTCATCACAATTCGTCCTCCCCAAGGTGCCCCGCGCCTGCCAGCCCATGCTCAGCCCAGGTCCCAGAGCCGAGGAGCCCGGGTGCTCATTGATATTCTGGCCACCAGCATCCTTACCGGGCCTGAGTAAACCTAACCCGCGTCTATCGCCAGATCTGGTAATTAATACCCTTGACGGTTTTTATTGGAATGAAGCAGGATCTGTGCGTGACTTGGTTTTTAATTAATAACCAGCCTCCCTCCACACGTCCCTCCCGTCCCCCAAGCGCCCTTGAGGACAGGATGAGGTGTGGGCAGGGGCGGGGGGGTAAGTCACCAGGGCCTGGTTCAGTTGTCTCTGAAGGGAAGGTGCAGGGCAGGGCACGGGGAGGCAGCCCTGGGGTCATTTGCCATCAGATGCCCCAGACATTGGGCAGGATGGAGGAGCTGGTTCTCAGCTGGGCTAGGTCCGGTGATGTTCTGAACACAGTTTCTGACCTCAGGGAACACGTAGTCTAAGACATCCAAACGCACAGACACCTAAATCCCAAGAGCATGTGCTACAGGAGAAGCCTCAGGAAGGTGCTGGAGAAACAGCAAACCCAGGGCAGGCGCAGTGGCTCACATCTGTAATCCCCACATTTTGGGAGGCCGAGGTGGGTGAATCACTTGAGGTCGGGTGTTCAACACCAGCTTGGCCAACATGGTGAAAACCTGTTTCTACTAAAAATACAAAATATATATGTATATAAAACAAAAAATAATTAGCTGGGCATGGTGGTGCATGCCTGTGATCCCAGCTACTTGGCAGGCTGAGGCAGGAGAGTTGCTTGAACCCGGGAGGCAGAAGTTGCAGTGAGCCGAGATAGCGCCACTGCACTCTAGCCTGGGTGACAGAGTGAGACTCTGTCTCAAAATAAATAAATAAATAAATAAATAAATAAATAAATAAATAAATAAATATAAAAATTAGCCAGGTATGGTGGTGCATGCCTGTAATTCCAGCCACTTGGGAGGCTGAGGCAGGAGAATCGCTTGAACCTGGGAGGTGGAGGTTGCAGTGAGCCAAGACTGCACCACTGCACTCCAGACTGGGTGACAGAGCGAGACTCCATCTAAAAAACAACAGAAAAAAAAAAAAAAAAAAGCAAAGCCAGGCAACCAGCTTGGCCTGGAGACATCAGAAAGTGCCTTTGAGCCGGGGCTTGAAAGATGATGTCGCTGTTCTGGTGACAAAGAGGAGCTGCTGTTCTAGGCGGCAGGAATGGCCTGTGCTAAGGCTCAGAGTCAGGGTGAGGCTGGGGGATCCGAAGGGAGGTGCTGGCAGATGGAGCTCCTGGTAACAGTGAGATGTGGTAGGAGATGAGACTAAGAGACCCAGCAGGACAGGCCTTAAGTGCAGGACTAAGAGGCCTGGCTTTATCCTGAGGGCAATGGGGAGCCTTAGCAGGTTATATACAGAGGACTGACATGGTCATATCTGATTTAAAAATTTTTTTAAATATTTTTATATGAGACAGGGCCTTGCTCTGTCACCCGGGCTGGATGCAGTGGTGTGATCTCAGCTCATTGAAGCCTCCAACTCCTAGGCTCAAGTGATCCTCTGGCCTCAGACTCCCGAGTAGCTGAGAATACACATACTTATTACCACACCCGGCTAATTGTTGTATTTTATTTTGTAGAGACAGGGGGTCTCTGTTGCCCAGGCTGGTCTTGAATTCCTGGGCTCAAGTGATCCTCCCGAAGTGCTGGGATTACAGGTGTCAGCTACCAATCTGATTGTTAGATCTGTTGCTTGGGTGTCCACAGTGTGAAAGGGCCGTACCGCAGGAACTAGAGCGGGCAGGAGTGCAGTGGGGGTCACAGGCTGTTAGAGCCAGGGTCCATGCTCAGGCTCCAAGGCCTGATGACCCTTCAGGGGCCCAGGAGCCTGGACCTCATAGGACAAAGGGCCTGGCATCCTCTCTCCAATCCCAAACTTAACTCCTTCCTCTAGACATTTTTTTTTTTGAGACAGAGTCTCGCTCTGTTGCCCAGGCTGGAGTGCAGTGGCACAATCTCAGCTCACCGCAACCTCTGCCTCCCAGATTCAAGTGATTCTCCCGCCTCAGCCTCCTGAGTAGCCTCCTGAATAGCTGGGATTACAGGCACGCACCACCACACCCAGCTAATTTTTAGGAGGGACAGGGTTTTGCCCAGGCTGGTCTCGAACTCCCAGGTTCAAGCGATCCACCCATCTCTGTCTCCCTAAGTGCTGGGATTACAGGCGTGAGCCACCGCGCCCAGCCCCTCTTGCTATTTTTAACGTAGCCACCTTGTTGAGGTCCAAATGAGCATTTCCAATCCGGGCTCCTTTGCATAATTTCCCTCAATTAACATTTCTGAGGTGCCAAAGAAGACAGCAACTCCCACCTCCCCAGGTTGGGACCCCCCCACCTCCCTGCCACCAACCCTGGGAGGAACCCGGCTTCTCGGGAGAAGGGCACACTCCCTTCGTTCCGGAGGCTCAGTCGCAGGCACAGCTTGTGGAGCCTGATTGAGCCCAGGAAAATTGCTTGAACCCGGGAGGTGGAGGTTGCAGTGAGCTGAGATCTCGCCACTGCACTCCCACCTGGGCAAAAGAGCAAGACTCTGTCTCAAAAAAGAAAAAAACAAAACAAAAACAGCAAAGCCAGAAGCAACCAGCTTGGCCTGGAGGCACCAGAAAGTGCCTTTGAGCCAGGGCTTGAAAGATGATGTAAAGCCGGGCGCAGTGGCTCACGCCTGTAATCCCAGCACTTTGGGAGACTGAGGTGGGCAGATCACGAGGTCAGGAGTTCGAGACCAGCCTGGCCAATATGGCGAAACCCCATCTCTACTATAAATACAAAAAAAGTTAGCCAGGCGTGGTGGTGCGTGCCTGTAGTCCCAGCCACTCAGGAGGCTGAGGCAGGAGAATTGCTTGAACCTGGGAGGCAGAGGTTGCAGTGAGCCAAGATTGCGCCACTGTACTCTAGCCGGGGCAACAGAGTGAGACACTGTCTCAAAAAAAAAAAAAAAAAAGAAAGATGATGTAGCTGTCCTGGTGACCTTTGCCTCTCTGGACCTCCGTTTCCCTATCAGTGAATTAAGGGGGCTGGGTGGTGTGATCACTACAGAGCTTTGCTCACCTCTGGCTCAGAAACCACACATGATCTCCTTAGCCCCACAACAAATGTGTAAGGGTAAAGTGCATGATGAGCACATTTAACAGATGAGGACATGGAGACTCAGAGAAGGGGAGACATTTGCCCAAGGCCATTCAGGGCTTCAGTGCTGGAATTAGACCTGGTCCCTGTATCTCACACAGCAGGATCATGTAGGCTTTACGAGCTCCTGGAGTATTTGGGGAGAGCAGATCCTCACGGGAGTACAAGAAGAGGAAAAGTGGGGCAAGCCAGGGCCATGGTCCCTGAGGGCTGGGGCCACCAGGAAACATTTCCATTCTGTTCTCCAGATCTCAGCCTCAACCTGCCTCCTCCAGGAAGTCATCCTAGATTTCTTGCTTCTCTGAGCTACTTCCTCCCTTCCTGTCTCCATTGACCACATGACTTGAGCCTCTCAGGTGGTTCCCTTCTCCTAGGAAGCTCCCATCTCCCTCCCTGGACTGTGGCTTCATCAAGAGTTAGTATGGAGGCTGGGCGCAGTGGCTCATGCCTGTAATCCCAGCACTTTGGGAAGCCAAGGTGGGAGGATTGCTTGAGCCCAGGAGTTCCAGACCAGCCTGGGCAACATAGCGAGACCCCCATCTCAATTAAAAGAAAAAAAAAAAAAAGAAGTTGCCGGGCACGGCAGCTCACTCCTGTAATCCCAGCACTTTGGGAGGCCGAGGCGGGTAGATCGCTTGAGGTCAGGAGTTCGCGACCAGCCTGGCCAACATGGTGAAATCCCGTCTCTACAAAAAAAAATCAGCTGGGCATGGTGATGCATGCCTGTAATCTCAGCTACTCGGGAGGCTGAGTCACAAGAATTGCTTGAACTTGAGAGGTGGAGTTTGCAGTGAGCTGAGATCGAGCCACTGCACTCCAGCCTGGGTGACAAAGTGAGACTCCGTTTCAAGAAAAAAAACAAAAAAGAGTTAGGATGGACTTCCTTCCTTCCTTCCTTCCCTCCCTCCCTTCCTTCCTTCTTCCTCCTTCCCTTCTTCCCTCTTTCCCTCCCTCCCTCTTTTTTTTCTTCTTTCTCTCTCTTTTTCTTGACAAAGTCTTGCTCTGTCACCCAGGCTGTAGTGCAGTGGTGCAATCTCAGCTTACTGCAGCCTCGACCTCCTAGGCTCAAGTGATCCTCCCACCTCGGCCTCCCAAGTAGCTGGGACTAGTGGTGGACACCACCATGCATGCCTAATTTTTTATTTTTTGTAGATACGGGTCTCACTATGTTGCCCAGGCTGGTCTCGAACTCCGGGCCTCAAGTGATCCTCTCACCTTGGCCTCCCAAAGTGCTTGGATGACAGGTTTAAGCCATTGCACCCAGCCAAGTCCCTTTCTTTCTCAGCCCCTGTGCCTCCTAGTCCCATATGTGGCCTGGCACAGAGCTGGGCAAACAGGACTGGCAGTCCCTGAATACCTGCATTTCCTTTTTTAAAAAAATTATTATTATCATTATTATTATTTAGATACAGGGTCCTGCTATGTTGCCCAGGCTGGTGTCAAACTCCTGAACTCAAGCGATCCTCCCATCTCAGCCTCCCAAAGTGCTGGGATTACAGATTATAGGAGGACCTTAATAACTCCACATGTGCTGGACACAGGCATGATGCCTGGCCAGTGGGCACTGACACAGGTCACCTTTCCTCAGCAGGGCTGGGCACTCCCAGAGGGCAGGGACTGTGTTGTCTTCCCTATGTGACCCACGACTCCTTCCCCGGGAGTTCCCTGTGTGGGGCTGAAGTGACTGTTGGTGCTCCATAAGGCACCTGGGGATCTGAAGTCACTTTGCTTCTGAGGTCCATGTCTCCGCTAGCATCACATAGAGCACCTGCTTCGGGCAGGGCACAGTGGCAGACCCTGGGCACAGAGGAAACAGATCTGTTCTCTCGGAGGGAGTCTGGCTGAATGCCGGGGGAGCCTCAACCACTGGGGGGTGGAGTTGCCAACCAAACACATCCCAGCTACAAGCCTGAGGCATCCCGTCCCCACCCTCATGGAGGATTCCCAGCCAGACCCATCCCCCGCTGCCCCCAAAGTTCACCTGCTCATAAACGCACTCTTTATGATTGTTTGTTTTTGTTTTTTTTGAGACAGAGTCTCACTCTGTCGGCCAGGCTGGAGTGCAGTGGCACAGTCTAGGCTCACTGCAACCTCCGTCTCCCTGGTTCAAGTAATTCTCCTGCCTCAGCCTCCTGAGTAGCTGGGATTACAGGCACCCACCACCACGCCCAGCTAATTTTTGTATTTTCAGTAGAGATGGGATTTCGCCATGTTAGCCAGGCTGGTCTCAAACTGCTGACCTCAGGTGATCCAACTGCCTCGGCCCTCCCAAAGTGCTGGGATTACAGGCACGAGCCACCATGCCCAGCCCATAAACGCACTCTTTATTTTTATTTATTATTATTATTATTATTTTTGAGATGGAGTCTTGCTCTGTCGCCCAGGCTTGGCACGATCTCGGCTCACAGCAGCCTCTGCCTCCCGGGTTCAAGCGATTCTCCTGCCTCAGCCTCCCAAGTAGCTGGGATTACAGGCATGCACCATTAGGCCTGGCTAATTTTTTGTATTTTTAGTAGAGATGGGGTTTCACCATGTTGACCAGGCTGGTCTCAAATTCCTGACCTCAGACGATCTGCCCACCTTGGCCTCCCAATGTACTGGGATTAGAGGCATGAGCCACTGCGCCCAGCCTTTATTTTTTTTTAATTTTTATTTATTAGTATTACTATTTTTTGAGACAGGGTCTCACTCTGCCACCCGGGCTGGAGTGCAGTGGTGTGATCACAGCTCACTGTAGCCTCAACCTCCCAGGCTCAGGCGATCCTCCTGTCTCAGCCTCCTGAGTGGCTGGGACCACAGGTGTGAGCCACCACACCCAGGTAATTTTTAAAATTTTTAATAGAGATGGGTTCTCACTGTGTTGCCCAGGCTGGTCTTGAACTCCTGAGCTCAAACGAATTCTCCCGCCTCGGCCTCCCAAAGTGCAGGGATTACAGGTGTGAGCCACCATGCTTGGTCATAAATGCCCTCTTTAGTGGCTTCTTCCCCGTCCCACTCCTCACAGGTGTCCTGGGATCACCTCCCAAACCACGGCACCCAAATTCTCTGGCTCTGCTTTTGGGGAATCCAAACCAAGATGGCAGAATTTCCTATTTCTCTGAGAACAGCAAACTTGAACGGGGTTTTGGAGAGGTGGATTCGTCACAGTTTGCCACGGAATGTCACACTTCTCCTTGAATAGGGAGCCGAGTGGCTGCTCTGAGCCACTCAACACACTGCCCAGTCCTTCTCTCCCTTTACCTCTGCCCTTTCTTCTCCAAAGCCCTCCCTCAGCCAGGTGCAGTGGCTCATGCCTCTAATCCCAGCTACTCGGGAGGCTGAGGTGGGAAGATTGCCTGGGGCCAGGCATTTGAGACCAGCCTGGACAATAGAACAAGACCCCATCTCTACAGGAAGTTAAAAAATTATAAGGCCAGGCGTGGTGGCTCACACCTGTAATGCCAGCACTTTGGGAGGCCGAGGTGGGTGGATCACGAGGTCAAGAGATCAAGACCGTCCTAGCCAACATGGTGAAACCCTGTCTCTACTAAAAATGTAAAAATTAGATGGGCGTGGTGGCGTGCACCTGTAGTCCCAGCTACTCGGGAGGCTGAGGCAGAAGAATCGCTTGAACCTGGGAGTCGGAGGTCGCAGTGAGCCAAGACTGCGCCACTGCACTCCAGCCTGACAACAGAGCTGGAGTGCAGAATAAAAAATTATACATATAACTTTTTTTTTTCGTAGAGACCGGGGTCTTGCTATGTCTCCCAGGCTGGCTTTGAACTCCTGGGCTCAAACAATCCTCCCACCTCAGCCTCCCAAAACACTGGGATTACAGGCATGAGCCACAGCACCTGGCCAAAAAATTTAAAAATTAGCTGTGTGTGGTGGTGCATGCTTGTAGTCCCAGCTACTCAAGAGGCTGAGGCAGGAGGATCGCTTAAGCCCGGGAGGTCGAGGCTGCAGAGTGATGATTACACCATAGCACTCAAGCCTGGCGACAGAGTGAGAGCCTGTCTCTAAAAAAAAAACAAAAACAACAACAACAACACACAAACAGGGGTGGCCACATAGAGTTTTGTGAGGATTGAATGAATGCCTGGAAGGTTAAAAAGTAATCACTGAGAAAAAAAAGGACTTTCAGGCTCAGGATATGAAAGAGCCAGGCCAAGCATGGTGGCTCACGGCTGTAATCCCAGCACTTTGGGAGGCCAAGGAGGGCGGATCACTTGAGGTCAGGAGTTGGAGCCCAGCCTGGCCAACAAGGTGAAACCCCACCTCTACTAACAATACAAAAATCAGCTGGGCGTGGTGGCGCATGCCTGTATTCTCAGCTATGTGGGAGGCTGAGGCAGGAGAATTGCTTGAACCCAGGAGGCAGAGGTTGCAGTGAGCCAAGATCACTCCACTGCACTCCAGCATGGGCGATGGAGTGAGACTGTGTCTCAAAAAAAAAAAAAAAAAAAAAGCCAGCAAAGATTTAAAATCAAGAGTTTTCTTTATAATCATGAAAAATAGTTCAGATAAAAGAAATTAAAAGACTAGCAGCACCAATAAGATGAATACCTTATAAACGAGAGGGCTAATGTGTATTACAAAGTTAAAATCAGCAAATACAAAATTAAAATGAAAAGCTATGAAGTTGGTCTTAAAAGTTACTCTCCACAAGAGATAAAAGTTAAGAGGTTTAAAATAATGATAAAGTGACAAAATAAATGTGATTTAAGAAGATAGATGATCAATGCCTCAGGTCTGGGGTTAAAAGATTAAAAATACAAACATTAAAGACGTAAGTCTGAGAAGATGGAGATGACCACCCACGAGACGGAGAGACGGTGCAGAGAAGGGGACCGCAGATGAAGAACTGGCATTAGGGAGAAAGAATATCTTGTTTCTTTTCTTTTCTTCTTTTTTCTTTAAGAAGATACTGGGGGTCAGGCAGGGCGTGATGGCTCGTGCCTGTAATCCCAGCACTTTGGGAGGCCGAGACAGGGGGATCACGAGGTCAAGGGATTGAGACCATCTTGGCCAACATGGTGAAACCCTGTCTCTACTAAAAATACAAAAAAATTAGCTGGGTGTGGTGGCGCGCACCTGTAGTCCCAGCTACTCAGGAGGCTGAGGCAGGAGAATCAGTTGAACTCAGGAGGCAGAGGTTGCAGTGAGCCAAGGGCCAAGGTCACGCCACTGCACTCCAGCCTGGCGACAGAGCAAGACTCTGTCCAAAAAATCCCCAAAAAGATACAGTGTCTCACTATGTTGCCCAGACTGATCTCCAGCTCCTGGGCTCAAGTGAGCCTCCTGCTTCAGCCTCCCAGAGTGCTAGGATTACAGGCATGAGCCACCGCACCTGGCCCATATTTATTTTCTGAACAACAGATAAACTTTCAAGTAAAGAGGACTGAAATAAAAGAAAGAAAGAAGGAAGGAAAGAAAGAACAAACGAACGAAAGAAAGAAAGAAAAACCGCTTTATTTATTTATTATTTATTTATTTGAGACAGGGTCTCGCTCTGTCATCCAGGCTGGAGGGCAGTGGCATGATCATGGCTCACTGCAGCCTCGGCCTCCTGGACTCAGGTGATCCTCCCACGTCAGCCTCCCCAGTAGCTGGGATTACAGACATGTGCCGCCATGCCTGGGGTTTCACCATGTTGCCCAGGCTGGTCTCGAACTCCTAAGCTCAAGCAATCCTCCCGCCTCGACCTCCCAAAGGGCCAGATTACAGGTGTGAGCCACCATGTCCAGTACAGAAAAGTTGTTTTAAAGAAAACAATTCTGGGTGGATCACCTGAGGTTAGGAGTTGAGACCAGCCTAACCAACATGGTGAAACCCTGACTCTACTAAAAATACAAAATTAGCTGGGCGTGGTGGCGCATGCCTGTAATCCCAGCTACTTGGGAGGCTGAGGCAGGAGAATCGCTTGAACACGGGAAGCAGAGGTTGCAGTGAACAGAGATTGCGCCACTGCACTCCAGCTTGGGTGACAGAGCGGGACTCCACTTCAAAATAAAGAAGGAAAAAGAAAGAAAGAGACAAAGGAAGGGAGGAAAGAGAAAGAAAGAAAGAGAGAGAAAGAGAGAAAGAAAGAGAAAGAAAAAGAAAGAAAGAAGGAAGGAAAGAAAAAGAAAGAAAGAAGGAAAGAAAGAAAGTGGGTGGGCAGAAAGGAAGGAGGCAGGGAGGGAAGAAGGAAGGAAGAAGAGAAGAAGGGAGGGAGGGAAGTAGGGAGGGAGGGAAGGAAGGAAGGAAATCAATTAATTAATAGAGTTACTAAAAAATATTGAATAAATAAATGAAGAAAACAATAGCCAAAAGCTTGAACATTTCGGATCAAGATGGTCAAATAAACTCAAATTACAAAAAAAAAAAAACAAAAACAAAACAAAAATGAGGACAATTAAATGACTTGGAAAGGGTACAGAAAGAGGACAGTTTGTCAGGATGCGGGGGCAACCTGGCAGTGTCTGGAACTCTGGGAGAGCAGTTAAGGCGGAGCGCAAGATTGAAGATGGAAGTTTGTGAAGTGGTGGAATTGGTCAATCCATCTGACAGCCACTCGTGGGCACCTACTGTGTGCCACGCCCTGGGCTGAGAGTCAGAGATGTGGGGGTGGCAGTGGTGGCTCATGCCTGTAATCCCAGCAATTTAGGAGGCTGAGACAGGCCAATTGTTTGAGCGCAAGAGTTCGAGACCAGCCTGGGCAACATGGCAAAACCCCATCTCTCTAAAAATACAAACAATTAGCTGGGCATGGTGGTGCACACCTGTAGTCCCAGCTACTTGGAAGGCTGAGGCAGGAGGACGGCTTGAGCCCGGAGATGAAGGCTGCAGTGAGCTGATTGCACCACTGCACTCCAGCCTGGGCAACAGAGTGAGACCCTGTCTCACACACACACAAGGAAAAAAACACACAAAAATTTCAGTTAGGAGGACTAAGTTCAAGAGATCCAAGTACAACATGGTGGCTATCCTTGATAACAATGTGTTCTAAACTTGCAAAGTACCAAGACAGTGGATTTTAAGCGTTCTCAGCACACTCCCCACAAAAAGACAAATGAGGTAATGCATATGCTAATTAGCTTGATGTAGCTGGTCCACACTTTATACATATTTCAAAACATCATATTGCACACCATAAATAGATACAATTTTTGTCAATTTAAAAAAAGAGGTTAGAGATATGTTGCGGTGCACACAGAGCACTCCCCTCTAGGGAGAGAGGTGTGAACCAAGTCCCCGATGGGCGCGTCTCTGCAGGCCGTGAAGAAAAAGTGTGTGTGTGTGCATGTGTGTATGTGTGCACAAGTGTGGATGTATATGCATGTATATGCGTGTATGTGTATGTATATTGTTTGTGCGTATATATGTGCATGTTTGTGTATGTGAGTATACATCTCTTTGTGTGTAACGTGTATGTGCGTGTGTACCTGTGTACGTGTATATGTGTACATGTATGTGTGTCTGTGTGTATGTGTATTTGTGCATGTGTACATGTGTCTGTAGTGTTTGTGTCTATGTGTATGTACGTGTTTGTGTATGTGTATGAGTTTTTGTGTATGTGCACGTATTTGTATGTGTCTGTGTACGTGTCTATAGTGTTTGTGTATGTATGTGTTTGTGTATGTATATGTGTATGCATGTGTGTACGTGTGTACATGTATATGTGTGTACGTGTGTGCATGTTTTTATGTGTCTCTGTGCGTGTATATATATATGATGTGTACATGTATGTGTGTCTCTGTATGTGTGTATGTATCTGTGTGTGTGTGCGCATGCATGTGTGTGGGTCACTTGGAAAGGCCTGGGGGTGTGGGGTTGGAGGCAGGATCTGAGGCCTGAGCTGGGGGTGGGGGACAGGGCCCAGAGTGTGATGAATATGATGGACCCCAGGCTGCGGACCCGGTGCGGGGCTGTGAAGGTGCTCCTGGTGAACTCCAGGCTTGGGGCTGCTGGGAAACTGAGGCACAGCTGTGCGTGGGGCCAGCTGGAAATTGTGGCAGCGGGAGAGGGTGGCTGGGAGGGGGTCTAGACGGGGCTGGAGCCACCCTGGAGGCAGCAAGTCCTTCCCTCTGCTGGTAGCTCCAGAGAAAGGGCCCAAAGCCTTACCCAAGGTTCCAGAGAAGCTTCTAGAAGTGAGCATCCTGGTTATTCGTCCTATACCATGTTCCTTCTGAATTTACACTGGACCCCAACTTCAGTCTCAAAACACTTCCCAGCCTCTCTTGGGGAGTGGGAGCAGGACCAGGGTGACTGCCCAGCTGAGGTTGGCAAGGGGGACGTGATGGGAGGGTTCAGGACTGAGAAGGTAGGCCAGGGTCAGCTCTGTGGAGGGAGCCCAGCCTGCGGGGAGGGGAGGCAGTGCTGTGCGGGAGGAGGGAGGCCAGGACAGTCCTGGCCCGGCACGGTCCCAGAGAGGGAATGAATGTCCACGCCCTGGCCGGCCTCTCTCCCAGGGATGGAAGTGTGGACACACACGGATACTCACAGAGAGGCCTGAACCAAGTCTGGGAGGCAACAGGGACAGGAAGCTCTGGGACTAGGAGCCGGGACACCTGGGTCCCCGTTGTTGCTCCCACGTGCAAAGCTGGCCTGTGTCTCCAGCCTTGCAGCCCTAAAGCCCAGTCTGGACAGAGGGTGGAATGGACAAGCCGCAGTGAGAGGGCCGAGGGTGACACCTGCTGGTGAATGGGAGGCATCACAGGCAAGACTTGGCTGGTGGGTCTCTTGCCGCCCAGGGGTGCGTGGTGTCACCCACCCTCCAGCCTCCCCTCCTGTTCTTCACCCCAGGACCCCACAAAAGGAGAAGGCAAATGTTTCCCGATCAGACCTGGAGGGTTTGATCAATGTCTCCCTCTCAGGCAGAGCAAAGAGAAGTGGGGCAAGAGAAGTCCCAGTTTATTTTTTTGAGACGGGGTCTTGCTCTGTCATCCAGGCTGGAGTGCAGCGGGGCTCACTGCAACCTCCGCCTCCTGGGCTCAAGCCATTCTCCTGCCTCAGCCTCCCAAGTAGCTGGGATTACAGGCGCCTGCCGCCACGCCCAGCTAATTTTTGTATTTTTAGTAGAGATGGGTTTTCACCCTGTTAGCTAAGCTGGTCTAGAACTCCTGACCTCAAATGATCTGCCTGCCTTGGCCTCCCAAAGTGCTGGAATTACAGGCATGAGCCACTGTGCCTGGCTAATTTTTGTATGTTTAGTAGAGACAGGGTTTCACCATGTTGGCCAGGCTGGTCTCAAATTCCTGACCTCAGGTGATCTGCCCGCCTCGGCCTCCCAAAGTGCTGGGATTACAGGCGTGAGCCACCGCGCCTGGCCTAGAAGTCCCGGTTTCTGAGCTTCCCTCAACACGAGACAGACACTGTGTTGGAGGGGGAGGGTTGCAGCAGTGGTTGTCGCCATAACCCCATGCCATGGAGATGCCTTCCAAAGGCCAGTGCTGTGAACCTTGGGGCGGAAGGGTCATGAGGACACCCCGCCCCCTGCTTCAGACCACAGTGGTTCAATCCCCACCCCCAAAACACTGATGCTCCAAGCTTTATTTAATTTTCCCAAAGCTGGACCCAGGGCCACATCCCAGGAGTGACCCAGAGAAGGATGTCCCCCCAACCCCTACCCAAACCATGATTCCCAAGATGTTCAGCTGTGACCCCTGCCTGGGGCTTATGCTACCACTTTATAGATGAGAAAACTGAAGCTGGGGAGGGAAGGGCTCTGCCCAGGGCCACAGGCTGGCTACTGCCCAAGTCAGAGTTGGAACTTGGGTCTCAGCTGCTGCAAGGTGCTGCCTTTTTTTTTTTTTTTTTTTCTGAGACAGGGTCTTGCTCTGTTGCCCAGGCTGGAGTGCAGTGGCACAATCATAGCTCACTGCAACCTCGACCTCCCAGGCTCAAGCAATCCTTCTGCCTCAGCCTCCTGAATAGCTGGGACTACAGAGTGTGCCACTGTGCTTGGCCAGTTAAAAAAAAATATATATATATAGGCTGGGCGCGGTGGCTCATGCCTGTAATCCTTGCACTTTGGGAGGCAGAGGCAGGTGGATCACCTGAGGTCAGGAGTTCGAGACCAGCCTGGCCAACATGATGAAACCCCCCCTCTACTAAAAATACGAAAAAATTAGTTGGGCGTGGTGGTGGGCGCCTGTAATCCCAGCAACTCAGGAGGCTGAGGCAGGAGAATCGCTTGAACCCGGGAGGCGGAGGTTACAGTGAGCCAAGAACGCACCACTGCACTGCAGCCTGGGCAACAAAAAAAATATATATATAAAATATTTAAAAATATATAAATATATATAATATTTTAAAAATATAAATATATATAAATATTTAAAATATATAAATATATATATATTTTTGGTAGAGATGGGACTCTCACTATGTTGTCCAGGATTGTCTCAAACTCCTGGCCTCAAGCGATCCTCCCATCTCTGCCTTCCAAAGTGCTGGGATTACAGGTGTGAGCCACCACACCTGGCTGATACTGCCTCTTGATCACAAATCTACAGTCCTGTGAGTTCTAAGGCGGTACTAGGCAATTCACCTACATCAGAATTTATAAAAGGAGGCCCCAGCTGTTGGTGATGAGAAAAAATGAGCGAGGAGAATTGCTTTAGAGCACTGTCTTAACCTCACACTATTGAGGCTCTAGGTGGGATAATTCTTTGTTCCGGGGCTCTGTCCTATGCATTGTAGGGTATTTAGCAGCATCCCTGGCCTCTGTTCCCTACATGCAGGTAGCATGCCCCCGTTGTGACCACCAATAACGTCTCTAGACATTGCTAAATGTCCCCTAGGGGGCAAGTATCCCCGATTGAGAACTACAGGTTTGGACAGAGCTGTGTGGCGAATCCCACCTTCCAGGCGAGGGTGGGGTTGCCATCCCCCAGCTGAAGCCTCATAGGCGGGGTGGGCCTCCTTGGAGAGCTTGTTATCCCTCCCTGGCAGTGGATGGGTGCCTAAGATTTTAGGTCCTGAATTGAGGCTGTGTTTGCGATTCTTTTTTTTTTTTTGGAAACAGGGTCTTGCTCTGTTGCCCAGGCTGGAGTGCAATGGCATGGTTATAACTCACTGCAGCCTTGAACTCCTGGGCTCAAGTGATCCTCCTGCCTCAGCCTCCCTAGTAGCTGGGACCACAGGCATGTAGCACCATGCCCAGCTTTTTTTTTTAGATTTTGGGGTCTGGCTATGCTGCCCAGGCTGGTCTTGAACCCCTGACCTCAAGCGATCCTTCCACCTCTGCCTCCCAAAGTGCTGGGATTATAGGCATGAGCCACCGCATCCAGCCTCACCCACTTTTTGATAGCATGATGAAGTGGAAGGGCCTGTCCAAGTTTTTCTCCAGTAACAGGGGCAGGTCAACCCCTACTTGGAGAGGTTTAAGGACAAATTGGGAGAGAAAAATAAAGTTGCTGTTAAGACTATGCCCTGTGAATCCTGCTTGGATCTTTGCCTTTGGCATTCTGCCAATTATATTTTATATAATGTGCGTAGATGTGTATTTCCTTTTATTTTTATTTATTTATTTATTTTTGAGATGGAGTCTGTCTCTGTCACCCAGGCTGGAGTGCAGTGGCACAGTCTCGGCTCACTGCAACTTCCACCTCCCGGGTTCAAGTGATTCTCCTGCTTCAGCCTCCCAAGTAGCTGGGAGTATAGGTGGTGCCACCACATTGGCTAATTTTTGTATTTTTAGTAGAGACGGGGTTTCACCGTGTTGGCCAGGCTGGTCTTGAACTCTGGACCTCAGGTGATCCGCCTGCCTCAGCCTCCCAAAGTGCCGGGATTACAGGCGTGAGCCACTGTACCTGGCCTGGATTTCTTTTTATTTATAATATTTGGAGTTCTTTTTTTTTTTTTTTTTTGAGATGGAGTCTCACTTTGTCACCCATGCTGGAGTGCAATGGTGCGATCTCGGCTCACTACAACCTCTGCCTCCTGGGTTCAAGAGATTCTCCTGCCTCAGCCTCCCGAGTTGCTGGGATTACAGGTTCCCACCACCAAGTCTGGCTAATTTTTGTATTTTTAGTAGAGACAGGTTTTCACCATGTTGGCCAGGCTGGTCTTGAACTCCTGACCTCAAGCGATCTGCCTGCCTCAGCCTCCCAAAGTGCTGGGATTACAGGCATGAGCCACCGTGCCTGGCCTGGATTTCTTTGTAATTTGCATTCACATCTTTCATCAATTCTGGAAGTTTCTCAGCTGTTTCCTCTTTAAATAATGCTTTTCTTCAATTCTATTTTCTTTGCCACCCGATTAGACCTATGTTAGGCTTTTTATTTTATTAATTTTTTTGAGATGGAGTCTCACTCTGTCGCCCAGGCTGGAGTGCAGCGGCATGATCTCGGCTCACTGCAAGCTCTGCCTCCTGGGTTCACACCATTCTCCTGCCTCAGCCTCCCGAGTAGCTGGGACTATAGGTGCGTGCCACCATGCCTGGCTAATTTTTTGTATTTTTTAGTAGAGACGGGGTTTCACCATGTTAGCCAGGATGGTCTCAATCTCCTGACCTCATGATCCACCTGCCTCGGCCTCCCAAAGTGCTGGGATTCCAGGCATGAGCCACCGCGCCCGGCCAAAACTTTTTATTTTCTTTGTGTGTTATTTATTCAACAAATATTTGTTGAGCATGATTCCAGGCACAAGTCTAGGCATTTGGAATATGTAAGCTCCCCGTGTGGTTTACATTCTAGATTCTTTTATTTTTAATGTTTTTATTTAGAGACAAGGCTTCACTCTGTTGCCCAGGCTGCAGTGAGTTGACATGATTATAGCTCACTGCAGCCTCCAATTCCTGGGCTTAAGCGATCCTCCAACCTCAGCTTCCAGAGTAGCTGGGACTATAGGCATGTGCCACCATGCCTGGCTAATTAAAAAACAAACAAACAAACGAACAAAAAAACGCATTTGTTTATAGAGACGGGATCTTGCTATGTTGCCCAGGCTGATCTATAACTCCTGTGCTCAAGTGATCCTCCCATCTCAGCTTCCCAAAGTGCTGGGATTACAAGTGTGAGCCACTGGGCCCAGCCATCATGCTAATTTTTTTGCATAGCTCACACTAAATAAAGATCATCACCATATCCGGGTTTCTTCTATCCATAATGCTTACAATTTTCAAATGTCTGAGGTGTCATGTCTTCTAGATTTTCCTGGAAGAATATTTTCTTTTTCAAAAAAAGGTCTTGTTCTGTCACCAAGGCTGGAGTGCAGTGACACGATCATAACTCACTGCAGCCTCCAATTCCTGGGCTCAAATGATCCTCCTGCCTCAGCCTTGCTAGTAGCAGGGACTACAAGTGCACACCACCATCCCCAGCTAATAGTTTTATTTTTTTGTAGAGATGGGGTCTCACCATGTTGCACAGGCTGGTCTCAAACTCCTGGACTCAAGTGATCCTCCCACCTTGTCCTCTCAAAGCACTGAGATTACAGGCATGAGCCACTGCACCCACCCCTGGGAGAATATTTCATAAGAGGGTGCTTTATCTGGGTATTTTTCACTGTGGAACCTCAAGCAGGGTCTGGGGTCTGGGCTGTCTTGTAATTTTCTTTTTCTTTCTTTCTTTCTTTCTTTTTTTTTTTTTTTTTGGAGACACAGTCTCACCCGGTCACCCAGGCTGGAGTGCAGTGGCAAGAACTCAGCTCACTGCAACCTCGCCTCCCGAGTTCAAGTAATTCTTCTGCCTCAGCCTCCAGAGTAGCTGGGACTACAGATGTGCACCACCACCCCCAGATAATTTTTGTATTATTAGTAGAGACAGGGTTTCGCCATGTTGACCAGGCTGTTCTCGAACTCCTGACCTCAAGTGATCCGCCTGCCTTGGCCTCCCAAAGTGCTGGGTTTACAGGCATGAGCCTCCCCGCCCGGACAGTCTTGTCATTTTCTTCAGCCTCAGATGTCAGAATCATAGTGGAGGCGAGGGATAATAGCAGATAAGAGCACTCTCCAACCTTCACTCATCCCTTTACTAATTCCTTACAGCACAGTGGAACTGCTGGTGAGAAAACAGGAACAGATCGGAGCCCCAATCCAGGCTGATCTTGCTGAACCACAGACCCAGCCAGCTGTTGCTGGCCCCCTAGATCCACATTCAATCCCCTACTGTTTTTTTTTTTAAAAACAGTTTCACTTTTTTTTTTTTTGTATTTGAGACAGAGTCTCACTCTGTCACCCAGGCTGAAGGGCAGTGGCACAACCTTGGCTTAATGCAAACTCCGCCCCCCGGGTTCAAGTGATTCTCGTGCCTCAGCCTCCTGAGTAGGTGGGATTACAGGTACCCGCCACTACGCCCAGCTAATTTTTTTTTTTTTTTTTGTATTTTTAGTAGAGACGAGGTTTTGCCATGTTGGCCAGGGTGGTCTTGAACTCCTGGCCTCCAGTGATCCACCTGCCTCAGCCTCCCAAAATGCTGCGATTACAGGCGTGAGCTGCTCCCGGCCCCCGTACAACTTTTAAATCAAGTGACATCAAACAGATTCATTCACCCTCTGCCCACACCCTGCAGTCTAGTGCAGTTGCTCAAACAGTTCTTGGTAGGTTTTTCCTACTTTATTCTGTTAACATGATAAATTGCACTGATTGAGCTTTTTCCCTGAAATTATTTGAACCATTAAAAATATTCATTTATTACTGTTCCAAATTGTATTCCTAATACACTTTGGTGTTATTGTTATTTTTATTTATTATTATTATTATTATTATTATTATTATTTTGAGATGAAGTCTCGCTCTTGTCCCCCAGGCTGGAGTGCAATGGCGTGATCTCAGCTCACTGCAACCTCCGCCTCCCAGGTTCAAGCAATTCTCCTGCCTCAGCCTCCCGAGTAGCTGGGATTACAGGTGCCTGTCACCACGCCCAGCTAATTTTTGTATTTTTAGTAGAGACGGGTTTCACCATGTTGGCCAGGCTGGTCTCAAACTCCTGATCTCAGGTGATCTGCCCGCCTTGGCCTCCCAAAGTGTTGGGATTACAGGTGTGAGCCACCATGCCCGGCCTTTGATGTTATTATTAACAAATAATAATTTTTCATACTGGTATACATGTGAAACCATGGCAACTATCATAATGTAATTTTTTTTTTTTGAGACAGGGTCTTGCTCTGTTGCCCAGGCTGGAGTGCAGTGATGAAATCATGGCTCACTACAGCCTTTAACTCCTGGGCTCAAGCTATCCTCTCATTTTGGCCTCCCAAAGTGCTGGGATTACAGATGTGTGCCACCATACCCGGCTAGATTTTCCTTTCCTCCTTCCATCCCTCTCTCCCTCCCTCTCTCCTTCCTTTCCTCCCTCCCTCATTTTCCTTTTCTTTCTCTTTCTCTCCTTCTCTCTTTCTTTTAGACAAGGTCTCACTCTGTTGCCCAGGCTGGAGTGCAGCGGTATGATCACAGCTCACTGCAGCCTCAATCTCCCACACTCAGGTGATCCTCCCATCTCAGCCTCCAAAGTAGTTGGGCATACACCACAGGCATGCACCACCACACCTGGCTCATTTTTTCCCCCCATGGAGTCTTGCTCTGTCACCCAGGCTTGAGTGCAGTGGTGTGATCTCAGCTCACTGCAACCTCTGCCTCCTGGGTTCAAGTGACTGTCATGCCTCAGCCTCCCAAGTAGCGGGGATTACAGGCACCCGCCTCCATGCCCTGCTAATTTTTAAAAATATTTTTATAGAGAGACAAGATTTCACCATGTTGCCCAGGCTGGTCTCAAACCCCTAAGCTCAAGTGATCTGCCCGCCTCGCCCTCCCAAAGTGCTGGGATTATAGACTTGAGCCATGGTGACTGATCCGGCTAATTTTTAATATTTTGTAGAGATGAGGTCTCACTGTGTTGCCCAGACTGGTCATGAACTGCTGGGTTCAAGCAATCCTCCCCCACCTCAGCCTCCCAAAGTGCTGTCATTACAGGCATGAGCCACCGTGTCCAGCCTTTTCTTCTTTTTTTAAGTTTCCTTGTTAGTAGACAAGGATAGCTTTCTTTTTCTTTTTCTTTTTTTTGAGACAGAGTCTCATTCTGTCACCAGGCTGGAGTGCAGTGGTGCCATCTTGGCTCACTGCAACCTCGGCCTCCCAGGTTCAAGCGATAATCCTGCCTCAGCCTCCCTAGTAGCTGGGACTACAGGCGCCTGCCACCACGCCCATTAATTTTTGTACTTTTAGTAGAGACGGGGTTTCACTGTGTTGGCCAGGCTGGTCTCAAATTCCTGACCTCAGGTGATCTGCCCGCCTCGGCCTCCCAAAGTGCTGGGATTACAGGCATGAGCCACAGCGCCCGGCTTCTTTTTCAGAAAGTATCTTAGTGAGGTGAAGGGCACATAACGTTAATTTAATCACTGCATAGAGGCCCTAGTACATTTACAATGTCATACAGCTACCATCTCTACCATTTCCTTCCTTTTTGTTGTTTTTTACTGTTTCTTGGTCAGGTGAATTCCAAAACATTTCCATCACGCGGTTCCTCCCCATTTTTTCCTTAGCCCTTGGCCTCCAGCAATCGGCAATCTGCCTGTTCTCCATGGATTCATCTTTGTGGATATTTCACATAAGTGCAATCATATAGTACGTGACTGTGTCTCCCTGTTTTCACTTAACAGGATGCTTTGGAGGTATATCCATGTTGTAGCAAATATCAGTGTTTCATTCTTTTTTTTTGGTCGGGGGGCGGACAGAATCTTGCTCTGTCGCCAGGCTGGAGTACAGTGGTGCAATCTCAGCTCACTGCAACTTCTGCCTCCTGGGTTCAAGTGATTCCGCTGCCTCAGCCTCCCGAGTAGCTGGGACTACAGGCGTGCACCACCACGCGTGGCTAATTTTTTGTATTTTAGTAAAGATGAGTTTTCACCATGTTGGCCAGGATGGTCTCGATATTCTGACCTTGTGATCTGCCCGTCTCGGCCTCCCAAAGTGCTGGTGGCATGAGCCACTGCGGCCGGCCCATTCTATTTTTTTTTTTTTTGAGATGGAGTCTCGCTCTGTTGCCCAGGCTGGAGTGCAGTGGCGTGATCTTGGCTCCCTGTCACCTCTGCCTCCCAGGTTCAAGCGATTCTCCTGCCTCAGCTCCCTGAACAGCTGGGATTACAGACCCACACCACCAACCCAGCTAATTGTTTTGTACTTTTAGTAGAGATGGGGTTTCACCATGTTGGCCAGGCTGGTCTCGAACTCCTGACCTCAAGTGATTTGCCTGCCTCAGCCTCCCAAAGTGCTGGGATTACAGGTGTGAACCACCACGCCTGGCCGTTTCATTCCTTTTTATGGCCAAATAATGTTCCATTATATGGATAGACCACATTTGGTTTATCCATTTGTCTGTTGATTGGACATTTGTCTTATTTCCACTTTTTGGCTATTACAAATAATGCTGCTATGAACATGTGTGTACACAATTTTCTGTGGAAATGCTTTAATTTATCTTGAGTATATAGTTAGGAGTAAAACTTCTGGGTCATATGGTAATTCTGTGTTTAACATTTTGGGGCTGGGCATGGTGACTCATGCCTGTAATCCCAGCCCTTTGGGAAGGGTGAGGCGGGAGGATTGCTTGAGCCCAGGAATTTACAACCAGCCTGAGCAACAAACATAGTGAGACCCCTGTCTCTAAAAAAAAAAAAAAAAAGTAAAAAAACATACTTTGAGGAACTGGTGCAGTGGCTCACGCCTGTAATCCCAGCACTTTGGGAGGCCAAGGTGGGTGGATCACTTGAGGTCAGGAGTTCAAGACCAGCCTGGCCAACAGGGCGAAACCCTGTCTCTACTAAAAATACAAAAATTAACTGGGTGTGGTGGCGCACACATGTAAGTAATCCCAACTACTTGGGAGGCTGAGACAGGAGAATCACTTGAACCTGGGAGGCAGAGGTTGCGGTGAGCCAAGATCGTGCCACTGGACTCCAGCCTGGGCGACAGAGTGAGACTCCATCTTAAAAAACAAAACAAAACAAAACATATTTTGAAGAACTGCCAAACTTTTCTGAAGCAGCTGCCCCATTTTACATTCCCACCAGCAATATATGAGAGTTTAAATTTCTCTACATCCTTGTCAACACTTGCTACTATCTTTTAAAAAGTTTTAGGCCTCCTAGTGGGTATGAAGTGGCATCTCTTTGTGGTTGTGATTTGTATTTCCCTAATGACTCATGTTGTTGAGCATCTTTTCATGTGTTATTGATCATTTGTACATCTTCTTTGGAGCAAGATGTATTCGAATCCTTTACCCATTTTGATTTTTTTATTTTTAGAGTTGGAGTCTCACTCTGTGGTCCAGGCTGGAGTGCAGTGGTGTGATCATGGCTCACTGCAGCCTCAAACTCCTGGGCTCAAGCGATCCTCCTGCCTCAGCTTCCCAAGGAATTGGAACTACAGGTGCATACCACCAAACCCAGGTAATTATTTATTTATTTATTTATATTTATTTTTTATATATTTTTTGAGATGTAGTCTTGCTCCGTTGCCTAGGCTGGAATGCAGTGGCGCGATCCTGGCTCACTGCAAGCTCAGTCTCCCAGGTTCAAGCGATTCTCCTGCTTCAGTCTCCCAAGTAGCTGGGATTACAGGCGCACACTACCACGCCTGGCTAATTTTTGTATTTTTAGTAGAGACAGGGGTTTCACCATGTGGACCAGGCTAGTCTCAAAGTCCTGACCTCAGGTGATCTACCAGCCTCGGCCTTCCAAAGTGCTGGGATTACAGGCATGAGCTACCGTGCCCGGCTTTTTTTTTTTTTTTTTAAAGAGACAACGTTCTTGGTATGCTACCTAGGCTGGTCTTGAACTCCTGGGCTCAAGTGATCCTCCCGCCTCGGCCTCCCAAAGTGCTGGGATTATAAGCATGAGCCACCTGGCCCAATGTTCGTTTTCTAGTTTGGGTCATTGTACTGCAGTTATGTGCGATGTTAATGTCAGGGGGAGCTGGGAAAGAATGTATGGGAATGCCACTATTTTTTGCAATTATTCTGTAAGTCTAAAATGATCTCAAAATCAAAGAGTTAAAAAAGAGTTGGGCAGGCGCAATGGCTCATGCCTGTAATCCTAACACTTTGGGAGGCTGAGGTGAGAGGGTTGTTGGAGCCCAGGAGTTGGAGGCTGCAGTGAGCTATGATGGAGACTTTGCCTTCCAGCCTTGGTGACAGAGCAAGGCCCTATCTCTAAAAAAAAACAAAAACAAAACAACAACAAAAAAAATGGCAGGTGCAGTGGCTCATGCCTATAACATCAGCACTTTGGGAGGCCGAGGCGGGCGTATCACTTGAGGTCCAGAGTTTGAGACCAGCCTGGCCAACACAGTGAAACCCGGTCTCTACTAAAGATACAAAAATTAGCTGGGTGTGGTGGCATGTGCCTGTAGTCCCAGCTACTCAGGAGGCTGAGGCACGAGAACTTGGGAGGTGGAAGTTGAATTGAGCTGAGAACGTGCCACTGCACTCCAGCCTGGGCAACAGAGTGAAACCCTTGTCTCTGCAAAATAATAATAATAATTTTAAAGAACACATTTTGAGGAACTGATGTGGTGGCTGACTCCTGTAATCCCAGCACTTTGGGAGGCCGAGGTAGGCAGATCATTTGAGGTCAGTAATTCAACACCAGCCTGGCCAACATGGTGAAACCCCATCTCTACTAAAAATACAAAAATTAGCCAGGTGTGGTGGCACGCGCCTGTAGTCCCAGCTACTTGGGAGGCTGAGGAACGAGAATTGATTGAACCTGAAAGGCGGAGGTTGAAGTGAGCAGAGATCGTGACACTGCACTCCAGCCTGGGTGACAGAGTGAAACTCCATCTTGGGGAGAAAAAAAAAAATTCTCATTCTGTCTTCCAGCGGGGCAACCTCCACTTGAAAGCCTATTTGACCACAAAGTTTGCAACACGTCGTGCTGTTGATCTGATCTCCAGAAAGCCTGCTGCGGGAACCGGAATTTGCCCACTGAAGCTGGAAACCTCCTCGGACTCATCACACGTGTGTGAGCGGATCCATTACTGTTTCCATTGACTTTTTTTTTGCAGGTCTACTTATCCCTCCAGCAGGTTCAAATGTGAACCCAGGACCAGCCCTCTCTGGCAGCCTTTCTGGGTCTGTCCTCTGCCTGTCCTTGCTAAGGTGCCTCTCCTGGGACAAGGACAGCCCCAGATGTCTTCAGCTCCAGCCCCTCTGAGGCCGTGCCTACCTGGGAAGGAATGAGCTGGCAGAGGGCAGGATCGGGGGCCATCTCCTGGCACCAGGGTGCCCAAGAATTGGGAGAGATCGAAAAGCCCAGGGTCCCCACGGAGAGGAGGAGACAAGCCAACTGCCGGGGTCCTGGACCTGTCACAAGCTTTATTGTCCCGAGCACAGACTCGCCACACTTCAACAATTCCACTGTGGGGAGGGGAGGGGTGAGGGAAGGACCTGGGGAGGGGACATGGCTGAGCCACACCCGGGCGGCCACACGGGGCGGGCTGAGAGGCCCACGGAGGCAGAAACTCCCAAGGAAACCACTTCTTGGACACCCGTCACCAGGAGCCCACCTCCGGGGGCTCAGCTCCTCCCGGCACCCTGCTAGATGGACCTCTGGCTGTTAGTAGACTAATCGGTGCCCCTACTGATGGGGCAGAGCTGCCTGATTTTGCTAGAAAGAGCTGTATTTGACCCTGGGTTAGGCCACTAAAGCATCGCTTCTAGACGGCTGTTAATAGAACTGCATGCGAGAGCTACCGAAAGCCAACAGGGACTGGGAGGGGGGCCGGGGGGACTGACTGTGACTCCCCGATGGGCTGCATTTGGGCAGGAACGTGAGCGCCACCTACCTGTACCAGGTGGCACTCATGAGGGCGATCTGGGCCGTTCCTATGAATTGCACACGTGTCCTGTGCGTTACGGGAAAGCTGGGATGGGGCATCGGGCTTCTCCCTCTGGTCCGCTGATGGGGGAGGCCTCACAGGAAAACACTCCCTGAGCTGCCGGAGGGTGGGGCAGGGACCCCTGTGCTGATGCCGGGGTGCAAAGCTGTAAGCAACCTGTTGGTCCCCCAGCGGCGAGGTGGAGGCTGCAGGGCCAAGGCTGGCTTTTTCCACCACGCACAGGCCTGGGATAACTTAGCAGGCTTGAGGGGAAGATGGCAGGGCGAGGGGTTGGGGGAGCGCAGTTAGATTTCTCTTACCCCCAGCCCCCATTAGGAGATGGGGCTGGAGACGCTCTGTGCAGGTGCCTGGCAAGACCAGGAAGGGATGCTCCATGTGGCAAACACACCCCTGAATGCCTGGCTGCGTGTACTTGGGTGTGTATACGCACCTCTAGGCTGTAGGAACGTTTGCAGTATCTGTAGGCACGGTCCTGCCAGGCCTGGGTCTCAGTCCCAGAAACCAAGTATGTGTCTCTGTGTGGCCTGAGCGTGGTTCACAGCAAACGCCGCCACCCACACGGTCATGCGTGCACACGTGGTCCCTCTGAGTGTGTGTGTGTGTGTGAACGTGGTGTGTACATAAGGACCCGCTTAGCTGCATCTCCAGGTGGGTGCAGATATTTTGGAACATCTGGTCAACCCCAGGGGACACCGTATTACTGACCTTTGTCAAACCTGCCTAGAGCCTCCACTCTGAGCTGCCTCTGCCCTGGGCTCCGAGCCAGGGTTTGCCCAAGGTCACGGTGGGAGGTGAGGAGAGGGGCTTCCAAACCTTCATAATACTGTGTCTTTGGCCTTGGTGACATCTTCGGCCAGCAGCTTAGAGGTGTGTGTGTGTTGGTGTTGGTGGGCAGCGGGAGAAGGATCCCGTTCCCCTGCCCTCCGCCCCCGCCAACACCTTGAACCTGGGGGCCTCGCTGGGCAGGCAGGCTGGCTGAGGGGAGCTTGTACTACTGTTTGAAGAAGGTTCAGAAGGTGGGGACAAGAAGCCCTGGCGACTGCCTTGGCCTGGAAGTGGCTTCGGAAAAGGGGCCCCCACTTGGCTCTTAAAGACTGGATGCTCCCCCTTGGTGTCTGCATGGATAAACTTACCCCCCCCCCCAGCCCCCGCCAGCCCCTCTGGGGAGACCTGAGGGAGAATGGGCGGAAAAAGAGGACAGGGCCGCTAAGATGGTCCTCAGGGCAGCTCCTTCTGGACAGAGGGGCCTGGCCGGATCCCCTCTGCCTCCACCGACAAACTCCAGAAGCTGCTGGGCGTCCAGGCTGAAGGTCCCCGGGTCAGGCCGGGGCTGTACCGTTCACACTCTCTGTAGAAGGCTGGGCTTGAGGAAGCGTCCTGGTCTGGCGAGGGATCGGGGTGGGGGATTGTCCGCGGCGGTGAGTACGTTATTGTTACAAACACTGTTTTGTCTCCAAAGTGACAGTCCCGGCTCCTGCCTGGAGGAGGTGCTGCCGGGCAGCCGCGTGGGGCTCTGGTGTGGACTGGGCCGCTCCACAGTATCCCCTCAGGATCAGTGCTTGTCCTAGAGAGAGTAAAGGGCATCATCAGCAAGGGTCTGAGAGAGCCTGGAGGGCCAGGCGGCCAGAGGGGAGTCAGGGAGGAAAGGAGTTGGGGCCGGGTGGGGGAGGAGCATAGAGGGAACTGCATGTGCCAAGGCCCTGAGGCAGGAAGTGTCTGCCTGCTGTGTGTTTGTGGCTGTGTGAGACAGCAGGTGGGGTGGGAGGTGCTGATGGGAAGCGGAGCCGAGGGGAAGAAGCAGGTTTTTTGTTTGTTTGTGTGTTTGTTTGTTTTAAGACGGAGTCTTGCTCTGTTGCCAGGCTGGAGTGCAGTGGTCTGATCTCAGCTCACTGCAACCTTCGACTCCCTGGTTCAAGCGATTCTCCTGCTTCAGCCTCCTGAGTAGCTGGGATAACAGGCACGTGCCACCACGCCCAGCTAATTTTTGTATTTTTAGTAGAGATGGGGTTTCACCATGTTGACCAGGATGGTCTTGATCTCCTGACCTCATGATCCACCCACCTCGGCCTCCCAAAGTTCTGGGATTACAGGCATGAGCCACTGCGCCCAGCCAGAAGCAGGTTTTACAAAGAGCCCTCAGTGCCTGTACGGGGCTGGATCTCTCTCTCTCTTTTTTTTTTTTTTTTTTTTTGAGACAGTCTCACTGTTGCTCAGGCTAGAGTGCAGTGGCACGATCTTGGCTCACTGCAACCTCTGCTTCCCGGGTTCAAGCGATTCTCCTGCCTCAGCCTCCCGAGTAGCTGGGACTACAGGCATGTGCCACCACACCCAGATGATTTTTTTTTTTTTTTGTATTTTTAGTAGAGATGGGGTTTCGCTATGTTGGCCAGGCTGGTCTCAAACTCCTGACCTCAAGTGATCCACCTGCCTCGGCCTCCTAAAGTGCTGGGATTATAGGTGTGAGCCACTGCACCTGGACAGTTTTCACATCTGTGAACTGGGATGACCCCATGTGCCTCGCAGGGTGGCCAGGAGAACAAGGCCAGGAGGACAAAATCATACTAACTCCTCTGAGGCTGGCTCTGCCCACATAACCCTGCCTGTGTCTGGAGCTTGGCAGATTCTGTGGCTGTGCTGCTCCTGTTTCTAGCGAGCATCTGTGCTCCAGGGATTCTGCAGTCAGAACTAGGTTCTCTTTCTGTGTTCTTCTTAGAGACAGGTTCTCACTTTATCACCAAGGCTGGAGTGCAGTGGCGCAATCCTAGCTCACTGCAGCCTCAAACTCCTGGGCTTGAGTGATCCTCCTGCCTTAGCCTCCTGAGTAGCTGAGGCTACAGGCGTGCGCAACCACACCTAGCTAATTTTTAAAATTTTTATTATTATTTTTTGAGACAGTTTTGTGCTTGTTGCCCAGGCTGGAGTGCAATGGTGCGATCTCGGCTCACTGCAACCTCCACCTGCCAGGTTCAAGCGATTCTCCTGCCTCAGCGTCCCGTGTAGCTGGGATTACAGGTGTGCGCCACCCTACCCAGCTAATTTTGTATTTTTTTTTTTTTTGGTTTTTTTTTTTTTTGAGATGGAGTCTCGCTCTGTTGCCCAGGCTGGAGTCCAGTGGCGCGATCTCGGCTCATTGCAAGCTCCGCCTTCCGGGTTCATGCCATTATCCTACCTCAGCCTCCAGAGTAGCTGGAACTACAGGTGCCCGCCACCACGCCCAGCTAATTTTTTTTTGTATTTTTAGTAGAGATGGGGTTTCACCGTGGTAGCCAGGATGGTCTTGATCTCCTGACCTCGTGATCCGCCCGCCAGATGGAGTTTCACCATATTGGCCAGGCTGGTCTCAAATTCCTGACCTCAAGTGACCCACCGGCCTCGGCCTCCCAAAGTGTTGGGATTACAGACATGAGCCACTGTGCCCAGCCTTTTTAAATTTTTTTTTTTTTTTAATAGAGAGAGGGTCTCGCTATATTGTCCACCCTACCCGGCTAATTTTGTATTTTCAGTAGAGATGGAGTTTCACCATATTGGCCAGGCTGGTCTCAAACTCCTGGGCTCAAATGATCCTCCTGCCTTGGCCTCCCAAAGTGCTGGGGTTACAGGCGTGGGCCACTGCGCCCAACCTATAACTTTTTTAAGAAGGGAAGAAAACACAAATCAAAAAGAGCAGGGTGAATCTGGAATCAAGTTTGCCTGCAACAGCACCCTCCCTGAGGGACCCTACTGTAAAGCTTCTCGCAGAATGCATCTTTGTGTGTATTCTTAGTGACGTTTCAAGGATTTTCTCCAGAGAGGTCTGCCTGCACGGGAGGGACCTGGGAGGCCCGAGGCGCCCCTCACCTCTTGTTTCTGAGCTTTGTCCTGCTGGTGGATGCCGTTTGCAGAACCGGAATTGCCGATGGTCTGGAAGAGTCAGGGGAGACACTGAGCCAGGTGCACCAGGCAGCAGTTCCCGATTTTCCCACTAGATGGCGAGGTCTTCCCATGGGACCGTCTCAGGCTCCAAATTCCAACCCCTTCAGCCTGGGGCTCCCAGCACCCCCAAAGACCAAGCCTCTAGGGGTAAGGCTGCATCTTCCTTCTTAGTCTAAGCTCCTCAGGGCAAAGCCATGTGCCCCTTGAACTGGGGGTTCCAGAGGGCAGGGCTCCCTCCCCTTTCAGCTGGGTTCCCAGGACAGAGCTGCCTCCTGCTTCAGATCAGGGTTCCTGGGCCAGGGCTGCCTCCCATTTCTGATGGAGGTTCCTGGGACAGCGCCACCTCCCCCTTCAGACCAGGGTTCCCGGGACAGAGCTGCCTCCCCCTTCAGACCAGGGTTTCCGGGACAGAGCTGCCTCCCTCTTCAGATCAAGGTTCCCGGGACAGAGATGCCTTCCCTTTCAGACTAGGGTTCCCAGGACAGAGCTGCCTCTCCCTTCAGATCAAGGTTCCTAGGACAGAAATGCCTCCCCCTTCAGACTAGGGTTCCCGGGACAGAGCTACCTCCCCCTTCAGACCGGGGGCTCCTGGGACAGAGCTGCCTCCCCCTTCACATCAGGGTTCCTGGGACAGAGCTGCCTCCCCCTTCAGACCAGGGGTTCCCAGGACAGAGCTACCTCCCCATTCAGACCCGGGTTCCTGAGACAGGGCTGCCTCCCCCTTCAGACTGGGGTTCCCAGGACAGAGCTGCCTCCTTCTTCAAACCAGGGTTTCTGGGACAGGGCTACCTCCCGCTTCAGACCAGGTTCCTGGGACGAGCTCCCTACCTCCTCGGACTGGGGTTTTAAAGACAAGGCTGCCTCCCGCATCAGACGGGGGCTCCGAGGACACTGCCCCGTGGCTTGCCTCCTGGTGGGCCCTGTCGGCCGCGGCTCACCTGGGCCTTGTCAGGGCAGCTCCTCATGGCCTCCATCAGCTTCTCCACCTGCTGAGCCTGGTCCAGCGCATCCCGCAGGGCGTCCTCCGTGCTCATCAGCTGGTGCTGCAGCCGCAGGAGCTCGGGCGCCGAGGACGGGTCGATGAGGGAGTAGCGCCTCTGATCCGACAGGGATTTCTCTTTGTCCTGGAAGTGGCAGGAGAGTGGAAGAGTACATGAGTGTGCGTGTGTGTGTTGGTGGGCGTCTCACCTCTAGGCAGGGAAGTCTTCCAGCCTCACTTTGTCTCTGGGTTCCAAGCCTGGGCATCACCCAGAGGTCCCTCAGGCCTCTGTGAGGTGCTCCATGGTCTCCAAGTGGGGAACCCAGGACCCCATCCCTCTTGACTTTTTTTTTTTTTTTTTTGAGACAGAGTCTCGCTCTATCACCTAGGCTGGAGTGCAGTGGCGCGATCTTGGGTCTCTGCAAGCTCCGCCTCCCGGGTTCATGCCATTCTCCTGCCTCAGCCTCCTGAGTAGCTGGGAGGGGCCCACCACCACGCCCGGCTAATTTTTTCCTATTTTTAGTAGAGACGTGGTTTCACCGTGTTAGCCAGGATGGTCTCAATCTCCTGACCTCGTGATCCACCCGCCTCGGCTTCCCAAAGTGCTGGGATTACAGGCATGAGCCACTGCGCCCAGCCTTGCCTTTAAAAATAATTAAAAAAAGAGACAGAGACCGAGACTGGTGGCTCACGCCTGTAATCCCAGCACTTTGGGAGGCCGAGGCAGGCAGATCACCTGAGGTCAGGAGTTCGAGACCAGCCTGGTCAACATGGTAAAACCCCATTTCTACTAAAAGTACAAAAATTAGCAGGGTGTGGTGGCTCACATCTGTAGTCCCAGCTACTCTGGAGGCCTAGGCAGGAGAATCGCTTGAACCCGGGAGGTGGAGGTTGCAGTGAGCCAAGATCATGCCACTGCACTCCAGCCTGGGCGACAGAGTGAGACTTGGTCCCCCCCCCCAAAAAAAAAGACTGAGTCTCACTCTATTGTGCAGGCTGGAGTGCAGTGGTGCAATCACAGCTCATTACAGCCTCCAATTTCTGGGCTCAAGTGATCCTCCCACCTCAGCCTCCCGAGTAGCTGATACTACAGGGCATGCAACCACATTTGGCTAATTTTTAACTTTTTTTGTAGAGATGCGGTCTTGTTATGAGGTCCAGGCTGGTCTCGAACTCCTGACCTCAAGCCATCCTCCCAACTTGGCCTCCCAAAGCAGTGGGGTTATAGGCATGAGCCACCGCACCCAGCACCCTTCTTCTTACACTGCCCCCACCCAACTGTCTTATGAGTTTCCTCCTCTCCATAGTCACCCCCACCATGGCACCCAGAGCTGTACCTGCCCCAAGGCCCGCCAGCCTCCTCGCTCCTGCACAAACTCCATCCTTCAGCACTGCCCAGTCCTGCCTGCTCTGACCCTCCAAACCGCCTCCCAACAGAACCTCCATCCTGAAATCAAGAGGCTTCTACCCACCCACCAAGGCTTCCCAAGTTCTCCCGTGGACACAGTGCAGGGAGGTGATGAGACAAGAGGCTACCCTGGGGGCAGAGGCCGCCAGTTCCCAAGTAAACTTGACCAATCTGTGCCCCGTGGGCACCAGTCTGAGCTCAGCACTGCCCATTCCTACAAGGCTCTAGGGAAGCCCCTGGGGGTATTCAAGACTCCCCAGTCCGTGCCAACCCCAGGGGCTTATCTTCTGTTGAGCCACAGGGACCACAGAGGGTGCAGCCACCAAACCCCTGCTAGCCAGATAGGCCAGGACTTGAAGGCCGGCAGGACTCAGTGACCCCCACAGCCACAGTCTGGGTGTGTGGCCAGAGTGATGCTCTTTATCCTGGAAACCTGAGGGCCAAGGGCCTACTCCCGGATATAGGGGGTCGGGGGCGCTGAGGCCCTCCCTCCAGCCTGTGAACCACCCCCTTGCCCAGGGCTGGGCCCTGCTCTCCTTCCATCACCTCTACAGTGGCTGAGCCCAATGTCTGGGCAGGAGGGTGGTGGGGGGCTTCAGGACAGCTTTCCCAGGCAAGGGCCTGTCCTCCTGGACCCCACGCCCTCCGTATCGTGACGTTGACCAGGCTCAGGCTTGTCCTGAGTGCTCATCACAGGAGGATGGGATGGGGATGGGGTGGTTTCTTTATTCTTTTTTTTTTGAGACAAAGTCTCACTCTGTCGCCCAGGCTGCAGTGCAGTGGCGCAATCTCAGCTCACTCCAACCTCCGCCTCCTGGGTTCAAGTGATTCCCCTGCCTCAACCTCCCAAGTAGCTGGGATTACAGGCGCACTCCACCATGCCCGGCTAATTTTTGTATTTTTAGCAGAGATGGGGTTTCGCCATGTTGGCCAGGCTGGTCTCGTACTCTTGACCTCAAGTGATCCGCCTGCCTCAGCCTCCCAAAGTGCTGGGATTACAGGTGTGAGCCATTGCGCCTGGCCAAGGGATGGGGATGGTCCTGTGCTATGCTACCAGCGTCACCTGCCTACCCCAACCCGTCTCTGCAGACTCAGTGAAGTCAGGTTCCTATTCATAATAGAAAAGAAATCTCGACTGGGCGCAGTGGCTGACACCTGTAATCCCACCACTTTGGGAGGCCGAGGCAGGAGGATCACAAAGTCAGGAGTTCGAGACCATCCTGCCTAACACGGTGAAACCCTGTCTCTACTAAAAATACAAAAAAATTAGCCGGGCGTGGTGGCGGACGCCTGTAGTCCCAGCTACTTGGGAGGCTGAGGCAGGAGAATGGTGTGAACCAGGGAGGCAGAGCTTACAGTGAGCTGAGATCGCGCCACTGCACTCCAGCCTGGGCAACAGAGCGACACCCCGTCTCAAAAAAAAAAAAAAAAAAATCTCAGCCACCCAGAATCCCAGGCTTGCTGTAGACTTTCAAGTTCTTGTCTCCTTCCTGAGACTGATGTGTGAAGCCCCACTGCAGGACCCTGAGCAAGGAACTGGCTTGTGGTTGATTATTCCTCTGAACAGGGAGCTCTTTACCTGTATTGGCTCATCCTGCCTCTGGACAGGTCAGATAGGAAGTTTTCCTTTGCACCGTATCACACAGACTGCCACATAGGCAGCCATGATGTCTGCAAAAGCGGCTAGCCAGGGTCCCTCCACCTGCCTGTGGTCCTAGAAGATTTCAAATCCTCACCATGACTCAGCTGTCCCTGGGGTCATTCCAGGAGGTCTCCAGTCTCCATGGCCTGACAGCAAGGCTAGCCCAGCCCCACCCGGACTAGTGCCCCTGCCCCTAGGCCACCCCTACCCCACATACCAGCCCGGTCAGCTTTTCACGCAGGCCCCGGATGTCATCCTTGAGTTTCTGCTCCTTGATCCGCCACTCAGCCTTGTGTACCTCGCGGCTCAGGTCCCTCTCCGGCCCTGGGGAGTGACGATTGGCCTCCAGCAGCAACACCCGCAGTTCGTTCAGGCTCCTGGGGGTGAGGCGGGCACAGAACCACTGCACTCAGCCCCGGCTCCTCCAGCTCCCACACTCTAGCAATTTGCCAAGTGTCCAGGGGCTGACCAGCTGGTGGGGGACATGGGCTACTAGATGGCATCTGTGCCACGAGGGGCCACAGTAGACACAATTCAACCAAAGCCCAAGAGGGGCCAGTATTTGGGGCTGGGATGGTCCTGAGGACTTGACCTTTCCTAGAGTACTTTTTAAAGTTGTTGTTGGGGGAGTGCAAAGCACAGTGGCTCACGCCTGTAATCCCAGCACTTCAGGAGGCCGAGGTGGGCGGATCATTTGAGGTCAGGAGTTTGAGACCAGCCTGGCCAACATGGTGAAACCCCATCTCTACTAAAAATACAAAAATTAGCCAGTCGTGGTGGTAAGTGCCTGTAATCCCAGCTACTCGGGCAGCTGAGGCAGGAGAATCACTTGGACCTGGAAGGTGGAGGTTGCAGTGAGCCAAGATTGTGCCATTGCACTCCAGCCTGGGCAACAGAGCAAGGCTGTCTCAAAGAAAATAATAATAAATAAAATTTTTAAAGAAAAGACAATATATTTGTTTAATTAAAACACACACACACACATAACCCCAAAACATTTACCCAAGAAATCTCATGAGGCAAGACATTTTATCTATTTTTAAAAAATAGAGACAGGGTCTTGCTATGTTGCCCAGGGTCATCTCGAACTCCTGGCCTCAAGTGATCCTCCCGCCTTGGCTTCCCAAAATGCTGGGATTACAAGTTTGAGCCACCACCCCTGGCCAGCAAGACATTTTAAATACCTGATGTCAAATGGGTTTTATCTCCCATGTCACCTCTTAATCAACTGACAGGATCTACCTGGAGTACTATGATGATAATGGTTCTGAGGCCACATTTGGGGTCTGCAGGAAACAGTGCAGTGATCGATTGGTAATGCCTGCCATGGGCATAGGCAGGAGCACATGCACCCCTATGCCCTAGCGTTTTCCCTTGCCTGCAACTACTACAGAGGGGAAAACTCCCTTACTAGGTGGCCACGGGTAGAGAACAGTGGAAATCTGCTGGCACAGCTCCCTTCCCTTTCCTCCTCCTTACTGCTATGATGTATGATGTGATGGCTGGACTTTCAGCAGCCACCTTGCAACCATGAGGCAGGGAGCACTGCAAAGGTGTTGGCACTGAGATCTTAAGCTCCTGAACCAACTGCCAGTCACAGCTACCTCCAGATTTCTTGTTATGTAAGAAAAGGAAATCTCTGCTACTTTAATCTGCTGTTTGATGGATGTGACATCACTGTCACCAAAGCATTCCTAGCTGATCTCCCACCTCCATCCTAAGCACTGCAGGAGTGTGGAGGAGCCCACGGTGGCCTGTATCAATCAAGAAAGGCTTCAAGGAAGAAGTGACAATGTGCTAAGCCCTGAAGAATGAACTGGACTTAGCAAACTGGCCAAAAAGAAGGTATCTCTGGCCAGGCATGGTGGCTTATGCCTGTAATCCCAGCACTTTGGGAGGCTGAGGAGGACAGATCACCTGAGGTCAGGAGTTTGAGACCAGCCTGGCCAACATAGCAAAACCCTATCTCTACTCAAAATACAAAAATTAGCTGGGTGTGGTAGCACATGCCTGTAATCCCAGCACTTTGGGAGGCCAAGGCGGGCAGATTACTTGAGGTCATGAGTCAAGACCAGCCTGTCAACATGGTGAAACCCCGTCTCTACTAAAAATACAAAATTAGCCGGGCGTCGTAGCGCATGCCTGTAATCCCAGCTACTTGAGAGGCTGGGGCAGGAGAATTGCTTGAACCCAGGAGGCAGAGGTTGCAGTGAGCCAAGATTGCGCCACTGCACTCCAGCCTGGGTCACAGAGCAAAACTCCGTCTCAGAAAAAAAAAAAAAAGAAGAAGAAAAAGAAGGTATCCCAGAAGGGAGGAATCTCATAACTGATGAGAGCTGAAGGATGGAAGGAGGCTGTTGACAGCTGTTGACAGCAGGGAGACGGGGACAAGGCCCTCTGGGAAAGAGGAAATGTGGCTTCAGATGACAGGGAAAATTCAGAGACAATGGATAAAGACCTAAAACTCCAGGAAGTTCTATCGAGACTTAGTGGAGGGGCATCCTGCGGCTGAGACAGGGCGGAAAGCTTCCTCGGAGAAGGTGAGACCAGGCAGGGCACCAAGAATAACTTTTCCACTTAGGATGGGAGACAGGGGAGGGAGGGCAGCCCTGGAACCCTGGCCAGGGGCCTGGCTGGTTTGTTCCTGCTGGAAAAAGCACAGGCTGCATCTGCAGAGGGCAGTGTTGTTCTGGAAAATTCCTAGATTGCCTCATCGCATCTGTTTCCTTCCTGGGCAGGGCTACAGTTTCTAGAAAGGTGTTAGATTTGTAGCAAATGTAGCTAGAGCAACTCCTAATCTGTATAGAAGGAAAGGAGGTAGCATTTCTTCTTTTACAAAAGGATGTCTGTGCTTCAAAGAGACTCCTTTAACTCGGGTTGAAATGCAAATGCTGGGCCCGGCAGAGTGGCTCACACCTGTATTCCCAGCACTTTGGGAGGCTGAGGCGGGTGGATCACCTGAGGTCGGGAGTTCGAGACCAGCATGACCAACATGGAGAAACCCCATCTCTACTAAAAATACAAAATTAGCCGGGCATGGTGGCACATGCCTGTAATCCCAGCTACTCGTAAGGCTGAGGCAGGAGAATCACTTGAACCTAGGAGGTGGAGGTTGCAGTGAGCAGAGATTGTGCCACTGCACTCCAGCCTGGACAACAAGAGCAAAACTCCGTCTCAAAAAAAAAAAGAAATGCAAATGCTGGGCCCGGTGCCGTGGCTCATGCCTGTACTCCCAGCACTTTGGGAGGCAGAGGCAGGCAGATCACTTGAGGTTAGGAGTTGGAGACCAGCCTGGCCAGCATAGTGAAACCCTGTCCCTACTAAAAATTAGCTGGGCATGGTGATGGGCACCTGTAATCCCAGCTACTCGGGAGGCTGAGGCAGGAGAATCGCTTGAACCCAGAAGGTGGAGGTTGCAGTGACCTGAGATCGCACCACTGTACTGCAGCCTGGGCAACAGAGTAAGACTCCGTCTCAAAAAAAAAAAAAAAAGCAAATGCTTACAGGGGCTGGGGAATTGGGAGTAAGAAAAATAATGAAGGGAAAGTGGGGCCTCCCCAGGAGACTCAGGGGGCCCACGCCCATCAGAAGGGGGCAGGGGCTCCCCAACTATGATGGGGTGATCGCCATGCTGGAAGTCTGTCCTGTGTTGTTAGGTCTTGCCATTTGTTATTTTTTAAAATTGTGTTTATTATGATTATTATTTTTGAGACAGAGTTTCACTCTTGTTGCCCAGGCTGGAGTGCAATGGCACGATCTTGGCTCACTGCAACCTCCACCTCCTAGTTCAAGTGATTCTCCTGCCTGAAGTAGCTGGGATTACAGGCGTGCTTCACCATACCTGGATAATTTTTGTATTTTTAGTAGATATGGGGTTTCATCATCTTGGCCAGGCTGGTCTCGAACTCCTGACCTCAGGTGATCTACCTGCCTCGGCCTCCCAAAGTGCTGGGATTACAGGCGTGAGCAGCCACCACACTCAGTCTTTTACTTATTGTTTTTTGAGACAGGGTCTTGCTCTGTCGCCCAGGCTGTGGTATGATCATGGCTTACTGAGTCTCCACTTCCTGGGCCCAAGTAATCCTACTACCGCAGCCTCCTGAGTAGCTGGGACCCACAGGTGTGTGCTCCACGCCCAGCTATTTTCTTTTCTTTTCTTTTTTTTTTTTTTTTGAGATGGAGTCTCACTCTGTCGCCCAGGCTGGAGTGCAGCGGCGTGATCTTGGCTCACTCCAAGCTCCGCCTCCTAGGTTCACGCCATTCTCCTGACTCAGCCTCCCGAGTAGCTGGGACTACAGGTGCCCACCACCACGCCTGGCTAATTTTTTGTATTTTTAGTAGAGACAGGGTTTCATCGTGTTAGGCAGGATGGTCTCGATCTCCTGACCTCGTGATCTGCCTGCCTCGGCCTCCCAAAGTGCTGGGATTACAGGCGTGAGCCACTGCGCCCAGCCACGCCCAGCTATTTTTCTATTTTTTTGTAGAGATGGGGTCTTGCTGTGTTGCCCAGGCTGGTCTTGAACTCCTCAGCTCAAGTGATCCTCCAGTCTCCGCCTCCCAAAGTGCTGGGATTTCAGGTGTGAGCCACCATGCCATGCCAGATCTTCCCATTTTTTAAGGGAATGTGGAGAAATCTGGCTTTTCTGTAACATTTGATTTTTATTTTCTTTAATTAATTAACCTTTTTTTTTCTTCTTCTTCTTTGAGACAGAGTCTCACTCTATTGCCCAGGCTGGAGTGCAGTGGCACAATCTCGACTCACTGCAACCTCTGCCTCCCGGGTTCAAGTGACTCTCCTGCCTCAGCCTCCTGAGTAGCTGGGACTACAGGTGCGTGCCACCATGCCTGGCTAATTTTTGTATTTTTAGTAGAGATGGGGTTTCGCCATGTTGACCAGGCTGGTCTCAAGCTCCTGAGTTCAAGTGATCCGCCCGCCTTGGCCTCCCAGAGTGCTGGTATTACAGGGGTGAAGCACTGCGCCTGGCCCCATCTTCTGATTTTTAATTGTTAGTCTAATTTCTTAAAGGCTCAGAGGGACCACACAAACCATGTCTATCGACTGAATCTAGCTCATTGGATGCTAAAGTGTGTTCTGAGGAAATCCCAGTGGGTCCCTTAAAACCTTTTCAAGGGATCTATGGCTCAAAACTATTTTTGTAATAATAACAAAACTATTTTCATTACTTCTCTTCAGAATACAATAGGTTTTTTCTGGGGCTAGTAGACATACTAACCATGATCTGAAAAGGATATTCAAATACTCCTTTCTTTTCTAACTACATATCTATGTAAGATCAGATTTTTAGAACATAGTTCAACCAAAAGAGCAAATTGCAAAGATGGAACATGGAAAAAGATGCCAGAATCTAGTTTCTCCTATTAAGCCCCAATATTCAAGTATTTTGCAAAAATTTGAAATAATGCCACTCTTCCCAGTAAATATTTTTTGTTTTGGAAAATAGTTACTTTTTTTTTTTGATGGAGTTTCGCTCTTGTTGCCCAGGCTGGTGTGTAGTGGCGCAATCTCGGCTCACTGCAACCTCCGCCTTCCGGGTTCTAGAGATTCTCCTGCCTCAGCCTCCCGAGTAGCTGGGATTACAGGTGCCTGCCAACACGCCTGGCTAATGTTTTGTATTTTTAGTAGAGACAGGGTTTCGCCATGTTGGACAGGCTGGTCTTGAACTCACGACCTGAGGTGATCTGCCCACCTCAACCTCCCAAAGTGCTGGGATTACAGGCAGGAGCCACCCCGCCCAGTCCCCCACCCACCCCCCCACCCCCCGCCAGAAAATAGTTACTTTTTATCAAAAGCATGCTACTTATGTTACATGCAATTGGCTTATTAATTTTATTTTTTGAGACAGGGTCTTACTGCCACCGCCCAGGCTGCAGTGCAGTAGCAAGACCTTGGCTCACTGCAGCCTCGACTTGCCACCTAAGGTGATCCTCCCACCTCAGCATCCTGAGTAGCTGGGATTACAGATGTATGCTACTACGCCCAGTTAAATTTTGTGTTTTTGGTAGAGAGGGGGTTTTGCCATGTTGCCCAGGCTGGTCTCAAAGTCCTTGGCTCAAGTGATCCTCCTGCCTCAGCCTTCTAAAGTGCTGGGATTACAAGTTTGAGCCACCACGCCCGGCCTGGCTTCTTATTTTAAGATGGATTCGTATCTTACACTTTTTCAGTCTTAATTCTAATATGGTAAATATAGAATAAACAAACAAAAGCTCTTTGGGGATCCTCAATAATTTTTAGGAGTTTAAAGGGGTCCCTGAGACCAAACATTTTGGGGAGGCATTAATCTTTTCTTTCTTTCTTTTCTTTCCTTTCCTTTCTTTCCTTTCTTTCCTTTCCTTCCTTTCCTTCCTTCCTTCCTTTCTTTCTTTCTTTTTTTTTTTTTTTTTTTTTTTTAAAGAGACAGGGTTTTGCTCTATTGCCCAGGCTGGAGTGCAGTGGTATGACATAGCTGACTGCAGCCTCGAACTCCTGGGCTCAAGAGATCATCCTGCCTCAGCCTCCCAAGTAGCTAGGACTACTGGTGCATACCACCAGCCTTGGCTAATTAAAAGAAAAAAAAAAAAACTTTATTATTATTTTTTTTTTGAGATGGAGTCTTGCTCTGGTCACCCAGGTTGGAGTGCAGTGGCATGATCTCAGCTCACTGCAGCCTCCTCCTCTCGGGTTCAAGGAATTCTCATGCCCCAGCCTCCTGAGTAGCTGGGACTACAGGCACACACCACTACACCCAGCTAATTTCTGTATTTTTAGTAGAAACAGGGTTTCACCATTTTGGCCAGGCTAGTCTTGAACCCCTGACCTCAGGTGATCCGGCTGCCTCGGCCTCCCAAGGCGCTGGGATTACAGGTGTGAGCCACTGCACCCAGCCTAATTTTTTTTTTTTTTTTTTTTAGAGATAGGGGTCTCACTATGTTGCCCAGGCTGGTCTTGAACTACTGGGCTCAATCCTCCTGCCTCAGCCTCCCAAAGTGCTGGGATTACAGGCATGAGCCACTGTGCCTGGCCCTACTCTTTTCTATAAGCTCTGCTTGGAAAACAGTGTAGAGGCTTTGGAGACTTTATCGGAGCTTAGAGGAGAGCAGGGTGATCGCTCGAGATCGGCCACCTGGCCTACCAGCTCTGCCCCCCTCTCTGCCCCAAGATAACATGAGCTAATGTCAAGAAGTGGAGCAAGGGCCAGGGCCACAGGGAAGACCCAGCCGGCCCCACGGCCGCCTCACCGCTCCTTCCGCAGCAGCTCCTGGCTGATGAGGACTAGCTGGCCCGAGGCGTCGTGGGTCTTCCGGGACACGGTCTCCAGCTCCGCCTCCAGGCGCCGCTTCTCCTTCAGGAGGGCGTCCACCTTCTTCTCGCCCGACTTACACTTGCTCTCCAGCGCTGGGGTCAGCCGGCAGGGAAGGGAGGAAGAGGATTGGGAACACGTGAGCTTCTGTCCCACCCAAGGGCAAAGACCTGGGCAGGGCGCTGATTCTCCCAGGGGATGAAGGTGACATACCCCACTGCATAGTTTTGGCGGTTTTTTTAGAGATTGGGTCTGGCTCTGTCACCCAGACTGGAGTACAGTGGCACAATTATAGCTCATTGCAGCCTCCAACTCCTGAGCTCAAGCAATCCTCCTGCCTCAGCCTCCTGAGTAGCTGGGACTACAGGAGTGCACCATCATACCTGGCGGTTTTTTTTTTTTTGGAGACAAAGTCTCACTCTGTCACCCAGGCTAGAGTGCAGTGGTACGATCTTGGCTCACTACAACCTCCGCTTCCTGGGTTCAAGCAATTCTTCTGCCTCAACCTCCCAAGTAGCTGGGACTACAGGCATGTGCCACCACACCTGGCTAATTTCTGTATATTTAGTAGAGATGGGGTTCACCATGTTGACCAGACTGATCTCGAACTCCTGACCTCAAACAATCCACCCAACTTGGCCTTCAAAAGTGCTGGGATACAGATGTGAGCCGCGGTGCCCGGCCAAATTTTTTTTTTTTTTTGAGACGGAGTCTTGCTATTGTCGGCCCAGGAGTGCAATGGCATGTTCTCAGCTCACTGCAACCTCCGCCTCCCGGGTTGCAGCAATTCTCCTGCCTCAACCTCCCAAGTAGCTGAGATTACAGGTGCCCACCACCATGCCTGGCTAATTGTTTTTTTTTTTTTTTTTGTGACAGAGTCTCACTCCGCTGCCAGGCTGGAGTGCCATGGCACAATCTCGACTTACTGCAACCTCTACCTCCTGGGTTCAAGTGACTCTCCTGCCTCAACCTCCTGAGTAGCTGGGACTACAGGTGCACGCTACCACGCTCAGCTAATTTTTTTGTATTTTTAGTAGACACGGGATTTCACCATGTTGGCCAGGCTGGTCTGAAACTCCTGACCTCAGGTGATCTACCTGCTTCGGCCTCCCAAATTGCTGGGATTACAGGCCACCATGCCCAGCCCCGGCCAAATTTTTGTATGTTTCATAGAAATGAGGCCTCACAATGTTTCATAGGCTGGTCTCGAACCCCTGGCCTCAAGCAAACCTCCCTCCTCGGCCTCCCAAAGTGCTGAGATTATAGGCATGAGCATCGCTCATGGCCTCCACTGCATAATTTTAAAAGCACCATTGGTCTCAGTTGTCCCTACAAGCCAGGTGGCAAGGGGCCTGAGAGAACAGGTACAATAAACAGATCAATCCTCGCCAAGCACAGCAGCTGCTTGGGCTCCTGGTGTGGGGAGCGATATCACACGTGTGTTTACACTGTCGCCTGGATTAGGAAGAGCTTCACCTTCACCTTGGCCTTGGTGGAGTCTGAGGTCCACTGACCTTTTTTGGGGCCAATTCTGCCTTGTACTGGGGGATGGACAGAAGACAGGTTGGCAACCATTTCCGAGGAGGGGGGCTGTCTCATGCCCACCACCACTGGTGTTCTGGTGAACAAGAAGCAGGGCCAGGGGCCGGGCGTGGTGGCTCACACCTGTAATCACAGCACTTTGGGAGGCCAAGGCAGGTGGATCACCTGAGCTCAGGAGTTGGAGACCAGCCTGGCCAACATGGTGAAACCCCATCTCTACTAAAAAAATACAAAAATTAGCCGGGCGTGGTGGTGAGCGCCTGTAATCCCAGCTACTCAGGAAGCTGAGGCAGGAGAATCGCTTGAACCCGGGAAGTGGAGGTTTCAGTGAGCTGAGATTGCACCACTGCACTCCAGCCTGGGTGACAGAGTGCAACCCGTCTCAAAAACAAAAGCAAAAAGAGAGAGAGAGAGAGAAACCAGAAAGTCTTCAGGACCAGAAAGAGGGAACCTGGGATAGAATTTCAGGACACAGAGAACACAGAGCTGGCTCTGGGGACAGAAGCTGGTGGGGAGGCATTATAGGATGGACCACATGTGGGCCACTCACTGCTCCCCAGGTACATGTCTGTCTGGTGCAGGTGACCTGGCCCTGGCCCTTTTTTTTTTTTTTTTTTTTTTTGAGATGGAGTCTCGCTCTGTCACCCAGGCTGGAGTGCAGTGGCGCCATCTCGGCTCACTGGCAGCTCTGCCTCCCAGGTTCAAGCGATTCTCCTGCCTCAGCCTCCCGAGTAGCTGGGATTACAGGTGCATGCCACCATGCCCGGCTAATTTTTGTATTTTTAGTAGAGACGAGGTTTCACCATGTTGGCCAGGCTGGTCTCGAACTCCTGACCTCAGGTGATCCGCCTGCCTCAGACTCCCAAAGTGCTGGGATTACAGGCGTGAGCCACCGCGACCAGCCAGTCCTTTTCTTCTCAAAGCAGAGTCGGGGAGGGGACCCTAAGCCAGGCCCCGACCCACTCCATGCTCAATTGGCAGCTGAATGGCACGGCCCCAGTGAAAGCCCCCCGCATCTGCCCTGCGGGAGGGAGACTTACCACTTACTTGGGCCCTGAGCATCTCGGTCTGGGAGGTCAAGGCTGTCACCTCTTTGTCCCTCTTGTTCAGCTTGTCCTGCAGGCCTAGGGGAGAGAGGAGAGACGACAAGCATCAATGCTCCTGGCCCAAACCAGCAGTGGGTAGGGCCGTGGCCCTCCCACAGGAGCTCTGTGACGAGGTCACACTTGGCCTCCAGGGTCCAAGTTCTTCCTCACTCCAGCCGTTTCGCCGGGTAACCCCTCCTGAAGAAGAGGACCTGACACTGGCCGGGCGTGGTGGCTCATGCCTGTAATCCCAGCACTTTAGGAGGCCGAGGCCGGCGGATCACCTGAGGTCAGGGGTTCAAGACAAACATGGTGAAACCGAGTCTCTACTAAAAATACAAAAATTAGCTGGGCATAGTGGCAGGTGCCTGTAATCCCAGCTATTAGGGAGGCTGAGGCAGGAGAATCGTTTGAACCCGGGAGGCAGAGGCAGCAGTAAGCCAAGATAGCGCCATTGCACTCCAGCCTGGGCGACACAGCGAGACTCGGTCTCAAAAAGAAAAAAAAAAAAAAAAGAGGCTGGGCGAGGTGGCTCATGCCTATAATCCCAGCATTTTGGGAGGCCAAGGCAGGTGGATCACCTGAGGTCGGGAGTTCGAGACCAGCCTGACCAACATGGAGAAACCCCATCTCTACTAAAAATACAAAATTAGCTGGGCGTGGTGGTGCATGCCTGTAATTCCAGCTACTTGGGAGGTTGAGGCAGGAGAATCGCTTGAACTTGGGAGGCAGAGGTTGCGGTGAGCTGAGATCGCACCATTGCACTCCAGCCTGGGCAACAAGAGCAAAACTCTGTCTCAAAAAAAAAAAAAAAAAAAAGAAGACCCGACACTATGTGGTCTTAGGTAACCTGTCACAGCCTTAGTCCCCTCAAGTGAAAAACAGGGAGAACAATAACAGTGCTAACAGTGCCTAGGTCACCGGTCATGTGTATTCAAGCCTGGGTGCTCCTCACAGCCATAAAGGACAGAATGGATGCCAAGTACCCAGAAACATCTCCACCTTCTGCAAGTTAATTTATAAAGGGAATGTAATACCACTAAAAATACCAACACGATTTTAACCTTTTTTTTTTTTTTTTTTTTTTTTTTGAGACAGGTTCTCATTGTGTTGCTCAGGCTGGAGTGGAGTGTGCAATCATAGCTCACTGCAGCCTCGACCCCCTGGGTTCAAGTGATCCTCCTTCCTCAGCCTCCCGAGTAGCTGAGACCACAGGCATGTGCCACCACATCTGGCTAATTTTTTATTTTTTATATTTTTGGAGACAGAGTCTCGCTCTGTCACCCAGGCTGGAGTGCAGTGGCGCCATCTCGGCTCACTGCAACCTCCACCTCCCAGGTTCAAGAAATTATCTTGCCTCAGCCTCCTGAGTAGCTGGGATTACAGGCATGCATCACCACACCCGGCTAACTTCTTTTTTTTTTTTTTTGTATTTTTAGTAGAGACAGGGTTTCACCATGTCCGCCAGGCTGGACATGAACTTTTGACCTCAAGTGATCCACCCACCTCGGCCTCCCAAAGTGTTGGGATTATAGGCATGAGCCACCGCGCCTAGCCTAATTGTTTATTTTTTGAAGAGACAAGGTCTTACTATGTTTCCCAGGCTGGTGTTGAACTCCTAGGCTCAAGTGATCTTCCTGCCTCAGCCTCTTAAAGTCCTGGGATTACAGTGTGAGCCACTGCGCCCAGCCTGATTTAAAATTTTGGTGGAACTAGATGTGCCGATTCTAAGTCACTTATAAAAATGAGCAAGAATACCCAAGAGTTTGGCAGTTCCTCAAAAATTTAAACATTGAATTACCATATGAGGCCAGGCGCGGTGGCTCACGCCTGTTATCCCAGCACTTCAGGAGGCCGAGGCAGGTGCATCAATTGAGGCCAGGAGTTCAAGACCAGTCTGGCCAACATTGCGAAACCCTGTCTCTACTAAAAATACAAAAATTAGCCAGGCGTGATGGCGCACACCTTTAATCCCAACTACTCAGGAGACTGAGGCAGGAGAATCGCTTGAACCTGGGAGGCGGAGGTTGCAGTGAGCCAAGATTGCGCCACTGCACTCCAGCCTGGGTGACAGAGTAAGACTCCATCTCAAAAAAAAAAAAAAAATCATATGACCTAGCATTCTACTCTTCTAGGTATATACCCCAAAGCACTGAAAACAGGTACTTAACAAGTACATGCATATCTATATTCTTAGCAGCATCATTCACAATAGCCAAAAGGTGGAAACAACCCAAATGCCCATCAACTGAGGAATGGATCAACAAAATGTGGTATGTCCATACAATGGAATATCATTTGGCCACAAAAAAGAATGAGGTTCTTTTTTGTTTTGTTTTGTTTTGTTGTCGTTGTTGTTGTTTGAGATGGAGTCTCACTCTGTCACCCAGGCAGGAGTGCAGTGGCGCGATCTTGGCTCACTGCAACCTCTGCCTCCCAGGTTCAAGTGATTCTCTCTGCCTCATCTTCCTGCGTAGCTGGGATTCCAGGCGCACACCACCACACCCAGCTAATTTTTGTATTTTTAGTAGAGACTGGGTTTTACCATTTTGACCAGGCTGGTCTCGAACTCCTGACATGAAATGTTCCAAATAGATAAATCCACAGAGATAGAAAGTAAATTAGTGGTTGTGATGGGCTGGGGGGAGAGGAGGATGGAGAAGCACTGCTAGTGGGTATGGGTTCTCCTTTTGGGGTGATGAGAATGTTTGTTTTTTCTTTATTTCTTTTTCTTTTCTTTTGTAGAGATGGGTTTTCACCATGTTGTCCAGGCTGGTCTTGAACTCCTGACTTCAAGCAATTCTCCTGCCCGGGCCTCCCAAAGTGCTGGAATTACAGGTGTAAGCCACCAAATCCAGCCCATGAGAATGTTTTGGAAACCAGACAGAAGTGCTGGGTGTACTACATTGTTGACTGCGCTAAATGCCATTGAAGTGTTTGCTTTAAAATGGCTGATTGTATGTTATGTTAATTTTTTTCATTTGTTAATTTTATAACAAACCTGCACATGTCTATTTTATGTTAATTTCAGCTTAGTTTTTAAACAATAGCCAAGAGAATTTTGATAAAGCAGAGAAGAACAAGCCATGCCAGAAATTACAACATAGACAAAGCTTGACTAATTAAAACATTATAGAATTGGCACATGAAGAGAATAACAAGTCATTGGAATAGAACAAAAGTCCAGAAATAGAGTCAATTACGTAAGTGAATTTAAGGACAATAAGGTTAGTAATTCCAATCAATGAGGGTTGGGGGGAGAAAATGACCATTTTCAAAAATAGTGTTGGGATAAGTGGGTTTTCCTTTGGGAAAAATAAAAATGGATCCTTATCTCACACCTTATATAAGGATGAATTCTAGATGGATCAGAGATTTCAGCATAGAAAATAGGACAGAAAAGTACCAGAAGAAACTACTGGATACATTTTTTAAACTAAAAAAGAATTGATTTTTTTTTTTTTTTTTTGGTGACAGGGTCTCACTCTATTGCTCAGGCTGGAGTGCAGTGGCATGATCGTAGCTCACTGCAGCCTCCACTTCCTGGGCTCAAGAGATCCTCCCGCCTCACCTTCCCAAGTATCTGGGACTATAGCTGCATGCCACCATACCTGGCTAATTTTTGGAGGGGGGTATTTTTTGTAGAGACAGGGTCTCACTATGTTGCCCAGGCTGGTCTTGAACTCCTGGGCTCAAGCAATACTCCTAACTCAGCCTCCCAAAGTGCTGGGATTACAAGTGTGAGCCACCATACCTGGCCTGATTTTTTAAATATCTGCATGGCCAACACCACCATAAGAAAAAAGTCAAAAGGCAAATGACAAAGTGGGGAAAATGTCTGCAATGTCATACATAAAGAGCTTCTAAAAATCAGCAAAAAGATCAATAACCCAATCAGAAAAAAATGGTCAAAAGACACAAATAGAAATGCAAATAGAAGCTGGGCATGGTGGCTCATGCCTGTAATCCCAGCACTTTGGGAGACCAAGGCGGGAGGATCATGAGGTCAGGAGTTTGAGACCAGCCTGGCCAACATAGTGAAACTCCATCTCTACTAAAAAAAAAAAAAAAAAAAATTAGCAGGGCATGGTGGCATGCACGTGTAGTCCCAGCTACTCAGGAGGCTGAGGCAGGAGAATTGCTTGAACCTGGGAGGTGGAGGTTGTGGTGAGCTGAGATCGTGCTACTGCACTCCAGCCTGGGCAACAGAGTGAGACTCTGTCTTAAAAAAAACAAAAAAAAAAAAGACCAGCCTCAACATGGAGAAACCCCGTCTCTACTAAAAAAAAAAAAAAAAAAAATTAGCCAGGCGTGGTGGTGCATGCCTGTAATCCCAGCTACTCGGGAGGCTAAGGCAGGAGAATTGCTTGAACCTGGGAGGCGGAGGTTGCAGTGAGCTGAGATTGCATCATTGCACTCCAGCCTGGGCAACAAGGGTGAAACTCCGTCTCAAAAAAAAAAAATGCAAATAGAAATACCTCTTAACTTCATCCACATAAGAGAAAGGTGAGTTGAAGTTACACCTTTTACCTTTCAGATTGGCAAAGATCACAAAGTCTGATCAAACGTTTTGTTGATGGAGTTTGAGGGGAAACAGGTTTTCAACCACAGCTGGTGGGAATTAAAATTGGTTGAGCCCAATGGAAGTCAAGGTAATTTTCTACAGTGGTGTTTGTAATTGACCAAGACTGGAAACAGTCTACCATCTTTGTAACTGACCAAGACTGGAAACAATCTGTGATTGTTATCGGAAACCAGCTAAATACACAATGGTACCTCCACACAATGGAATATTCTGTACCCTGTAAAAGAATGTACTACTGATAAGGAACTCTCTCCAAGATACATTGTTAAATGGAATAAATGAAGGAGCTGAAAGAATGGAAGATATGGTACCATTTGTGTCACTTGCTTGCTCGTACCTGCACAAAATATTTCTGGAAAGGGGATATAAAGAAGCTAACACTGCGCCTTCAGGGAGGGAAGAATAGAGAACAGGGAAGAGTTTGCCATATGCCCTTTGAACCATTTGAAGTTTAGACCTGTTTTTAAAGTTTAAACCAGCTAGGCACGGTGGCTCATGCCTGTAATCCCAACACTTTGGGAGGCCAAGGCGGGCGGATCACGCAGTCAGGAGATCGAGACCACCCTGGTCAACATGGTGAAACCCTGTCTCTACTAAAAATACAAAAATTAGCTGGGCATGGTGGTGCATGCCTGTAATCCCAGCTACTCGGGAGGCTGAGGCAGAAGAATCGCTTGAACCAGGGAGTTGGAGGTTGCAGTGAGCTGAGATCACACCACTGTACTCCAGCCTGGCGACAGAGCGAAACTCTGTCTAAAATAAATAAATAAATAAAAGTAAAGTATAAACTAAATAAATAAAAATAAAATATAAACCAAACAAATAATAAGGTTTGATATTCCATTAAGTTTACTATTCCATTAAATCTGTTTCAAAAGAAAAAGAAAAAAAAGACAGCAACTTGGAAGGCTGGTGCAATGCCTATCCCTCCGTAAACTGGCCTCCTCCCTTGCAGGAGTACATAGCTCACAGCACACAGGAGATGACTCTTACCAAATGGCAGATGATGCAAACCAAAATGTGACCCAGCAGGAAGGCAGAGCCAGCCAGCCTCTTCCCAGAGCCCAGAGTCCCGCCCGGCCTGGTGGCCACTCACCCTCCACAGTTTCCTTCGTCCTGATCGTCTCCTCTGAAATGTCATTCGACTCAATCATCTGCAAAAAGAGCCCCTGTAAGGGGGATGCTCACCTCTGCCCCTTGGCCCCAGCCCCAGCCAGCCCAGCAAGCACACCTGCAGTTTGCACACCCTACTCCTACAAAGGGGGACCTCAGTGACGGACTCAGGGACTTGCTGCGGTGGCAGGGAGTGCAGACATCCTCAGTCTGACCTCCCTGACAACAGAGGACCCCCATTCTGCACCCAGCTCTGCTGAAGGCCGCCTGTGCAGCTTATACATGAATACCTCCTACCCTTCCTTTGTTGAAAATGTTTATTATATTAAACAGATGGCTCCTTCCCTGCAACGCCTACAGAAATTTGTCCTGGGAATTTGTTTCTCTGTCTCCCAGAGACAAGACTTCTGGCCTCAGTTTCCCATCCATCAAACAAATATTGGCTGCTTTGGGTTAGTGTGTGCACAGCGTGCTTGGGGCCACCTCCTGAAGGGACTTCATTAAATGCTAGCTTCTTTCTCTCCAACATTTCTTTTTAATAATAAACCCAGAGGCCAAAGAAGAAAAGACTTATTAAAAAAAAAAATCAGCCTGGCACACATCACTATGACAAAAGTCAAAACACAACCAATAGGCTCCCTGCCACTCTTGGCAGGAGTTTCTAGTCTCCTGCCCAGGCTGGCTGTCCTCCGAGCCAGCCAGAGTCTGGCACTGCAGATCAGGGAAGCACAGAGCTGAGTAGGCAGTCACCTCTATCATCCTGCCCCTCATACTTCTGTTCATACATCCCAAGTCCCATTTGAGTCTCAATTAGTTGTAATGAATTAAGCCCCTTGGATCATAATTTATATATGATGCAGTAATGAGGCTCACACTAAATTTTTCTTTCTTTTTTTTTTTTTTTTTTGAGAAGGAGTCTCGCCCTGATATCCAGGCTAGAGTGCAATGGCTCAATCTCAGCTCACTGCAACCTCCACCTCCCGGGTTCAAGCGATTCTCCTGCCTTGGCCTCCCGAGCGAGTAGCTGGGATTACAGGTGCCCACCACCACGCCCAGCTAATGTTGGGGTTTTTTTATTATTATTTTTTGAGATGGAGTCTCACTCCGTCGCCCAGGCTGGAGTGCAGTGGCGTGATCTCGGCTCACTGCAACCTCTGCCTCCAGGACTCTGAAGCGATTCTCCTGCCTCAGCCTCCCGAGTAGCTGGGACTACAGGCACCCGCCACCATGCCCGGCTAATTTTTTGTATTTTTAGTAGAGACGGGTTTTCACCATGTTGGCCAGGCTGGTCTCAAACTCCTGACCTCAGGTGATCCACCTGCCTTGGCATCCCAAAGTGCTGGGATTACAGGTGTGAGCCACAGCACCTGGCCACTAAAATAATTTTTAAAATTCCCATATTTACTACCTGAGACCAAAAGTCCAGTTGTCCTTAGGCCTAAACCTCTGAACATGGGGACATATGCGTTTAGACTAAGCCCCAGTGTATACAGAAAATCAAGAGATGGGCTTTTTTTTTTTCCAGACGGAGTCTCCCTCTGTTGCCCAGGCCGGAGTGCAGTGGCACGATCTTGGCTCACTGCAACCTCCACCTCCCGGGTTCAAGTAATCCTTGTGCCTCAGCCTCCTGAGTAGCTGGGATTACAGGTGTGAGCCACCGCGCCTGGCCAGGAGATGGGCTTTCTGGGGCCAGTACTACTTCTTGGTCCAAGGGCACCTGTGAATGAGGGGCAGGGACTGGGGGAGGCATCCTCAGGCCTCTGTCCCCCATGCTCTGTGGAACCACAGCAACCTCAAACCTCCCCGCTCAGGGAATTCAGTTCCTGAGTTGCAGGCTGTTTCTGCCTGCCCTGAACAGCTAATCAGGCCATGTGCACGTAAGCTAATTTGGGTTTCTTCCTTTTCTTTCAGCCCAGGATCCTGGAAGAGCACTTGCTAAAAAAAAAAATCCCTTCCTGGGAGAAGGGGCAGGAAGGCCATTACAAGGGACCTCAAGGCATGATGCAAAAAGATTTCCTTTTAGACAAAAAAAGCACCCTGGATTCATTAGTCCTGAGAACTTATTGCCCACATGCTAAATTCTGGGGTTTTTTTGGTTTGTTTATTTTCTTGAGTCACAGCCTCACTCTGTCACTCAGGCTGGAGTGCAGTGGTGCAATCATAGCTCACTGCAGCCTCAAACACCTGGGCTCAAGTGATCCTCTTGCCTCAGCCTCCAGCGTAGCTGGGGACTACAGGTACACTACCACTGTACTTGGCTAATTTTTTATTTTTGTAGATATGGGGTCTAACTATGTTGTCCAGGCTGGTCTCAAACTCCTGGCCTGAAGCAATGCTCCTGCCTCAGCGTCTCGAAATGCTGGAATTATAGGTGTGAGCCACCACACCCACCCCTAAATTCTGGTTTGAATATACATGAGGGTGGTCAGGTGCAGTACCTACTCCCTGTAATCCCAGCACTTTGGGAGGCAAAGGCGGGCAGACAGCTTGAGCCCAGGAGTTTGAGACCAGCCTGGGCAACATGAGGAAACCCCATCTCTACAAAAACTATAAAAATTAGCCAGGTGTGGTGGGGCACACCTGTGGTCCTGGCGACTTGGAAGGCTGAAGTGAGAGGCTCGCTCAAGCCTGGGAGGTTGAGACTGTAGTGAGCCATGATCATGCCACTGCACTCCAGCCTGGGAGACAGAACAAGACCCTGTCTCAAAAACAAAACAAAACAAAAGGCCAGGGATGGTGCCTCATGCCTGTAATCCCAGCACTTTGGGAGGCCGAGGCGGGCAGATCACCTAAAGTCAGGAGTTTGAGACCAGCCTGGACTACCTGGCGAAACCCCACCTCTACTAAAAATATAAGAATTAGCTGGGCGTGGTGGTGCATGCCTGTAATTGCAGCTACTTGGGAGGCTGAAACAGGAGAATTGCTTGAACCTGGGAGACGGAGGTTGCAGTGAGCCGAGATCCCACCACTGCACTCCAGCCTGGGCAACAAGAGCAAAACTCCATCTCAAAAAAAAAAAAAAAATGTATGTGGGGGAACTGGAAACTCAAGAATCTCTGAGTACAATTTGTATACAGGCAAGAGTCCGTTGCTAGCCATCCCTCCTATGAATTAATTCCTGTTGTCTTGGGCACTCTCTGTCAGCCCCACAGGGAATGGGGTTGAACATCTCTGCCACTGAGAGGCTGTGGACCTGGGAAAGTCTTGGTTTGCTCACCTGTGAAATGGAGCCAGTATCTATCTAAGGATGTTAAGGTGAAATGGAGTCACATAGGGCCTGGCATAAGACGTGGTACCCAGAGCCACTCAAAAGGCCCTTCCTGGCCCTGGTGGAGTGGGCACAGCCCACCTGGGTGTTGACCTCCTCAGAGGGGCTGGGAGGATGGGTTCAGCTGAAGGAAGAAGGGGTAGATGCTTAAGGAATTTCTAGATTTGGAGCAAAATTGACATTGGTGACAGCGACCTCTTTAGGGCCACCCCCTCTAGCCTTCCAGACCCCACTCCAGGAACTCCCACATTCTGGGGAAGTACTCGTTGGCACCGTTGCTAAAGTCTCATTAGGACTGGCAGAAAGGGGGCTGCCGCTGATTCCCCAGGTGAGCTTCTGAGTTGGAGATGGGTGCCCCCAGGGGGATAGGCAGAGCTTGCCTTCAGGTCTGTGCCAGCCCCAGGGCACAGGGTCTGAGGTCCCGGGTCCTAGGAGCCCTGCACCCTAAGACATGTATGGGTAAATCAAAGCCCGTCCTCTGCACGGAGGTCCCATCTCTCCAGGTCTGCTCTGTGCGGGGGGATGCAGCCAGGTCAGCTCAGACCAGCTTCGGTTCTCCCTGGTCACCAGGGCGCACTGCCCCTCTAACAGAGGGCCAAGGACCTCCTCCTCCAAGCCAGGTGACCCCTTCCTTGACTGCCCCAGGCATGCTCTCGGGGACAAGGGAAATGCTTCCTGGGCTGCAGAACAGAGGTCAGCAAAAGGCCAAGCCCTCCCCAGCCCGACCCTCTCGCCCCAGCAGGAGGGGCAGGCGCCTACGTGGGTGTGCTGGGAGGAGCACAGGGCCTCGACCGCCTGGAGTCTGTTCTCAGCCACCAGGAGCTTCTCCCGCAAACTCTCGACCTCCTGTTTGCCCTGGGCTTCTGCCCGCTGCAGCCGCTCGTAGTCCAACATCTTCTTCTCGGCCAGCGAGATCTGCTCCTTGAGGAACTCGATAGCCTGCGCCTGGCCCCGGTACTCCACGTCCAGTTTTTCCAGCTCGTGCACACGCAGCTCGGCATCCCGGCGCTGGTCCTGGGCCTCCTGCAGCTCCAGCCGGTGCTGGCTGGCTTGCACCTCCAGCTGGGCCCGCCAGTGCCGCTGCAGCCCAGCCAGCTCCTCCTGGGCCTCCTGCAGCTTCTCCCGCAGGGCCTCCTTCTCCTTCACGTGCATGGCGGTCTCCAGGTCATGCTTGGCCTGCAAGTTACCCAGCTCCAGCTGGTGCTCCATCTTGATGCCCTCCATCACTGCCTTCAGCTCGCCGATCTCCTTCTGCTGGGCGCCTGGGCCCGAGTTCAGGGTGGCTTTGAGGTCCTCCAGGGACTTCTGGTGGTCCGAGGCCAGCGAGTCCAGCTTGGATTTCCAGTTGTCCATTAGCCCCATGTTCTCGCTGGTGGCCTGCTGAACCTTGTCCTTCAGGCCCGCCACCTCCTGTGCGTACTTCTCGTTGGCCGCGCGGAGTTTGTCCACCTCCGCCTGGTAGGCCTTCAGGGCCTTCTCGTATTTATCCCGCAGCACCCCGCTCTCCCTCTGGTGTTCCTTGCTGGCCGAGAGCAGCCGCTCCCGTAGCCGCAGGATCTCGGCGGCGTCTGGGTGGTCCGGGGGCGGGGGACCCGAGTGCAACAGGCACTGCTGGAGCTCCTCGATTTCACCTCGGCGCAGGGTGAGCTCCTCCTCCAGCTGCAGCACGCGCGACTTCTCGGCCACTGTGGTCAGCTGTGGGGAGAGAGGGAGACAGGGATCAGCGGGCTGGCTGGCTGGCTGGAAGGTAAGGAGGGCACAGTGGTGGGGGCCGGGTAGGGGGCGTCCACTCGAGGGCACCAGCCCCAGCAGGTGGAGGTCATGGGAAGGGAAAGGCGCTCACTCCCTCCTGAGTGCCGGCTGGATGTAGAGGCCTGGCCCATTACAGCATCCAGAAAGACTTCCCTGGCTGTACCCCAAAGATTCAGAGCCAACTGTCGCCACTCCTCTACCTAGGTGGCTTGGACAAATTGGTGGTTAAAAGAAACCACCTATTTGAGGTTACAGCTTTTTTTTTTTTTTTTTTTTTTTTTTGAGTCTCGCTCTGTCACGCAGGCTGGAGTGCACTGGCATGATCTCACCTCACTGCAACCTCTACTTCCCAGGTTCAAGCGATTCTCCTGCCTCAGCCTCCCAAGTAGCTGGGACTACAGGCATGCACCACCATGCGCCTGGGGAATTTTTGTGTTTTTTTTAGTAAAGATGGGGTGTCACTCTTTTGCCTAGGCTGGTCTCGAACTCCTAGCCTCAAGTGATTCACCCGCCCTGGCGTCCCAAAGTGTTGGGATTATAGGCATGAGCCACCGCCCAGCCTTTTTTTTTTTTTTTTTTAAAGAGACAGGGGTCTAGCTATGTTGCCCAGGCTGGAGTGCAGCCGTGCAATAATAGCTCACTGTACCCTCAAATTCCTGGGCCCAAGCAATCTTCCTGCCTCAGCCTCAAAAGCAGCTGGGACTCTATGGGCATGAGCCACCATGCCCAACTGAGTTAAAGTTCTTTGTATTTTTATTAAGAAATTTTTTTTTTGTTAACATTCTTTTTAAAGAACAGAGGCCACAGTGAATTTTGCATTATCCTGCCTTAGGAAGGATATCCAGCCCAAGGGGCTGGCTGGAGGCAGTGGCCAAGAAGGGTCCAGTTTAATGCTTAAAGCAGAAGAGGGTGCTCCCAGACCCATCTTTCAACAAAAAACTCTTAGAGGCTCCATTCTCCAAAAAACCACCTTGATCACGTTGATGGTCATAGATATGAAAATGATATATTTTCAAGCTTTAAATCTATTACAAGCTTTAAACATTTTGTTTCTGAAGGTATCCTTTAGTTCAATAAACTTATTGTTTTGTTTTTTGGTTTTTGTTTTTTTCGAGATGGAGTCTCACTCTCTTGCCCAGGCTGGAGTGTAGTGGCACCATCTCGGCTCACTGCAACCTCCACCTCCCCGGTTCAAATGATTCTCCTGTCTCAGCCTCCCAAGTAGCTGGGACTACAGGCGTGCACCACCCCGCTCAGTTAATTTTTGTATTTTTAATAGAGACAGGGTTTCACCGTGTTGGCCAGTCTGGTCTTGAACTCCTGACCTCAGATGACCTCAGATGATTCACCAACCTTGGCCTCCCAAAGTGCTGGGATTACAGGTGTGAGCCACCACACCCAGCCCTGTTTTTGTGTGTTCATCAGGCTGAACCCTAGATCAAGATGCATTTGGAGGGCTCCGGCCCATCCGCCGTGACTGGGTCAGTTTGTGCGTTCAGTCTTCATGCACGAGTGTGTACCGTACAAGCACATGGTCACTGAGCAATGGCCAGTGTGTGCAAATGGACCCTGTGTGTCTTCGGACACCTGCACACATGCACACAGCCACTTGTGCACGGAGGCCAACATGCAGAAACTGACCACTGCTCCTTCCACATCTACATACTGTTTATGGGGTGCTTTTCCAGTCATCACTTGCTGCCTGTTTTTGCTTGCTCTCAGAGGGACTGCTGGGGGGCCGGCTGGCTGTTCGCATGTGAGTGCCTGCACAGAGTGCTGGGTCCCAGGCGTGCATGGTAAGCCTGGAGGGGACTGCGGGGCCTGGAGCAGGGACTCAGAACCATGCCCTAGGAGTCTGGAAGCCTCACCCACAAGCAGAGCTGTTCCATGGCTCCAGGACCCATCATAGCACCATTCCCTGGGGACACCTCCACTCCCTCAAAAGCCCCACCCCTTCCTCAGCCCCAGGTCCTTCAGCCCAGCCCCCTCCTGCACCCATGTTTCAGGCTCTCTGGGCCAGAGAAACCGGGAAGAGATCTGCAGTTCCTGACCTCCTTCCTCTCCCCAGCCTCCTCAGCTGGGGAGACAGGAGACATGGATCAGTGGTTTCTAGGTCTGCCTACATAGAGACAGGACATTCCCAGGAACTCCAACACTTTGTCATGGCAATGCATCGGGGAGACTGGGGGGTCTCACAGGACGTTCTCAGCTGCTGGGGCAATAAGCTGGGGAGCCAAGTCCCAAAAAACAAAGACCACCCCCACCCCCAACTCCACCCCAATAAGCAACACTGAGCCAGGGAACATAAGCACATTTCTTTTTGTTTTGTTTTTGAGGCGGAGTCTCGCTCTGTCACCCAGGCTGGAGTGCAGTGGCACGATCTCAGCTCACTGCAACCTCCACCTCCCGGGTTCAAGCGATTCTCCTGCCTCAGCCTCCCAAGTAGCTGGGATCACAGGCATGAGCCACCACGCCCAGCTAATTTTTATATTTTTAGTAGAGATGGGGTTTCACCATGTTGGCCAGGCTGGTCTCGAACTCCTGACCTCAGGCGATCCACCCTCCTTAGCCTCCCAAAGTGCTGGGATTACAGGCGTGAGCCACCGCGCCCGGCCACATAAGCACATTTCTAAATCTTGACTTCCCTCCTCCAAGGGGATGCAAAAAAAAAAAAAAAAAAAAAAAAAAAAAAGATGATAGCAGCTAAAGAAAGAGAGTCAATAATGAAACAGAGAAGCCAGAGGGGGCATCAAAGGGCAAGGTGGCTGGCGGGCCAGGCGGGTGCGGTGGCGCGGTTACCCTGTTGTCCGCTAATTCTCGGAGCAGCCGCTCGGCCTGCGCCTTCTCCAGTAGCAGGCTCTGTTCCAGCTCCCCAATGCGCGCGTGCTCCAGCTGCGTCTGGGTCTGGTCCACCCAGGGTGGACACGGTAGGGGGGTGGGGGCGGGGACGCAGGGAGGGGGGCACAGGGAAGAAGAAGCCGGAGAGAGAGAGAAAGAGAGAGAGAGAGAGAGGAGGCGTCATCTTCCGTGAACAAGGCGAGGAGAGTAGATTCATGAGCCAGAATTGCTCAGCGAAAGAGAGGAAGTCTGGGGAGGCGAGGGGTGTGGGGCCTCATGCCCACCCCTTGCTGTGTCCCGGCTGGGTCAGTGTAGGGCGGTGGGGGGTGGGGGCCTGCAGCCATCCTCCCTCGCTGGCCCCTGCTTGGGGTAGCAATGGGCACCTCGCTTTTCTGTCCCCCCCCAACCCCCAACCAGCAGCCCTTGACCTTGAAGGTCCTCATCAAGGATCTGCTCCTGGGGAGGGGCCCATCCTGTTCCCCTTCCCCTGCAGGCTGTCACTGGTTGTAGGCAAAGCATCCTCCACATAGGAGACCCACAGGATGAGGAATAAATAAAGGACCCCGGGATTCCCGCTCGACTCCCCCCCCCCCCAGGCCTGTGCTAAAAGTGCAAGAACCCATAACACGAAAGATATTTCCAAAATATACCCGACCCCTCACGATCCTCTTGGCCCCAGCCTCCTTGGTGGAGGCCGGGCTGTGCCTCCCACTGCCGGGCCCCATTGGTGCCCACCCCCCCGGACCCCACAGAGGACGCCTGGTCTCCACAAATCACAAGGGCACTTTTGTCCCAGCTCGACAATATCCGCTTCATCTGCTGACAAAGGCCAGCATTCTCAGGGTGTCAAGACTGGCTTTTGCATTTCACAGAACAGATCTTGGAAGGGAAGCTGGGAGGGTGAGGACATTGGGAGCAGTTTGGAGACCCAAGTTCATCTTAGGGAGAAGCCAGAGGGTCCTCTTTATACTCCAGGAGAGAAGGGGTTAAAGCAGCTGCAGGGCAGTTCTGAAGGGGCGGGGCTTAGCAAAACAGCATCTAGGTGTGAAACCTGTATTAAAACCCCGGAAGCTTGTCTATTGGTGAAGGCGTAAACGGACATCACCTGATTAGAAATACTCCTGCAATTCATTAAGAGACACTGAGATGATTATGTCCTTTGGCCTATTTTATTTCTTGAATTTTCCTTAAGGAACAACAAAAAAAGTTCTCTCTCTCCCCTCCTCTCTCCTTCTCCTCCCTCTCCCTCTCTGTCCTTCCCTTTCTCTCTCCCCTCTCCTTCCCACTTTCTCTCTCTTCTTTCTCCGCCTCCCCGTCTCTCTCCCTCCTTTCTTTTTCCCTCTCTCCCTCCCTCTCTCTCTCCATTCCCCTCCCTGTCTCCCTCCCTCCCTTCTTCTCTCCTTCTCTTTTCCCCTCCCTCCCTCTCTCTTTCTCTCCTCTCCCTCCCTCCCCTGCCTCTCCCGCCTCCCTCCTGGCAGTGTGTTCCAGTGCCAACAAGAAGTCAGCATGTCTCTTCCAGAAAATCACAAGCTCCATCCCAGCCACCCCTATCCCCGTCGGTGGGCACAACAGCCCTGTCTGGAACCCTCATAGATGGTGCATGATCCTACACACTGAACTGGTAGCCCGCACAGGCAAGAAAAAGCCTCCAGCTTCGCAATTTCAAGGGCAACTTCATTCGGTCCCACTCCAAAGGACTCCTCCCCTCAACCTTTTTTTTTTTTGAGGCATAGTTTCCCTCTTTCACCCAGGCTGGAGCGCAGTGGCGCGATGTCGGCTCACTGCAACCTCCACCTCCCAGGTTCAAGCGATTCTCCAGCCTCAGCCTCCCGAGTAACTGGGATTACAGGTGCCTACCATCATGCCCAGCTAACTTTTGTATTTTTGAGTAGAGACGGGGTTTCACCATGTTTGCTGGTCTCGAACCTCTGACCTCAGGTGATCTGCCCACCTCAGCCTCCCAAAGTGCTGGGATTACATGTGTGAGCCACCACGCCTGGCCCCTCAACGGGTTTATATTCTGGGGGGCGGGGGAGGCAGATGCAAACCATAAAAGAATAGTGAAGATCATTCCAGACTGTGATTTGCACTATGAACAGAGCACTGGGGAGAGAGTAACTGGAATGAAGGTGAAATAGAGGAAACATGTAATTTACAGTGAGTTCTGAAGGATAAGAAGGACTCCTTGTACAAGGCAGGCACAAGAGGAAGAGGCGCAAGTGTTTCAGGCAGGGGAACTAGCATGTACAAAAGCTCAGAGGCAGGACACAGTTTGTGGTGTTCCAGAAAGAGAAAAGCCTGGTGTATGATAACTTAGGGGCAGGGGTGTGAGACAGGGCTGGGACAAGGCAGGGGGGTGGTGGTGGTGGGGGGGTTGGGCCCTGGGGGTCTTCTCTGGCCCACTCTACAGAGCCTAGATGATATCTAGTGTCTCAGTGCTAGATGTGTGAGCAGGAAAGGGGCAGGATCTGATTTACATTTTTATTTTTAAATTAGTTTTTTTTTTTTTTGAGACGGAGTCTCGCTCTGTTGCCCAGGCTGGAGTGCAGTGGCGCGATCTTGGCTCACTGCAACCTCTGCTTCCTTGGTTCACACCATTCTCCTGCCTCAGCCTCCCGAGTAGCTGGGACTGCAGGCGCCCGCCACCACGCCCGGCTAATTTTTTGTATTTTTAGTAGAGACAGGGTTTCACCATGGTAGCCAGGATGGTTTCGATCCCCTGACCTCGTGATCCGCCCACCTTGGCCTCCCAAAGTGCTGGGATTACAGGCATGAGCCACCGCGCCTGGATTTTTTTTTTTTTTTTTTTTTGAGGCAGAGTCTCGCTCTGTTACTCAGGCTGGAGTGCAGTGGAGGGAACCTGGCTCAGCAACCTCTGCCTCCTGGGTTCAAGCGATTCTCCTGCCTCAGCTTTCCGAGTAGCTGGAATTACAGGCAAGCGCCACTATGCCCAGCTAATTTTTGTATTTTTAGTAGAGATGGGGTTTCGCCATGTTAGCCAGGCTGGTTTGGAGCTCCTGACCTCGAATGATCTGCTGGCCTTGGCTTCCCAAAGTGCTGGGATTACAGGTGTGAGCCACCGCACCCAGCCATATTTTTAAAATTTTTATTTATTTATTTTTAGAGATGGGGTCTTGCTCTGTCACCCAGGCTGGAGTGCAGTGGCGCCATCATAGCTCACTGTAGCCTCAACCTCCTGGACTCAAAGGATCCTCCTGCCTCAGCCCCCCAAGTAGCTGGGACTACAGGCGTGCTACCATGCCTGGTGAATTTTTTATTTTATTTATTTTGTTTCTTTGTTTCTACTTTATTTTTGAGACAGAGTCTCACTCTGTTGCCCAGGCTGGAGTGCAGTGGTGTGATCTTGTTTCACTGCAACCTCCGCCTCCCTGGCTCAAGCGATTCTCCTGCCTCAGCCTCCTGAGTAGCTGGGATTACTGGTACCCACCACCATGCCCAGCTAATTTTTGTATTTTTAGTAGAGACAGGGTTTCACCATGTTGGCCAGGCTGGTCTGAATCTCCTGACCTCAAGTGATCCACCTGCCTTGGCCTCCCAAAGTGCTGGGATTATAGGCGTGAGCCACCACATCCAGCCAGAATACTTTAATTTTTGTAGAGATGGGGTCTCACTATGCTGCCCAGACTGGTCTCTAACTCCTGGCCTCAAGTGACCCTCCCACCTCTCCCTCCCAAGTATTGGGATTGCAGGTGTGAGCCACTGCACCCGGCCTGATTTACATTTTAAAAATACTTGGCCATATGACGTCTGGGATGTGGGAGGGGGCCCTGGGTCAGGGCATGGCTGAAATAAGACTGGTGGTGAGTTGATAACTGTTGAAGCTGAGTGATGGGTAAATGAAAGTTCATTATACTGTCTTCTCTATTTTTGTATAGGCTTAAAAATTTCCAACATTAAAAATGAAAACGATATTTTAAAAAAAGACTAGATTCAGTGTGGAGAATGGACTTTGGAGGAACAGAAGACGAAGGAGAGGGCTATCCATAGCATGGTGCTAGGGCCTGGTCCAGGGAAGCAGCTGTGGGGATGTGCGTTATTTTGGAGGTAAGGTCAAAAGGACTTTTTTTGTTTTTTATTTTTTATTTATTTTATTTATTTTTATTTATTTATTTATTTATTTATTTATTTTGAGATGGAGTCTCGCACTGTCGCCTAGGCTGGAGTGCAATGACGCGATCTCGGCTCACTGCAACCTCCGCCTCCCAGGTTCAAGCAATTCTCCTACCTCAGCCTCCTGGATAGCTGGGATTACAGGCGCCCACCACCAGGCCCGGCTAAGTTTTTGTATTTTTACTAGAGACGGGGTTTCACTATGTTGGTCAGGCTGGTCTCAAAGTCCTGACCTCATGATCCGCCCACCTCGGCCTCCCAAAGTGCTGGGATTACAGGCGTGAGCCACCCCGCCCGGCCTTTATTTTTTATTTTTTGAGACAAGGTCTTGCTCTTGCTTTGTTGCCCAGGCTGGAGTACAGTGGTGTGATCACAGCTCACTGCAGCCTCAACTGCCCGGACTCAAGCGATCCTCCCACCTCAACCTCCCGCGTAGCTGGGACCATAGGCATGCATTACCATACCTGGATAATTTTTCCATTTTGGGTAGAGACAAGGTCTCCCTACGTTGCCCAGGCTGGTCTCGAACTCCTGGGCTTAATCAATCCTCCCGCCTTGGCTTCCCAAAGTGCTTGGATTACAAGCATGTGCCACCATGCCCGCATTTTTAAAAAATATTTTTGTAGAAACACGGTCTTGCTATGTTGCCCAGGCTGGTCTCAAACTCCTGGGCTCAAGCAATCTTCCTGTCTCAGGCTCCCAAAGCACTGGGATTACAGGTGTGAGCCACCATGCCCAGCCAACTGTGTGGATTTGGGGGCCAATACCTGAGATGGGAACCGTAAGGGGGGTGGTGTTAGGGGAGGCCTGGATAGATGTGGTTAGGACATGTTCAATTTGGGCTGTGGTCCTGGGTTGAATAGTGACTTCTTAAATTTCATGCCCACTCAGAACCTCAGAATGTGACCTTAGCCAGGCATGGTGGCTCCCACCTATAATCCCAGAACTTTGAGAGGCTAGGGTGGGAGGATCGCTTGAGCTCAGAAGTTTGAGACCAGCCTGGGCAATATAGTGAGAACCCATCTGTATAAAAATTAAACAAAATAGGCCAGGCATGGTGGCTCACGCCTGTTATCCCAGCAGTCTGGGAGTCTGAGGCGGGCGAATCGTGAGGTCAGGAGATTGAGACCATCCTGGCTAACACGGTGAAACCTCATCTCTACTAAAAATACAAAAAATTAGCCGGGCATGGTGGTGGATGCCTGTAGTCCCAGCAACTTGGGAGGCTGAGGCAGGAGAATGGCGTGAACCCGGGAAGGGGAGCTTGCAGTGAGCAGAGATCGCGCCACTGCGCTCCAGCCTGGGTGACAGAGCGAGACTCCATCTCAAAAAAAAAAAAAAATTGTTTTAAACAAAATAAAGAACAAATGTGACCTTCTTTGGAATAGGGTCTTGCACATGTAGTTAGTTAAAATGAGGTCATGCTGGATTAGGACTGGATTAGAGTGGGCCCTAAATCCAGTGACTGCTGTCTTCATAAGATGTTCAAGTGAAGTGCCACACAGGCAAGGCAGCAAAGTGACAGGAGGCAGGGACTGGCCTGATGCAGTTATACAGGCCAAGGAGCATCAGGGGCTGCCGGCAATCCTCCTGGAAGCTAGATTGGAATAGATTCTCCAACACCTTGATTTCAGGCCTTTTTTTTTTTTGAGAAGGAGTCTCACTCTGCTGCCCAGGCTGAAGCGCAGTGGCGCAATCGCGGCTCACTGTAACTGCCGCCTCCCAATTTCAAGTGATTCTCCTGCCTCAGCCTCCGGAGTAGCTGGGATTAGAGGCGCCCGTCACCATGCCCAGCTAATTTTGTATTTTCAGTAGAGACGGTGTTTCACCACGTTGGCCAGGCTGGTCTCAAACTCCTGACATCAAGTGATCCGCCGCTTTGGCCTCCCAAAGTGTTGGGATTACAGGCATGAGCCACCACGCCCAGCCTTTATTTTAGACTTCTGGCTTCCAGAACTGCGAAAGCATATGTTTGTGCTGTTTTAAGCCACACATTTGTGGCTGTGCATTATTGCAGCCCCAGGAAATTGATACAGGTGCTTGCTTCTTCCTCAATTGGGTGGAGATGTCAAATGGGCATGGTACAGGGAGCTTGGGGAAGACTGTGGGACTTACAGGGGCTCATTCCAGGGCATGGAGGCCACAGACTGGAAGCTCTCAGGGTGAGTGTGGACAAGGGGTGAACGGGCCTGGGACTGAGCCCTTGGATGGGACAATGTTCAGAGATTAGGAAGGAGGAGACGCCAGCAGAGGAGGCTGGGGAGTTGGAATGGGGGCATCTCATTGTGTAGCTGGGGCAGTGTGGACAGGAGGGAAGACCATGAGCCTGATAACCTTCTGGGGGTTTTGCAATAAAGACAGGCAGAGAGGTGGGGTGATAAAGTGGAGGGGGCCAGGAGGTCAAGGAGGGGCTCTGGCTTTTATTTCTGACTTTTAAGATGGGTGGGGGCCAGATGTGATGGCTCATGCATGTAATCCCAGCCCTTTGGGAGGCTGAGGCAGGATTGCTTGAACCTAGGAGTTTGAGACCCACTTGGGCAACATAGCGAGACCCTGCCTGGGCAACATAGTGAGACCCAGCCTCTACAAAAAAAAATACAAAAATTAGCTGGGTGTGGTGGCACACGCCTGTAGTCCTAGCTACTTGGGAGGCTGAGGCAAAGCATCACTTGAGCCCAGGAAGTGGAGGCTTCAGTGAGCCCAGATCGTGCCACTGTACTCCAGCCTGGGCAACAGAGTGAGATCCTGTCTCCAAAAAAGAAAAAAAAGGGTGGGGATGAGGGGATGAGTGGGACTTTGGTCATTTTGCCTTCTGGTTGCCATGAATATGATCACAATTCAGTTTGCTACAATAAAACGTTGCATGGGGATTCTGCAGCCCTTTGGACTGAATTAGCTGTCACTGTCTGTCCCGCCCCCTGCCTCTCCCAGCCAGGGCCGGCTGGATCCGGGGTGGACCCCTATCCAGAGCCAGCCAGCCCATTGGCTATCCCTGGGACCAATCAGAGCCTCTCTCAATGACAGCTGGTAGGTAGTGGGCGGGGCTGGCGGGCCTGGGAGAAGAGCAGAGCCGAGAAACACAGTGGGAAACAGACAGGAGGAGCCTGACTTCAGACACAGATCGGAAAGAGACCCTGAGTAAGGGGCACATGGATGGGCTTAGCTCCCGATGCTGTTTCTGGCTCCAGTCCCCTGAAATGCCTGCCCTTGGAGGCTGTGACCTTTCCTACAGCCCTTCAGTAAGCCCCCATGGTGACTGCAGCTGGCACAGGGGGGTCTCTGTTCCTGGCAAATACAGGTGCTTTTCCCAGAAGTCCATCCAACCCCTGCAGGAGAGCAGCTGCCAATGGAAAAGTCAGCCAGGAGCAACCACATGGCCTGCCCCTTGGCCAAGAGGGAAACTTAATTAGAACATGCTGAGCTGGGCTGAGGCTCTGACGCCAGGTTGTGCCCCAACATCCATTCTTTTTTTTGAGACAGTCACACACAAACACACACACACACACACACACAAAACAAAAAACAGGCGCAATCATAGCTGACTGCAGCCTCCATCTCCCAGACTCAAGCGATCCTCTAGCCTCAGCCTCCCTGAGTAGCTGGGACCACAGGTGCACATGACCATGCTTGGCTAACTTTTTAAATTTTTTGTAGAGATGGGATCTTGCTACGTTGCCCAGGCTGGTCTTGAACTTCTGGGCTCAAGTGCTCCTCTGCCTTGGCTTCCTGAAGTGCCGGGATTATAGGTGTGAGCCACCATACCCAGCTCCCTTGGTCTCTGAGCCTCAGTTTTCCTACCTATAAATTCTGTGACTCAGCAAGCTACTTTCAGCCAAAATTTTACCTGGAATCCAAGATGAACGAAGGGGCACCTTTAGGGCTATTGCCTAAGAAGAAGGGACAGGGGACCTCAGCCACTCTATCCTGGGGCCCAGCCCCCCATCTGCCCTGCCCTGGGTTCATCCTGCCCACCCCATCCAGCTGCTGACACGGGGAGCACAGCTTCCCTGGGGGGCTCCTGGGGCTGAGCCACTAACACCTCAGACATCAGACCTTTGATCCTTCCCCATTTTCCCCCCCAGCCCCTTCCCCGGGGGGGCCTAGAGGTGCTGCTGGACCTCACAACCATCTGCCCTAGCAAGGGCCAGGCACCGGTGCTAAGTGTGCCCAGGGAAGGGGCCTCTGACTGTTACCTCCAGGTCTCCCTTGGTGATGGACTCCTCCTCCACGCGGAACTGCAGATCCTCCACCTTCCTGCAGGGGAGGGAAAGAGGTGGCTGACCTGGCTTTGCCCAGAGCAACGAGATTCACCGAGTGAGCAACAGCAGAGAGGGGCAAGGCCATGAGAATGGCCCAGAATCCAGAGGCGAGGCCATCAAAATGTCCCACAGTCCTGGAAAGCTCTAGACCTCCCAACCTGCTGACCTGCACTCTAGGAAGAACCACCAATAACTCCAGAATGGGAGTGTTTAAGGCAACACCCTTCCTCCCCAGGGTGGTGGGAAATAAAATAAAGGGCGGGGTGGCCCGGGGATGTGAGTGACAACACTGTTTTCTTTCCTTCTTTCTTTCCTTCCTTCCTTCCTTCCTCCCTCCCTCCCTTTTTTTTTTTTTTTTTTTGAGACAGAGTCTCGCTCTGTTGCCCAGGCTGGAGTGCATTGGTGTGATCTCGGCTCACTGAGGCCTCTGCCTCCACGTTCAAGCAATTCTCCTGCCTCAGCTTCCTGAGTAGCTGGGATTACAGGCATACACCACTGGGCATGCAACCTCAATAAAAAATTTTTGTAGTTTTGGTAGAGACAGGGTTTTGCCATGTTGGCCAGGCTGGTCTTGAACTCCTGGCCTCAAGTGATCTGCCCACCTCAGCCTCCCAAAGTGCTGGGATTACAGGCGTGAGCCTCCGCGCCCAGCTGACAACACTGTTTTCATCACTGCGGGGAACAGACACTACCACAAGGAACAACCTGTGGGGAGGAAGGAAAGGAGAGAAGGAAAGTGGGCTTCCTTTGCTGTTGATCTTGTTCTCATCACAGGCCTCAAAATTGGGGGTCAGAGACCCAATCCCCACTCCCAGGGCTGCCCCTGGATGTGGAATGCCCAGGCATCAGGGCTACCCTCAGGGAGACACACTCTGTCACGCACCTGTCAAGACAGCGCAGGGGAGAGACACAGGCCCACCCCACCTTACAGCCACACATAGGAACTCAAAGCTGGGCCAGTTGCAGTGGCTCACGCCCGTAATCCCAACACTTTGGGAGGCCAAGGTGGGCGGATCACCTGAGGTCGGGAGTTTGAGACCAGCCTGACCAACATGGAGAAACTGTCTCTACTAAAAATACAAAATTAGCGGGGCGTGGTGGCGCATCCCTGTAATCTCAGCTACTCAGGAGGCTGAGGCAGGAGAATGGCTTGAACCCAAAAGGCAGAGGTTGCGGTGAGCTGAGATCGTGCCATTGCACTCCAGCCTGGGCAACAAGAGCGAAACTCCATCTTGGGGGAAAAAAAAAAAAAGCTCAAAGCTGCTCTTCCTAGGGCCTCCTAACAGCTCTCGGCATAGCAATGAGGAATGAGGCCCAGAGAGGGCAGGCAACCTGCCGAAGGCCACACAGCAAGCACAGGACAATGCAGAGACTTGCACCCAGGCCCCTTCTGAACAAAACTCCATGATGCCTTGTGTTTGTGGCTGAGCACAGTGGCTCGTGCCTATAATCCCAGCACTTTGGGAGGCCGAGGCGGGTGGATCACTTGAGTCCAGGAGTTCAAGACCAACCTGGGCAACATGGTGTAACCCTGTCTCTACTAAAAATATAAAAATTAGCCAGGCATGGTGATGCGCGCCTGTAGTCCCAGCTACTTGGGAGGCTGAGGCAGGAGAATTTCTTGAACCTGGAGGTGGAGGTTGCAGTGAGCCGAGATCACACCACTGTACTCCAGCCTGGGTGACAGAGCGAGACTCTGTCTAAAAAAACAAAAAAAAAAAAGAAAAGAAAAAGAAAAAAAGATCTGTGTTTGTTGGCGTCAGGCACGTCGCCATGGGAACCAGATGTGTAGGCCACTATGGCTGTCTCAGGCAAATATAAATACACCCTCATCTCCCTGAATCCGACAGTAACAACAGCTTATGGAGCGCAGGTGCCAGCTGAAAGCCCACAGAACAGACCCAAGTGGGGGTGTTGGGGATGGGGGCTGGCTGCTGCCTGGGGACAGGGGAGGGAGATGTAGGTATCTGGGCATCATCTAGGAGGTAGAGAGGATCCCAGGCCAAGGCAAACCTCTGTCCACTGTCAGCTTTGTGTCCTACAAGGAGGTGACCCAGGACCAAGTCGGCCAGAGTCCCCACTGCCTGGTGTCTTTGGTTGGAGGGCTGCAGGGGAGATGGGTCCCACTTGAGACTTTTTTTTTTTTTTTGAGGCGGAGCCTCGCTCTGTTACCCAGCTGTACTGTAGTGGCGTGATCTCGGTTCACTGCAACCTCCACCTCCTGGGTTCAAGCGATTCTCCTGCCTCAGCCTCCCGAGTAGCTGGGATTACAGGCACCTGCCACCATGCCCAGCTAATTTTTGTATTTTTAGTAGAGACAGGGTTTCACCACGTTGGCCAGGCTGGTCTCAAACTCCTGACCTCAGGTGATCTGCCCGCCTCGGCCTCCCAAAGTGCTGAGATTACAGGCATGAACCACTGCATCTGGCCTTGAAAGCGATGACACCAGCGAAGCACACAGCACAGGGCTGACACCTGGACACAGGGCATTTCAGGAGTCCCTTGGCTGCTGTTTCTCTTAGCCTCAGTTTCCTGATGTATAAAATGGGAATGGATACAAAAAATTAGCTGGGCATGATGGCGTGTGCCTGTAGTCCCAGTTACCTGGAAGGCTGAGGTGGGAGGATCGCATGAGCCCAGAAGGTTGAGGCTGCAGTGAGCCATGGCCAAACCACTGCACTCCAGCCTGCGTGACACAGTGAGACCCTGTCTCAAAAAAGAAAAATAAAGGAGGCCGGGCGCGGTGGCTCACGCCTGTAATCCCAGCACTTTGGGAGGCTGAGGCAGGTGGATCACCTGAGATCAGGAGTTCGAGATCAGCCTGGCCAACATGGTAAAACCCCATCTCTACTAAAAATACAAAAATTAGCAGGGCTTGATGGCCATGCCTGTAATCCCAGCTACTCGGGAGGCTGAGGGAGGAGAATTGCTTGAACCTGGGAGGTGGAGATTGCAGTGAGCCGAGATCGCACCATTGTACTCCAGCCTGGGCAACAAGAGCAAGACTCTGAAAAAAAGAAAGAAGGGAGGGAAGGAAGGAAGGAAGGAAGGAAGGGAGGGAGGGAAGAAGGAAGGAAGGAATGAAGGGAGGGAGGGAGGGAGGGAAAAAAGGGGAAATGGATTCCCAGGACAGGAGCTGTGAGCTCCACTCACAGGTCTCAGTCCAGGGTTGGGGAGGGGCGCACTGTGAGTGTGAACTGGCTCATGGTGGAGGGGTGGGGCATTCAGCCTTCTTCCTGGTGCATGGCTCCCCAGGGACACCTGGTGTGATAACCAACCTCCCTTCCACCACCCCCAGCCTATTCCTCTTCTCAATATTCTGCTGGAGAGTGCAGGAACAGTGAACTCTATGCAATGAACAAATGCGGTGTTCCAAGGCCAGGCACAACGGTTCATGCCTGCACTTTGGGAGGCCGAGGCGGGTGAATAGCCTGAGGTCAGGAGTTCGAGACTAGCCTGGCCAATGTGCCAAAACCCCATCTCTACAAAAAATACAAAAATTAACCAGGCGTGGTGGGGGACGCCTGTGGTCCCAGCTACCCAGGAGCCTGAGGTGGGAGGAGCACTTGAACCCTGGAGGTCAAGGCTGCAGTGAGCTGTGATTGTGGCTCTGTACTCCAGCCTGGGTGACAGAGTGAGACCCTGTTTCAAAAAAATTTTTAAAAATGTGGTGTCCCTCTGTGCCCAGCACCGTGCTGGGTGCTTTACTCCAGTTATATGAAGAGTTCTCCCAACTGCCTGCAGAAGACAGGACCAACACCTCACTTTACAGATAGGAAGACTGAGGCCCAAGAGCTAATGTCACCAGTCCAGGGTGACACAGCCAGAGGCAGTGACAGGGGCAGGACTGGAACCTGGGTCCGCTATTCCCAAGCCTGCCCTCTTCCTCATCCTCCTTAAGGGGACTCAGGGAGAACGTCCTCCCAGGGCGAGGGTGGGCCAGCACGTACCTCCTCTCCTCCTCCAGCTGGTTGGACAGGTCCACCTTCTCTTTCCGCACGCTCTCCACGAGCAGCCGGGCTCGCTGCAGCTTCTCCTCGGCTTCTGCAACATACTGGGCCCCCAAGGAAGGCCAGGACAGGGTCAGCATGCTCCGGGGTATGGGGTCCAGGTTGGTGGTGTGGTGGGAGACAGGCAAGGAGCAGGGCCTGGAACCCCAGTCACCCCAACTTCCCTGCTGGCACCTGCCGGGCATGCACAGTGGGCCTAGGTGTGAAGGAGGGGACCCAGTAGGAACAAGAGAGGCAGAGGCAGGACCCTTAGGCCCACCTGCCCTCAGTACCTGCCTCCCGCCTCAACCCACAAGAGCCTAAGACCTGTTATCTTGCAAACCTGCTGTCTTGTCTGTGCCCCATCAAAGCACAGCCATGAACTTGGCCTATTGATCCTGGCATCCAAGGAGGGGCAAGCCAGACCCCAGATGGGGACAGAGGCCCAGAAGGGAACTCTCCCACGGGAGACAAACATCAGAGAAAAAACCAGACACGAGATAGCAGCAGCCCCAAGGCTTGGGGCAAGGAGTCACTTTCCTGAAATTCAACCCTAGAATCTGCTCAAAAAAATAATCTGAAATGGGCCGGGTGCAGTGGCTCCCGCCTGTAATCTCAGCACTTTGGGAGGCCAAGGCGGGCGGATCACGAGGTCAGGAGTTCGAGACCAGCCTGACCAACATGGTGAAACCCCCGTCTCTACTAAAAGTACAAAAATTAGCTGGGCATGGTGGCACATGCCTGTAATCCCAGCTACTCAAGAGGCTGAGGCAGCAGAATCGCTTGAACCGAGGAGGTGGAGGTTGCAGTGAGACGAGATTGCACCACTACACCCCAGCCTGGGTGACAGAACGAGATTCCGTCAAAAAAAAAAAAAGAAAGAAAGAAAAATAATAAATAAATAAATAAATAAATAAATAAATAAATAAAAAGCAGGATATACAAGCTTGTAACCAGATTCTGAAAGTAGGTGTATGTATCCTTATACATAGGCAGAAAAGACTGGAAGGAAATTCACCAGGTCACTGAGGCTTATCTCTGGAAAGCGGGGGACAGGTACTGCTTGTGTTATCTTCATATTTCTCTGCACCCACCCCCTCCAGGGTCTCCGCTCTGAGTGGGTGAGACTCTATGAGGCTGGCTGGAGAAGCTCTGCCCCCAGCCCCACCTGCCACTCACCTGCTCATGCTGTGCCTTGAGCAGGGCGATCTCCTTCTCCACCTCGCAGATGTGGCTTGTGGCCTTGGCCACCTCAGCCCGTTCCAGGTCTCGTTCAGCCAGCAGCTGCTCAATGTGCTGCTGCTTCTCCTTCAGTGCCTCCTGCAAGGCCGTGGTGCCCGAGATCTTGCGGGCGTAGCGTGAAGAGGTCTCCGTGAGCTGCAGGAAGGTGTGGATGCAGGCGGGTCTCAGGGATCTGAAGCACTGCAGGGCAGGCTGGCTCTGTCCAGCCTAATCTACAGCAATATAGCAGGTGGGAGCCCAAGTGCCTTGATTCCCAGGGTCCTGCTCTTCCCCTGCCAGTACTCTGACATCCTGGCCCCTGCTGACTCACCCAGCAGGGAATCTTGATGTTTGAGATTCAGGAAACTCCCCATCTCAGGAGAGTCAGCTCCTGATAGCCAGAGCCTCTGACTCCCTCACTTTGGCCACTTTTTCCTGGGAAAGGAGGAACCTCCAATCCTAGATTGGGTTTGGACAGAATGCCCTCTGCCCATAGCCACCAAGCAGCCTCCTCTTTTCCCTTCATCCAGGGTTTGATGCCAACCTTTCTGAACTCCCTGCCCTGCATCTGTATAACCCTCCTTAACTTCCAGAGAAAGGCTTAGGCTTCCAATAAATCAGTTATATAAAAACAGCAATAAAGGTAAATGGCTCAATTTTCCCTATTAAAAGATATGCACTTTCTTCTTTGTTCAAAAATCCCAAACTGGAACTAGAGTAAGTCAGGGGCAGACCAGAACACCTGGATCTCTTACATCCTCACCCCTCCCAAACGCACACCAGAGAATCCCCTTCTGCAGCCCCACCCTCACCAGGCCACTGCGGCTGGGCCGACCCCCCACGGAGGAGGCCACAGAGCTGACGGAGCTGATGGAGGAACTGCTGGGACTGTGGGTCAGTGCTGACACACCCATGGCCATACGCTTGGTCTTCTTGGCCTTGGCTGGGCTGGTAGATGGGAAGCCGATACGGATCACTTTGTGGATGGGTGCGAAGAGACCAAACTTGGGTGGGCACTGGAAGTACCTGTGGAAGCAGGAGAGACCCAAGCTGCTGTCACGGCCCCAAAGCCTGGAGAGCCTCCCCTGCCTCCTCTGCCTCTTCAGAGCCTGGCAGAAAGAGAGAAAGACACCTCCTTGGGGCCCATGTGGAAAGACACTCCAAGGTGGAAATCTTCCAGGTGGAGAGATAGGACTCTCTAAAAAAGGATATAGGTGAGTAGGGTCTGAGAGTCTCTGCAGCTGTGAACAGCCAATGAGAATACTCTTGGAAGTAGGAAATAATTACTGGGACCCACTTTGTGCCAGTCTCTTTAAATGAATGCTCATTTCCATCCCCCAAAGTTATCTACATTCACAAATGAGAAAATTTAGGCTCAGAGAGGTTAAATAACTTGCCCACAGTCACATAGCTGGTTACGCAGCAAAGCTGAGACTGGTCCTCCAGTGTGCTGGGCTCCAACACCCACTAAGCTTGGCTCCCACAGACTGTTCAGAGACCCCAGCCACAGCTGCAGCCCCACTTTCAGGCTACCCTCAGACCATCCCCAGAATGAAGGATTCCCATCAGCTCTCTGCCCACAGAATCCCTGCATAGAGAAGCAAAAGCTTGAAAGAGAAACCTTGGGGTGGGATGGGGACTGCTGTCCAACCCACCCCTGAATTCTGAAAGCAAAAGTGAGTCAAAAGAAACATTCATCTTGCAAACAGGAAGGCAAAGCATTGTTATGGAAACCCTGGATTCTCGTCTTCTGTCAAGACCTCTCTGGTCACGGATTCCACACTGGACCACGAGAACTGGGCCCATCCAGTTTTTTTCTTTCTTTCGAGACAGGGTCTGGCTCTGTTACCCAGGCTGGAGTGCAGCGGTGCGATCATAGCTCACTGCAGCCTCAACCTCCTGGGCTCATGCAATCCTCCCACCTCAGCCTCCCAGGTAGCTGAAACCACAGGTGTGTGCCACTACGCCCAGCTAATTTTTGTATCTTTTGTAGAGATGAGGTTTTGCTATATTGTCCAGACTAGTCTTTAACTGCTGGCTTCAAGTGATCCTCCAGCCTCAGCCTCCCAGAGTGCTGGGATTACAAACGTGAGTCACCATGCCTGGCCCCCATCCAGCTTCTGATTCACTTGAAACCGCTGCCCCATTCTGCCTTTTCCCACCTCCAGGTCTTTGTTCATACTGTGCTCTCAGCCCCTGCCTAGCACAGCCTCTCTCAAGCCTCTTCCAAAAGGAAACCCTACCTTCTTTCGAGGCCTGGTCCAAGCCTAGCTCTTCCCCTGTGCCATGGTGACCACTCCTGCTCAGAGCAGTCACAGCCTCGTCTCAACCACAGAATCCAGTACAGGGACTGCACAGGGACTCAGGCCAGAATCCAGTCCAGGGACTGCACAGGGACTCAGGTGGCCTCACCTTAGTCCACATCCGTGACAGACATGGTCCACTTACCACATCACTCCCCCACCTACCATAAGCCCAGACACAGCCTTAGACCCTCCTAACCCAGCAACGCCAGCAGTCAATTCCTTTTCATCAGAGATGCTGTGAGACCTGGAACCCATCTGTGAGGCCTGCCTCTGGCCATATAGCGCTGGGCATTGTCTGATTATTTCATGTGTCATTCAGGGGACCCCAATGCCAGATGACAGGGACTGCTGCCTCACCTTTTATTTATTTATTTATTTATTTATTTATTTATTATTATTTTTTGAGACAGTCTTGCTCTATTGCCCAGGCTGGAATGCAATGGCGTGATCTCAGCTCAATGCAACCTTCGCCTCCCGGGTTCCAGCAATTCTCATGTCTCAGCCTCCCAAGTAGCTGGGACTTACAGGTGCATGCCACCATGCCTGGCTAATTTTTTTGAGACAGAGTCTCACTCTGTCACCCAGGCTGGAGTGCAGTGGTGCGATCTTGGCTCACTGCAACCGACGCCTCCCCAGTTCAAGTGATTCTCGTGCCTCAGCTACCCAAGTAGCTGGGATTACAGGCGTGTGTCACCATGCCCAGTTAATTTTTTGTATTTTTAGTAGAGACAGGGTTTCACCATGTTGGCCAGGCTGGTCTCGAACACCTGATCTCAAGTGATCCACCTGCCTCAGCCTCCCAAAAGGCTGGGATTACAGGCATGAGCCACTGCACGCAGCCTCCCTCTCCTTTTTGAGGGCTCCCACCCCACTTAGACATGAGTGACACAAAGAAGAGAACACAGGGACAGATTCTCTTGGCGCTTGCCTGTGACTGTGCGACCTTGAACAATGACCTCCTGGCCTCCATACTCTCATCTGTAAAATGGGATGATAATCCCACTACCCAGCTTAGTGGGCTGTTGGGAAGGAGGGAATGGGAAAGGACTTATGGTGTCTGACACTACATGCTGGACACTCGCTTCCTCCAATGTCCCATCTCCATCCCCTGCGCCCACCCTGGGGAGAGGAGCCCCCTCCCATACTCCCCAGAAGAAGCCCACCATACCTGGTGCCCGCCACCGCCCCATCATTCTTCCCAAGGGGCTCGTCCAGCTCCACGCCACACCACTCGCCCTTGGCAAAGTCTGTCTCCCCCACGTACCGCACCACGCCAGTCTTCGTCCCGCCAACCTGTCGGCACACAGGGAGACTCAGGTCTAGAGGATGCAGTGGCACAGGCAGAGATGGCAGGGGCACCCAGCCCAGGCTTATCCCATCCATCCCTTCCAGCATGCAGAGGACACGGGAGCCAGGAGTGGGGAGGGAGAGACACCTAAGGATGATTGAGATGGAGACAGGTTAACCAGTGCCTCCCAGGGCTGACACAGGCAAGGGCACAGGCTTTGAAGACAGACACACAGACCTGCATTCAAACTCTGTCACTTAGAAGCTGTGTGTGCCTAGGCAAGTTATCTAACCTCTCTGAGCCTCAGCATCTTCATCTGTAAAAGGGTTTTCAGGGCTGGGCATGGTGGCTCATGCCTGTAATCCCAGCACTTTGGGAGGCCAAGGTGGGCAGATCACCTGAGGTCAGGAGTTCAAGACCAGCCTGCCCAACATGGTGAAACTCTGTCTCTACTATAAATACAAAAATTAGCCGGGCCTGGTGGTGGGCACCTATAATCCCAGTTACTCGGGAGGCTGAGGCAGGAGAATGGCATGAACCCAGGAGGTGGAGCTTGCAGTGAGCCGAGATTGCGCCAGTGCACTCCAGCCTGGGCAACAGGGCGAGACTCTGAGTCAAAAAAAAAAAAAAAAAAAGGGGTTTTCATGAGAATTAAGTACTGTATATACGGTGTCTAGTATATACTAGAGCTTCAATAAATGGTAACCCTAAAAGCAGTTTTTCTTTTTCTTTTTTTTTTTGAGATAGGGTCCTGCTCTGTTGCCTAGGCTGGAGTGCAATGGTATAATCATAGCTCACTGTAGCCTCAAACTCTTGGGCTTAAGCAATCCTCCCACCTCAGCCTCCTGAGTAGCTGGGACTATAGGTGTGTGCCACCATACCCAGCTAAGTTTTAAAAAAATTTTTTGTAGACACAGGATCTTGCTATGTTGCCCAGGCTGGTATCAAATTCCTGGTCTCAAGCAATCCTCCTGCCTCAGCCTCCTGAGTAGATGGGGCAATAGGTATGTGCCACCACACCCAGCTAAGTTTTTAAAAATTTTTTGTAGACACAGGGTCTTGATATGTTGCCCGAGCTGGTCTGGAACTCCGGGCTTCAAGCAATCCTCCTGTCTCAGCCTCCCAAAGGGCTGGGATTTATAGGTGTGAATCACCATACCTGGTCCATATCTAAATTTTTTTTTTTTTTTTTTTTGAGACAGTGTTGATTCTCCTACCTCAGCCTCCTGAGTAGCTGGGACTACAGGTGCACACCACCACGCCCAGCTAATTTTTGTATTCCATATCTAAATTTTGATCTGACTCCAGGCTTGCAGTACTATGACTAAGTAGATAGTACTCATAAATGAGGATGATGTATTGCAGTTACTTTTCCTTTCCAGAAATTTTTTTTTCCTATAAATAACTATCTTTGATGATTGTCTGCCTAGTGCTTTTTTTGTTTTTGTTTTTGTTTTAAGACAGAGTCTCACTCTGTCGCCCAGGCTGGAGTGCAGTGGTACGACCTCAGCTCACTGCAACCTCCGCCTCCCGAGTTCAAGTGATTCTCCTGCCTCAGCCTCCTGATTAGCTGAGACTACAGGCATGCGCCACCATGCCCGGCTAATTTTTTTGTATTTTTAGTAAAGATGGGGTTTCACCATGTTGGCCAGGCTGGTCTCGAACTCCTGACCTCAAGTGATTCACCTGCCTTGGCCTCCCAAAGTGCTGGGATACAGGTGTGAGCCACCGCACCTGGCCTGTCTGCCTAGTTTTAATAGTCTCAATACTAATTCAACCCCAACTCTTTCAATAGTCTAAATCTCCTGCCAAGATGCTCAGAGGCATTGGGAATTTTATCAAGTTCTTTCTGAAGATGTCTCTCCCGGGACCCACTCCCAGCTGGGCTGGCTGCTGGCCTCCCTGGAGTGCGGCCATTGGCCTGGAGTCTCCTGTCAACAGTTTCACCTCTGTCCTGGGCTTGCTCCTGTTTTCTGGATCCCCTGACTCTTCTTTCTTGGTTTACTACTTATTTTAGGTTATTTTATTTTATTTTATTTTATTTTATTTTATTTTATTTTATTTTATGTATTTATTTTGAGACGGAGTCTCACTCTGTCGCCCAGGCTGGAGTGCAATGACGCGATCTCCGCTCACTGAAACCTCCGCCTCCCAGGTTCAAGCGATTCTCCAGCATCAGCCTCCGGAGTAGCTGGGATTATAGGCGTTTGTCACCATGCCCGGCTAATTTTTGTATTTTTAGTAGAGACGGGGTTTCGCCACGTTGGCCAGGCTGGTCTCGCACTTCTGACCTCAGGTGATCTGCCCTCCTCAGCCTCCCAAAGTGATGGGATTACAGGTGTGAGCCACCACGTCTGGCTGGTTTACTACTTATTTTAGTAGAGCACATCTTCCCACAGCTTTCTAAGAAAAGATGCACGAGGAGGTAAATTTTCGAGCTTTCTATATCTGAAAATGTTTTATTCTTTTTTTTTTTTTTTTTTTGACACTGGAATGCAGTGGCGTGATCTCGGCTCACCACAACCTTGGCCTCCTGGACAAGCGATCCTCCCACTTCAGCCTCCCAAGTAGCTGGGACTACAGGCACAGGGCACCACGCCTGGCTATTTTTTGTAGAGATGGGGTTTCGTCACATTGCCCAGGCTGGTCTCAAACTTCCGGGCTCAAGCAATCCACTTGCCTCAGCCTCCCAAAGTGCTTGCCTCAGATTATAGGCGTGAGCCACCGTGCCTGGCCAAAATATTTTATTCTCTTTCTTTCTTTCTCTCTCTCTTTCTTTCTCTCTCTCTTTCTTCCCTTCCTTCCCTTCCGTCCCTTCCCTTCCCTTCCTTTTTCTTTCTTTCTTTCTCTTTCTTTCTTCTCTTCCTTCCCTTCCTTCCCTTCCCTTTCCTTCCTTCTCTTTCTTTCTCTCCTTCTTCTCTTCATTCCCTTCCTTCCTTTCCTTCCCTTCCTTCCTTTCTTTCCCTTCCTTCCTTTCCTTCCCTTCCCTTTCCTTCCTTTTTTCCTTCCTTCTTTCTCTCTCTCTCTTTCTTTCAACAGGCTCTCACTTTGTCACCCATACTGGAGTGCAGTGGTGCGATCATGGCTCACTGCAGCCTGAACTCCTGGGTTCAAGTGATCCTCCTGCCTTGGCCTCCCAAGTAGCTGAGATTACAGAACACACCACGATACCTAGCTAATTTTTGAACATTTTCTAGTAGAGATGAGATCTCACTATGTTGCCCAGCCTGGTCTTGAACCCTTGGCCTCAAACAATCTTCCTTCCTCAGCCTCCCAGAGTGCTGGAATTACAGGTGTGAGCCACTGTGCCTGGCTCACTCTTTTTTTTAATGGAGGTAAAAATTCACATAATGTAAAATTTACCATTTTAACCATTTTAAAACATATAGGGCCCAAAGATGGTGGCTCATGCCTGTAATCCTAGTGTTTTGGGAAGCTGAGGCAGGAGAATCACTTGAGGCCAGGACTTTGAGACCAGCCTGAGCAATATAGTGAGACCCCTATCTCTACAAAAAATAAAATGCAACAATAAAAAATAAACATACAGGCCAGGAACAGTGGCTCAAACCTGTAATCCCAGCACTTTGGGAGGCCAAGGTGGGTGGATCAGCTGAGCTCAGAAGTTTGAGACCAGCCTGGGCAACATGGTGAAACCCCATCTCTACTAAAAATATAAAAATTAGCTGGGCATGGTGGTGGGCGCCTATAATCCCAGCTACTCAGGAGGCTGAGATGAGAATCGCTTGAACCCAGGAGGCGGAGGTTGCAGTGAGCTGAGATTGCGCCACTGCACTCTAGCCTGGGTGACAGAGTGAGACTCCATCTCAAAAAATAATAACCATCATCCCAAAGAGAAGCCCCATACCCAGGAGAAATCACTGCCTGTTCCATCTTCCTGACAGCCCCTGACAACCCTTAGTCTATTTCTATCCTATCGCTACAGATTTGTCTCTTCTGGACACTTCATAGAAATGGAATCACACGGCTGGGTGCAGTGGCTCATGCCTGTAATCACAGCACTTTGGGAGGCCGACGCAGGTGGATCACTTGAGGTCAGGAGCTAAAGACCAGCCTGGCCAACATGGTGCAACCCTATTTTTACTAAAAATACGAAAAATTAGCGGGGCGTGGTGGTGCACACCTGTAATGCCAGGTACTCCGGAGGCTAAGACAGGAGAACCTGGGAGGCAGAGGTTGCAGTGAGCCGAGATTGTGCCATTGCACTCCAGCCTGGGTGACAGAGTGAGACTTTATCTCAAAAGGAAATGGAATCACACAATATGTGGCCATTTGTGTCTGGCTTCTTTCACTTAGCATCATGTTTTCAAGGTCCAATCATATTGCAGCAGGTATCACTACCCCACTGATTTTTAATTTTTATTTACATATATATATATATACACACACACACACATACTTTTTTTTTTTTTTTTTTTTTTTTGAGACAGAATCTCGCTTTGTTGCCAGGCTGGAGTGCAGTGGCACGATCTCAGCTGACTGCAACCTCTGCCTCCTGGGTTCAAGTGATTCTCCTGCCTCAGCCTCCCTAGTAGCTGGGATTACAGGCACGTGCTACCACGCCCAGCTAATTTTTGTATTTTTAGTAGAGACGGGGTTTTTCCATGTTGGCCAAGATGGTCTCGGTCTCTTGACCTTGTGTTCCGCCCGCCTTGGCCTCCCAAAGTGCTGGGATTACAGGTGTAAGCTACCATGCCCGACCAGTACTTCATTCGTTTTGTGGCCAAATAGTATCCCATGGCATGGGCAGAATGCATTGTGCTTGTCCATTTATCTGTTGATGGACAATTGGGTTGCTTCCACTTTTTGGCTATTATGATAATGTTGCTATGAATATTCTTGTACAAGATTTTTTAAAATTTTTTCTTGTATAGGTGAGGTTTCACCATGTTGCCCAGGCTGGTCTCAAACTCCTGAGCTTAAGTGATCTGCCCGCCTTGGCCTCCCGAAGTACTGGGATTACAGGCATGAGCCATCACGCCTGATCTATTTGTACAAGTTTTTGTGTGAACATCTGTTTTGAATTCTCTTGCTACCCTCATTCTTTTTTTTTTTTTTTTTTTTTTGAGACAGAGTCTCACTCTGTTGCCCAGGCTGGAGTGCAGTGGTGCAATCTCGGCTCACTGCAACCTCCGCCTCCTGGGTTCATGCCATTCTCCTGCCTCAGCCTCCCAAGTAGCTGGGACTACAGGCGCCCGCCACCATGCCTGGCTAATTTTTTTGTATTTTTAGTAGAGACAGGGTTTCACCGTGTTAGCCAGGGTGGTCTCGATCTCCTGACCTTGTGATTCGCCTGCCTCGGCCTCCCAAAGTGCTGGGATTACAGGTGTGAGCCACCGCACCCGGCCCTCTCATTCTTTTTTTAAGAGACAGGGTCTCAGTATGTTGCCCAGGCTGATCCCAAATTCCTAGGCTCAAGGGATCCTCCCATCTCAGCCTCCCAACGCACTGGGATTACAGGTATGAGCCACGTCGCCCAGCCACAATGAGGTGCTTTGATGTGAGCCTTTTTCCATCCACTGTCCTGGGCTCCTAGGGGCCCTTTCAATCAAGAAACACCCTTATCAATCTTGGGAATTTTCTTGAATTAATTATTTGATTTTCTCCCCTCCTTTTTCTCCATTCCCCTTTTCTGTAAATAGGTTCTCTAATGTTCTTCTCTTTTGGCTCCTGTTTTTGTTTTTTTTTTGAGATGGAGTCACTCTGTTCCCCAGGCTGGAGTGCAGTGGCATGATCTCGGCTCACTGTAACCTCTGCCTCCCAATTCTACGGCCTCATTCTCCCGAGTAGCTGAGACTACAGGCACCTGCCACCACGCCCGGCTAGTTTTTGTATTTTTAGTAGAGATGGGGTTTCACCATGTTGGCCAGGCTGGTCTCGAACTCCTGACCTCAAGTGATCCGCCCGCCTTGGCCTCCCAAAGTGCTGGGATTACAGGTGTGAGCCCCCGTCCCTGGGCTGTTTCCTTTCTGTTCTAGTTCCTGAAATATTTTCTTATCTTTATCTTCTAACACTTCTGTGCAGTTTCTTATTTCTGTGATATTTTTCATTTCCCAGAGCTGAATATTTATACAACATGAATATTCATGCTCATGAATATTCATAGTCACATATTCAGTGGCGTTTTTGTTCATATTTAATGCCTGTATCACCTTCTCTTATTTCTCAGAGGACCAGCTGTTTTCTCCAGAGAAGTTTCCTGTAATCTCCATTGTAGAGGGAGTAGGCGTGGCCGCCAGGGCTCAGGGAGCCGCGTGGGGGTAAGGGGGACTAAGAGTACAGTGCGTTTGGCCGGATGCGGTGGCTCACACCTGTAATCCCAGCACTTTGGGAGGCCGAGGCGGGCAGATCACGAGGTCAGGAGATCAAGACCAGCCTGGCCAACACGGTGAAACCCCATCTCTACTAAAAATACAAAAAATTAGCCGGGCGTGGTGGCGGGCACCTGTAGTCCCAGCTACTCGGGAGGCTGAGGCAGGAGAATGGCATGAACCCGGGAGGCGGAGCTTGCAGTGAGCTGAGGTCGCACCACTGCACTCCAGCCTGGGCGACAGAGTGAGACTCCATCTTAAAAAGAAAAAGAATACACATGTTCACTTCATCTACCTTTTTCAGTCCCTCCTGCCTGGGATCCCTCTATCCAATAATTCTCTGTCATCCTCTCAGGAGACCAAGTGTCCATACCAGACATCAGCTAGAGGAACAGTCACCAGGCCAAGGGGAACAGTCACCAGGCAAGGGGAACAGTCACCAGGCAACGAGTAGTCATCAGGCAAGGCAGGAACGGGGACGGGGCAGGGGATCTAAGGTGTTTTTCTTTTTGTTTTGTTTTGTTTTTAGAGATAGGGTCTCCCTCTGTCACCCAGGCTGGAGTGCAGTGGTGCATTCATGGCTCACTGTAGCCTTGAACTTCTGGGCTCAAACAGTCCTCCCTCCTCAGCCTCCTGAGTAGTTGGGACTGGAGGCATGCGACACCACACTTGAATAATTTTACTTTTTATTTTTTTGTAGAGACAGGGTCTCACTCTGTTGCCCAGGCTGGTCTGGAACTGCTGGGCTCAAGCAATCCTCCCACCTCAGCTTCCCAAAGTGCTTGGATTACAAGTGTGAGCCACTGTGCATGGCCAGTGTTTTTTTTTTTTTTTTTTTTGAGAATCTTACTCTGTCTCCCAGGCTGGAGTGCAGCAGCGTGATCTCAGCTCACTGCAACCTCTGCCTCCCAGGTTCAAGTGATTGTCCTGACTCAGCCACCTGAGGAGCTTGGATTACAGGCGTGCGCCACCACACCCAGCTAACTTTTGTATTTTTAGTAGACACAGGGTTTCGCCATGTTGGCCAGGCTGGTCTTGAACTCCTGGCCTCAAGTGATTCACCCACCTTGGCCTCTCAAAATGCCAGGATTATAGGCGTGAGCCACTGTGCCCAGATGCAAAGACTTTTAAACCAATTCTGTTCCTGGCCCCAGTGGCAGCCTCATTTCTAGAGGCCAACATGTGGCCAGTTACTGAACATCTAGGGTTTCCGGATGGACACTGATTGCTTCTCCTCATCCCCTACCACTAGCTCTTTTAAAAAAATTTATCTTCATAGCTGCATGTGGTGGCTCACACCTGTAATCCCAACACTTTGGGAGACTGAGAAAGGAGAATTGCTTGAGCCCAGGAGTTCAAGACCAGCCTGGGCAACATAGCAAGACCCCTCTCTACAAAAAAAAATTAAGAAATTAGCTGGATGTGGTGGCACACACCTGTAGTCCCAACTACTCAGGAGGATGAGTTGGGAGGATCGCTTGAACCCAGGAGTTTGAGGGTGCAGTGAGCTAGGATCATGCCACTGCACTCCAGCCTGGACAACACAGCAAGAAGCCATCTCAAAAAAAGAAAAAACCCAAACATCTCTTCAGTGTTGTTCTAGTGCAAATTCAGGAGAGATTGAAAATAAATGTGTATGTTTATTTACCATGTTTATCTGAACCTAAATATTTCTTTCTTCCTCTTTCTCTCTCTCTCTCTCCTGCTTTCTTGAGACAGAGTCTCATTCTTGTTGCCCAGGCTGGAGTGCAATGGCAGGATCTCAGCTCATTGCAACCTCCGCCTCCCGGATTCAAGCGATTCTCCTGCCTCAGCCTCCTGAGTAGCTGGAATTATAGGCACCCGCCACCATGCCCGGCTAATTTTTGTACTTTTAGCAGAGACGGGGTTTCCCCATGTTTCCCCATGTTGGCCAGGTTGGTCTCGAACTCCTGACCTCAGGTGATCCACCCACCCTCAGCCTCCCAAAATGCTGGGATTACAGGCATGAGCCACCATGCCTGGGCTATGACTTTCTAAAATGTTAATTTCATTTTACTTCTGGACTCACTGTAATACCAGCACTTCGAGAGGCTGAGGTGGGTGGATCACTTGAGGCCAGGAGTTCAAAACCATCCTGGCAACATGGAGAAACCCTGTCTCACTAAAAAATACAAAAATTAGCCAGGTGGGTGGCGCATGCCTGTAATGCTAGCTACTTGGAAGGCTGAGGCACGAGAATCGCTTGAACCTGGGAGGTAGAGTTTTCAGTTAGTCGAGATCGTGCCACTATACTCCACTCTGGGCGACAGAGCAAGACTCTGTCTAAAAAAAAATTAAAGAAATAAAATGTTAATTTCTCTTGACACCCCAAGTATGCCTCATTGTGCCTAAGTAAATCCAGCTCCCCAATTAAAACTAGCTCCTGTCCCACCATCTCCTAGGGCCAACTACATGTGCCTGGCACATGAAAGACAAGAATTCCAAATCTGACATTTCCATGAGGCGGGTACTGTTACCACATTCATGGAAGAAGAGACTGAAGTTCAGAGTAGCCAGGGAGTGAAAGAGACAGGTGGACCTCTTCTTACTACACTCTGTGGCCTTCTCAATCCCAGCTGGGCTTGATTCCAGACCAGATCCCACCCTCCTCTGTCTCCTCCTTGGGTAGGGCCCTGGTGTCTCTGCCATGGAGGCCCGTCTGTGAGTCTGGGTTGTTCTCTCTGGTCTCTGGCCTTCAGGTGGGACTGCTTTCTCAGCCCCTCCTCTCTGGCACCAGGTCTCTGCCACTCTGTCTACACAATCAGTCTTGGATCCTGCTGCTCTGTAATTCCAACCTCGAATGTCCTTTCTCTTCCCTAGCCTAAATCCTCGACTAGGCTGGGATCAGTGGCTCATGCCTGTAATCCCAGCACTTTGGGAGGCTGACGCAGGAGGATCGCTTGAGGCCAGGAATTTGAGGCCAGCCTGAGGAACGTAGCGAGACCCCCATCTCTACAAAAAAAAATAAATAAATAATAAAAATTAAAAAAATTAGGCAGGCATGGTGGTGCACATCTGTAGTCCCAGATTCTCGAGAAGTTGAGGCAGGAGGATCGCTTGAGCCTAAGAGTTTGAGGCTGCAGTGAGCTATGACTACACCACTGCACTCCATCCTGAGTGACAGAGCAAGACCTTGTCTCAAAAAAAACCATGCTAGGCACAGTGCCCAGTGTGAGGTATGCCCTCCCAGAAAGCAGTGTTTCAACCATAGGATGCAATCTACTTAAAGATTGAGAAGTCAAGGTCAAGATAGCCCAGCCCCCTTGCTGCTGCCAACCCTGCAGACAGGCCAGGGCTTAGCAGACACTTCTAGGGCAGTGGCAGTGCCCACCTCATGCCCTTCTCTTGCACACCACACCCAGAGATGGTCAGAAGCATCCATTCCCTGCAGGGAGAGCAGGTGCAGGGGGAATGCCAGGCGGGATCAAACTAGGGTTAAACCTACTGCTCCCCAATCCAGGGAGCAATCTGGGCTGGTCAGTAACCCCCAGAGCCTCCACTTCCCACCTCAACAGGGTCACAGGCCCATGCCCAGGGCACTCCCACGACATTAGTCAGACTGTGCACAGCCATAGCTCCTTGCAGACTATGACTCATCCTCACATCCACCAGTTCTCTCTCTCTCTCTCTTTTTTTCAAGACAGCGTCTCACTCTGTCACCCTGGCTGGAGTGCAGTGGTCCCATCGTGGCTCACTGCAGCCTTGACCCCCTGAGCTCAAGTGATCCTCCCACCTCAGTCTCCCCAGTAGCTGGGAGCATAGGCATGCACTGCCATGCCCGGCTATTTTTTTTTTTTTTTTGTATTTTTAGTAGAGACGGGGTCTTGCTATGTTGCCCAGGCTGGTTTCCAAATCCTGACCTTGAGTGATCCGCCTGCCTTGGCCTCCCAAAGTGCTGAGATTACAGGCACGAGCCACCGTGCCCGGCTGCCATCAGCTCTCTTAATGCTCTCCATAAAAGCATAAAGCAAAACAAGAGTGCTGGGCCATGGCCATTTTGCTGAACAGACACATGGAGAATGAATGAATGAATGAATGAATGAGGATGAGGCTCTGTAAGTGACTTGCCCAATATCACAGACCTGGGCCTGATTTCCCTGCTGTACCCACCCCCAGTAGGTGCCCACAGACCCCGGAGATCCTGAAGGACAGGTCAGGGAGACTAAGCTGTTTGCCCAGGTCCTGTTGGATGGGGTTGGCTTTCCTGGGAGCCACAGGAGGAAGAGCAGAGTGACGGTCCCAAAACAAGTTCCTTGGACAGGATGGTGCAGGGGTCCAGGAGTCCAGCCTCCTTCCTGGGCCCTGCCGTTCCTGCTCCACTCTGGGTTTTTTTCTTGTTTTTTTTTTGAGACGGAGTCTTGCTCTGTTGCCCAGGCTGGAGTGGAGCCGCACCATCTCAGCTCACTGCAACCTCTGCCTCCTGAGTTCAAGCAATTCTCCTGCCTCAACCTCCTGAGTAGCTGGGATTACAGGCGCCCGTCACCATTTTTTTTTTTTTTTTTTTGAGACAGAATCTGGCTGTGTCATCCAGGCTGGAGTGCAGTGGCACCATCTTGTCTCACTGCAAGCTCCGCCTCCCAGGTTCACGCCATTCTCCTGCCTCAGCCTCCCGAGTAGCTGGGACTACAGGCTCCCGCCACTGCACCCGGCTAATTTTTTGTATTTTTAGTAGAGACGGGGTTTCACCATGGTCTCGATCTCCTGACGTCATGATCCGCCTGCCTCGGCCTCTCAAAGTGCCGGGATTATAGGCGTGAGCCACTGCGCCCGGCCACCATGTATTTTTCAGTAGAGGTGAGGTTTCACCATGTTGCCCAGGCTGGTCTCAAACTCCTGACCTCAAGTGATCCGCCTACCTCGGCCTCCCAAAATGCTGGGATTACAGGTGTGAGCCACCGCGCACGGCCCCTGCTCCACTCTTGCCTCCTCCGATCCCATCCCCACCAAGCAGCAGGTGTGATGTCCTTAACCCATGAACCTGTCACACAGCTGCAGCTTCCACGGCTACCTCAGCTCTTAGAGCAAAGCTCTGGCTCCATCCCAGGTCCCTGGCCCTGTGGGGTCACCCAGGTCAGCCTCTGGGGTGTGATCTTTCCCTGGCTTCCCCCACTGCCCACTCAGCCTCCCTGCTCTTTTCAGTTTCTTTTTTTTGTTTTTTTTTGAGACAGAGTCTCGCTCTGTCACCCAGGCTGGAGTGCAATGGCGTGATCTCGGCTCTCTGCAATCTCCACCTCCCAGGTTCAAGCGATTCTCCTGCCTCAACCTCCCGAGTAGCTCGGACTACAGGCATGTGCCACCACATCCGGCTAATTTTTGTATTTTTAGTAGAGACAGGGTTTCAACATATTGGTGAGGCTGGTCTCGAACTCCTGACCTCAGGTGATCCACCTGCCTCAGCCTCCCAAAGTGCTGGGATTACAGGTGTGAACCACCGTGCCAGGCCTCTTCTCACAGTTTCTCTAGTCTCTCAGGCCATGGGTCTCTGCCTGGCACGATGCTCTGGCCCCACATCACTAGGCCAATGCCAGGCCATTCCCTAAGTTCTGCCCTCACACCATTCCTCGGGGCAGCCTCCCCACCAGGCCAGGCTCTGAGAGCACCACAGCACACTTGGCAGACTCTGTAGGGAGACACTGATGTCTGCGATCACTGGCCTCGTGGTCTCTCTCCTGTAAGCTGGAGATGGCTGGAGGGCAGGGACTACATCTGGCCACGCTCACCACCAGGTCACCCAGGGGAAGTTCTGTCCAGAGGAACCAGGCTAGCAAAGGCGTGGTGCCAGGTATGGTGGCATGGGCCTGTAGTCCCAGCTTCTTGGGAGGCTGAGGCAGGAGGATTGCTTGAGTCCAAGTTTGAGGCTGCAGTGAGCTATGACTGCACCACTGCACTTCATCCTGGGCAACAGAACAAGACCCTGTTTCAAAAAAAAAAAATAAAGAAAAGAAAAGCAGAGCCCTCACCCTGGCCAGGGCAGGGCAGACAGGAAATACAGCTCAGTGAACAGTGGGCAGGCACTTGTCACATGTCACTTCAGACAAGTTATTAAACTTTCCTGAGGCTGGGCACGGTGGCTCACGTCTGTAATCCCACCACTTTGGGAGGCCAAGGTGGGTAGGTCAAGAGATCAAGACCATCCTGGCCAACATGGTGAAACCCTATCTCTACTAAAAATACAAAAAATTAGCAGGGCATGATGGTGCGTGCCTGTAGCCCCAGCTACTCGGGAGGCTGAGGCAGGAGGATTGCTTGAACCTGGGAGGTGGAGGTTGCAGTGAGCCGAGATCGCACCACTGCGCTCCAGCCTGGCAACAGAGTGAGACTAGAAAAACAAAACAAAACAAAAAACAAACAAACAAAAACTTCCCTGAGCCTCAGTTTCCCCATCCATAAAGTGAGGATGATAAAACCACATCGCAGCATCACAGCACAGGCTTGAAGATTCAACGGGGCCATGGGTGTAAACATTTCCTCTCGCTCCCCTACCCACAACCCCAAAGGCTCCTCCCAGAAACCTCCAGGAGAAACCTTTGCCAGGTTCTCAGAGCAGGAAGGGAGGATCCCAGGCAGCAATATGCTTTGGGGATACCTGCTCTGGGTCCCCAGACCCCCTGCCCTTCTCCACTCGGCTTTGGAGCTCCAAGCCTGTGCTCCCCACCTCGGGTTGGAATGACCAACCACCTTCCCCCAGGAAGCCTTGCAGACAGGACACAGGGACCCCTGCCCCACCGACAGCTCCTCACACCCCAGGCCCAGAAGTCCATGTCAGGGACTTCCCTGTACCCTATGAGTCTCTTCCCAACACTGTGGTCCCAGGTGCAGGGTTAGCCCAAGGCCACCACAGCCTGGCTGGACAGCAAGACACAGCCCTGTCCCATCCACCTGACTACCACCAACCCAGGTCACTGCTGTATTCAGACTCTAGAAGACTTGGGGGTCACTGTCCCCTTTCCAACCTGGCCCCAACAGCTGGGACTAGTGGAGAAGAGGGGCCCCTGGCAGGAAGCTGTCAGTTCCAGTGACCCAATTCTCTCAACTTCAATAACACTGATCACTCGAGTTGTAGCTGATAAGGTGTCTGCACCTCCTGGCCCTGGGCAAGGGGTTATAACCATTACTACTGTTATTATTATTGCTTTTTTGAGACAGAGTCTCACTCTGTCACCCAGGCTGGAGTGCAGTGGCATGATCTCGGCTCACTGCAATCTCTGCCTCCTGGGTTCAAGTGATTCTCCTGCCTCAGCTTCCCAAGTAGCTGGGATTATAGGCACACGCCATCACAGCCAGCTAATTTTTGTATTTTTAGTAGAGATGGTGTTTCGCCATGTTGGCAAGGCTGGTCTCAAACTCCTGACCTCAGATGATTTGCCCGACTTGGCCTCCCAAAGTGCTGGGATTACAGGTGTGAGCCACCGTGCTTGGCCTTATTATTATTATTATTGAAACAGGGTCTGGCTCTGTCACCCAAGCTGGAGTGCAGTGGCACTATCTTGGCTCACTGCAACCTCTGCCTCCCAGGATCAAGCCATCCTCCCACCACAGCCTCCTGAGTAGCTGGGAGTACAGGGTCATGCCACCATGCCTGGGTAATTTTTTTTGTATTTTTTTTTGTAGAGATGGGGTCTCACTATGTTGCCCAGGCTGGTCTTGAACTCCTGGGCTCAAGTGATCCTCCCATCTCAGCCTCCCAAAGTGCTGAGATTACAAGCACGAACCACTGTGCCTGGCCAGGACCAGGGGTCTTGAGAACTCCAGTTCCCAGCCTTTTCCAGTACATGCCTGGCACATGCATGTGGATGAGCTGGATCAATAGATAATATCAATAATAGCCAAAATGTATGGGTACTTAGTATTAGGCACTGTCTAAATGAGTGATACGTTTTAATGCATCTCCAACTATGACTGAAGTACGATTAAAATTCCCATTTTGGTAGGGCGCTGGGGCTCACACCTGTAATCCAAGCACTTTGGGAGGCCAAGGTGGGTGGATCACCTGAGGTCGGGAGTTCAAGACCAGTCTGGTCAACATGGTGAAACCCCGTCTCTACTGAAAATACAAAAATTAGCCGGGCGTGGTGACACATGCCTGTAATCCCAGCTACTAGGGAGGGTGAGGCAGGAGAATTGCTTGAACCTGGGAGGTGGAGGTTATAGTGAGCTGAAATCACGCCACTGCACTCCAGCCTGGACGACAAGAACAAAACTCCATCTCAAAAATAAATAAATAAATAAGTAAGTAAATAAATACATAAATAAATATCCCATTTTACCGATAGAAAGAGTGAGGCCCAGAAAGTTTAAGACACTTGCCCAGGGTCACACAGCAACAGTCTCCAGAGCCCACATTACCTGTCTCTCTTGTCACTCTGTATGGTCCTGATAAGGAATGGGTGTCCCAGGCTGGACCCTGTCCGAGCCCCCTTCGAGTCCCCACCCTGCCCAGCCCAGGGGGGTCCAGCTTCGCCAAGTGGGGCGGAGCAGGGGAGGGAAGGGAAGCTGGGCCCAGAGCCCAGTACTGCCCGCACTCACCAGCACGCGGTCCCCCAGGCGCAGGTCCTTTTCGCCCCGCTTCACAGAGCCGCTGTCTGAGAGGTTGGATCCCGACTCGTTGCCGGTCTTCACGGAGCTGTTGAGGACGCTCTCCCGCAGGGGGATGACGCGGCTGGTCAGCGGGGGCGTGGCCGTGCCCGAATGTAATGACAGGTTCTGGGCAGTCAGCGACTCCACGGAGTGGGCATCACTCCCCGAGCCCTCGGCCGTGGGCTGCCGGGTCAGCTTGGAGGGCCGCGTGAAGATACCCTGGAGGGCCGGGCACTCGAAGTAGCGCACGCCGCCCACCGCGCCATCATTCTTGCCCACCGGGTCGTCCAGCACCACGCCAGCCCACTGGCCCGGTGCGAACTGCGTCTCTCCCAGATACTGCACCACGCCTGGCTTCACGCCGTTCACCCACACCCGCTCGCCCACCACAAAGTCCCCCACGAAGTCATCCCCCACTTCCGCCGCCTTGGGGCCCGGCTTCTCGGGGGCAGCAGCTGCAGCCGGGGAGGAGGAGGAGCCAGATGACTGTTTGTGCAGTGGGGAGCCTGCAGAGAAGGAGAGGGAAAGGGAAAGAGGTGGCTGTTAGGGCTGGCCCCTGGGTGGCCCCAGGAGCACAGAGTCTAGGGTTGGGAGGTGGCTGATTTGTATTTTTGGGTAGAGATGGGGGTTTCACCATGTCGGCCAGGCTGGTCTCGAACTCCTGACCTCAAGAAATCCGCCCGCCTTGGCTTCCCAAATTGCTGGGATTACAGGCGTGAGGCACCACACCCAACCCCTGTTTATTTACTTTTTGAGACAGGGTCTTGCTCTGTCACCCAGACTAGAGTGCATTGGCGATATGGTGGCTCACTGCAGTCTTGACTTCCTGGGCTCCAGCAATCCTCTACCTCAGCCTCCCGAGTAGCTGAAACCACAGACACCTGCCACTACACTGGGCTAATTTTTGTATTTTTTTGTAGAGACATGGTCTTGCCATGGAAACCGAGGCAGGAATGGTTGGCTGTGTGGTCTTGGGCAGGTCCTCCTCAGGTCTCCCCCTACTCTTCCAGCCCTCCAGAGCATCCCCAGGAAAGTACGCCCTCAGAAGCAATGTTTCCAGGCCGGGCACGGTGGCTCATGCCTGTAATCCCAGCACTTTGGGAGGCTGAGGCAGGCGGATCACCTAAGATCAGGAGTTCAAGACCAGCCTGACCAATATGGTGAAACCCCATCTCTACTAAAAATAAAATAGTTAGCCGGGTGTGGTGGCAGGTGCCTGTAATCCCAGCTAGTGAGGAGGCTAAGGTGGGAGGATCACTTGAACTCGAGAGGTGGAGATTGCAGTGAGTTGAAATCATATCACTGCACTCCAGCCTAGGGGAAAGAGAAAGACTTCATTTTTAAAAAGACAAAAAAAAAAAAAAAAAAAAGAAGCAATGGCTTTCCACTTCTCAAGGAAACTGTAAGTCCTGGGCCAGGGATGAACCCATTCTCAAGGATTACAAGCCACCCCCCCACCAGGTGGGCTCAGGCCCTCAGCTGTTGACCCGAGACCCCCTGTGGCCCCTATGTGGGACCTAGGTGTTGTGCAAGTGGTCTCCGAGACCCCCATCCTCGCCCTCAGACGGTTACAGGGCCCACAAAAGGCTACCAGCCTATTTCCTAATAGAGGGACACAGCCACAGACTTCTTGCATAAAGATGTCCCCTTCTGTCTCTCTTGGGACAGGAAAGAAAACCCTCCTAACTCTCTCCTGGGCCTCCCCCTTTCTCCCCTCCCCAAGCTGCAGCCCAGCCTAAGGCCTCAGGGTCCACAGACCCCGGAAAGTGGAAGGGTGGCTAGGTTTGGTGGCTCATGCCTATAATCCCAGCACTTTGGGAGGCTGAGGTGGGCGGATCACCTGAAGTCAGGAGTTCAAGACCAGCCTGGCCCACATGGTGAAACCCCGTCTCTACTAAAAATACAAAAAAATTAGCCAGCTATGGTAGTGGGTGCCTGTAATCCCAGCTACCCAGGAGGCTGAGACAGGAGAATTGCTTGAACCCAGGAGGCAGAGGTTACAGTGAGCCGAGACAGCACCACTGCACTCCAGCCTGGGTGACAGAGTGAGACTCTGTCTCAAAAAACAAAACAAAACAAAAAAAAAAACAAAAAAAAAAACAACCATAGTAATCACAGGCTTGCATGAGACTCCGTGCTAAGAGCTTAACATACGATAGCTCATCTGATCCCCAATTGCCCCCATTTCACAGATGAGAAAACTGAGGCTCAGAGATATCAGGTGCTTCACCTGAGCTCCCAGACAATAGGCAGCAGGACTGATTTGGTTTGGCTGTGTCCCCACCCAAATCTCATCTTGAATTGTAGCTCCCATAATTTCCACGTTTTGGGAGGTACCCAGTGGGAGCTTAATGAATCATGGGGGTGGTTTCCCCCATACTGTTGTGGTGGTAGTGAATAAGTCTCATGAGATCTGAAGATTTTATAAGAGGTTTCCCCTTCTGCTTGGCTCTCATTCTCTCTTGTCTGCCGCCATGTAAGACGTGCCTTTTGCCTTCTACCATGATTGTGAGGCCTCCCCAGCCACATGGAACTGTGAGTCCATTAAACTTCTTTTCCTTTATAAATTAGCCAGTCTCATGCTGAGCATAGTGGCTCACGCCTATACTCCCAGCACTTTGCAGGGCCAAGGTGGGCAGATCACTTGAGGTCAGGAGTTCGAGACCAGCCTGGCCAACATGGGGAAACCCCATCTCTACTGAAAATACAAAAATTAGCCAGGCGTGGTGGCATATGCCTGTAGTCTCAGCTACTTGGGAGGCTGAGGTAGGAGAATTGCTTGAACCCAGGAGGCGGAGGTTGCAGTGAGCCAAGATGGCACCATTGCACTCCAGCCTGGGTGACAGAGCAAGACTCTATCTGAAAGAAAAGAAAAGAAAAGAATAGAAAAGAAAAAAGAGAAAAGAAGAGAGGCCAGGCGCAGTGGCTTACGCCTGTAATCCCAGCACTTTGGGAGGCTGAGGCAGGCGGATCACGAGGTCAGGAGATTGAGACCATCCTGGCTAACATGGTGAAACCCTGTCTCTACTAAAAATATAAAAAATTAGTCAGGCGTGGTGGTGGGCGCCTGTAGTCGCAGCTACTCAGGAGGCTGAGGCAGGAGAATGGCATGAACCCGGAAGTCGGAGGTTGCAGTGAGCCGAGATCGCGTCACTGCACTCTAGCCTGGGCGACAGAGTGAGACTCCATCAAAAAAAAAAGAAAAGAAAGAAAGGAAGGAAGGAAGAAAAAAAGAAAGAAAAAAAGAGAAAGGAAGGAAGGAAGGAAGGAAGGAAGGAAGGAAGATAGGAAGGAAGGAAGGAAAATAAGCCAGGCACAGTGGCTCACACCTGTAATCCCAGCACTTTGGGAAGTTGAGGCAAGTGGATCACTTGAGCCCAGGAGTTCAAGAACAGCCTGCACAACATAGCAAGACCCCCATCTCTTATAAATAAATAAATGAATAAATAAGCCAGGTGCAGTTATGCAGCCTGTAATCCCAGCTACTCGGGAAGCTGAAACAGGAGGATGACTTGAGCCCAGGAGGTCAAGACCAGTGTGGGCAACATAGCAAGACCCTGTCTCTACAAAAAATAAATATAACAAAATAAAATAATTAAGATAGCAGCTGCATTTATGAAGTGCCAACTGCATGCTCCTCAATGGACAGGGCACTTTTTTTTTTTTTTTGAGACGGAGTCTCGCTCTGTTACCCAGGCTGGAGTACACTTGTGCAATCTCGGCTCACTCCAACCTCCACCTCCTGAGTTCAAGTGATTCTCCTGCCTCAGCCTCCGGAGTAGCTGGGATTACAGGCATGCACCACCACGCTGGGCTATTCATTATAAGAATACATCATATTTTTACCTTGCAGATTTGGAAACAGAGGGTAAGGTCACCCAGGCCGAGTAGGACACCCAGCTAGTCTGGCTTCAGAACCCTCCCTCTTTTGTTTTTTTGAGACAGAGTCTCACTCTGTTGCCCAGGCTGGAGTCCCCAGGCTGGAGTGCAATGGTGCAATCTCTGCTCACCGCAATCTTCGCCTCCCAGGTTTAAGCAATTCTCATGCCTCAGCCTCCAGTGTAGCCAGGATTATAGGTGCGTGCCAGCACACCAGGCTATTTTTTTTTTTTTTTTTGTATTTTATTAGAGACGGGGTTTTGCCATGTGGTGAGGCTGGTCTCAAACTTCTGGCCTCAAGTGACCCTCCTGCCTTGGCCTCCCAAAGTGCTGGGATTATAGGTGTGAGCTACCACGCCCAGCCAGAACCCTCCCTCTTGACCACACGCACAGTGGGTGCCTGGCAGGTGCCAGCTCCTACCCCATATCCATTTCTAGGGCACTTTCCTATGCAGAGAGAGCTCTGTGACCTCTGCTAACTGAACAGAACCGCTGTAGCCCAGCTAAGGTCTGTTTCTACCTGCTCTCTGTGCTTAGAGCCCAGAGAAGGGTCCCCAGGTCGAAGGTGACCCAGCATGGCTATTCTTGGTGAGAAGCTGCCTGCTCAGCTGTCCTTGTCCCCAGCTGTCCGGGCCCAGGCGGACCCTCAGGTAATCTCTCCCCGACTCCCTCCCCTCCCAGGGGTCACAGGCCCAGGGACCAGTTGTTTCAACAGCTGCAAAAATCCAAGCCACGAGCCCATGGCAACTGCACGTGATACTTCGCTTCATTCTTCCTCTGAGTAGTGGGACTCTCGGCTGCCCCCGCATCACAGGGACAAAACCCTCATCAAATTCCATGCACGCTGAGACATTTTCAGCTTCCTGCAGTTGAGAAACCATGGGAAATTCCCTATCCCTCCAGGGAGTCATCAGTGACACACTGGCTTGGCCAGGGCGAGCCAAGTCTGGCCTTCCCAGATGGGTGCCTCAGTTTCTCCATGACATAACAAAGGACTAGGTCAGAAATAGCTAGGGTCCTTTCCAGCGCTGACATTCTCCATGTCCTATGTCTCCTCCCAGGGGAGCCAATGTATATACGATGGAGTTTTTGAAACCTGGTTAACGGGAGCTTCCTCGGTCCATATCCTCGCAGGCCAAAGGCAAGCTGTTTGGGAGCTCCCTGTGGGCACAGCCTGGGCCTCACTGCCCTCTGAGTTCCCCAGCAAACCCCCGCGAAGGCAAAGAGCCACTACTGACTTCCAGCTGGGCCCAGCAACACAGACTTAAACCTCACATGAGGCTGGGCACCATGGCTCATGCCTGTAATCCCAGCACTTTGGGAGGCTGAGACAGGAGGATCGCTTGAGGCCAGGAGTTTGAGACCAGCCTGGGTAACACAGTGAGACCCTGTCTCTACAAAAAAATACAAAAATTAGCCAGACATGGTGGCTCGCTCCTGTAGTCCCAGCTACTCGGGAGGCTGAGGCAGGAGGATTGCTTGAGCCCAGGGAGTGGAGGCTGCAGTGAGCCATGATCTCATCACTGCACTCCAGCCTGGGCGACAGAGCGAGACCTCATCTCCAAAAGAATTAAAATAGGCTGGGCAAGGTGGCTCATGCCTGTAATCCCAGCACTTTGGGAGGCCGAGGTGGGTGGATCACCTGAGGTCAGGAGTTTGAGTCCAGCCTGGCCAACATGGTGAAACCCCATCTCTACTAAAAATACCATAATTAGCTGGGCGTGGTGGCAGGTGCCTGTGATCCAAGCTACTTGGGAGGCTGAGGCAGGAGAATCGCTTAAGCCCAGGAGACGGAGGTTTCAGTGAGCTGAAATCGCATCACTGCATTCCAGCCTGGGCGACAGAGCAAGACTCTGTCTCAAAAAAAAAATTAAAATAAACCTCCTACATGCAGTTGATTTATTCCCCAGACAGTGATTCCTGCCCAGACAAGAGCCACAAAGCAATTTACTGCAAGTTTCAAGTTCAAAGCATGACAAGGGCCTAAGGACACGGTGCAGGGTGGCTGCAGCTGGTGGCGTGGTCCTGCAGCCGGTGGGGATAAAAAGGGCGCCCAGATGACGCATTCTCCTCTCCGCCTGCGAGGACGCGGGTCCTGCCCTGCCTGTGGAGGTGGGGACTGGGCTTTTCCTGCTCAATCTCATCAGGAGGGACCCCACTTCCTGAGGACCTACTAGGTGCCAGACTCTGTGTCAGACACTGGACAAGAGGCATGGCCAAACAGGGCCCGGCAAGGGGGTGGAGTGGGGATGCCAGCAACTACAATTCAGCTTGCCACGCCATGTGCGTAACTGAGGAAGGAACCCAAAATGTGGTACCCGGGGGAGCGGGAGGGAGGGCTCCACCTCGAATGATGTGGGTGTGGGTATTTCCCACGACCTCTTGCCCCAGAAAGTTACAGAGCTGGCTCCCTCACCTCCTCAGAGAAGCCTTTCCTGACTGCTTTATCTAAAACTCATCACCCTGGTTGGGCATGGTGGTTTGTGCCTGTAATCCCAGCTCTTTGGGAGGCCAGGGCAGGAGGATCACTTGAGGTCAGGAGTTGAAGACCAGCCTGGACAACATAGCAAGACCCCATCTCTAAAAAAAAAAAAAAAAAAAAAAAAAAAGAGAGAGAGAATTCTAGGCTGCAGTGAGGCATGATCCCACCACTGCAATCCAGCCTGGGCAATAGGGAGACACTGCCTCTGAGAAAAAAATTACACGGGGCACAGTGGCTCATGCCTGGAATCCCAGCACTTTGGGAGGCCGAGGTGAGCAGATCACCTGATGTCAGGAGTTCAAGAACAGCCTGGTCAACATGGTGAAACCTCGTCTCTACTAAAAATACAAAAATTGGCCTGGCATGGTGGCGGGCACCTGTAATCCCAGCTACTCGAGAGGCTGAGGCAGGAGAATCACTTGAACCTGGGGGGCGGAGGTTGCAGTGAGCCGAGATCGCACCACTTCACTCCAGCCTGGGCAAAAGAGCAAAACTCCATCTCCAAAAAACAAAAAACCCCAACAACAACAAACCTTCTTCTCTGATCAGTAGCAGGGGACCCCGATCTACATGGTGCCCCCCACCCACCACATAATCTACCAACTGCTACAGCTTTAGCTACTGCCTACATGTGACCACACTTTTTTCTTTAAGACACAAATACATTCTCCTTGTAAACAATTCAAATGACACAGGAAGATGTAGAATGAAACTGATCCCGGCTGGGCGTGGTGGATCACACCTGTAATCCCAGCACTTTGAGGCTGAGGCGGGTGGATTACCTGAGTTCAGGAGTTCGAGACCAGTCTGGCCAACATGGTGAAACCCCGTCTCTACTTAAAAAACACAAAATTAGCTGGGTGTGGTGGCAGGCATCTAAAGTCCCAGCTACTCAGGAGGCTGAGGCAGGAGAATCACTTGGACCCAGGAGGCAGAGGCTGCAGTGAGCCGAGATCACGCCACTGCACTCACTCCAGTCTGGGCGAGACAGAGTGAGACTCTGTCTCAAAAAAAAAAAAAAAAAAAAGAAAGAAAGAAAAAGAAAACGAAAAGAAAAGAAAGAAAGAAACAAATTGATCCCCTCTTGCTCACCTCAGTCAGGATCAAGACCTGCCTCCTCCAGGACCTTACACCCAACATCCTGAACCCACATGACCTCCTTCCTCAGCTCTTGCCAAAGCTCCTCCACCATCCTCCACATCTCAGGAGGCCCTGCAACCACCCATGCACTCAGGTTGCAAACCGCCATTGCTCTACTGGCTCATCCTTCCCCCAGTCTAGCAATTCCACAGAAGAAATCACTCCTAATTCATTTATGCCTCCTTCTCAGGGCTCAGAGGCTCGCCTGAATTTTTTTTTTTTTTTTTTGAGATGGAGTCTCACTCTGTCGCTCAGGCTGGAGTGCAGTGGCATGATCTCGGCTCACTGCAACCTCTGCCTCCTGGGTTCAAGTGATTCTCCTGTCTCAGCCTCCCGAGTAGCTGGGATTACAGGCGTGTGCCACCATGCTTGGCTAATTTTTTGTATTTTTGGTAGAGACGGGGTTTTGCCATTTTGGCCAGGCTCATCTCGAATTCCTGACCTCAGGTGATCCACCCACCTCAGCCTCCCAAAGTGCTAGGATTACAGGTGTGAGCCATGGTGCCCAGCCAGAAATCTTAATATGTTTTAAAAGAAAAAATAAAATAAGGAATGCACTCTTTAGTCTATTTCCCAAGGAAATAATTTAGAAAAGGAAAAACTGACTCACTATTTTGACCTTCACAAAAATAAAAAACTGAATCTAAGAGCCTCCAAACCAAGGAGCAGTTACATAAATTATGGTCACATTATTCAGATTATTAAGCAACCTTTAAAACATTATTTGTCCAGTTTATGTAAGACAGTGTTTATGATGTGATTCTTGGTGACACAGCAGAGTTCAGGAGCATCCCCACATCCAGCACAGGGCATGGTGGCCTGGGGGTAGGGGAAGAGGAATAGAGAACAACAAAAAATGAATCAATTAAGAAACACTGGCTGGGTGTGGTGGCTCACACCTGTAATCCCAGCACTTTGGGAGACCAAGGCAGGCGGATCACCTGAGGTCAGGAGCTCGAGACCAGCCTGGCCAACATGGCGAAACCCCATCTCTACTAAAAATACAAAAATTAGCAAGGCATGGTGGCGCATACCTGTAATCCCAGCTACTCGGAAGGCTGAGGAAGGAGAATCGCTTGAACTTAGGAGGTGGAGATTGCAGTGAGCCGAGATTGCGCCACTGCACTTCAGCCTGGGTGACGGGAGCGAGACTCCATCTCAAAAAAGAAAGAAAAAAAAAAAAAGAAAAGAAACACCAAGAGGAAGCTAGGCACAGTGGCTCAAGCCTGTAGTCCCAGCTACTGAGGAGGCTGAGGCAGGAGGATCGCTTGAGGCCAGGAGTTCAAGATCAGCCTGGGCAACATAAGAGAGATCTCATCTCTACAAAAAAGTAAAAATAATAGAAAATAAAAAATAGCCAGATGCAGTGGCTCACATCTGTAATTGCAGCACTTTGGGAGGCCAAGGCAGGCGGATGGCTTGAGGCCAGGAGTTCGAGACCAGCCTGACCAACATGGCGAAACCCCGTCTCTACTAAAACTACAAAAATTAGTCAGTGTGGTGGCACGCACTTGTAATCCCAGCTACTCGGGAGGCTGAGGCAGGAGAATTGCTTGAACCCAGGAGGCAGAGGTTGCAGTGAGCTGAGATCGTGCCATTGCACTCCAGCCTGGGCCACAGAGCAAGACTCTGTCTCAAATAATAAATAAATAAATAAATAGATAAATAAAATAACCAAGAGGGACCTTGCAGGGACCCACAATGTTGACATGTGATGAAGTGAGATGTGTGATGAACTCAGCCCTCTGCCCCAGTGGTTTGGGGGCAGATAAAAAAGTGTCCTCTGCTAGGATCTGGTTCCTTCTTAAATGTTCCACAGAACATAGCTCCACAGGCTGTTCCTAGGTATTATGAAAACAAACAAACAAACAAACAAACAATTTAACCTCCAAGTTCAAAGAAGCTTGAGAAACAGCAACTTCAACAAAGTGAAGGGTACTTGTCTGCAGAACTTTTCAGAGCCTTTGATGTACCAATGAGCATGGTGACCACAAAGGAGGGGCTATAAATAAGGCGACCACATGATTTAACATTCAAACCCGGGTGCCTCTGGGAGTGAGAGGTGCTCTTAATATAGCATCATGCTGGCCGGGTGTGGTGGCTCATGTCTGTTATCCCAGCACTCTGGGAGGCCGAGGCGGGAGGATCACTTGAGCTCAGGAGGCAACATAGCGAGACTTTGTCTCTATAAAATAATACAAAAATGGCCGGGTGCAGTGGCTCACGCCTGTAATCCCAGCACTTTGGAAGGCCGAGGAGGGCGGATCATGAGGTCAGGAGATCGAGACAATCCTGGCTAACATGGTGAAACCTCGTCTCTACTAAAAAAAAAAAAAAAAACCAAAAAAAAAAATTAGCCAGGCATGATGGTGGGTGCCTAACGGTTACTCGGGAGGCTGAGGCAGGAGAATGGCCTGAACCCGGGAGGCGGAGCTTGCAGTGAGCCGAGATCGCGCCACTGCACTCCAGCCTGGGCGACAGAATGAGACTCCGTCTCAAAAAAATATATATATATAAATAATAATACAAAAATTAGCAGGGCATGGTGGTGCGCACCAGCTACTTGGGAGGCTGAGAGAGGAGTTGGAGGCTGCAGTGAGCCATGATCGCACCACTGCAGTCCAGCCTGGGTGACAGAGTGAGACCCTCTCAAAAGAAATAAAAGAAAAGAAAAAAAGGCATTATACCAATACCACAGGCATCAAGCAGGCCGTTTCAGGCAAAGCTCCATCCTTCTGCCTTGAGTACAGCACTTTACCCTTGGGATCACCTAAGGAAGTCCTCATGCCTGTCCATAGCAACTCCACGTCCCCTCATCTGCAGCCATCTCAAGGGGCCCACTGTGTCTCTCTCCCTCCCAACCCCATGGGGCTCTGTTCCCCCTTGGTTTGCACAACCTGACTCCCAGGCTAACTGGGGTGCATGTCTGCACACCCCCAGAACATGAGTCCCAAGAGGTGGACTCACACCAACTCCCCTCTCATCCCCTGGACCCCCTGGGCTGAAATGCAGATGGGCCACACACCTGACTCCCGCTTCCTGGTGGCCCCAAAGGAACATGCATCAGTGCCCCGAAAATCTCAAATGGCTTTCTCTCCTGAGCCTCCTTTTCTCTCCCGAAGGTGCTCAAAGGCAGAGGTTACGAAGGAAGGAATGGGGTCTCCACAGCATTCCTTGAAGAGGCCACTTTCCCTCCGGCAGTCCCCGCATTGGGTCCACCCCAACCTGGTTCCACCCCTCAGTCCATGCCTGCTCCAGGGAGGACCGAGTCTACATCCCCCAGCCCACCCCGACCAGGGAGGGGTCCGTCTGAAACTCACCTCTCTCCTGTGGCCACCCCAGGCCCAGCCTCCGCAGCATCCAGCCCTAAAGAAGGGTTCCTCCCTCCATCAGCCCACACCGTCCTGAATCCCAGGCTCTGCTGGGCATTCTTCCTGAACCAAATGGAACTCCAAACCCCACTTCTGTGCCCCCTCCTCCCAAACCAGGAGAACAGAGTCTCTGCTCAGCAGAGGCGGCCGGGGAACCCAGGGCAAGAGCGGCCCGGATGGCTTACCCTGGAAAGAACAGAGCCAGCTCCCCATGGAGAAGCCCGTGGCCAGGCCACCAGGCAGGCAGACAGGTGCTGGCAGCCGGACCCCCACCCCGTCAGATCCATCCTGGACCACGTCAGGGACATTAGGAGGCAGCCCTGCCCCCACCCCCACCAGCCACAGAAGAGCGGGCTTGGCTTCCCCGTCCTGATGCCATTAAAAAGTTTAGGATGTGGTCAGTGGAGAGCCGAGAAGCTGCCCTTGAAGGGACGAATTTGCCCAACATCTCAGACAAGTCACTTAAAATGGGGACAATCCTACCTGCTCTCCTGGGGCTGGGAAGGCTCCTAGAAATGTATGGAAAGGAAAGAGAAAGGCACCATCCTCTGTGGGGGTGGGGGCCCCACCTCGGGCACTTCAGGTTGGTGCCAAGGTCTGGAACACTCACGGCGTACAGGGACATTGAGCTCAGTGAACTAGAACCACAATGCTGACCGAGTGAAGTGGCTCACGCCTGTAATCCCAGCAGTTTGGGAGGCCGAGGCAGGTGGATCACTTGAGATCAGGAGTTCGAGACCAGCCTGGCCAAGATGGTGAAACCCCAACTCTACTAAAAATACAAAAATTAGCCGAGTGTGGTGGCACATGCCTGTAATCCCAGCTACTTGGGAGGCTGAGGCAGAAGAATTGCTTGAACTTGGGAGGTGGAGGTTGCGGTGAGCCAAGATTGCACCACTGCACTCCAGCCTGAGCAACAGAGCGAGACTCTCTCTCAAAAAACAAAACAAACTTTGAAGAACTGCCAAACTTTCCTGAAGCAGCTGTACCATTTTACATTCCCACCAGCAATATACGAGAGTTTCTTGAACCCGGGAGGTGGAGGTTGCAGTGAGCTGAGATCGTGCCACTGCACTCCAGCCTGGGTGACAGAGTGAGACTCCATCTCAAAAACAAAAACAGACCAGGCACAGTGACCCAGGCCTGTAATCCCAGCACTTTGGGAGGCCGAGGCAGGCGGATCACGAGGTCAGGAGTTCAAGACCAGCCTGGCCAATATGGTGAAACCCCGTCTGTACTCAAAAATACAAAAATTAGCCAGGCGTGGTGGCGCATGCCTGTAATCCCAGCTACTTGGGAGGCTGAGGCAGGAGAATCGCTGGAACCCAGGAGGTGGAGGTTGCAGTGAGTCGAGATTGCGCCACTGTACTCCAGCTGGGGCGAAAGAGAGAGACTCCGTCTCAAAAAAAAAAAAAAAAAAAAATGCTCTGGGCCCAGCTCTGTGTGTGTACTGGAGAGCAGCTGAGGATAGCATATATGAGGTGGGCCTTGCCTCACATAGCCCAACTCCCCGTCTAAGGGTGGGTAACACTCCCACACATACTTGTCCTCAATCTCCTGGATCCCCAGCATGAGGCAAGGCCACAGGAATGTTAGGGGACAGTTGTGACCAACCTAATGGGAACAGGTATGTCCTCCTCCCATCCACCTGTCTGGGGCATGAGCCAAATGTGTGGGGCTGATACTGGACTTGGTCCCCCAGGCACCCCACCCCTGGGGAGGCAGCAGGGGCTCAGTCTGGCATGAGTCTCAGCTCTGGCCCTGTAACCCTGGGCAACGCAGCTGAGACTCCAAGCCTCGGTGGTCTCATCTTTATTTTTATGAGACAGAGTCTTCCTTTGTTGCCCAGGCTGGAGTGCAATGGTGTAAACTTGGCTCACTACAACCTCTGCCTTCCAGGTTCAAGCCATTCTCCTGCCTCAGCCTCCTGAGTAGCTGGGATTACAGGCATGCGCCGTCGCGCCCGGCTAATTTTTGTTATTTTTAGTAGAGATGAGGTTTCACCATGTTGGCCAGGCTGGTCTCAAACTCCTGACCTCAAGTGATCTGCCCTCCTCGGCCTCCCAAAGAGCTGGGATTACAGGCATGAGCCACCATACCCAGCCAATGGTCTCATCTTTAAAATGAAAACAATGGCACACGGTTGGCCCCTGTGCTCATCAGTCCCATCAGTCCTCACCCAGGATCCAGGTCACTGCAGCCCAGCCCCCCAACTTTTTTTTGTTGTTTTGAGATGGAGTCTTGTTCTGTTGCCCAGGCTGAAGTGCAATGGTGTGATCTAAGCTCACTGCAACCTCCACCTCCCGGGTTCAAGCGATTCTCCCGCCTCAGCCTCCCAAGTACCTGGGATTACAGATGTGTGCCACCATGCCCAGCTAATTTTTATATTTTTAGTAGAGACAAGGATTCACCATGTTGGCCAGGCTGGTCTCAAACTCCTGACTTCAAGTGATCCACCTGCGTCAGCCTCTCAAAGTGCTGGGATTACAGGCGTAAGCCACCATGCCAGGCCCTCAGGGCCTTTGCAGCCTCTGTTCCCTCTGCCTGGATGTTTTTCCCTGAACAGCAGCTGGGGCGACTCCTGCTCATCACTTGAATCCTTGCTCCAATGTCACCACTGGAGCCAGGCCGTCCCTGACCACCCTGTCTGCACCACCCTCCAGGTGTGCTCGGTCACACCCGGCCAGGCTGTCCCTCGCCACGCTGCTCCACCCAGGACTTTGCCCCCAGGTGGATCCCAAACCGCCCTCCTGCCCACCTGCTCTGACCACCTCTCCCTTGTAGCCCTGCACCACCTCCTAGTGTGAGAGACCCTCTCAAAGGTCCCCCTCAAATGCTGCTCCCTGTGTGGCACAGCTCTGAGGATACAGGCCCTCCCCTCTCCACTGGGTGGGCAGCAAGGGCACCAGTCCAGGCCCTGTCCCTTGGCCAGATCCTCTGCCGGAGGCTGAGCTCATGTTTTGGGAGGCAGCCACAACCCCGTTCCCAGAGCAGACTCCAGCGTGCTCCCCTCCCCACAAACCACTGCCAGGCCCCGGCCTCTGCCACACACATCTCGAGCTGCCCACTGCCCAGGGTCCCAGCCTCTGATGGATGTGGCTGTCTCCAGCCCCTCGGAGAACAGATGGACAGTTGCATGGGTGGGTGAGGGAGCCCAAAGGGCCAACAGGACTGGGGGGACCGTCCTTCCCTGGCTCTTCCACCTGTCACTCTTCCCAGAGGCTTTTTTTTTTTTTCTCAAGATCTTGGAACAGGAATAAAAGCAGCCCCGGGCAGCAGAATTCTCCCTTTCTGTCTCCTGGAGTTTGGCTGTCTCAGCCAACTCGGTTTTGCTCCAGGCTGGCCACCTCCTTCCCCAGCCTGGGAGTCTGGTTCTGCCCTGCAAAGGCAGCAGCCGGGGTGCAGTGAAGGGAGAGGACACCACCAAGCCCAGCCACAGCCTCTGCTGCCACCATCTCCAAGGTCAGGCACAAGGTGTGGCTCCCCTGTCAATTAGGGATTCTCGGAGGGACACTTTCTCTCTCTGGGACAGCTTTGAGGGTGGAGGCCCAAGGCAGTCTGACCACCCAGTCCTTGCCCCCATCCCCAGACCGCCGAGCAATGTGACTAGAAAGCAGGTGGCACGCCACACACCACACTACAGTCCGTTCCCTCCAGGGAACCATTCAAATGACAGCAGGTGATATCGCAGTAGCACAGGGAGGTGCTTCCCATAGGATGCAACAAGACGAGAAAAAGTAGAATGCACAATCTAGCTGTTTAAAACAACTTGTGGCCAGGAACGGGGGCTCACACCTGGAATCCCGGCACTTTGGGAGGCCGAGGCGGGAGGATCACCTGAGGTCAGGAGTTTGAGACCAGCCTGACCAACATGGCGAAACTCTGTCTCCACTAAAAATACAAAATTAGCCGGGCATGGTGACGGCCACCTGTAATCCCAGCTACTTGGGAGGCTGAGGCAGAAGAATCGCTTGAACCCAGGGGGCAGAAGTTGCAGAGATCGTGCCACTGCACTCCAGCCTGGGCGAAAGAGCGAGATTCCATCTCAAAAAATAAAAATAAATAATAAATAAAACAACAACTTGTGTAATAGGAAAAAAGACTGGAAGGAAATACAGTCATGCATCACTTAATGACGGGGATACCATCTGAGAAATGCATCATTAGGCGATTTTGTTGTCCTGTGAACATCACAGAGTGTACTTACACAAACCTATATGGTCTAGTCCACTGCTCCTAGGCTACAAACCTGTTTAGCATGTTACAGTACTCAATGCTGAAGGCAATTGTAACACAAGGGGAAGTGTTTGTACATCTGAACATAAGATATCTAGGCCAGGGCCAGGCGCAGTGGCTCACGCCTGTGATCCCAGCACTTTGGGAGGCCGAGGCAGGCAGATTACCTGAGGTCAGGAGTTGGAGACCAGCCTGGCCAACATGGTGAAACCCCGTCTCTACTAAAAATACAAAATTAGCCAGGTATGGTGATGGGTGCCTGTAATCCCAGCTACTCAGGAGGCTGAGGCAGGGGAATTGCTTGAACCCAGGAGGCGGAGGTTGCAGTGAGCCGAGATCATGCCACTGCACTACAGCCTGGGCGATGGAGTAAAACTCTATCTCAAAAAAGAAAAAAGAAAAGAAAAGAAAAGAAAAAAAAAGATATCTAGGCCAGCCATGGTGGCTCACGCCCTTCGGTAGGCCGAGGTGGGAGGATCGCTTGAGCCCAAGAGTTCATGACCAATGAGGACAACAAATGCAAGACTCCATTTCTACAAAAAATTTATAAGTTAGCCAGGCATGGTGGCACCTGCCTATGGTCCCAGCTACTTAGGAGGCCAAGGCAAGAGGATCGCATGAGCCCAGGAGGTCGAGGCTGCAGTGAGCTATGATTACGCCACTGCACTCCAGCCTGGGCAACAGAACGAGACCCTATCTCAAATAAATAAATAAATAAATAAATAAATAAATAAATAAATAAATAAAACATAGCTAAACATAGAAAAGGTACAGTAAAAATAAGGTTTAAAAGATAAACGGGCCAGGCGCGGTGGCTCATACCTGTAATCCCAGCACTTTGGAAGGCCGAAGCAGGTGGATCACAAGGTCAGAAGATCAAAACCAGCCTGGCTAACATGGTGAAATCCCATCTCTATTAAAAATACAAAAATCAGCTGGGTGTGGTGGCGTGTGCCTGTAATCCCAGCTACTTGGGAGGCTGAGGCAGGAGAATCGCCTGAACCAGGGAGTCGAAGGTTGCAGTGAGCCAAGATTGTGCCACTGCACTTGAGCCTGGTGACAGAGCGAGACTCCATCTCAAAAAAACAAACAACAACAGCAAAAAACAAAGATAAACAATGGGTCAGGTGTAGTGGCTCACGCCTGTAATTCCAGAATTTTGGGAGGTCAAGGTGCGAGGATGGATTGCTTGAGGCCAGGAGGTGCATCCTGGTCAATATAATGAGATCCTGTCTCCTGTCTGTTTGTTTTTTGAGACAGAGTCTCACTCTGTTGCCCGGGCTGGAGTGCAGTGGTGTGGTCTCGGCTCACTGAAACCTCTGCCTCTTGGGTAGCTGGGATTACAGGCATCCACCACCATGCCAGGCTAATTTTTTTGTATTTTTAGTAGAGATGGGGTTTCGCCATGTTGCCCAGGCTGGTCTCGAACTCCTGACCTCAGGTGATCTGCCTGCCTTGGCCTCCCAAAGGGCTGCGATTACAGGCATGAGCACCTGGCCAAGATCCTGTCTGTTAAAAAAAAAAGAAGATTAAAAAATGGAGGCCGGTCACAGTGGCTCACGCCTGTAATCCCAGCACTTTAGCAGGCCGAGGCCAGTGGATCACTTGAGGTCAGGAGTTCGAGACCAGCCTGGCCAACATGGTGAAACGCCGTCTCTCCAAAAAATACAAAAATTGGTCGGTGTTGTTGCACACGCCTGTAGTCCCAGCTACTCAGGAGGCTGAGGCAGAAGAATCGCTTGAACCCAGGAGGCAGAGGTTGCAATGAGCTGAGATCGTGAGATCGTGCCACTACACTCCAGCAAGACTCTGTCTCAAAAAAAAAAAAAGGAAAAATAGAATAAAATAATAAAAATAAAAAAGAAAAGAAAAAAGGGTACACCTGTCTGGGGCACTTAACACGAATGGAGTTTGCACGTCTGGAAGCGGCTCTAGGTGAGTAAGTGAGTGAATGTGAAGGTCTAGGACATGACTGATGACTGTACACTACTGCAGACTTTATAAACACTGCACGCTTATTTTTTATTAAAAAATAAAAATAAAATAAAGGCCAGGCGGGTGGCTCACACCTATAATCCCAGCACTTTGGGGGGCCAAGGCGGGGGGATCACAAGGTCAGGAGTTCAAGACCAGCCTGGCCAAGATGATGAAACCTTGTCTCTACTAAAAATACAAAAAATTAGCCTGGCGTGGTGGCGGGCGCCTGTAATCCCAGCTACTTGGGAGGCTGAGACAGAGAATCACTTGAACCCGGGAGGTGGAGGTTGCAGTGAGCCGAGATAGCGCCACTGCACTCCAGCCTGGGTGACAGAGCGAGACTGTATCTCAATAATAATAATAATAATAATAAATAAAATAAAGTAATTGCGCTGCAACATGACAATGGCTAAAACTCAGGAACTGCCAACGTCGGCAATAGGAAATGCTCAGCTCTGTTAGAATCCTGTGGGACCACGATAAACATGGTCCATCCTTCACGGAATCCTGGTTAGGCTGTGCAGTGATGAGGTTAAGTGGTAAGGGGGAAGGGAGAAGGTTAAAGGATAATGAACGTTTTTTTCTTTTATCACTTTCAAATTTTCCTGTAATGAGATGATGGATGGGTGAAAGGAAAAGAAATTAATCTTTAATGAGTTTTCTACCTGCAGGCACTCCATGTTCATTAACTCGCTTGATCCCATTAGGGAGATGCTATTATCCCATTTGTGGCTCAGAGAGGTTAGGTCACTCTCCCAGGGTCACACAGCAGGAGCAGGGCTAGGAGGGGCATGAGAGCTGGATCACAGCAAGAATTTGAGCCTCTCTAGATCGGGGAGGAACAAAGGGGAAAGTACCCAGAAGGTTCAATAAGACTCTCTCGCTGCACGCCATGCCCCAGCCCCAGGGTTGGGCTGGGCGGGTGCCCTTCTCTAGCCATTAGGTTACACAGCCTCACTCCTCACTGGACCAAGCTCAGCCCACTGGGTGCCTTCACTCACGCCCTTCCCCCACTGTCTGCAGGTCCTTCCTCCTCCTCCTCTTCTCATTTTCAAACTCCACCCACTGCCCTGCCCCCATTATCAAGGCTGAGCTCATTCACGCTTCTTCCAGGAAGTCTTCCCTGATTGCCCACTCATGGTAATGAGCCCTTCCCTCCCCCGGATAACCACAGCCTCCTCACTGGTATCCCCACCTGGCTCTTAACCCTACAATCTGTTCTCTGCACAGTGGCCCAAGGGATGTGAACAAGGTCCCATCACTCTTCCATTGGTATCCTCCAGCCGCTCCCACCATCCTTTTTTTGTTTTGTTTTTGAGTCAGGGTCTCGCTGGGTCACCCAGGTTGGAGTGCAGTGGTGTGATCAAAACTCACCGCAGCCTCGACCTCCTGGGCTCAAGCGGATCTCCTACTTCAGGCTGCCAAGTAACTGGGACCACAGGTATACACCACCGTGCCTAATTTTTTTTTTTAGTAGAGACGAGAGGTCTTGCTGTGTTGCTCAGGCTGGACTCAAACTCTACTGCTCAAGCGATCCTCCTGCCTCAGCCTCCCAAAGTGCTGGGATTACAGGCTTGAGTCACTGTGCCCGGCCCCCACTGCTCTTTTTCCTTTTTCTTTTTTTTTTTTTTTTTGAGATGGAGTCTCACTCTATTGCCCAGGCTGGAGTGCAGTGGCGCAATCTCAGTTCACTGCAAACTCCGCCTCCCGGGTTCAAGCAATTCTCCTGCCTCAGCCTCTCGAGTAGCTGGGATTACAGCTAATTTTTGTATTTTTAGTAGAGACAGGGTTTCATCATGTTGGCCAGGCTGGTCTCCTAACCTCAAGTGATCCTCCCGCCTCAGCCTCCCAAAGAGCTGGGATTACAAACTTGAGTCACTGTGCCCAGCCCCCACCACTCTTAAAACAAACCCAAACCCTGTGTCCTTCAGATCTGTCCTGGCTGCCCTCCCTAACCTCTTTTCACACTCCTCTCCATCCAGACTTTTCTTCTTTCTCTCTTTTTTTTTTAGGGTCTCACTCTGTCACTCAGGCTGGAGTGCAGTGGTGTGATCATGGCTCACTGCAGCCTCCAACCCCTGGGCTCAAGCAATCCTCCTGCCTCACCCTCCTGAGTACTTGGGACTACAGGCACACACTACCATGCCTGGCTAATTAAAAAATTTTTTTTTGTAGAGCTGGGGTCTCACTATGTTCCCCAGGCTGGTCTGGAACTCCTAGGCTCAAGTGATCCTCTGGCCTCAGCCTCCCAAAGTGCTGGATTACAGGCATGAGCCACCATGCTGGCTTCTCTTTCTTTCTTTATTTTATTTTTTGACAGAGTCTTGTTCTGTTGCCCAGGCTGGAGTACAGTGGCATGATCTCGGCTCACTGTAGCCTCCGCCTCCTAAGTCCAACCGATTCTCATGCCTCGGCCTCCCATGTAGCTAGGATTACAGGTGCTACCACATCCAGCTAATTTTTGTATTTTTAGTAGAGACAGGTTTTCACCATGTTGGCCAGGCTGGTCTCGAACTCCTGACCTAGGTGATCCTCCAGCGTTGGCCTCCCATAGTGCTGGGATTACAGGCATGAGCCACCGTCCCCGGCCTTTTTCTTTCTTAACAAATCAAATTCATTCCAGCCTCAGGGCCTTTGCATCACCCATTCCCTCCACGTGGAACACCTCTTCCCTACCCCACCTCATCCTCCGAATTTTCTCTTGTCTGGCTTCTCACTGCTGGAGAGGATTTGCCACCCTAGAGCAGAGCCTGGGCCTTCACAAGGCTGCACTGGGCAGGCCTTTCCCATGGGCTTCTGCCGACGGGCCTCACCCTGCAGCTTCCTCGCCCTTTCACGCTGCCCATTTGGCTCTGCCAGGGACCCTGTCCTGCCAACTGCCCATGATTTTGGCTCAAACTTTCCTTGACCCCCTTCCCCAGGACCCAGGTTGTCCAGTCTGGCCCCAGCTGTGTTTGTCTCTCCAAACTTTGTACCAATCAGATAAGATGGGCAGTGACCTATCTTGCTGGCTGGAGTATCATCAAAGCCAGGCTTTGTGCACAAAGATGTTAATCACAGCATCATTTATCAAAGTGATAAGTAACAAATGATCGTCTTTTTTTTTTTTAAATGGAGTTTCACTCTTGTAGCCCAGGCTGGAGTGCAGTGGTGTGATCTCGGCTCATTGCAACCTCCTCCTCTTGAGTTCAAACGATTTTCCTGCCTTAGCCTCCCAAGTAGCTGGGACTATAGGCGCCCGCCACCACGCCCGACTAATTTTTGTATTTTTAGCAGAGACAGGGTTTTACCATGTTGCCCAGGCTGGTCTTGAACTCCTGACCTCAAGTGATCCTTCCACCTCGGCCTCCCAAAGTGCTGAGATTACAGGCATGAGCCTCCATGCCCAGCTCAATTACAGTTTTTTAAACTGCAGAGAATAGGTAAGAAATTGCTGCTAGTTCCTTCCATCATACTCATCTTGGTTTAAACCCTCCCGTAGCTCTCATTATTAGGATGAAAATGAAACTCCCCGCACACCTCCAAGTCACCCAGGTCTACCTGCATTGCAGCAGACTGCCCCAGCCGCACCCATGCTCTCTCCCTCTTCTGTATGCATGACGCTCCTTTCTGCCTCTGAGCATTTGCATGTGCTGTTCCCTCTACTTGGAATACTCTTCCCTCTTTTTTTTTTTATTTTTGAGACAGAGTCTCACTCTGTTGCCCAGGCGATTCTCCTCTCTCAGCCTCTCGAGTAGCTGGGATTACAGGCACCTGCCACCACGCCTGGCTAATTTTTGTATTTTTAGTAGAGATAGGGTTTCACCAAGTTGGCCAGGCTGGTTTCGGTCTCGAACTCTTGACCTCCAGTGATCCAGCTGCCTCAGCCTCCCAAAGTGCTGGGATTACAGGCGTGAGCCACCGTACCCGGCCCCTTTCCTCTTCAGCTAGTGAATCACCTATTCACCCTCCAGACCTCAGCGCCCATGTCCCCTCCCTGGGGAAACCTCTGCCAACCTCCCAGTGGTGATCAGGCCCCATTACAGGAGCTCATGACACTCAGCGTCCCCCATCAAATTGGTCACAGAGTGGCCTGTGCTCCTGGGGCTCTTCCAGAAGAACACTCATCCCATGTAGCCAGTCCCCTCATCCCCCATCCTTGGTGTGCCACGTACCTTCCTTGGAGCTAGTGGCCACCGCCGCCGAGGATGAAGCTGACCCAGTAGATGTCCGGCCCATGGGGCTGGAGTGCTTCCCCCCACGGCCGGGGGGCTTCAGGCCGCTGGGCTTCTGCATGGCGGTGCCACTGGGCAGGTGGACAAGGGTGAGTGCTGGTCACGTCCTCTCTGCCATCTTCACTCACCTGCGGGCAGAGACAGGAGAGATCACATCATCACTTCCCAATGGCCCCCAGACCCTCAAGGGCCATCGAGCAACACACATCCCTCCTGAGGTGGGCTGGACGAGGCAACACCCGATTTAACCTATCAGCTCACTGCTCCCGTTGCCGCACAGGCCAGATTCCCGCTCTCAGACTCACCATCCCAGCACGCACCCCCTCTACTGCATGGGCAGGACAAACACACAGAGAGGCTATTGCCTTACCCTCTTATATCCTGGTGTGCAGTTACCTGCCTCAACTCCACACCAGGCCGTCATCTAGCCACGACCTCTGCCTGCCTTCCCACCATTAAAGCTTTGTGTCTTTATTTATTTGGTTGCAGAAATTTATTACAATTGAAAGATGTTTCATCTTCTATCCCAAGAGCATCCATCAAACTGTTTGCAACAAAGACCACTTTTAGACTGGGTACAGTGGCCTGTCATCCCAGCACTCTGGGAGGCTGAGGCTGGTGGATCGCTTGAGCCCAGGAGTTTGAGGCTGCACTGAGCTCCAGGGCACTCCAGCCTGGGTGACAGAGTAAAACCTTTTCAAAGCGTGAGCTGCATGCTGACTATGGTCATTAAAAGCCCTAAAAGGGGCCAGGTGCAGTGGCTCATGCCTGTAATCCCAGCACTTTGGGAGGCTGAGGCGAGTGGATCACTTGAGGTCAGGAGTTCAAGACCAGGCTGGCCAACATGGTGAAACCCTGTGTCTACTAAAAATACAAAAATTAGCCAGGCTTAGTAGCACATGCCTGTAGTCCCAGCTACTTGGGAGGTTGAGGCACAAGAATCACTTGAACCCAGGAGGCGGTGGTTGCAGTAAGCCGAGGTCACGCTGCTGCACTCCAGCCTGGACAACAGAGTGAGACTCTTGTCTCAAAAGAAAAAGAAAAAAAAGCCCTAAAAGGGCTGGGGGCAGTGGCTCACACCTGTAATCCTAACACTTTGGGAGGCCAAGGTGGGAGGATTGCTTGAGGCCAGGAGTTCAAAACCAGCCTTGGTAGCGTAGCAAGACTTTGTCGCTACAGAAAATAAAAAATAAAAAATTAGCCAGGCGTGGTGGCGCATGCCTGTAGTCCCAGCTACTTGTGGGCCTGAGAGGCCGAGGCTGCAGTGAGCTATGACGGCACCACTGCACTCCAGCCTGGGTGACAGAGCAAGACTCTGTCTCAAAACAAAAACAAAAACAAAAACAAAAAAATGCAGTCGTAAAATAGAACAAGATGATGTCCTTTGCAGGGACATGGATGGAGTTGGAAGCCATTATCCTCAGCAAACTAACACAGGAAAAGAAAACCAAACACCGCATGTTCTCACTTGTAAGTTGGAGCTGGACAATGAGAACACATGGACACAGGGAGGGGAACAACACAATGGGGCCTGTTGTGGGGACGGGGGGAGGGAGAGCATCAGGAAAAATAGCTAATGCATGCTGGGCTTAATACCTAGGTGATGGGTTGATAGGTGCAGCAAACCACCATGGCACACGTTTACCTATGTAACAAACCTGCACATCCTGCACATGTATCCCAGAATTTAAAATTTAAAAAAAAAAAAAAAAAGGGCTGGGAGAGGTGGCTCACGCCTGTAATCCCAACACCTTGAGAGGCTGAGGTGGGCGGATCACCTGAGGTCAGGAGTTTGAGACCAGCCTGGCCAACGTGGCGGAAACCCCAACTCTGCTAAAAATACAAAAATTAGCTGGGCATGTTGGCGGGCACCTGTAATCCCAGCTACTCAGGAGGCTGAGGCAGGAGAATCACTTGAACCCAGGAGGAGGAGGCTGCAGTGAGCCGAGATCGCACCACTGCACTCCAGCCTGGGCAACAGAGTGAGGCTCCATCTCAAAAAAAAAGAAAAAAGAAAGAAAACAAAAAAAGAAAAAACAAGGGCCAGGTGTGGTAGCTCATGTCTGTAATCCCAGCACTTTGGGGGGCCAAGGCAGGAGGATCACTTGAGCCCAGGAACTCAAGACCCACCTGGGCAACATAGTGAGACCCTGTTCTCTACAAATAATAAAAACAAAATATTTTTAAAAGGGCTAAAAGCAAAGATTACATATTAATCATGGCAAAAAAAAAAGTGTGTGATGCTTGCTAGTACAGTAACCTCAGAATCAAAAGCTTTGTGTCTTTATTATTTTTTTAAATGTATTTTTGTGACGGACTCTCGCTCTCTCGCCCAGGCTACAGTGCAGTGACAGCATCTCGGCTCACTGCAACCTCCACCTCCCAGGTTCAAGCCATTCTCCTGCCTCAGCCTCCCAAGTAGCTGGGATTACAGGCACCTGTCACCACGCCTGGCTAATTTTTGTATTTTTAGTAGAGACAGGGTTTTGCCATGTTGGCCAGGCTGCTCTCAAACTCCTGACCTCAAGTGATCCTCCCGCCTCGCCTCCCAAAGTGCTGGGATTACAGGCGTGAGCCACTACGCCCGGCCAGCTTTGTGTCCTTACGATGAAGCACAGAAGAGCTTATAGGAGCACCAGCGCTTTACAAAAGGGACTCTGGAGAGGAGCAAAGCCTCCAGGCATGATGCTATCTGTTTAGGGGGTCAGGGGGCAGCAAGATGGGACTGGCTGCAGGGGGCCGGAGGGGTGGACAAGCCCCCCACCCCCAGGCCTCTTCCCCACTATCCTATACTCGCAAACTTTCCTGCACCCAATGTTTCCAGAAGGCTCACCATGAGCCAGGCCCCATCTCTGCCCCAGAGCTGCAGGCAGGACTCGGCCTCTGCCCTGGGGAGCACCGTCCAATGGGGAGAGAAAATTCAGAGCACCATAGTCGGATGGAGGATTCCAGGCAAAAGCATCCTCATGTCTGGACCTCGGAAACACAGGAAATCTCTGATACAGGAGATGCCCTTGTCTGTCCAGCCATATCTGTGGTCACAGATTTTGAAGAAACCTTTTCTTCACTCATTTTGTTATTATTATTATTTTTAGAGACAGGGTTTTACTCTGTTGCCCAGGCTGGAGTGCAGTGTCATGATCTCAGCTCACTGCAACCTCTGCCTCCTGGGTTCAAGCGATTCTCTTGCCTCAGTCCCCTGAGTAGCTGGGACTACAGATAACTGCCACCATCCCTGGCTAATTTTTGTATTTTTTGTAGACGTGGGGTTTCACTATGTTGGCCAGGCTGGTCTTGAACGCCTGACCTTAAGTGATCCTCCCACCTCTGCCTCCCACAATGCAGGGATTACAGGCATGAGCCACCGCACCTGGTCCCTTTTCCCCATTTTTTTTTTTTTTTTGAGACAGAGTCACTTTGACACCCAGGCTGGAGTGCAGTGGCACAATCTTGGCTCACTGCAACCTCCATCTCCTGGTTTCAAGCAATTCTTCTGCCTCAGCCTCTGAGTAAGTCAGACTACAGGCACCCGCCACCAGGCCCGGCTAATTTTTGTATTTTAGTAGAGAGGGGGTTTCTGCCATCTTGGCCAGCCTGGTCTCAAACTGCTGACCTCAGGCAATTCTACCGCCTCGGCTTCCCAAAGTGCTGGGATTACAGGCATGAGCCACTGCTCCCAGCCTACATTTTCCCCATCCTTGGTTCATATGACTTATGTGGGTTGACCCGATTCCCACTCCTAGAGGGGATGCATAATGCAGGCCTGGCCATCAGAGAAGATCAGGTGAGGCGTCTCAGGGCCTGGGCTGTGGCTGAAACCTTTAGGAAGAATTCTCCCTGCTCTGGGGCTGCCTGGGTGTAGGATGGAAGCCAGAAGCTGCAGGGGCCATCCTGGTTACCGCATGGGAGAGCCTGCCAGGGAACGGTGCCAACACAGAGACAGCACAGCTGAGTCCCCAGGAGGGCCTAGATCCAGCTGAGCCTGAAGCTGGCCACTTGGGCTCTTCATTTTTTTTTTTTTTTTTTTTTTTTTTTTTTTTGAGATGGAGTCTCACTCTGTCGCCCAGGCTGGAGTGCAGTGGCGCAATCTCGGCTCACTGCAAGCTCTGCCTTCCGGGTTCATGCCATTCTCCTGCCTCAGCCTCCCGAGTAGCTGGGATTACAGGCACCTGCCACCACACCTGGCTAATTTTTTATATTTTTTAGTAGAGACGGGGTTTCACCATGTTAGCCAGGATGGTCTCAATCTCCTGACCTCATGATCTGCCCCCCTCGGCCTCCCAAAGTGCTGGAATTACAGGCGTGAGCCACTCCAGCTGGAGGCTGGAGTGCAGTGGTACAATTTCAGCTCATTGCAGCCTCAACCTGCCAGGCTCCCAAGTAGCTGGGACCACAGGTGCATGCCACCACCACCACCCCCTGCCCCGGCTAAGTTTACAAGTTTTTTGTAGAGACGGGTCTCACTATGTTGCCCAGGCTGGTTCCAAACTCCTGGGGTAAAGCAATCCTCCCACCTCAGCCTCCCAAAGTGCTGGGATTACAGGCGTGTGCCACTGTACCTGGCCTTTTTTTTTTCCTAAACCTATTTGAGGGACAATGTCATTTGCATTTCCAAAAAAATTCTGATGAATACAGATGCCAACCCACAATGCTCGCGTCAGGAATGTGCGTGAGGACATCCGATGAGTCAGCAATGCCACTACCTGTCCTGGCACATCCGAGTGAAGGATCACTTCCTCCCTCAGACTGGCAGCTTTAAGAGCAGAGGAAAACAAGCTGCCCCCAGGCACACAGCAGTGGAGCTGACATGCCAGGGTGCACCCACGAGAGCATTGGGCATGCCTGCCAGCCCTGGCCCTCAGGGCCTGCTAAATCCAACATTCCAACGCCCCTGGTGCCCCAGGAATTCTGGGGGCCGGGAGTCAATCATGCTGGGGTGCAAGGCTGCTCCCTTCGTCCTCAGAACCTGGCCCTCCTGGTGGCTTGTTCAATGAGGGAGCCGGACTGTGAGCTTTGGGCACAGCTCTCTGAGAGCTTGGTTAGGCTGGGTCAGCATTTCCAATGCCAGCAAAGGTGAGTGGGGATGGTCTCTGGTGACAGTAAATATCCCACCTTGAGGGTGACCGAATGAGCCTCCTGCTCCCGTGGCTCAGCTGGGGGACCCTCTCACCTAGGAATTCCAGATGCAGAGAAGAGAGAGCATTGCTGAGACTCAAGTGAGGTGCAAGGAACTCCCTCCGCCTCCTGACCCCCGCCCCCCCGCCAGGGCCTCTTCTCTGCCCAAAATCCCTCCCACAGAGAAAACAGCTATAAATCGTATCTAATAACAAACTTTCATTCTTTTATTTATTTATTTATTTGGAGACGGAGTCTTGCTCTGTCACCCAGGTGGTGCAATCTCAGCTCACTGCAACCTCCGCCTCCCAGGTTCAAGTGATTCTCCTGTTTCAGCCTCCCAAGTAGCTGGGACTACAGGCATCCCATTGCCACCACATTGGCTAATTTTTGTATTTTTAGTAGAGATGGAGTTTCACCATGTTGGCCAGGCTGGTCTTGAACTCTTGACCTCAAATGATCCACCTGCCTCGGCCTCCCAAAGTGCTGAGATTACAGGTGTAAGCCATCATGCCTGGCCCGACTTGCATTCTTTTCTTTTTCTTTCTTTCTTTTTTTTTTTTTTATTCTTGAGATGTGGTCTTGCTCTATCGCCCAGGCTGGAGTGCAGTGACATGATCATAGCTCACTGCAGCCTCCAACTCCTGGGCTCAAGCAATCCTCCTGTCTCAGCCTCCTGGATAGCTAGGACTACAGGTGCACCCTACCATGCCTGGCTAATTGTTTTTTATTTTTTGTAGAGACTGGGTCTAGCTACGTTGCCCAGGCTGGTCTCAAATTCCTGGGCTCAAGCAATCCTCCTGCCTCTGCCTCTGGAAGTGCTGGGGTTACAGGTGTGAGCCACCACGCCCAGCCAGGGCTGGTATTCAGGAAACATAATGAACTCTGCAACTTGCTAAGAAGACAACAACCCAATTAAAAATGGGTGAAAGGTTTGAATACACATTTCACCGAAGAAGATATACAAACAGCCCATAAGCACATGAAAAGATGACTAACATCATTACTCATCCAGGCAATACAGATCAAAACAAGAGATACCACTTCCCATCAAGGGGAATGGCTAAAAATTTGAAAAGCTGACAATACCAAGTGCTGATGAGGATGCAGAACAACTGAAATGCTCGTAGTGTTGGTGGAAATAAAAAATGGTACAATCACTTCGGAAAACAGTTGGGCAGTTTCTTAAAAAGTTAAAAATAGTGGCCGAGTGCAGTGGCTCATGCCTGTAATCCCAGCACTTTGGGAGGCTGACGCGGGCAGATCACAAGTTCAGGAAATCGAGACCATTCTGGCTAACACGGTGAAACCCCATCTCTACTAAAAATACAAAAAATTAGCCGAGCGTGGTGGCAGACACCTGTAGTCCCAGCTACTCGGGAGGCTGAGGCAGGAGAATGGCGTGAACCCAGGGGGCGGAGCTTGCAGTGAGCTGAGATCGCACCACTGCACTCCAGCCTGGGCAACAGAGCAAGACTCCATCTCAAAAAAAAAAAAAAAAGTTAAAAATAGGAGCTCGAGGCAGGCAGATAGCTTGAGCCCAGGAGTTGGAGACCAGCCTGGGCAACATGGCGAAACCCCATCTCTACCAAAAATCCAAAAACAATTAGCAGGGCATGGTGGCGTGTGCCTGTGGTCCCAACTACCTGGGAGGCTGAGGCACAAGAATCGCTTGAACCCAGGAGGCAGAGGTTGCAGTGAGCCAAGACTGTGCCACTGCACTCTAGCCTGGATGACAAAGTGAGACCTTGTCTCAAAAAAAAAAAAAAGAAAGTTAAAAATACACCTCCCATATAACCCAACCACCTAAGAGAAGCAAAAACATGTGTCCATAGAAAGTTTTATAAACAAGTGTTCATACCAGCTTTACTCATAACAGCCCAAAAGTAAAATCTCCATCAACCAGTGCATGTACAAACAAAAGTAGGGCAGCTGTTTTTCATTTTAATTTTATTTTTATTTTTGAGACAGGGTCTCACTCTGTCACCCAGGCTGAGTGTAGTGGTGCAATCATGGTTCACTGCAGCCTGGAAGTTCCTGGGCTCAAGTGATCCTCCCACCTCAGCTTCCTGGGTAGCTGGGACCAAAGGCGAGTGCTACCATGCCCAGCTAACTTTTTATTTTTTGCAGCTGGAGTCTCACTATGTTGCCAAAGCTAGTCTCGAACTCCTGGACTCAAAGGATCCTCCTGCCTCAGCCTACCAAAGTGCTGAGATTACAGGATTGAGCCGCCATGACCAGTCTTCATTTTTATTTTAGAACAGAGACAGGTCTCTGTCACCCAGGCTGGAGTGTGGTGGCATGATCATGGCTCACTGCAGCCTCGACCTCCTGGGCTCAAGGAATCCTCCCACCTCAGCCTCCCCAGTAGAGGACTACAGGCATGCGCCATCACGCCTGGCTGAACTTTTTGTTGTTGTTGTTGTTGTTGTAGAGACAGGGTCTTGCCATATTGCCCAAGCTGGTCTTGAACTCCTGGACTCAAGCAATTCCCCCCACCTCAGCCTCCCAAAGTGCTGGGATTAAAGGTATGAGCCACCATGCCTGGCCCAAAGTGGTATATTTATATAATAGAATACTTCTTAGCAATAAAGAACTACTGATATGTGCAACATAGATGAATGCTTTTTTTTTTTTTGAGATGGAGTCTCGCTCTGTCACCCAGGTTCAAGCGATTCTCCCGGGTTCAAGCGATTCTCCTGTCTCCACCTCCCAAGTAGCTGGAACTACAGGTGTGTGCCACCACGCCCGGCTAATTTTTGTATTTTTAGTAGAGACAGGGTTTCACTATGTTGACCAGGCTGGTCTCGAACTCCTGACCTCAGGTGATCCACCCACCTCAGCCTCCCAAAGTGCTGGGATTACAGGCGTGAGCCACCATGCCCGGCTGGATGAATGTTTAAAACATTTTGCTAAGTAGAAGAAACTAGACACGAAGGACTTCATATTGTATGAATCCGTTCATATGAAATTTCAAAACCGTATACACAGAATGCAGATTAGTGGTTGCCTGGGCCTGGAAACACAGATTGGCTGCAAATGGGCACAGAGAACTTTCTGGGTGGTAGAAATGTCCTAAAACTGGGGTGTGGTGATAGTTGCACAACTCTATGTTTATACTGGAAGTCATCAAACCATACAATTAATTTTTAGTAGAGACGGGGTTTCATCATGTTGGCTAGGTTGGTCTCAAACTCCTGACCTCAGGTGACCCACCTGCATTGGCCTCCCAAAGTGCTGGGATTACAGGTGTGAGCCACTATGCTGGGCCCAAACCATACACTTCAGATGGGAGAGGCCGGGCATAGTGGCTTATACCTGTAATCCCAGCACTTTGGGAGGCCGAGGTGGGTGAATTGCTGGAGCTCAGGAGTTTGAGACCAGCCTGGGCAACATGGCGAAAATCTATCTCTACAAAATAATACAAAATGTAGAAAAGTTAAATGTCCCCCTCTCCCCTCTCCCCTCCCCCCTCCCCCCTCTCCCCTCTCCCCTCCCCCCTCTCCCCTCTCCCCTCTCCCCTCTCCCCTCTCCCCTCTCCCTCTCTTTCCACGGTCTCCCTCTGATGCCGAGCCGAAGCTGGACGGTACTGCTGCCATCTCAGCTCACTGCAACCTCCCTGCCCGATTCTCCTGCCTCAGCCTGCCGAGTGCCTGCGATTGCAGGCGCGCGCCGCCACGCCTGACTGGTTTTCGTATTTTTTTGGTGGAGACGGGGTTTCGATGCGTCGGCTGGGCTGGTCTCCAGCTCCTAACCGCGAGTGATCCGCCAGCCTCGTCCTCCCGAGGTGCCGGGATTGCAGACGGAGTCTCGTTAACTCAGTGCTCAATGGCGCCCAGGCTGGAGTGCAGTGGCGTGATCTCGGCTCGCTACAACCACCTCCCAGCCGCCTGCCTTGGCCTCCCTAAGTGCCGAGATTGCAGCCTCTGCCTGGCAGCCACCCCGTCTGGGAAGTGAGGAGCGTCTCCGCCTGACCGCCCATCGTCTGGGATGTGAGGAGCCCCTCTGCCTGGCTGCCCAGTCTGGAAAGTGAGGAGCGTCTCTGCCCGGCCGCCATCCCATCTAGGAAGTGAGGAGGGTCTCTGCCCGGCCGCCCATCGTCTGAGATGTGGGGAGCACCTCTGCCCTGCCGCCCCGTCCGGGATGTGAGGAGCGTCTCTGCCCGGCCGCCCTGTCTGAGAAGTGAGGAGACCCTCTGCCTGGCAACCGCCCCGTCTGAGAAGTGAGGAGCGTCCTCCCTCCTCGTCCGGGAGGGAGGTGGGGGGGTCAGCCCCCCGCCCGGCCAGCTGCCCCATCCAGGAGGGAGGTGGGGGGATCAGCCCCCCGCCCGGCCAGCCGCCCCGTCCGGGAGGTGAGGGGCGCCTCTGCCCGGCCGCCCCTACCGGGAAGTGAGGAGCCCCTCTGCCCGGCCAGCCGCCTCGTCCGGGAGGGAGGTGGGGGGGTCAGCCCCCCACCTGGCCAGCCGCCCCGTCCGGGAGGCGAGGGGTGCCTCTGCCCAGCCGCCCCTACTGGGAAGTGAGGAGCCCCTCTGCCCGGCCAGCTGCCCCGTCCGGGAGGGAGGTGGGGGGGTCAGCCCCCCGCCCGGCCAGCCGCCCCATCCGGGAGGGAGGTGGGGGGATCAGCCCCCCGCCTGGCCAGCCGCCCCGTCCGGGAGGGAGGTGGGGGGGTCAGCCCCCCGCCCAGCCAGCCGCCCTGTCCAGGAGGTGGGGGGTGCCTCTGCCCGGCCGCCCCTACTGGGAAGTGAGGAGCCCCTCTGCCCAGCCAGCCGCTCTGTCTGGGAGGGAGGTGGGGGGTTCAGCCCCCCGCCCGGCCAGCCGCCCCGTCCGGGAGGGAGGTGGGGGGGTTAGCCCCCCGCCTGGCCAGCCGCCCCGTCCGGGAGGTGAGGGGCGCCTCTGCCCGGCCGCCCCTACTGGGAAGTGAGGAGCCCCTCTGCCCGGCCAGCCGCTCTGTCCGGGAGGGAGGTGGGGGGGGTCAGCCCCCCGCCCGGCCAGCCGCCCCGTCCAGGAGGGAGGTGGGGGGGTCAGCCCCCCGCCCGGCCAGCCGCCCCGTCCGGGAGGGAGGTGGGGGGGTCAGCCCCCCGCCCGGCCAGCCGCCCCGTCCGGGAGGGAGGTGGGGGGGTCAGCCCCCCGCCCGGCCAGCCGCCCCGTCCGGGAGGGAGGTGGGGGGGTCAGCCCCCCGCCCGGCCAGCCGCCCCGTCCGGGAGGGAGGTGGGGGGGGTCAGCCCCCGCCCGGCCAGCCGCCCCGTCCGGGAGGGAGGTGGGGGGGTCAGACCCCTGCCCGGCCAGCCGCCCCGTCCGGGAGGGAGGTGGGGGGGTCAGCCCCCCGCCAGGCCAGCCGCCCCGTCGGGGAAGTGAGGGGCGCCTCTGCCCGGCCGCCCCTACTGGGAAGTGAGGAGCCCCTCTGCCCGGCCAGCCGCCCTGTCCGGGAGGGAGGTGGGGGGTCAGCCCCCCGCCCGGCCAGCCGCCCCGTCCGGGAGGGAGGTGGGGGGGGTCAGCCCCCCGCCCGGCCAGCCGCCCCATCCGGGAGGTGAGGGGCGCTTCTGCCCGGCCGCCCCTACTGGGAAGTGAGGAGCTCCTCTGCCCGGCCACCACCCCATCTGGGAGGTGTACTCAACAGCTCATTGAGAACGGGCCATGAAGACAATGGCGGTTTTGTGGAATAGAAAGGGGGGAAAGGTGGGGAAAAGATTGAGAAATCGGATGGTTGCCGTGTCTGTGTAGAAAGAGGTAGACATGGGAGACTTTTCATTTTGTTCTGTACTAAGAAAAATTCTTCTGCCTTGGGATCCTGTTGATCTGTGACCTTACCCCCAACCCTGTGCTCTCTGAAACATGTGCTGTATCCACTCAGGGTTGAATGGATTAAGGGCGGTACAAGATGTGCTTTGTTAAACAGATGCTTGAAGGCAGCATGTTCGTTAAGAGTCATCACCACTCCCTAATCTCAAGTACCCAGGGACACAAACACTGCGGAAGGCCGCAGGGTCCTCTGCCTAGGAAAACCAGAGAACTTTGTTCACTTGTTTATCTGCTGACCTTCCCTCCACTATTGTCCTGTGACCCTGCCAAATCCCCCTCTGCGAGAAACACCCAAGAATGATCAATAAAAAAGAAAAAAAAAAACAAAAAAACAAAATGTAGCCAGGTGTGGTGGTGCATGCCTGTAGTCCGAGCTACTGGGGAGGCTAAGGTGAGAGGATTGCTTCAGCCCGGGAGGTTGAGGCTGCAGTGAGCTGTGATCACACTACCACACTCCAGCCTGGGTGACAGAGTGAGACCCTGTCTCTAAAAAAGTTAAAAAATTTTTTTAAAAAGGGCCAGGCATGGTGGCTCACGCCTATAATCTCAGCACTTTGAATACACATTTCACCAAAGAAGATATATAAACAGCCCATAAGCACATGAAAAGATGGCCGAGGCAGGCAGATCACTGAAGGTCAGGAGTTTGAGACCAGCCCGGCCAACGTGGTGAAACCCAGTCTCTACTAAAAATACAAAAATTAGCTGGGCGTGGTGGCACACACCTGTAGTTCCAGCTACTTGGGAGGTGGAGGCAGGAGAATCGCTTGAACCCGGAAGGCGGAGGTTGCAGTGAGCTGACATCGCACCACCGTGCTCCAGCCTGGGCAACAAAGCGAGACTCCATCTCAAAATAAATAAATATAAATAAATAAATAAATAAACAAACTAGATTATGAATGAATGAATGAATGAATGATACTGACCCAAGAGGTGAGAAGTCCAGGACACCATTCTCACCTCCTTAGGACATAGCACTCAGGTCTGAGTGGCTCGTGGTGATCAGCCCAGCTGGTCAGACACCACAGGTCATCACACAGCCGGTCTGGCCTCCCAACCAGCCAGCATCCCCTCTGAGGCAGAGATCAGGCGTGAGAACCCTGTCCCTGGCACTGGAGGCTCCTGCAGATGACCCTGCAGTCCTTACCACCCGCCTGACACTGTCCCACCTCCCAGAGGCCACCTGTGTCTTTTCTCCCACCTGCTTCACTTCTCCTATTTGCATTACCTACTGACACCTAGCCTGATGTTACCTCCTCCAGGAAGTCTCTCAGGACCTTCGGCCCACAGAGACCTCAGGATCACATGTGGAGCCAAGGAGGAGAGAGTATGCTGTTCTTGTCTGTCTTCATCATGCCACCTGGGAGCTTACAGGCAACTTCAGGCGGGGCCATACTCTCTCCTCTCTGGGAACCCAGCCTGAGCCATGGTGCCTGGCACAGAGCCATGATCTGGAATTCCCACGGCAACACACCTACAGCCGCCCAGAGGACACAAATCCCCAGAAACACTACTCCCAGGGAACGCTCCCAAAATTAACCTCCAGCCCTCCTGAACCCCCCCAGCAGCCTCCAGTATGAAGAACCTACTGTTGCCGGGCGCGGTGGCTCATGCCTGTAATCCCAGAACTTTGGGAGGCTGAGGCGGGCAGATCACAAGGTCAGGAGTTTGAGACCAGCCTGGCCAACAGAGTGAAACCCTGTCTCTACTAAAAATACAAAAAAATTAGCCAGGCACGGTGGTGGGCACCTGTAGTCCCAGCTACTAGGGAGGCTGAGGCAGGAGAATCGCTTGAACCCAGGAGGCGGAGGTTGTGGTGAGCCGAGATGGTGCCATTGCACTCCGGCCTGGGCGACAGATCGACACTCAAACAAAACAAAACAAAACAAAACCAAAAACAAAAAAACGAACCTACTGTCTACCAGGCATTGCACGAATGTGGCCTCATGTCCTCCCCAGCCCCTGCACAAGGCAGAGGTCCTCTGACAGGTGGAGCTTCCCGAGTGCAGAGAAGTTCGGGGACTCAAAGTCACACACTGCTAAGTGGCTGTCCTGGAATCAGACCCGGGTCTGGCCCTTCCCTACCTCCCATCCTGCCGAGCCCAGCCCTGGAATAACATTTGTGAGCCCCCTGGCCTCTGGGGACAGCGTCCGCCTGCCACGGCTCACAAAGGAAACCAAAGAGCTGGCAGGAGAGAAGAACCAAGGCGGCATTCAGTCAGGCCCAGCCATCCTTGCTGTGGGAGGGGGAGAAGGGTGCAGAGGGGGAGCAGCCCCCCTGTCCCCGAGGAGCACCCGGAAGGGGAGAGGAGAGAATAGTGAACAGGAAGAAGGGGGAGGCCACCTGCCCTCGTGTGACTCAGCTGTGCTGGTGGGACAGAGGAAGAGAGAGGGATTCTTGGAAAATGCTGGGACTTGATGATAAATTGGCCTCTGGCCACACTGTGGCCGACGTGGGAGGCGGGGAAGCCTGGCGCAGTCCCAGCTCCAAACCCCAGACTTTCTCCGAGTGGCTGTGAGCCCTTGGCCCAGAGAGAGCCTCAGTTTCATTACCTGTAAAATGGGGTACAAGTGTCACCACCTCCTGGGAGTGAGGCAGAGAAGACACCCCAGGAGTATGCCCGGTTGCTCGGGAAGGGGACTGTCACTACTCTCTGGAGGCCCTGGTGCACAGGACGGACAGGCGAGGGCGGGGTGGCATTCAGACCAACAGGCCCCCTTTTGTGCCACCCTCCGCTGCCGTTTCCCAGAGACAAGCCCCGGCTGCATTTCACGCCTTCCATTTCAGCTGCCTGGGGGTGGCGGGCGCAGCCTCGGAACTCTGCCAATCAGGGCCCCGGCGGAGGGGGACGGGTGCCAAATAGAGCAGTGGAAAGCCCATCTCGGTTTGGCGGGCCAGCCTCATCCTGGGGCGAGGGAGGCAGGAGCCAGGAAGCGGGCACGCCTGCAGAGACCCCGGACGTGGCTCTCTCCCGGAGGGGCAGGTGCTTGGCAGGGACGCTGCTGCTGGCTGGGGTGGGTCACATCCAGCCTTCACCAGAGCCCACTCTCTCCAGGGCCCTCGGGGGTCCCAGCAGCTGGGGTGCTCATGCCCACACTTCCTGAGGTGTAACCCGCAGTCCCCACAATCAGGCCCCAGAGGTAGGCTCAGCACAGCCCCTGCCCACATGCCACAAGCCCTAGGGCACCAGGCACAACAGCACCTCTTAGAGGAGCAAGGGACCCGTAACCGGGAGCCTGGGCAGGCAGCACCTGCGGGGCAGAGGGTCTGGGATCCCGCAAAGGAAACTGACCACACTCTGCCAGGTCCACCCAACACCCAAGGATCTGGTGGGGCTGGAAGGCAGCGGGGGATCTAGAGAGTATGAGAGAAAGGCAGGGTCTCCTGGACGTGCCCCAGCAATCAGGCTGAGGGGATGAGGGGCCACAGAGAGACTCCAAGCCAGGGGTCCCCCACAATCAGACAAGCACACCAGCAAGACCGCTCTGGGAGCTGAGGATGATGGTGAACCGGCAGCAGGGGCGGGGGGGTTGGGGTGCAGGGAGAGAAGCCAGCTGGGGGCTGCTGAGATGGAAGCAGATCCCTAAAATGTGGCCGGGTGCGGTGACTCATGTCTGTAATCCCAGCACTTTGGGAGGCCAAGACAGGAGGATCACCTGAGGTCAGGAGTTCAAGACCAGCCTGGGCAACATGGCGAAACCCCATCTCTACTAAAAATAGAAAAATTAGCTGGGCGTGGTGGCGCATGCCTGTAATCCCAGCCACTTGGGAGACTAAGGCAGGAGAATCACTTGAACCCAGGAGGCAGAGGTTGCAGTGAGCTGAGATGGTGCCATTGCACTCCAGCCTGGGCGACAAAGTGAGACTCCGTCTCAAAAACAAACAACAAACAAAATGAGGCCTGATCTGGGACAGAGAGGGGACACTGGGAGGGAGGTGGGGGGAGGTAGGGGCTGCAGCAGAGAACTCAAAGCAACCACAGGGCACAAACCTGAGGGCAACCCAACGACAGGTGGGCAGGAATGGGACCAGCCTTTGCGGGGGAGGCCAGGCTGCACAACCCACCAGCTGAGAGACAGAGAGCTGCTGTGCCTCCCCAGGAACAGGAAAACGCAAACCCAGGGTGCCCCATCCAATGGGCAAGTCAAAAGGCCTGGCACTGCCAAGTATTGGAGAGGGGGCAGAGCAGTGGGTGGGTGGGCACGGATGGCACAGTGCCTGGGCTGGACAGGGAATGTGAGTGTACAGTGGAGGGATGGATGGTCCCCTAGAGGGTCCTCCCTGGCAATTGGCCTGCCTGCCCTGGAGGCACCCACAGGATGAACTCCATTGTAAGAGCAGGGAGGGGTGGTTTGGTGGTGGGAGGGGACTGGGGTGGGGTAACTGGGGACATTATTTATTTATTTATTTATTTATTCATTCATTCATTTATTTATTTTTGGAGACAGGGTCTCCCTCTGTTGCCCAGGCAAGAGTGTAGTGATGCAATCATAGCTCACTGTAGCCTTGAACTCCTGGGCTCAAGTGATCCTCCTTCCTTAGCCTCCCGAGTAGCTGGGACCACAGGTGTATGCCACCATATCCGGCTAATTTATGTAAAGAGAGGATCTCACTATGTTGCCCAGGCTGGTCTTGAACTCCTGGCTTCAAGTGATTCTCTTGGCTCAGCCTCCCAGAGTGCTGGGATTACAGGCATCAGCCACCATGCCCAGCCTTTGTTATATTTCTAAGGTTTGTTTCCTAGCCCTATGGGGTGCACATGGGTGTTCAATGTATCCTGTCTACTCCTTTGAATATCTAACAGATTTCTTAAGCTTTTTTTTTTTTTGTCAGGGTCTCCCTCTGTCACCCAGGTTTTTTTGTCAGAGTCTCCCTCTGTCACCCAGGTTGGAGTGCAATGGCGTGATCTCGGCTCACTGCAACCTCCACCTCCCAGGTTCAAACCATTCTCCGGCCTCAGCCTCCCGAGTAGCTGGGATTACAGGCATCTGTCATCATGCCCAGCTAATTTTTGTATTTTTGTAGAGATGAGGTTTCACTATGTTGGCCAGGCTGGTCTTGAACTCCTGACCTCAGGTGATCCACTCGCCTTGGCCTCCCAAAGTGCTGGGATTACAGGCGTGAGCCACCATGCCCGGCTTCTTAATCATTTTTTTAAAAGAAAAATAAAGATAGGCTAGGTACGGTGGCTCACGCCTGCAATCCTAGCACTCTGGGATGCCAAGGCAAGAAGATCATTTGAGGCCAGGAGTTCGAGACCAGCCTGGACAACACAGTGAGACCTCACCTCCTATTAAAAAAAAAAAAATTAGCCAGGCATGGTGACACACACCTGTAGTCCCAGCTACTTAGGAGGCTAAGGTGGGAGGATTGCTTGAGCCCAGAAGTTTGAGGCTGCAGTGAGCTGTGATCTGTGATCCTGCCACTGAACCCCATCCTGGGCCACAGAGCAAGACTCTATATATATATATATATATTTTTTGAGACCGAGTCTCACTCTGTCACCCATTCTGGAGTGCAGTGGCACGATCTCAGCTCACTGCAACCTCCGCCTGCTGAGTTCAAGCGATTCTTGTGCCTCAGCTTCCCAAGTAGCTGAGCCCACAGGAGTGCACCACCACAACTGGCTAATTTTTGTATTTTTAGTAGAGACGGGGTTTCACCATGTTGGCCAGGCTGGTCTTGAACTCCTGACCTCAGGTGATCCGCCCGCCTTCACCTCCCAAAGTGGTGGAATTATAGGCGTGAGCCACCACGCCTGACCTAAGACCCTATTTCTAAAAAAAAAAAAAAAAAAAAAATAAGAGACACAAGGGGAGGGAGAAGGAAACATTATCTCCACTGCGCAGCCACCAAGAGGCAAGACCCCAACAGAGAGGACCCCAAAATGCTCACTGCCAGGCCAGGCTTTCTGAGCCAATGGTGAGCCCTTCTCTTGAGCATGAAGGGGGCTCCCCAAGCCCTGCCCAGCACCCCAATGCCCACACATGCACTAGAATGCCAGTCCCACCCCAATCCTGCACCATGCAGAATCCAGCAGGGGGTCTTCGGTGTAACACCACTCCAGGCTGGCACCTCACCTGCTCCACGGGCCCCACTGCCCATCCATCCCACACAGCTTTGTTTGCATTTGCCCAAGGCTCAGGGAATCTGAGAAGGTTGACTTAGGTCACCCAGTGGTGAAGCTAGAGTCTCCACATCCTCCCTGACCAGGGCAAGAAGAGGGCAGGGCTGGACGGCCCCTTCCCTGTGAGTCTTGCCGGCTCTGAGGCGGAACCCGAAGCTCTGAGCCTTATACCCGCTATCCCTCAGGCCTGGGAGAGCTGATGGGAGGGTGCCCGGCTGTCTGTACTGCTGTCTCCACCCATACTTGGTCAGTCTTCTCTGCCAGGCCTGCGGGGAGCTGCAGCCCCAGCTGTGCAGGCAACACACACAGCTGCTGGCCAGCAGTAGGGGTACGAGGGAGCCCCAGGAAGAATGGGGTGGGGATAAATCCCGAGCTGCCCTGAGAGCACCCATTGGCCTGGCGGCCATCCAGATAGTGGGGACAGCTGACAGCCAGCGTGGGGATAGGGCCTTGCCCCAGCATCACAGCAGATCCAGGGCTGGAACCCAGGCTCCACAAGCCCACGTGGCTTCAAACAGGAGGGAGGGAGATGAAACTGGCAAGACCACAGTGGATAGTGTGGACCAGGTTTACACAGTGCAGGGCTCTGGGCTCCTGGGCTGAGCAGGGCAGGACAGACCCAGGCCAAGTGCCCCAGTCAAACCCCAACTTCTCTGGCACCTGCAGCTGGGAGACAAGCAAGGGTTGAGTCTAGAAGCCCGGGTTCCGGTCCCACATGCTACCTTTCTCACTATGTCCGAGCTCAGGGCTGTGGTTCCTCAGTTTTAGAGGAGGCATCTTCTGGCCAGGCCTGGTGGGAGGCTGAGGCGTGTGGAACACCTGTAGTCAGGAGTTCGAGACCAGCCTGGCCAACATGGTGAAACCCCATCTCTACTAAAATACAAAAATTAATTGGGCGTGGTGGTGTGCGCCTGTAATCCCTGCTACTTGGGAGGCTGAGGCAGGAGAATCACTTGAACCAGGGAGGCGGAGGTTGCAGTGAGCCGATATCACGCCATTGCACTCCAGCCTGGGTGACAGAGTAAGACTCTATTTCAAAAAAATTTTTAAAATAAAAAAAATAAAAAATAAAGGAGGCATCTTCCTTGACCTGCCAACAGCCTGAGGGACCACAGGGCCCTGGGAATGCCCAGCCTGTCTGTCTCGCGGGAGCTAGACACACACACAGAATTGGCATGCTCAGAACCACCAGCCACAAAAAAAGGTCCAATGCTGAAAATAACCCACACATCCATTACCATTAGAATGAGTCAATAAGGCCAGGCATGGTGGCTCGTGCCTGTAATCCCAGCACTTTGGGAGGTCAAGGCGGGTGGATCACTTGAGGCCAGCAGTTCGAGACCAGCCTGGCCAACATGGTGTAACCCCATCTCTACTAAAAATACAAAAATTAGCCTGGTGTGGTGGAGGGCACCTGTAATCCTAGCTACTTGGGAGGCTGAGGCAGGAGGATCACTTGAGCCCGGGAGATAGAGGCTGCAGTGAGCCGAGATCACGCCAGCGCACCCCAGTCTTAGCAACAGAGCAAGACTCTGTCTCAAAAAAACAACAACAAAAAACAAACAAACAAACAAAAAACAATGCCAGGCGCGGTGGCTCACACCTGTAATCTCAACACTTTGGGAGGTGGAGGTGGGCGGATCACCTGAGGTCAGGAGTTTGAGACCAGCCTGGCCAAACGGTGAAACCCCGTCTCTACCAAAAATACAAAAAAAAAAAAAATTAGCCGGGCGTTGTGGCGGGTGCCTGTAATCCCAGCTACTCGGGAGGCTGAGGCAGGAGAATCACTTGAACCCTGGAGGTGGAGGTTGCAGTGAGCCGAGATCACGCTATTGCACTGCAGCCTGGCAACAAGAGCGAGACTCCGTCTCAATAATAATAACAATAATAATAATAAGTAAATAAGTTGTGGTTTGTTCACACAATAGAATAACATACAGCAATGAGAACGAATGAATGCCAACTGCATGCAATGATGTGTAAGGACCTTGCAATTACAATCTCAAGTGAAAGAAGTCGGACATAAAAAGAGTGCACACAAAAGAAGACATACAAGCGGCCAAGAACCATATAAAAAATGCCCAGCATCACAGATCATCAGAACATGCAAATTAAAATCACAATGAGATACCATCTTAAGCCAGTAAGACTGGCTATTATTCAAAAGCCTGAAAACAATACATGTTGGACAGGATGTGGAGGAAAGGGAATGCGTATACACTGTTGGTAAGAATGTAAATTAGTACAACCTTTATGAGAAATGGTGCAGAGATTTCTCAAAGAACTGAACATAGAATGGCCCTTCCATCCAGCAATCCTACTAATTGCCATCTACCCAAAGGAAAATGATTCATTCTATCCGAAGGATACCAGCACTGGTATGTTGATCACAGCACAATTCACAAGAGCAAAGATATGGGATCAACATATGTGTCCGTCAAGGGAGGACTGGATAAAGAAAATGCGGTATATGTCTACCACGGAATGCCACTCAGCCATCAAAAAGAATGAAATCAGGCCGGGCACGGTGGCTCACGCCTGTAATCCCAGCACTTTGGGAGGCCGAGGCGGGTGGATTATGAGGTCAGGAGATCAAGACCAGCCTGGCTAACACGGTGAAAACCCGTCTCTACTAAAAATACAAAAAAATTAGCCGGGCGTGGTGGCGGGCGCCGGTAGTCCCAGCTACTTGGGAGGCTGAGGCAGGAGAATGGCGTGAACCTGGGAGGTGGAGTTTGCAGTGAGCCGAGATGGCACCACTGCACTCCAGCCTGGGCGACAGAGCGAGACTCCGTCTCAAAAAAAAAAAAAAAAAGAATGAAATCATGTCTTTTTCAGCAACATGGATGGGAGCCATTATCCCTAGCGAAACAACTCGGAAAATCAAATACCACATGATCGCACTTCTAAGTGGGAGCTAAACAGTGGGTATACATGAAAATACAGAGGGGAATAATAGACGCTGGAGACTACAAAAGGTGGGAAGAGGCTGGGCGTTGGGGCTCATGCCTGTAATCCCAGCACTTTGGGAGGCCAAGGCGGGTGAATCATTTGAGGTCAGGAGTTCGAGACCAGCCTGGCCAAACTGGCAAAATCCCATCTCTACTAAAAATACAAAAATTAGCCAGGTGTGGTGGCGCATACCTGAATTCCCAGCTACCAGGGAGGCTGAGGCAGGAGGATCGCTTGAACCCAGGAGGCGGAGGTTGCAGTGAGCTGAGATCGTGCCACTGCACTCCAACCCGGGCAACAAGAGCAAAATTCCGTCCCAAAAAAAAGCTGGGTGGAGTGGCTCATGCCTGCAATCCCAGCACTTTGGGAGGCCAAGGCAGGTGGATCACCTGAGATCAGGAGTTCGAGACCAGCCTAACCAACATGGAGAAACCCTGTCTCTACTAAAAATACAAAATTAGCCGGGCATGGGGGCACATGCCTGTAATCTAGCTACTTGGGAGGCTGAGGCAGGAGAATCGCTTGAACCCGGAAGGTGGAGGATGCGGTGAGCCGAGATCACACCATTGCACTCCAGCCTAGGCAACAAGAGTGAAACTCCATCTCAAAAAAAAAAAAAGAAGAAGAAGGAGGGCCTCGAGTCAGCACCCCAGGGTGCTCTCACTCCCACACCTTCTCCTGCAGGCAAGGGCTGGGGAAGAGGCTGAGCCCACTGAGGTTCAGGCCTGGTCCCTGAGTGGCATAAGCGGCCCCAGCCAGAGGCGACAGGGTGCAAACCAGGGTCCACTCCAGGGTGTGGTGGCTTGGAGAAAAGATGAACCCAGCAGGCCATGAGCACCTGCTATGCCCCTGAGGGGCAGCCCAGCACACTACTATGGGTGGGGAGAGTGGAGGAGGAACAGAACTTGGTGGCCCAGGGATTAGGACAGTCACTAATAAGCCTTCAAGGCAGGGCCTTTATTTATTTATTTATTTATTTATTTATTTTAGACAGGGTCTTGCTGTGTTGCCCAGGCTAGAATGCAGTGGCACGATCACAGCTCACTGCAGCCTCAAACTCCTGGGGTCAAGCAATCCTCCCACCTCAGCCTCCTGAGTAGCTGGGATTATAGATACTGTACCTGGCTAATTTTTGTATTTTTTATAGAGACAGGGTTTTGCCAAGGTGCCCAGGCTGGTCTCCAACTCCTGGGCTCAAGTGATCATCCTGCCTTAGCCTCCCAAAGTGCTGGGATTACAGGTGTGAGCCACCATACCTGGCCTCAACATCAGTGTTTTTTCTTTTGTTGCTTCCAGAAAGGGAACGCATGTTAGTCATCAAATTCTGGCTGAAAGCCACAGACACCCACCCACACTCATATCCACTAGGTCACACGTCCAGGCTTTTGCACGTGCCATGCCGGGTTCCTAGAATGCCCTTCCTCTCACTGGGCGCAACTTTTTTACTTAAACATTTTTTAAAAATAGAGACAGACTGGGCACAGTGGCTCACATCTGTAATCCCAGCACTTTGGGAGGCCGAGGCTGGCGGTGACAATCACCTGAGGTCAGGAGTTTGAGACCAGCCTGGCCAACATGGTGAAATCCCATTTCTACTAAAAGTACAAAAAATTAGCTGGGTGTGGTGGCACGTGCCTGTAATCCCAGCTACTTGGGAGGCTGAGGCAGGAGAATCGCTTGAACCCAGGAGGCGGAGGCCGCAGTGAGCCGAGATCACGCCACTGCACTCCAACCTGGACAGCAGAGTGAAACTCTGTCTCAATAAAATAAAATAAATAAAAATAGAGACAGGGGCCAGGTGTGGTGGCTCATGCCTGTAATCCTAGCACTTGCAGAGGCCGAGCTGGGTGGATCAGCTGAGATCAGGAGTTCAAGACCAGCCTGACCAACACTGCAAAACCCTGTCTCTACTAAAAATACAAAAAATACAAAAAAAAAATTAGCAGGGTGTGGTGGTAGGCACCTGTAATCCCAGCTACTGGAGAGGCTGAGGCATGAGAATTGCTTGAACCCAGAAGGTGGAGATCACAGTGAGCTTAGATCATGCTACTGCACTCCAGCCTGGGCAACAGAGTGAAACTGTGTCTCAAAAAAAAGTAAATAAATAAAAGAAGAGACAGGATCTCACTATGTTGCCCAGGTTGGTCTCGAACTCCTAGGCTCAAGTGATCCTCCTGCCTCGGCCTCCCAAAGCACTGAGATTGCAAGCGTGGGCACTGCACCGGACCGTGGGTGCAGCTTTAGGAGGGCAAGATCTTTGCATATCTTGTTCATTGCTGGGCTCTCGGTACCTAGGACAGCACCCAGACCATAGAGGAGCTCAAAAATACATGTTTAGTGAATATATGAATGCATTAAAGTGCCCTCTCTGGATCGCTTGAGCCCTGGAGGTGGAGGTTGCAGTGATCCAAGATGGCGCGACTGCACTCCAGCCTGGGTGACAGAACGAGACTCCGTCTCAAAAAAAAAGAAAAAAATGCCCTCCTCCGCTACTCTCGTCCTCCTCACATCGAGTTGGATTCTTACAGTGCCTTGTTCACACCCCATAGCCACATTCACCCAGCCTGCTTGGAGCTATCTCTGGGAAGGACAGAGAGAAGCAGATCAACATTCCAACTGACAGGTCGTGCTGGAAAGGCTGGTCCCCTAAGCACGCAAGGCATGGAGTGTTCCCAGGGGTAGGTCCCACAAACAAAGGAACAGGCAGTGAGCCCCCCATCACTGGAGGGGTTCAAGTAGACAGAGGCTGAGGCTTCCTCTCAAAGGGGGGGCCCTGCTTTTGTTTTCTTATTCGGTTTTTTCTTTTTTTTTTTTGAGACAGGATCTTGCTCTGTCCCCCAGGCTGGAGGGTGGCAGCACAATCATGGCTCACTGCAACCTCAACTTCCCAGGCTCAAGCAATCCTCCTGCCTCAGCTCCTCCCACCCCAGTGGCACTACAGGCAGGCGCCACCATGCCCAGTTATTTTTTTCTTATTTTTTGTAGACATGGGCCCTTGCTAGGTTGCCCAGGCTGGTGTCAAGCTCCTGAGCTGAAGCAATCCTCCTGCCTTGGCCTCCCAAAGTGCTAGGATTACAGGTGTGAGCCACCACACCCAGCTGGTCCCTGCTCTTGTTGGCACAGCTGCCCTTAGAGGCTCTCTTGAGCTTACACCAGGATTCTGCAGCTGTACAGATGCATCTCTTCCCCTGCACCCCAGGCCCAAGCTGACTGAGGACACAGACTCCAAGGAGAAAGCAGCAAGCCAGGAGCCCAGACACCTGTGTCAGAAAGGCGACCCACTGCTGATCAGCAAGTAACTGGGGACGATGGTGTCTGCAAGGGAACAAATGCTGGTCTTAGGGACTATATTAGTCCGCTATGGCTGTCATTACAAAGGACCACAGACTAGGTGGCTTAAACAACAGAGATGTAGCGTACACAGCTATGGAGGCTGGAAGTCCAAGGCCAAGGTATCAGCAGGATTGGTTTCTTTTTCTTTTCTATTCTTTTTTTTTTTTTTTTTTTTGAGACAAAATCTTACTCTGTCACCCAGGCTGGAGTGCAGTGACGTGATCTCAGCTTACTGCAACCTCCGCCTCCTGGGTTCAAGCAATTCTCCTGCCTCAGCCTCCCGAGTAGCTGGGACTATAGGTGCACACCACCACACCCAGCTAATTTTTTATCTTTTTAGTAGAAACAGGGTTTCACCACATTGGCCAGACTGGTCTTGAACTCCTGACCTCGTGATCTGCCTGCCTCAGCTTCCCAAAGTGCTGGGATTACAGGCGTGAGCCACCGTGCTCGGCCCTCTTAGTGTCGCTCTGTTGCTCAGGCTGGAGTGTGGTGTGGCAATCCCAGCTCACTGCAGCCTCTGCCTCCCAGGTTCAAGTGATTCTCCTGCCTCAGCCTCCCGAGTAGCTGGGATTACAGGTGCATGCCACTACATCTGGCTAATTTTTGTATTTTTAGTAAAGACAAGAGTTTCACCATGTTGGCCAGGCTGGTCTTGAACTCCTTATCTCAGGTGATCTGCCTGCCTCGGCCTCCCAAAGTGTTGGGATTACAGGCGTGAGGCTTGAGCCACCGTGCTGGGCACAGCAGGGTTGTTTTTTTCGGAGGCCTCTCTCCTTGGCGTGTAGATGGCTGTCTTCTCCCTGGTTCCTCCTGTGGTCTTCCCTCTGAACATGCCTGTGTCCAAATGTCCTTTTCTTACAAGGACAATGGTCATATTGGATGAGGACACCAGTCATATTAGATGAGGGCCCAAATGACCTCATTTGAACTTGATTACCTCTATAAAAACGCTTTTTTTTTTTTTTTTTTTTTTTTGGAGACAGGGTTTCACTCTGTCATCCAGGCTGGAGTGCAGTGGCACGATCATAGCTCATTGCAGACTCAAACTCCTGGGTTCAAGAGATCCTCCTGCCTCAGCATCCAGAGTAGCTGGGACCACACCCAGCTAATTTTTTAATTTTCTGTAGAGATGAAGTCTGGCTATGTTGCCCAGGCTGCTCTCAAACTCCTAGGCTCAAGTGATTCTCCCTCCTTGCCCTCCCAAAGTGCTGGGATTACAGGCGTGAGCCCTGATGCCTGGCCTAATTTTCTCATTTACTTTTAATCTGGTTATACTGCGTTTATCTTTGTAAATCACCTCAAGTCCTTTCTGGAATCAGATGAAGAACACACAAGCCCCTTTCAGATGTCTTCCCTCTCCTCTGTGGCCCCTGGCTCCAAAGAAGCTGAACATTAGCAAAGTAAAGAAACGAATGGATTTGTGCAGGGAACAGCCTACATTACAAAAGGGAACAGGCTAGCAGAAGTAGAAAGGTACGAGGTGGCAAAAAACCCAGACACCCAACGTTACTTCTCCCCGCCGCCAGTATAACTCCCCCAACTTCACACTCAACGTGGGAGAATGGTGGGTTCTTCACTGAGCCCCTAGACAGACACTCTACTCCCTGCTGCCCCAGCTTCTCAACTTTTCTCCCTTTGCCCCCATCATGAATGCCCTCCTTAACTGCCTCAAGCCCACCTATGCTTCAAAACTCAGCCCCAGCTGGGTGCAGCGGCTCACACCTATAATCCTAGCACTTTGGGAGGCCAAGGTGGGAGGATTGCCTGATCTCAGGGGTTTGAGACCACCCTGGGCAACACAGTGAAACCCTGTCTACAAAAAAATATAAAAATTAGCTGGGCATGGTGACATGCACTTGTAATCACAGCTACTAGAGAGGCTAACTAAGGTGGGACGATGGCTTGAGCCTGGGAGGTCGAAGCTGCAGTGAGCCGAGATCACGCCACTGCACTCCAGCCTGGGTGACAGAGCCAGGCCCTGTCTCAAAACAAAACAAAACAAAACCTAGCCCCAGTTCTATTCCTCCAGGAAGCCCTTCAGACTACCCCACCCACCACACCAGAGCCCAGCCTCCCTGCATAACCTTCAGATCAATATGCAGCCGTTGCCCAGCCAACAGCTCCACTAGGCATCAAAGTGTCTGGCCTTGAAATGTTTCTGGAAAGGGCTGATATTGTTTACATTGTCAGGAAGCAGGGCGGATGTCTTCCCAATTTAGTAAAAGCTTCTGGAAGCTCAATGCTGCACATTGTGAGGTGGGCAGGGGCTGGAGCACCCCCAAAAGGAGCTAGGGCAGCATCAGCCAGGTTTAGCTACAGGCAAGGGCAGACCAGCTTGAGACCTCAGGGTGATGGGGGCGACGTTGAAAAACCAGGCGCTCCTCCTGGTGAGCCGGAAATTCCGCCCTCTCATCCCAAGGGACCAAAAAGGCAAAGGAGGGAAATGAATCGGGAGCGGGTGTCGCTCAGGGCTCAGGCTAGAGTGGAAGGTATGATCCCAGCCATGGAGCAAGAAACGCTCCATCAAGACAGAAGCCGTTAAGTAGAGAAGGTCCTAAATTCAGGCCTCGTTAATAAAAACCATCTGGCCTGTTCTGCCTTCTATTCAGAAGGGAAACGTTTCATTAACATTTTGAAGCATTTCCTCTGCAAACATGAGTTTTGTATTACTGGTTCTGTTGTGACGGCCCTAGCCTTGCAGCCCAGTGAGAAGAGCCAGGATAGGAGGCTCTGGCTGGGCGCGGTGGCTCACGCCTGTAATACTAGGTCTTGAACTCCTTATCTTTTGGGAGACCAAGGCGGGCAGATCACTTGAGGTCAGGAGTTCGAAACCAGCCTGGCCAACATGGTGAAACCCCATCTCTACTAAAACTACAAAAATTAGCCAGGCGTGGTGGTGCGTGCCTGTAATCCCAGCTACTCAGGAGGCTGAGGCAGGAGAATCACTTGAACCCGGGAGGCAGAGGTTGTGGTGAGCTGAGATCATGCCACTGCACTCCAGCCTGGGCAACAAGAGCGAAACTCCATCTCAAAAAAAAAAAAAAAAAAAAAAAAAAAGCCCGAGTCCCACGCTGCCGGTTGGACCCAAATCTCCAGGTCCTGAAAGGAGAGAGCCTCCTCCTGTCCCGGGGCAGGGCTGGGGGAAGCCAGTGGCAGGCAGCCCTGGCCATCCCACCTGTGCTCTCCTCCCCACACTGGCCTGATCAGTGCACTCTGGTTTCTTTCAACAAATCATGCTGCAAGTCCCACATCCTGTGGCACAATGGCTAATTGACCACGGGTCTGCCTCCCCCATCAGCTCATGAACTCCCTGAATGCCCAGATTTGCTGGTCCTCACCTAACACACAACCTTCATCATCAATGCAGCCAACCAATTATCCCAGCTGTGCCAGCCCCAGAGACCACGTGACCAGCCCCCCCACTAGCCGAGCAGAGGCGGGTGGGCTTCCTCATCCAGGCTGGACCAATCAGTGTCTCTCTGCACCCCAAGATGAAGGAGACCCCCACTGGGAGGTCCCGTGGACTCAGGCTACAGCCCCATTCAACACAGCCACGCTCACAACCCAAGGAGACGGAGCCTGTAGGGGAAAGGAGAAGGAGACTGGACGGATGCGCTGAGAGAGGCCGAGAAAATGAAACCGCAGTCCACAGAGAGGAAAGCCAGAGGAGGAGCTGCCTGCCAGCTTCCGGGGTCCCGGGGGGCCAGGTCGCCTCCAATTGTTTGCTGCACAAGTTCTCTGTTCTCCACTCTTAAGTCCCTTTTCACTTAACCTAATTGAAGCAGGTTCCTGTTCCTTGCAACAAAATAATCCCAAAGGTATGGGATCGGAGGGCACCCCCACACCACCCTCAAAGCCAGCCCTGCTCCTCAAACCATGCCCACTCCTCACAGTTTATTAAAGGGGCCACATCAGCCTTAGGTGAGGCAAGTCTGGGTGTGCCCAGCCTGGGAGCATGGGGAGAGCTGCAGTGGAAAGATACAGCCAACTGGGGGCGGACCCTAAAAGCTAGATAGCGTGTTTGGACTTTGCACCTGAGCAAAAGGGATAGGTGTCTGAGAAGGCAGAATCATAATTGTTCAGGGACATGAACCCGAAGAGGGTGGGTAGAATGGTGTGGCCGAAGGAAGCATGCCTCCCAGGCATACAGTAGGTGCTTAGCAAATCCATCAAGGGCAGACACAGCCACCTCTTTGTGCCAAGATATTCTTATCTGTAAAATGTAGGCAACCTTATTAAAATATCCACAAATGAAGGAATGAATTTAAAGAGCTCAGAACCAGGCCAGGCGTGGTGGCTCACGCCTGTAATCCCAGCAATTTGGGAGGTCAAGGTGGGCGGATCACTTGAGGTCAGGAGTTTGAGACCAGCTTGATCAACATGGTGAAACCCTGCCTCTACTAAAACTACAAAAAATTAGCCAGTCTTGGTGGCATGGGCCTGTAGTCCCAGCTACTCGAGAAGCTGAGGCAGGAGAATCACTTGAATCTGGGAGGTGGAGGTTGCAGTGAGCCGAGGTGGCACCACTGCACTCCAGCCTGGGCGACAGAGCAAGATGCTGTCTCAAAAAAGCTCAGAACAATTCTCCACAAAGTAAGCACTTAATATATACTTTTTTTTTTCAACCTGCACAAAAGCTGAAGTTCTCACAAGAACCAATAAGCAGGGAATCTGAGGGTCACAAATGCAGCTTCCCTCCCCTGTGTATGGAAGTGGAGGTAGAGCAGGTGGTGTCAAGAGGGCAGAACTGGCTGGGTGCGGTGGCTCACGCCTGTAATACCAGCACTTTGGGAGCCTGAGGCAGGTGGATCACCTGAGGTCAGAAGTTCAAAACCAGCCTGGCCAACATGGTGAAACCCCGTCTCTACTAAAAATACTAAAATTAGCCGGACATGGTGGCACATGCCTGTAATCCCAACTACTTGGGAGGCTGAGGCAGAATTGCTTGAACCCAGGAGGCAGAGGTTACAGTGAGCCAAGATCGCGCCATTGCACTCAAGTCTGGGCAACAAGAGTGAAACTCCATTTCAAAAAAAAAAAAAAAAGGGGGCAGGATCAACTGTCAGGGTGGCAGGGCCAGGAGGGGAGGCCAAGAGGGAACTGGGGGACCACACGTGGGCAGGCCTGCCAGGTGGGGAGCAGGGACAACTGGGGCTGTGGGGAGATGGCCTTTCTATCACCAAGGGAGGCAGGACCAGGGAGGAGGCTGCAGTGAGGCAGAGAACAGCAGGTCCCGGGTCAGGGCTAACCAGCAAGGCTGCTGAAAAAGGACAAACAGCCTGGAAGGGGCACGAGCCTCCTCTCCCTGAAACGTGTGTGAGTGGGGCCAGGAAGCCACTCTGTACGGCAGCAACAACATTTATAGGACATCTACTCTGTCACAGGGCACACAGTTCTCCTAACAACCCTAAAAGCCAGATACCATAAGGATCCCAATTTTACAGATGAGGATGTCGAGGCAGAGAGAGATGCAATGTGCAAGGTCACATAGCTAGGGAGTGGCAGAGCTGGGATTTGAACCCGGGCTGTTAAGCTCCAGCATCTGAACTCTTCACCGCCAAGGTAGACAGCAGATGCCGGAAAGCGATTACTGCTCCTTGGAGTAAATTCCCCCTGCTGGGACTTTGGGCTCTGAGTGCAGAATTCCAGGCACTACCTTCCCAGCCTGCACGGTGCTGAGGGCTGGAGTTTGCAGGTGCACACAGGTGTGTGTGGAGGAGGCTCCTCCCAGGCGCCTCCACCTGCCTCTTCTGCCTTTGGAGCCCCTCTCCATCTCCACCGCCTCCACCTGTCCTGAAGCCTGAATCCCATCATTCCCCCGCAAGGCACTGCAGACAAGAATGCATCCTGTGCTCAACGCAGGTCTGAGTTCCTCAAATCCTAAGCTGTTTCTCTAACCCAATAGCCTCCTTTTCTGACTCCAAGCCCTTATTCACGCTATTTCTCCTGCACGAAACCCCCTTCAGGCAACCTGGCAGCAAACTTCTGCAAGATGCTCTATGAAGCTTCCTGGTCTGCCCCATCCTCCAGGGGACCCCCTGTATGCCCCCAGCTTCCCCACTAATGCACTCATCAACCCCCGGGGCTGCACTTTTTGGGGACACCGAGGCTGCTGTCCTGTGGACCAGCCAGCCCCTAGAAGTGCCAGGCCAGGTAACAGCAGCTGAATGAATGAAGGGCTTATTGTTTACATTTACAACCGATAGGGAAGAGGCTTCTGAAGCACACACGTGGTGCTCCCCACACCCTCCTCCTCCTCTGCCCACAGCCCTAGGCCACCCCACCCACCTCCCTCAGGCATCGCGCAAGAGTGACGGCAGACCCCCTCATCCCAGACCCCCACTTCTCACCCAGAAGTGAGAGGAGGGGTCTCAGACGTTGGGGGACACACTGCTGGGTGGGTGATTTCCCCCCAAGGTGCTCCCTCTGCCCGTCCTTCCCAGGGTGGGGCTGGGGCCTGCGTGGCAGTGCCCAGTGGGCACCCGCTCGGCCCAAGCTCTGCCTGAAAGGTCCAAACGGGCGGGCCCTGAAGGTTCAGCCAAGCATCCTCCGCGGCCGCCGCCCCTCCCCGGGAGGAGGGCAGAAAATCTGCTGCCTCACCAGCCACCAGCGCCAGCTTGGGGGGGCACCCCCTGAGGGAAGCCGCCCGCCTCAATCTCCTCCTACCCCACCTCAGCCATGCACTTCAACCAAGTTTTGCAAAGGCCATCGGCCAGGCGACCCCAGAGGGTGTAGCAGGGAGGAGAGGGGGGCAGTCCCTGTTCTCCCAGACCCCAGGTTTGGAGATGGGGGCTGCATGGCCGCGCCCACCAGGCTGTGCTCCCCAGGCTCTGTGAGCCCAGAGAGCCCTGCGGCGCGTCCAGCCGTCTTGCGCTGCCCTTGGAAGGGGGTACGGGCGACCCTCCAACAGAAGGGCCAAACCCCTGTCCGAGGGTAGGGACCCCGATGAGGCTGGTGATGGCTTCAACAGGGGGACCCGCAGCCCGGGAATAGCCCCCAACCCTGGCACCCCAAGCAGTGCCCCCTCCTCTCCTGCAAGCAACGGGGAAGTTGGGGCACACCCCAGCCAGCTCCCGCCCACGCCCACCGGCCGGCCTCGAACCCTCCCGCCCCCGCCCACGCCCCGACAATGCCTCCGGGCCCGCAGCCCCGCTTTCGGCCAGGCCGCCGCCCCCCGCATCTCTCCGTCCTTTGTTGCCCGCGCGACCCCCTCCCTCGGCCCCTCCAGCAGCCCCTACCTTCGTCCTTCCAGCATCAGGCTAAGCGGCGGGAGGCCCGAGAGCCCCGGCCTCCTCCTCTCGGGCCCGGGCGCGCTGGGGGGCGAGGATGCTGCGGCCCCTCCCTGCGCGGCGCTGCCCACCGGCTGCACCCCCTCCTGGCGCCGGGGACCCCCGCGATAGGTGCTCAGGGCCCGGGCCTCGCGCCACGTCTCTGGGAAGGCGGGAGGCGCGCACCGAGGCCGCCCAGCAGCCGCCTGCGCGCCCCGCGGCCGAGCCGAGCTGAGCGCCCGCGGAGCCAGCGGAGCCAGCGGTCCGGCTCCGGGAGGGAACAAAAGGGGCCGGCGCAGGGGCGGGCGCGGGAGGGCGGGGCCTGGGGCGGGCGGTGGGGGGGGGGGGGGCGGGTCAGGCGCGCGTGGGCGGCCTCGCGGTTCTCAGGCCTCAGTGCCTCGCGGAAAGCAGGCGGGCGGGCGGAAAACGCGGAGCAACCTCTTCCCCCTCTCCCCGCTCCATCTCCTTCCCTTCCCAGGCCGCAGCTGTCCTTTGTGGGGCGTCCAGGGTTCGCCCACATCCACCTCCGCGCTGGGCACCTGGTGGTGCTTACATCGCGTTTGGTGAAACGCATCCTCCAGCCATGCTATGCTTGCAAAGATGTCTCTGGTCATTGGGAAGGACGGCAGCTTGGGAAGGTGAGATGCTGTTGGCGCTGGACAGAAAGGATGAGGAGGGGGACAGTGCAGCTGGGGCGAAAACTTCAGGTCTGTGTTGGGGCCAGCGTGGGTGGGGAACTGTGGCACAGGGTCTCATGGTTATCAAGGATCTCATAGCCTGGGCAGTGTCTCACGCCTGTAATCCCAGCACTTCAGGAAGCCAAGGCGTGCAGATCGCCTGAGGCCAAGAGTCCGAGAACAACCTGGGCAACGTAACCTTCGTCTCTACAAAAAATACAAAAATTAGCTGGGCGCGCGCCTGCGGTCCCAGCTACTGGGGAGGCTGAGGTGGGAGGATCGCTGGAGCCCAGGAGGTCGAGGCTGCAGTGAGTCATGATCAAGCCACGGCCCTTCAGCCTGGGTGACAGAGCGAGACTCCGTCCCAAAAGAGAAATAAAAAAAGGATCTCATGGTGATAGCTTCCAAGATACAAATGAACCCTCCCCAGGACAGGATGCATGTACTGCTATTTCAGAGGAGTTGAGGCAGCTGCCAGGTCCCCTCCTGCGTGGAGAGGCAGATGCCAAGTGACAGCTCAGGAACTAAACAGTGACCAAGCCCCAGCCCCTGTCCATGCCCAGGCTGCGGTTGGCTTCTGTGGCTTGGTTTCCCTCTGTCCCCCCTTGATAAGCTCGCCTGGATGCCTTTGACCTAGCTGGCCGTTCTACCAGTCCTGCCCTGCCCCCTTTCTCTGTTTGACAAATCATATTTCCCCCTTCAAAGCACAGCTTAAATGTCCCTGCTTTTCCCTTGAGTGCAGGAATGTGGGTGTTGGGGGAGGTTGTGGTCTGTATGGTGAGACCACTGTTCTGCGGGAGAGAAGTGCCACATACGATCTTGTTCCTATCCCCTAAGGGACCCAGTGCAATGCTTGGCAGAGGGTAGACATCCAGTAATATTTGTTGAATGAATGAATGAACTTACTAAGTTAACATTACCACCCCTCAACTGTCTTGGTATCCATAATCTTTGAGAAGTGAGTGAACCTTTTTTTAGAGAAGGGGTCTCACTCTGTCACCCAGGCTGGAGTGCAGTGGTGTGATTACAGCTCACTGCAGCCTCAAACTCCCAGGCTCAAATGATCCTCCTGCCTCAGCCTCCAGAGTAGCTGGGACTACAGGCATGCACCATGCCCGGCTAATTTTTTGTGTTTTTTATAGAGATGGGGTCTCATTATGTTGGGGTCCAGGCTGGTCTTAAACTCTTGGCTTCAGATGATCTTCCCACCTCAGCCTCCCAAAGTGCTGGGATTACAGCTGTGAGCCACCATGCCTGGCCTAAACATTTTGACCTCAGTTTCCCCATCTGTAAATTGGGGAGAGTGTTTCAATTCAGTTCAGCGAACATGCAATGCTGTAATGATGGAGGCTGGGCATGGGGTCAGCCCTGAGGGGGTGCCCAGTTGGTGTGGAGAGCCAGACTTGGAGACTAAGAAGGGAGGAGGTTCAGAGTGAACTCCAGAAAGACTGGGCTTCTGTAGGAGGTGTGAACCCATAGGGAGGGAGGGGACTCAGGGTGGAGAGGGCAGTGTTCAGGAAACAGGGAGCTAATTGTTCCTTGTGGCTGGGATGCATAACCTGTATATCAACAGTTATAAACCAGCCAGGCACAGTGGCTCACACCTGTAATCCCAGCACTTTAGGAGGTGGTGGCGGGCAGATAACCTGAGGTCAGGAGTTCGAGACCAGCCTGGCCAACGTGATGAAACCCCATCTCTACAGAAGATGCAAAAAATAGCTGGGTGTGGTGGCACATGCCTGTAATCCCAGCTACTCGGGAGGGTGAAGCTTGAGAATGGCTTGAACCCAGAAGGCGAAGGTTGCAGTGAGTGGAGATCATACCACTACACTCCAGCCTGGGCAACAGAAGGGATGGGAGGGGAGGGGAGGGGAGGGGAGGGGATGGGGCAGAGATTTGCCAAGGTGACGTGGGTCTTGCTGGGATGTACCTGAGCTCACCAGCCCCTGCCCAGCAGATCTAGCCTCCCACGTGTGCCTCAGGAGGTAGGCAGGGGCCCCCAACCTTCACAGGTACTGCCTCCCTCACTGATGGCCCCCAGTATTATTCAGAGCAACAGCCTGCGGTCAACAGACCTTACCTGGCCGCTGGTGAGTGGAGCTTCAAAGAGCAAGTCACCTGAGAGGGACACCTTTTGTTCTTGCTCCAGATGAGAGAAGACAGGCTTCTGTCTTGTTACAGTTTGCATTTGGGGGGCCGGGCACAGTGGCTCACACCTGTAATCCCAGCACTTTGGGAGGCCAAGGCGGGCGGATCACAAGGTCAGGAGTTCGAGACCAGCCGGGCAAACATGGTGAAACCCTGTCTGTACTAAAAATACAAAAATTAGCCAGGCACCTGTAATCCCTGCTACTCAGGAGGCTGTGGCAGGAGAATTGCTTGAACCCGGGAGGCAGATGTTGCAGTGAGCCAACATTGTGGCACTGCACTCCAGCCTGGGCGACAAACTGAGACTCCGTCTCAAAAAAAAAAAAAAAGCTGGGCGCAGTGGCTCACGCCTGTAATCCCAGCACTTTGGGAGGCTGAGGCGAGCGAATCACCTGAAGTCAGGAGTTCGAGACCAGCCTGGCCAACATGGTGAAACTCCGTCTCTACTTAAAATACAAAAAATTAGCCGGGCATGGTGGTACACACCTGTAATCCCAACTACTTGGGAGGCTGAGGCAGGAGAATCACTTGAACCCGGGAGGCGGAGGTTGCAGTGAGCTGAGATCGCACCATTGCACTCCAGCCTGGGAAACAAGAGCAAGACTTTGTCTCAAAAAAAAAAAAAAAAAAAGTTTGCGTTTGAGTTTTTCTACTTCTTTCAGTAGATGAATCTGATGCTATCTGATGTGAGGGTTGGGGTCCTGGCCTTGGCCCCTGCCCTAGCATCAGGCCCCCGTGATGGGTGGGGAGGCAGGCAGGGGGATCTGGAGGGGGTGTTCTCCCAGCCGACCTCTCACCCAGGCCTTTTGTCTCCACTGAAACTGCTGATTTGGTCATTTTCTTGCTGACGCCGGGTGTGACCAGCAGCCTCACGGGAGGATTTTTCATGGGAAGAGAGAGTTGGGAATAATTTTCGAGCCAGAGCTGAATTCTCTGAGGCCTGCAATGGGCCAGCCACGGGAGAGGCCTGGGCTGCTTTGCAGGTGGCTATCTCTCTGGTATACTATTTATTTATTTATTTATTTATTTATTTATTTATTATTTTACTTTTTCAGGGGTAGAGACAGAGGCTTTCTATGTTGCCCAGGCTGGTCTCGAAATCCTGGCCTCAAGTGATCCTCCCACCTCAGCCTCCCAAAGCGCTGGGATTACAGGCTCTGGTCACCACGCCTGGCCTATTTTTATTTTTTTATTTTTCATTTTAGAATCCATAGGACAGCCACAGGATGGGATATGTTTGCAGTGTCTGAACTGCTGTTTACAAGGCATTTGTTATAATGTGGGGAAACAGTTATGTATTTACACCCACCAGGAAAATACACTTCATGAAACTGCGGATATGGAGCCAAGTTTAGTGCCTCATGCCTGTCATCCCAGCGAGTGGGGAGACTGAGGTGGGAGGATCACTTGAGCCCACGAGTTGGAGGCTATAGTGAGTTATGATCATACCATTGCACTCCAGCCTGGGCAACAGAGCAAGATCCCATTTTATTTTATTTTATTTTTAAAATTGTGGGCCAGTTGTGGTGGCTCATGCCTGTAATCCCAGCACTTTGGGAGGCCAAGGCAGAAGGATTGCCTGAGCCCCAGAGTTGGAGACCAGCCTGGGCAACATGATGAAACCCTGTCTCTACTAAAAACACAAAAAGCTAGCCAGGCATGGTGGCACATGCCCGTAATCCCAGCTACTCAGGAGGCTGATGCAGGAGAATCGCTTGAACCCGGGAGGCGGAGGTTGTAGTGAGCCAAGATCGTACCACTACAGTCCAGCCTCGGTGAAAAAGTGAGACCTTGTCTCAAAAAAACTGGTAACTGTGGTGGGCTTTGGGTGGGGGGAATCCGTGGGACTTTTTTCTTCCCTTTTCTGAATTTTTCTGCAACAGGCATGTGCTGCTTTGGGGACTAATAAAAGAAACTTAAACCCAAACCGCTTCTGCTGAAATGATTGGATGTTGCTGTGACCTTTCTGCCTAGCAGAGCAGAGGCTGCACAGGGTGGCAGGTGGCACAGGCTGGGAATTGCATCACCATGGAGATACCAGCTAAGGCTATCACGCCGGTGGCCACACCCTTACTTTCAACTGCATGGACTTTGCCTTTATCCAGTTCTCCCCACCTTGGGGTATATCGGTCTTGGAGGAAGCCCCGGTACTTCCCTCCGGCTTGGTACAGTGCTAGTGGAAACAGCCCAGTGGTAAAGGAAGGCCATAGTAGCTCTCTGCTGCCAGGTGATAGGGGGACTTCCCCTCGTTGGGGGTTTCCAAGATGCGTGGGGGCTTTTTCTATGCAGCCTCCCCGGATTTCCCAAGGGAAGATAACAAGGCCTCCCCTGCTGTTTGAAGGAAAGCTGACATGGCTGAGGATTGTTACGAGAGAAGCTTAAGCTTAAAACTGCATGAGGCCGGGTGTTGTGGCTGACGCCTGTAATCGCAGCACTTTGGGAGGTGGAGGCTGGCGGATCACCTGAGGTCGGGAGTTGGAGACCAGACTGACCAACATGGAGAAACCCCTTCTCTACTAAAAATACAAACTTAGCCGGGTGTGGTGGCTCATGCCTGTAATCCCAGGTACTTGGGAGGCTGAGGCAGGAGAACCGCTTGAACCCAGGAGGCGGAGGTTGCAGTGAGCTGAGATCACACCATTGCACTCCAGCCTGGGCAACAAGAGAGAAACTCTGTCTCAAAACAAAAACAAAAACAAAAAAACTTCGCATGGATTGTGTTGATAAATGAAGACCACCCCAAAGAGAACAAGCAAAGCCTGCTTATTCAGACCTTGTTATTGCAAGAGAAGTGGGCCAGCAAAGACCAGCAAAAATTTTAAAAAGCTTTATTTATGTTTTGATATAGGGTCTTGCTATGTTGCCCAGGCTGGTCTTGAACTCCTGGGCTAAAGCAATCCTCCATGCCTCAGCCTCCCAAGTAGCTGGGATTACAGGCACGCACCACCGCTCCTCAGTTAGGGAAAACACTCCCAACTTCCTCCTGCTGGGGGAAGTCTCTAAAGGTGCTGGCTAAGGGCCCCTCTGCAGTCTGTCAGTTTCCAGCCTCAAGACCGTCCTCCACAGCTGCTATTACTCACTTAGCCCCGCAGTCCCTGAGTCCTATGGTTGCACATCTGTGCGTTATGTCACCCGGCCCAAGGCAGTGACACGCACTGAAGCTTGTTTATTCCGAGTTTCCAGGAGCCATCTGCCCGGGGACACTGCCCTGGACCAGGCTGGGCTCTTTCTCCCCTGATTCCTGCAGGGCTGCTCCCAGGACTCCTCTGCAAAACCACACTTTCTCTCTCAGGCCAGGTCTAAGGGGGCATCTCTTCTGGGTTCTTTTGCATCCTTCTGATACTTTTTTTTTTTTTTTTTTTTTTGAGATGGAGTCTCGCTGTCACCCAGGCTGGAGTGCAGTGGCACAATCTTGGCTTGCTGCAACTTTCGCCTCCTGGGTTCAAGCAATTCTCCTGCCTCAGCCTCCTGAGTAGCTGGGATTACAGGCACCTGCCACCATGCCTGGCTAATTTTTGTGTTTTTGGTAGAGACGAGATTTCGCCATGTTGGCCAAGCTGATCTTGAACTCCCGACCTCAGGTGATCCACCCGCCTTGGCCTCCCAAAGTGCTGGGATTACGGGTGTGAGCCATTACACCTGGCCTGGGCCACAAACATTTAATTCTTTAAGTGTGGGGCTTAAGGGCAGCTTTCCGGAGGAGGTGACAGCCTAGGTGTGTCTTGAAGGATGGATGTGGCAGGCGGAGGCTGACGGTGGGAAGAACCTTGAAGAGCTCAAGTGGCCAGGGAATGGGGACCAAGATGAGGGCAGAGGAGTGGCAGGACTCAGTCAGGGAGGGCCTTGTATGGCAGGGCTGTAAAACTGGGCTTTTTCCTAAGGGCAATGGGGAGCCCTGGAGGGTTCTAGGCAGTGGAGAGACGAATTTTAGACCTGAAGCCTGGTTCCCTAGGCCATACGGGGACTGCATGGTGACAGATGGGAGGAGATGGTCTGGACCTTAGGTGTGAGCTGAGAAAAAGCAAGTCATTGAGAACAGGATCCCCACACTCTGGGTTTCCATCTCCTCCCAGCAACAGGAGGGACCCCAGCCCCGACGCCTCTGATGTCGGGACGAGGGTTTTGCTGCCTGTACTTGAGGTGCAAGGCAGACCTCAGCTGTCTGCCTCCGAAAGCTCCCAGTGTCCTGGCAGGGGGTAATTAGCCAAGCTTCACAGGGCCAGGGACAAGGGCATGCTTGTTTGTCCAAGCCTGCTGTCCCACTGTGAAAATCGACATTCTTTTGTGTCCTTAAAGGAATGTTAAGCCGGGTGAGTGGCTCCCACCTGTAATCCCAGCACTTTGGGAGGCCGAGGTGGGCAGATCACCTGAGGTCAGGAGTTTGAGACCAGCCTGGCCAACATGGCAAAACCCCATCTTTACTAAAAATGCAAAAATTACCCAGGTGTGGTGGCGGGCGCCTGTAGTCCCAGCTGCTAGGGAGGCTGAGGCAGGAGAATGGCATGAACCCGGGAGGCAGAGCTTGCAGTGAGCCGAGATCGTGCCACTGCACTTCAGCCTGGGAGACAGAGCGAGACTCCGCCTCAAAAAAAATAATAATAATAAATAATAAAATAAAAAAGTACCTGGGTGTGGTGGTGGGTGCCTGTAATCCCAGCTACTCAGGAGGCTGAGGCAAGAGAATTGCTTGAACCCGGGCGGCGGAGGCTGCAGTGAACCAAGATTACACCATTGCACTCCAGCCTGGGCAATAAGAGCAAAACTCCAGCTCAAAAAAAAAAAAAAAAAAAAAGAAGGGGGACACCTGTCAGGTAGTGCAGGGCAGAGGGACTGTTTCTGTACAAAGCATTTCACACTTGCCTTTTCATGTTGATTGGGCAAGAAGAAGAAGACGCCACAATCTTAGTCCAGAGCGATCAGCTCTGATAAAAGATTTAGCAAGGGCCAGGCGCAATGGTGCACACCTGTAATCCCAGCACTTTGGGAGGCTGAGGCAGGAGGACCGCTTGAGCCCAGGAGTTCAAGATCAGCCTGGGCGACATAGCAAGACCCCATGTCTACCAAAAAATAAGAAAATTAGCCGGGTGTGATGGTGTCCACCTGCAGTCCCAGCTACTCAGGAGACTGAGACAGGAGGATTGCTTGAGCCAGGAGGTTGAGGCTGCAGTAAGCCATGATTGTGCCGTTGTACTTCAGCCTGGGTGACAGAGCAAGACCTCATCTCAAAAAAAAAAAAAATAATAGTAATATTTAGCAAGGAAGACAGGAGGAAATGGCCAAAATGAAGTTTTTGTGTCTTTGGCAGGAGGATGTCCATGAATGTCATCAGTGAGCTGGCACCTGTCCCCCTCTACCCTGGAGCTGAAGGCAGCTTCTACACAAACCCTCCTGGGGCCTGCTCCGTGACTCAGTTTCCCTGTCATATGCTGCTGCTGCTTTTTTTTCTCTTTCATTAGGGCTTCCCCTCCACCCTCCCTGCAGGGTCACTGGGCTGGTGCCCTGGGCAGGGAGGAACACCAGCATGTGGCCTCAGACCTCACAGTCCTTTCTGCTCGCTCATTGACCTGTTTGCAACTCTGGACTCACAGCCAACGTTGCAAACTGAGGTTCCTGGAGTAATTCTAACCCTTTGGGAATCGCCCCACCCCCAGACTGTGAGCACACCAAGGGCATGGTCCATCTGTCCAGGCCACCCTTGTGTGCCACTGGATGCATGAAGGAATGTTGACATCAGCCTAAGGTCCTGCGTCAGCTCCCAGTAGCCTGATGTCAGGACCTCAAATGCAGGCTGAGAAGAGAACATAGGAGATGGGCCTTTTATAAGGCCAACCAGAAGGTCAGAAGACTTGGGCTCCAGCCGGGTGCGGCGACCCACACCTGTAATCCCAGTACTTTGGGAGGTCGAGGTGAGAGGATCACTCGAGGCCTGGAGTTTGAGACCAGCCTAGGCAACACAGTGAGACCCCATCTCTAAAAAAATTAAAAAATTAGCCGAGTGTGATGGTGCATGCCTGCAGTACCCGCTATTCAGGAGGCTGAGGTGGGAGGATTGCTTGAGCCCAGGAGGTCAAGGCTGCAATGAGCTAAGATCACACTCCAGACTGGGCAACAGAGAGAGACCTTGTCTCAGAAAAAAAAAAAAAAAAAAGAGAGAGAGAGAGGAGGAGGAGGCTGGGTGCAGTGGCTCATACCTGTAATCTAAACACTTTGTTTGTTTGTTTGTTTGAGAGGGAGTCTCACTCTGTCGCCCAGGCTGGAGCGCAGTGGCGTGATCTCAGCTCACTGCAACCTCTGCCTCCCAGGTCAAGCGATTCTCCTGCCTCAGCCTCCCGAGTAGCTGGGATTATGGGCACATGCCACCACGCCCAGCTAATTTTTGTATTTTCAGTAGAGACAGGGTTTCACCATGTTGGCCAGCATGGTCTTAAACTGCTGACCTCAGGTGATCTGCCCACCTTGGCCTCCCAAAGTGCTGAGATTACAGGCGTGAGCTACTGCACCTGGCTTTGTAATCCCAACACTTTGAGAGGCCAAGGTGGGAGCACTGCTTGAGGCCAGGAGCTTGAAACCAGCCTGGGCAACATAATGAGACCCCGTTTCTACAAAAATAAACAAATTAGCCAGGCATGGTGGTGCATGCTTGTAGTCCCAGCCACTCAGCAGGCTGAGGCTGGAGGATTGGTTGAGCCCAGGAGTTCAAGGCTGCAGTGAACCATGATTGCGTCACTGCAACAGAGGGAGACCCAGAAAGAAAGAAAGAAAGAAAGAGAGAAAGAGAGAAAGAGAGGAGGAGGGGGGAGGGGGAGGGGAGAGGAGGGAAGGGGAGGAAACACCAGGAATTTGCATGCACAGAGGAAGGCAATATGAGGACAGAGCAAGAAGGCAGCTGCCTGCAAGCCAAGGAGAGAGGCCTCAGGAGCAACCAACCTCACCAACACCTTGACCTTAGACTTCCAGCCTCCAGAACTGTGAGAAAATAACTTTGTGTTGTTTGAGCCACTCAGCCTGTGGTATTTTACTATGGCAGCTCAAGCTGACTCATGCACCAGGAATTTCCACGGGACTGTGTCACACTTGCAAACGTCATCTGTGACTATCCTGGTGGGAGGACAGCAGATCTGGGGACTGGGCTCTGCAGCCTTCCCAAATGCAGCATCCTGTGATTCCATTCTTCCACTTTGGCAGTCGAATGAGTCAGTGGAAGATTTGCAAACACGGAGCTAAAGGAAGATCTGGAAAGGAGGAGATGCACCGGGGAGTGTGAAGGGCATTTGGAGCCCAAGCCCGTCCTTTCCCAGGCCCCTGGAGCCCACTCAGCTAACCACAAGCACCACTGAAATCCACCAGAGCAATAGAAAAATTAGCTGGGTGCAGTGGCTCATGCCGTAAACCCAGCTACTTGGGACGCTGAGGCACGAGAATCACTTGAACCCAGAAGGTGGAGGTTGCAGTGAGCGGAGATCACACCACTGCACTCCAGCCTAGGCAACAGAGTAAGACCCTGTCTAAAAAAAAAAAAAAAAAAAAAAAATGGGCGCGGTGGCTCAAGCCTGTAATCCCAGCACTTTGGGAGGCCAAGGGGGGTGGATCACCTGAGGTCAGGAGTTCAAGACCAGCCTGGCCAACACGGTGAAACCCCGTCTCTACTAAAAATACAAAAATTAGCTGGGCGTGGTGGCAGGCACCTGTAATCCCAGCTACTCCCGGAGGCTGAGGCAGGAGACTTGCTTGAACATGGGAGGTGGAGGTTGCAGTAAGCCGAGATTGCACCATTGCACTCCAGCCTGGGGTATAAGAGTGACACTTCGTCTCAGAAAAAAAGAAAGAAAGAAAAGAAATCAACCAGGGTCCCAGGGTGAAAATGAATTCAGCCAAACAACATTCTTTTATTTCTTTTTTTTGTTAGAGATGAGGGTCTTGCTTTGTTGCCCAGGCTGGAGTGCAGTGGTACGATCATAGCTCACTGCAGCCTGGAACTTCTGGGCTCAAGTGATCCTCCCACCTCAGCCTCCCAGATAAGTGGGAGGGACTACAGGCAAGGACCACCATGCCTGGCTAATTTTTTAAATTTTTCTGTAGAGACGAAGTCTTGCTATGTTGCCCAGGCTGATCTTGAACTCCTGAGCTCAAATGATGCTCCCACGTCAGTCTCCCAAAGCGTTGAAATTACAGGCATGAGCCACTGCACCCCGCCAGATGTTTTGTTGTTGTTGTTTTGTTTTGTTTGAGATGGAGTTTTGCTCTTGTCGCCCAGGCTGGAGTGCAATGGTGCAATCTCAGCTCACTGCAACCTCTGCCTCCCGGGGATTCTCCTGCCTCGGCCTTCTGAGTAGTTGGAATTACAGGTATGTGCCACCACGCTCGGCTAATTTTTTGTATTTTTAGTAGAGACGGGGGTTTCACCATGCTGGCCAGGCTGGTCTTGATCACCTCAGGTGATCCACCCCCCTTGGCCTCCCAAAATGCTGGGATTACAGGCATGAGCCACCGTGCCTGGCCTCGCCAGATGTTTACTTCTTTTCAGGGGCTTGGTTTGGGCTACAGTTTTTTGTTTTTTTTTTTTAAGATAGAGTCTCACTCTGTTGCCCAAGCTGGAGTGCAGAGACATGATCTCGGTTCATTGCAACCTCTGCCTCCTGGGTTCAAGTGACTCTCTTGCCTCAGCCTCCCGAGTAGCTGGGATTACAGGTGCTCACCACCACGCCTGGCTATTTTTTTTTTTTTTTGTATTTTTAGTAGAGACAGGGTTTCGCCATGTTGGCCAGGCTGATCTCGAACTCCTGACCTCAGGTGATCTGCCCGCCTCAGCTACAGTCTTAAGCGAGGAGCTGGGTCATTCTGCTATGGGGCAAAGTGGGGTGCAATATCTTCCTTTGTGACTCAGTTTCCTATATGTTAAGTCTATACACCCATACATTTATTGAATGTAGATTCTCATTTGAATTCCTCTGGGGACAGTCCTTGAGTGAAAACACAAACCCATTCACTCTGGGAATTCCTGGTCCCTGAGCACAGGTGCAGGCTGCAAAGACACAGTCACCTGTGAAACATGCGGATGCCCCCAGGCCTGGGGTCAGAGGCCCTGGAGGAAGTCAGGGGGGCTGCCACAAATCAAGCAGTTTTTCCTTGCCAAAGGACCCCCAACAGCCCAGCCTGGCCAACATGGCATAGCCCCATCTCTACCAAAAATACAAAAATTAGCCAGGCATGTTGGCGCACATCTGTAATCCCACCTACTTGGGAGGGTGAGGCAGGAGAATGGCTTTGAGGTTGGGAGGTGGAGGCTGCAGCAAGCCAAGATCGTGCCACTGCACTCCAGCCTTGGTGACAGGGGGTCTGTCTTAAAAAAAGAAAAAAGGCTGGGCGCGGTGGCTCACGCCTGTAATCCCAGCACTTTGGGAGGCTGACGCGGACGGATCATGAGGTCAAGAGATGGAGACCATCCTGGCTAACACGGTGACACCCTGTCTCTACTAAAAATACAAAAAAAATTAGCCGGATGTGGTGGTGGGCACCTGTAGTCCCAGCTACTCAGGAGGCTGAGGCAGGAGAATCGCTTGAACCCAGGAGGCGGAGGTTGCAGTGAGCCGAGATCGCGCCACTGCACTCCAGCCTAGGCGACAGAGCAAGACTGTCTCACAAAAAAAAAGAAAGAAAGAAAGAAAAGGATGCCCAACAGTATCTAGCACAGCAACTCCTCTACTGCATCAAGGGTGCCCGCTTGCCCACACTCAGCTGCAAGCTGCTGTCTCTCCAAGTTTCTTGTCGGCCTGAGGCCTAGAGAAGAAAGCCGGTGTGTCATGAGTCCCCTCTCACCACTGACATTCCTGACAACTCCCCATCAGGAAGGAAGCACTGGGGCTGGAGACCGATGGTCCCTGTGGTCCCTTTGCCCTGGGTTTGGGATTCGCACCCAGGAGACCCATGGAATCACTGAGACCCCAGTCACAGCAGGGGCTCCAGGTGGGTGAAGGGGGCGGTGGGGTCTCTAAGCTAGGGTACGGGTGGGGTGTAGGGTCTCTAGGTCAGGGTGGGATGGGGTGGGGTCTCTAAACCAGGGTACAGATGGGGGGTTGAGGGGTTTCTTGTTCAGGGTGAGGGCGGGGTGGAGGTCTCTAAGTCAGGGTGGGGTGGGGTGGGGTGGGGTGTAGTCCTGGGCTCTGTCCCCCACTCCTTTGGGTGACTTTTATACAGGTTTCTTCCCCCAGCATGCTGGTCCTAGGTTTGGAAGATGAGGTGGGGGAGGTGCACGTGTATGGTAAATTGCTTTTGGTTTTGATTACAAAATAACGTACATATGAAGTGGCTCTCCAATGTATAGGCATGACTTCAGGATAAGAAAATAAACACCTATGTGAAGGACGCCTGGCTCAAGAAATAGAACTTTCCAGGTATCTTGGAATCCCCTAGTTTCCCCTCTCCATTCCCTCCCCTCCCTAAACATACCTGCTTAGCTGGATTTTGGTTTTCTTCCCTTTTCTTTTCTTTTCTTTCTTTTTTATTTTATTTTTATTTATTTATTTATTTTGAGACAGAGTCTTGCTCTGTCGCCCAGGCTGGAATACAGTGGCACGATCTCGGCTCACTGCAATCTCCGTCTCCCGGGTTCAAGCAATTCTCCTGCCCCAGCCTCCCGAGTAGCTGGGACTACAGGCATGTGCCACCACGCCCAGCTAATTTTTGTATTTTTAGTAGAGATGGGGTTTCACCATGTTGGCCAGGCTGGTCTCGAACTCCTGGCCTCAAGCAGCTCTCCTGCGTCAGCCTCACAAATAGCTGGGACTAGAGGCATGAGCTACCACACCCAGCTGCTGCTTTTTTTTTTTTTTTTTCCTGATAAAATTAAGTTTGTTCACTTTACAAAGTGAGCTTCACTTTGCAAAGTGATGCTTCACTTTGCAAAGTAATTTCAGAAGAGTGGTAAATAAGCTGTAGTTATGAATTTAAAATACAGATTTATTTTTAATCCAAGTTTTCAGGGAAAGTAACTTAGAGTGAGACAGGCTTGCTTTAAATAACAAATCTATAAATGACACAAATCAGTATGTTAGGATGCTAGAGGACCCTGGAACATTTCAATTCAATTTCTTCATTTTAGGAAATAGGGAACTGAAGGTTATCTCTGGCAATCTGGAGAGGCCAGGAACCCACCGCAGGCCCCCTGGAGATGGAGAGGGAAACAGGTGGGTAAAGAAAGCCCCTCTACTTAGATGGGCTTCTTGGACCTGAACAGCTGCATGTCTGGATGTGGCGGGCTGTGAAATGATCCCTGCCTTGCTGGGTGGTGGGGGTGGAGGTGGCAGCCAGCTCAGCTTGGGACTTGTCTCCAAGGACCAGCTGTGCCCCTGGGCCCTGGCCTCCTGCACCTTTGGGTCCCACCAGTGAGCCTGGCTCTGCAGGTCACCTGCGCTGGGCGTGCCCTTGGCCCTGGTCTCCCACCCTGCATGTGCCCTGCTGGCAGCCACCCACGGTGCCCCCTGCAGGCAGGTGCGTGTCCCTGCAAGCACAACCCAAGCTTTTCTTCCAAAGTCATATTCCAGCCTTCTTAAAATGTGGGTTAGGGCCAGGCACCGTGGCTCACGCCTGTAATCCCAGCACTTTGGGAGGCCAAGGCGGGTGGACCACAAGGTCAGGAAATCGAGACCATCCTGGCCAACATGGTGAAACCCCGTCTCTACTAAAACACACACAAAAAAAATTAGCTGGGCATGGTGGTGTGTGCCTGTAGTTCCAGCTACTAGGGAGGCTGAGGCAGGGGAATCGCTTGACCCTGGGAGGCTGAGGTTGCAGTGAGCCGAGATCGCGTCACTGCACTCCAGCCTCGGCAACAGAGCAAGACTGCGTCTCAAAAAAAAAAAAAAAAATGTGGAATTGGGGTCGGGCGCCGTGGCTCATGCCTGTAATCCCAGCACTTTGGGAGGCCAAGGGGGGCAGATCACTTGAGGTCAGGAGTTTGAGACCACCCTGGGCAACATGGTGAAACCCTGTCTACTAAAAATACAAAAATTAGCCGGGCATGGTGGCACACACCTGTAGTCCCAGCTACTCAGGAGGCTGAGGCAGAAGAATCGCTTGGACCTGGGAGGCAGAGGTTGCAGTGAGCCGAGATGGTGCCACTGCACTTACTCTGGGCAACAGAGCGAGATTCTGTCTAAAAAAAAAAAAAAATCCTGTTTCCCCAGGAAACCCCTCTTCCATGGCTGCAACTGGTTCTCCGGAATACTCCTTCCTTCTCCTACCCACAGTCCAACCAGGCTGAGGCCACAGATACTTGGAACTCCTCATCCCTGTCCTTACTTTTTTTGCCTCAAGTAAGAAATCAGATGACACATCAGACCCAGGTCCTGGGGAACTCCCTGGGAAATCAGACACTGGCAGCCCAAGGGTATTTTTGTTTTGTTTTGTTTTGTTTTGTTTTGAGACGGAGTCTCGCTCTGTCGCCCAGGCTGGAGTGCAGTGGTGCCATCTCAGCTCACTGCAACCTCTGCCTTCTGGGTTCAAGCGATTCTCCTGCCTCAGCCTCCTGATGCACGCCACCATGCCTGGCTAATTTTTTGTATTTTTAATAGAGACGGGTTTCACCGTGTTAGCCAGGATGGTCTCCATCTCCTGACCTTGTGATCCGCCCACCTCGGCCTCTCAAAGTGCTGGGATTACAGGTGTGAGCCACTGTGCCCAGCCCCAAGGGTGTTTTTTTTAAAGACAGAGGATATGGGATGGGGTGGTGCAGCTTTGCTCAGAATCCTCATCCTCAAGGTCAAAAAAATAAGAAAAAATATTGAGTTAAGTCCAGGCGTGGTGGCTCATGCCTATAATCCCAACACTTTGGGAGGCCGAGGCGGGTGGATCACTTGAGGTCAGCAGTTCGAGACCAGCCTGGCCATCATGGTGAAACCTTGTCTCTACTAAAAATATAAAAATTAGCCAGGTGTGGTGGTGTGTGCCTGTCCCAGCTACTCGAGAGACTGAGGCAGGAGAATTGCATGAACCCAGGAGGCAGAAGTTGCAGTGAGCCAAGATCATGCCACTGCACTCCAGTCTGAGCGACAGAGTGAGACTCCATCTTAAAAAAAAAAAAAAAAAAAAAAAATTTGAGCAAAATCCAACCCCACTGGAAATCAGAAAAAGGAAGAAAAAAAAAGATTATGGGAAAAAAATATAGAATCTTGGTCCTATGTCCAGGCATGGTGGCTCCTGCCTATCCCAGTGCTTTGGGAGGCCAAGGCTGGAGCATCGCTTGAAGCCAGGAGTTTGAGACCAGCCTGGACAACCTAGCAAGACCCCCATCTCTACAGAAAAACCTTTTTTTTTTTTAAGATGAAATTTTGCTCTTGTTGCCCAGGCTGGAGTGCAATAGCACAATCTCGGCTCACTGCAACCTCCGCCTTCCGGGTTCAAGCGATTCTCCTGCCTCAGCCTCCCAAGTACCTGGGATTACAGGCACCCACCACCACGTCCAACTAATTTTGTATTTTTGGTAGAGGTGAAGTTTCACCATGTTGGCCAGGCTGGTCTCAAATTCCCGACCTCAGGTGATCCACCTGCCTCGGCCTCCCAAAATGGTGGGATTACAGGTGTGACCACCTCGCCTGACCAAGGTCTCTCTTTTTTTTTTTTTTTTTTTTGGAGATGGAGTCTCGCTCTATTGCCCAGGCTGGGCTGGAGTGCAGTGGCACTGTCTCGCCTCTCTGAAAGCTCCGCCTCCCGGGTTCACGCCATTCTCCTGCCTCAGCCTCCCGAGTAGCTGGGACTATAGTCGCCCGCCACGACGCCCGGGTAATTTTTTGTATTTTTAGTAGAGATGGGGTTTCACCGTGTTAGCCAGGATGGTCTCAATCTCCTGACTTCATGATCTGCCTGCCTCGGCCTCCCAAAGTTCTGGGATTACAGGCGTGAGCCACCACACCCAGCCAGTCTCCTTTTTTTTATAGGGCTCCTCTCACAGTGCCTGGCTCACTGAAAGTTTTCAGTAGAGTACAGGGATTGTCACTCACACAGAGCGAGGATTGCCAGGGATTTGTTTGTACCAGAGGCTGGAGTAGAGGTTAGGAAACCACAGGGCATTCCTAGTGTCTAACCAGCCAGGGCCAGGCAGGCTTTCCATCCTTCCTTTGGTGCAAACGCCCTCGCAGTTGACTCATTCCCCAACCCTGAGGTCTGTGGCCCCCATCCCCCAGCCACACCACTTCCCCATTAGCATGGTGGCCCCTCTGGTCTCTGCCGTTCTAGCTTCCTGTCCATGCCTCCTGGTTCAGCCCAGATGTGGCCATGGCCCATCCTCCACTCCCCTGGGAGGACAGATCTGGCTCAGGGCTGTCTGCAGTCTTGAATCCCTCTCCTCTCTCCTCTGAAGCCAGGGTAAAGCACACACCACACAGCCTGGCCCACAGCAGGACTGATTCTAGTACATTCCCAGATGGTCTATGTCAGCTGGGAATGCTTGACTTCCTGTTTTGTTTTCCGTCAGCAATCCTAAACCAGAACTTTCTTTCCCATAAGAACGATTTCTTCAGGTTGCTGACACGGTGACACCACTTTGAAAAGGAGGGAAGTTTGGAGCACTTTTTGTTTAGATCAGAATTTAAAATGATGCCAGGCAGGGTGGCTCACGCCTGTAATCCCAGGACTTAGGGAGGCCAAGACGGGTGGATCATTTGAGGTCAGGAGTTCGAGACGAGCCTGGCCAACATAGTGAAACCCTGTCTCTACTGAAAATACAAAAATCAGCCGGATTTCGTGGTGGGCACCTGTAGTCCCAGCTACTCGGGAGGCTGAGGCAGGAGAATTGCTTGAATTTGGGAGGCAGAGGTTGCAGTGAGCCGAGATTGCACCACTGCACTGCAGTCTGGGTGAAAAAGCGAGGCTCCATCTCAAATAAATAAATAAATAAATGAAATAGTAAAATGAGGACATTGGACAAGGTTATCTCTAAACAGCACACTCTGGCTTAACTTTGACATTTCAGGATAAGTGAGTTTCTCAGGAAACAGACCTATAAATAAAGCTCAGTAGTTTCCTTCCAGGACCCCCAGATAGCAGTGTAGAAAATGCACTCCATCTTAACACAAAAAATAAAAAGTCAAAAAATTAGCCAGGCGTGGTGGTGCGTGCATGTAGTCCTAGATATTTGAGAGGCTGAGGTGGGAGGAGGGAGGATCTTTTGAGCCCAGGAGTTGGAGTCTCCAGTGAGCTAAGATTGCAACACTGCACTCCAGCCCGAGTGACAAAGGGAGACCCTGTCTCAAAAAAAAACAAAAAAAAAGGGCGGGGCGGGGTGGCGGCGGGCATGGTGGCTCGCCCCTATAATCCCAGCACTTTGGGAGGCCGAGGTGGGCGGATCATCTGAGGTCAGAAGTTCAAGACCAACCTGGCCAACATGGTGAAACCCTGTCTCTACTAAAAATATTTTAAAATTTAGCTGGGTGTGGTGGTGAGCACCAGTAATCCCAGCTACTCCGGAGGCTGAGGCAGGAGAATCACCTGAACCCGGGAGATGGAGGTTGCAGTGAACTGAGACCGCGCCATTGCACTCCAGCCTGGGCAACAGGAACGAAACCCCATCAAAAAAAAAAAGAGGGCCGGGCGTGGTGGCTCACGCCTGTAATCCCAGCACTTTGGGAGGCCGAGGCAGGCGGATCACAAGGTCAGGAGATCGAGACCATCCTGGCTAACACGATGAAACCCCGTCTCTACTTAAAAAAAAAAAAAAAATCAGCCGGGGGTGGTGGTGGGCACCTGTAGTCCCAGCTACCCAGGAGGCTGAGGCAGGAGAATAGCGTGAACCCGGGAGGGAGAGGAGAGGAGGGGAGAGGAGGGAGGGGAGGGAGGGGAGGGGAGGGGAGGGGAGGGAGGGGAGAGGAGAGGAGAGGAGAAGGGAAAAGCAAAGTCTCCCTCCCAAATCACCTTGACCTGCCAATTAAAATTTCCTCCAAATACCACGCGGGAGGCGACAGCAACCGAAACATTAAACTGCCTCTGGTTCCACCAGCTGTCGGGGGTTTCTTTCCTTCTTGGCTCGGCCTAGAAACTCATATTTTATTCATGAAATTGAGGCCCTGGGAGGCCTGGGCATAAACAGGATGTAAATATTTGCGGGTAGTGGCGGGGGAAAGGTGGTATTTGGGCAGGGGCGGGCTAAAGTCGAGACACCCAGGACAATGATTACCTGGGGACCCGCCCACCTCCGTGCCTGTTACAGGCTGGGGTTGGGGCATAGACAGGCTGTGCCGCTGATGGGCGATGAGTCCGGGACTCCGGTGCCCTTGAAGTGAGTCAGGGGATATTGATTGCTTAACCTTCCCGGTGCATTCCATTTTCCCAATCATTGAGGTCCCTTATTTTTTTTATTTTTTTAAGACAGAGTCTCACTCTGTCGCCCAGGCTGAAGTGCAGTGGCTCGATCTCGGCTGACTGCAACCTCTGCCTCCGGGGTTCAAGTGATTCTCCTGCCTCAGTCTCCGGAGTAGCTGGAACTACAGGCGCCCACCAGCACACCTGGCCGGCCGGCTTGCCTGCTTGCTTGCCTGCCTGCCTGCCTGCCTGCCTGCCTGCCTGCCTGCCTTCCTTCCTTCCTTCCTTCCTTCCTTTCTTTATTTTTCTTCCTTCCTTCCTTTATTATTTTTATTTTTATTTTTTTTTGAGACAGGGTTTCGCTCTGTCAACCAGGCTGGAGTCCAGTGGCGTGATCTCGGCTCACTGCAACCTCCATCTCCTGCGTTTAGGTGATTCTCCTGCCTGAGCCTCCCAAGTAGCTGGGATTACAGGCGCCCGCCACCATGCCCAGCTAATTTTTGTATTTTTAGTAGAGATGAGGTTTCCGCATGTTGGTCAGGCTGGTCTCAAACTCCTGGCCTCAGGTGATCCACCCGCCTCAGCCTCTCAAAGTGCAGGGATTACAGGTGTGAGCCACCGCGCCCAGCCTTGTTTCTTGATGCCACCGCGCCCAGCCTTGTTTCTTGATGGTATCTCGTCCCACCCTCTCACCCCACAGCCTGCGCAGTGCATCCCTGCACCTAGGATAGTCCCTGGAGTATAAATTGTTGTCTTGGTTGGAATCTCAAAGATTCAGAATTTTCCTTTTTTTTTGAACCGCTTGAACCTTGGAGGGGGAGGTTCAAGCGTTTCTCCTGCCTCAGCCTTCTAAGTAGCTGGGATTACAGGCGCCCGCGACCATGCCCAGCTAATTTTTGTGTTTTTAGTGAGAGACGGGGTTTTCACCATGTTGGTCAGGCCGGTCTTGAACTCCTGACCTTGTGATCCACCCACCTTGGCCTCCCAAAGTGCTGGGATTACCGGCATGAGCCACCGTGCCTGGCCTTTTTTTGTTTTGTTTTGTTTTGATTTTGAGAAGGGCCGTGCTGGGTCACCCAGGCTGGAGTGCGGTGGTGCTATCAGAGCTCATTGCAACCTCGAACTCCTGGGCTCAAGCAATACCCCCCACCCCCTATCTCAGCCTCCCAAGTAGCTGGGACTGTGGGTGTATGCTGCCCAGCCTGGTTTAGGATTTTCAGAATGACACCCAGCATCCAACAGCCTCAGGTACGAGGAAAACATTTCTACCTGTGAGATACAACCTTCTTGGAACAGACACTCTCAGGGCTTCCCGAAGAATGTGGTGAGCGTGTCTGCACAGAAGCAGGCGTGCTAAGAACAGAGCATGGTTTAAAATGCCCACGGCACCTTCTACAGGTAATGAAACCCATGCTTGGAGATTTCTGGGGTTAGGAACATAAAATACACCTCCCAAATTGGAGCACCAGCTGGCCAGATTAGACCGAGGTGCACCGCTGTATTTCCAGTGGATGTGGTGTTGGAATGGTGGATACAACCTTGTTTTGAGAATAATGAGATTGCTGTTGAAAAGGAATGTCAAGCTACTTAGGTGAGGTGTCATCTTTTCTTATACGCAGTTAATCACTCCCTAACTGATCCTGTGTGGACATGTAGATGTTTGTTTTTTTTTCAGTATAGAACTTCTTAGCTTAAAGTGGGCTCGCTGTCAAAATATCTCATGTCACAGATAACCCATCACGAAGAAGAAGAAAAAAACCCCGACCTGCTAAACAGCCTAAAAAGGGCATGCTGGGGCACTCAGGTTTCTGGTAGGAAAGTCCTCAATCCCCACTCACAGCCCGCTGACCCTGCATTTTTTTTTTTTTTTTTTAAGATATGCTCTCATTCTGTTGCCCAGGCTCTGGAATGTAGTGGTGCAATTATGGCTTACTGCAGCCTTGACCTCCTGGGGTCAAGCCATCCTCCCACTTCAGCCTCCCAAGTCGCTGGGACCACCGGCACATGCTACCATGCTCAGCTAATTTTTGTTGTTGTTGTTAGAGATGGGGTCTTGTCATGTTGCCCAGGCTGGTCTTGAACTCCTGGGCTCCAACAATCCTCCTGCCTCAGCCTCCCAGGTAGCTGGGACTACAGGCACATACCACCACACCTAATTTTTTTTGTTTTAATACAGAGTCTCACTCTGTCACCAGGCTAGAGCGCAGTGACATGATCTCGGCTCACTGCAACCTCTGCCTCCCAGGTTCAAGCAATTCTCGTGCCTCAGCCTGGCTAATTTTTGTATTTTAGTAGAAACGGGGTTTCGCCATGTTGGCCAGGCTGGTCTCAAACTCCTGGTCTCAAGTGATCTGCCCACCTCAGCCTCCCAAAGTGCTGGGATTACGGGCATGAGCCACCACACCTGGCCTAATAATTTTTTTAAATTATTTTTTATAGAGACAGAGCCTTGCTATGTTGCCCAGGCTACTCTGGAACTCCTGGGCTCAAGTGGTCTTCCCACCTCAGCCTCCCAAAGAAACATTAAAAAAAAAAAAAAAAAACAGCCCGGCGTGGTGGTTCACCCCTGTAATCCCAGCACTTTAGGACGCCTAGGCGGGCAGATCACGCGGTCAGGAGTTCAAGACTAGCCTGGCCAACATGGTGAAACCCTGTCTCTACTAAAAATACAAAAAATTACCCCGGCCTGGTGGTGGTGTGCGCCTGTAATCCCAGCTACTCGGGAGGCTGAGGCAGGAGAATCGCTTGAACCCAGGAGGCGGAGGTTGCAGTGAGCCAAGATCACACGCACCACTGCACTCCAGCCTGGGCAACAGAGCGAGACTCTGTCTTGAGGGAAACACACACACACACAGACACACACACAGGATTCTATCAACAGTCTATGCTGCTTTTTCTGGACTGTATTTTTTTAGGGGTCACAGAGACCTCTTTCCCTGTCAGTACAGGCAGACAGCCTTCATTTTTCAGTGACTGTATAGTATGAATGTACCATAATTTACCTATGCATTCTGACACTGATGGGCATTTATCTCATTTCCTTCCCCTCTTCCCCCATTCTAAGCTGCTGCAATGAACATCCTAGTACATATATATCTTTGTGCACATGTGTAAGCATTTATGTAAGACAAGTTTCTAAAAGCGGGATTCTGGGTCAAAGAGTGTATACTTCTAAAGCATTGCTAGAAACTGACAAATTTAATGTACGATTTGTACAGAAAAGAAAAATGGGCAGACAAGTCACAGAAGAGGAACTACAAAAGGTCGACACACATAGTAAAATGCTCTACAAGACAATGAAAATTGAAACAGGCTGGGCACGGTGGCTCACGCCTATAATCCAAGCACTCTGGGAGGCCGAGGCATGCGGATCGCTTGAGTCCAGGAGTTCAAGACCAGCCTGGGCAACATAGCAAGACCCTATCTCTACAAAAAATACAGGCATGGTGATGTGTGCCTGTGGACCTGGCTACTGGGGAGGCTGAGATGGGAGGATCCCCTGAGCCCAGGAGGTTGATGCTGAATTGAGCTGTGATTGCACCACTGCACTCTAGCAGGTGACAGAGTGAGACCCTCTCTCCAAAAAAAGCAAATTGAAATAGCACTCATATATATACACATGTAATATCTATTGCATGTAATACATTTATATATATACATGTAATATCTATTGCATATATTTATATGTATACATGTAATATGTATTACTGTGATATATTTACATGTATATATTTGCACAGGAGATTAGTAAACAAAAAAAATGCATTCTTGGCTCTCATCCACCATTGGTGGAGGGATAAATGGGATAAAATGAACTGAGCTTGGTGCTCTCTAGTCCCCCAACCCTCATCAGATTTAGAAGGGGCCACAGGTGACCGGGCATGGTGGCTCATGCCTATAATCCCAGCACTGTGGGAGGCCAAGGCAGGCGGATCACTTGAGGTCAGGAGTTCGAGACCAGCCTGGCCAACATGGTGAAACCCCATTTCTACTAAAAATACAAAAATTAGGTGGTGCGCGGTGGCTCACGCCTGTAATCCCAGCACTTTGGGAGGCCGAGGCGGGCAGATCACGAGGTCAGGAGATCGAGACCATCCTGGCCAACATAGGGAAACCCCGTCTCTACTAAAAGTACAAAAATTAGCTGGGCGTGGTGCCACGTGCCTGTAATCCCTACTCGGGAGGCTGAGGCAGGAGAATCGCTTGAACCAGGGAGTCAAAGGTTGCAGTGAGCCGAGATCGCGCCATTGCACTCTAGCCTGGCGACAGAGCAAGACTCCGTCTCAAAAAAAAAAAAAAAATTAGCTGGGCATGGTGGCAGGCGCCTGTAATCCCAGCTACTCAGGAGGCTGTGGCAGGAAAATCGCTTGAACCCGGGAGGCAGTGGTTTCAGTGAGCCGATATTGGACCACTGCACCCCAGCCTGGGTAAGAGAGCGAGACTCTGTCTCAAAAAAAAAAAAAAAAAAAAAGTGGTTGCAGGAAGGTCAGGGCTGATGTGCTCACTGAGGACAGGAAGGAGGGAATGCTTAGATGAGTAAACAGACTAAAATTAGAAGTAAAGAATCCAAACAGCCTATGACCTAGGCCATATAGTGTGGGGGGAATAGCCTGTCTCCCATCCATCGTCTCTGGGGTCAGCCCACATCATGATGCATAAACATTTGACCTCTATACCATCAGGAAAAGTCCTGTACCCTTTTTGTTTTCAAAGAAGGCAAGAGACCAGGCCAGTGGCTCACGCCTGTAATTCCAACACTTTGGGAGGCCAAAGCAGGAGGATCGCTTGAACCCAGGAGTTTGAGATCAGCCTGGGCAATATAGGGAGACCTTATTGCTACAAAAAAAAAAAAAATAGCTGGGCATGGTGGCGTGTGCCTGTAGTCCCAGGTATTAGGGAGTCTGAGGTGGGAGGATCTGCATGAGCCCAGGAAGTCGAGGCTGCAGTGAGCCGTGATTGCACCACTGCACTCCGGCTTGGGCAACAGAACTAGACCCTGTCTCCAAAAAAAGATGGCAAGGAAGTGCGTAAAGCAATTTTCAAAGCTTCCAAATTGTTAAAGTTGAACAAAATAGATAACATGAAAAACTTTGCATACAGTGGGCGCTTAACCGGAACATGTATTTATGTAGAGGAGTTTCTGGGAGAGTTTTTAAAGTACTACTCTTTAGGATTTGCTTAAAACGTAGGGCAGGAGCTTTTGAAATCATGAGCCTTATCCACTTTAAAACACCACCTTGTGAGAAAGATGTCTTTTAAAAGGTGTATCTTGGCTGGGTGCAATGTCTCATGCCTGTAATCCCAGCACTTTGGGAGGCTGAGGTGGGTAGATCACTTGAGGTCAGGAGTTCGAGACCAGCCTGGCCAACATGGTGAAACCTCGTCTCTACTAAAAATACAAAAATTAGCTGGGCATGGTGGCGGGTGCCTGTAATCCCAGCTACTTGGGAGGCTGAGGCAGGAGGATCACTTGAACCTGGGAGGCAGAGGTTGCAGCAAGCTGAGATGGCGCCACTGCACTTCAGCCTGGATGACAGAACAAGACTCTGTCTCAATAAATAAAATAAAATAAAATAAAATAAATTTAAAAATATATAAAAGATGCATCTTAAAAGTCCTGGGTAGACATCTTCTCCTGCCCCTAAAAATGGAGCTGTCCAGGGTGATAAGTGGTTGTGAGGGGTGTAAAAATGTAAAAGACATGTCCTCTTTGGACACATTTGCTCAGGGACACCAGATTTGAACGTGAGCTTGCTTCCTTTGAAGGCCCAGCTCAAAGGTCATACCTCGGGGTGCCCGGGCCCTGCAGACACGGTGACTTTTCCCTCCCAGTGCCCTCTAGCTCCTACCCAGCAGAGGGGCGTGGACACCCGTGTGCCTGCCAGGACGCTCAGACTGGGCACTTTTCGTCTAACTCATTTTTGCATCTCCCACTATGGTGAACCCAGAACTGTCCTCCCGTGGGCCAGTCCTTTGCAGATTGGCTGTGTCTGAGTCCCATCCCAGCTCTATAGCCAGGGCTGTCCTTGTCAAATTGCTGCCTTCTCTTGGATGCTTGCGGAGAGAGCCTGATCAGAGGTCACCCTGTGACCTAGTTAAGTGTAGCACGGGAGAAAGCCTGTACACACTCAGCAACACGCACCAGATGCAGAGAGAGATTCAGGCAGAGATGGAGACAGGCATGGAGGGAGGATCTTTCGGGTGGTGGACATGCCTTCTTTGCGGATACAGTGGCCTTAACCCCGGCCCACCAAGGCGCCCAGGAAGCTCTTGGCGAGGCCAAGATGACTTCAGAGAGGTGGACGGGAGAGTGGCTGGTTGGACATAGGAGCACGGGCTCTGGGTTAGACCATCCAGGATCTGCTTCCTACCCACCAAGTCACTCTGGGTACCACGTGCCTCAATTTCCACACCTGTAATGGGATAATAACAACCTCCAGTGGGGATTGCAAGGAGTCAATGTCAACCCCTTCTACCCAGGACAAGTGATAGTCACTAAGCCTCAGCGGGGCCTGAAGATTGTCACCAGCTGCAGACTCATTAAGGGGACACCAGGGACAGCTGGCAGAGAGGCAGCTGCCCGACGTGGGGAGCCGGGAGGCGGAGATCCAGGCTGACTCAGCGCAGCACTGGCCACCCGGCCTTACAGCATTTCTGTAGTTAGCTCTCAGTTTTCTCATTGGTAATAACAGTATTGGAGTATTTGAATAGCCTTTGAACAGAATTACCTCCTGTGTGCGGCTGGCAGGGGTGTGCCCTACGACAACCCTTCGGAATACAGTGTGGCAACACCCCCAGGAATGTGGGGTTTCTGGTGTGCTCTAGGATGACTTCTGTGCACTGAAAACTTTATTCAAAAAATGACTTAAGGGCTGGGTGCCGTGGCTGACGCCTGTAATCCCGACACTTTGGGAGGCCAAGGCGGACGGATCACCTGAGGTCAGGAGTTCAAGAGCAGCGTGACTAACATGGTGAAACCCCATCTCTACTAAAAACACAAAATTAGCCAGGTGTGTTGGCGCATGCCTGTAATCCTAGTTACTTGGGAGGCTGAGGCAGGAGAATCACTTGAACCTGGGGAGGCAGAGGTTGCAGTGAGCCAAGAGCACGCCACTGCACTCCAGCCTGGGCAACAAGAGCGAGACTTCGTCTCAAAAAAAAATTACTTAAGTTTTTGTTTAACTCATGAAAGTTACAAATTTAAAAAACATTTGCCAGGCGCAGTGGCTCATGCCTGTAATCCCAGCACTTTGGGAGGCCGAGGCGGGCGGATCACAAGGTCAGGAGTTCAAGACCAGTCTGGCCAATATGGTGAAACCCCATCTCTACTAAAAATACAAAAATTAGCCCAGTGTGGTGGTGGGCACCTGTAGTCCCAGCTACCCAGGAGGCTGACGCAGGAGAATCCCTTGAACCCGGGAGGCAGAGTTGCAGTGAGCCGAGATCGCACCACTGCACTCCAGCTTGGGTGACAGAGCGAGACTCCGTCTCAAAAAAACAAAACAAAACCTTTTTGGGTACAATATAATTAAGTTCTTTTTTTTTTTTTTAGAGACAGGGTCTTCTTGCTCTTTCTCTAGGCTGGAGTGCAGTGGTGCGATCATAGCTCACAGATGCCTCTAACTCCTGGACTCAAGTGATCCTCTCACCTCAGCCTCCCCGAGAAGACATACATCACCACACCCAGATAATTAAAAAAAATTTTTTTTGTAGACGTGGGATCTTACTTCATTGCCCAGGCTGGTCTCAAACTCCTAGTGATTAAGTTCTTTTAAACATTTTCAACTACTTTTACAAATTAAATATATTTGATTGATTTCCTTTTTGAGTATCTTGGTTATCTGACAAATCTTCCAAGTACTCAAATGTATCTTTTTTTTTTTTTTTTTTTGAGATAGAGTTTCACTCTGTCGCCTAGGCTGGAGTGCAGTGGCGCAATCCTGGCTCACTGCAACCTCTGCATCCAGGTTCAAACGATTCTCCTGCCTCAGCCTCCTGAGTAGCTGGGACTACAGGTGTGCGCCACCACACCTGGCTAATATTTTTATATTTTTATTAGAGATGGGGTTTCACCCTGTTGGCCAGGCTAGTCTCGAACTCTGACCTCAAGTGATCCGCCCACCTCAGCCTCCCAAAGTGCTGGGATTACAGGCGTGAACTACTGCACCCAGTTCAAATATATCTAATAAATCTAATAAACTAAGCTTGTAGTATTTTATTTTTTATTTTTGAGACAGGGTCTTGCTCTGTTGCCTGGGCTGGAGTGCAGTGGTGCAATCACTGTTGACTGTAGCCTTGACCTCCTGGGCTCAATTAGTCCTCCCATCTCAGCTTCCCAAGCAGCTGGGACTATAGGCACACGCCACTACACCTGGCTAAAAAACTTACAATATGTTGAACCTCAAGTTCTCTTAAATATCCTAATAATATTTATACAGCTAGTGAGATTTCAATCTAAAATCACAAGTTTAACTTAATTGATTCAACTTTACATTTTAAATTAGAATCATAAATTTCCCGTTGGACACTAATATGAGAAGTTGTCATAAGGATTTCAAATCTGTAATATATCAAATCTATAAAGATTATGTATGAATGCTACATAAAAAGACTAATATAAAATTTTAATTTATCTCATCACGTCTGTATTTCTGAAACCCCCAGGATCATTCATTCATTCAACAATTTTTTAAATTTAATTAATTAATTTATTTATTTGAGACGGAGTCTCACTCTGTCACCAGGCTGGATGCAATGGCACAATCTCGGCTTACTGCAACCTCCGCCTCCCAGGTTCAAGCGATTCTCCTGCCTCAGCCTCCCGAGTAGCTGGGACTACAGGCACATGCCACCACGCCCAGCTAATTTTTTGCATTTTAAGTAGAGACGGGGTTTCACCATGTTGGCCAGGATGGTCTCCATCTCTTGACCTCATGATCCACCTGCCTTGGCCTCTCAAAGTGCTGGGATTACAGGCATGAGCCACCGAGTCCGGCCTGAATTGTTCTATAATTTAATAATTAAATCCAAAAATTAGCTGAGCATGATGGTGGGCACCTGTAATCCCAGCTGCTCAGGAGGCCGAGGCAGGAGAATTGTTTGAACCTCGGAGGCGGAGGTTGCAGTGAGTTGAGATCGCACCACGGCACTCCAGCCTGGGTGATAGAGCAAGACTCCGTCTCAGAAAATAAAAAACAAAAGCCAGGCGCTGTGGCTCACGCCTGTAATCCCAGCACTTTGGGAGGCTGAGACGGGCGGATCATGAGGTCAGGAGATTGAGACCATCCTGGCTAACATGGTGAAACCCTGTCTCTACTAAAAATACAAAAAAATTAGCTGGGCGTAGTGGTGGGCGCCTGTAGTCCCAGCTACTCGGGAGGCTGAGGCAGGAGAATGGCATGAACCCGGGAGGCAGAGCTTGCAGTGAGCCGAGATAGCACCACTGCACTCCAGCCTGGGCAACAGAGCGAGCCTCCATCTCAAAATAAATAAATAAATTAATTAAAAATAAAAAGAATTAGAGATTAAAAGATCAGAAAGCAAAGCCCAATACTTCCACACATATTTCTTCCACACCCCGCCTTTGGCAACCAGAATGATCTAAAACCCAAACTGGGTCATGTCGCTTTGCCCCACCTCCTCCAGCGCTTCTCACCACTCCTAATTAGCCTTCACCCTGCACGATCTGGCCCCTGCAGGCTCCATCTCTCTCCCACCCCCACTCCCACCCGTCCCAGGCTGATCATCTCTCTCCCGCCCCCACTCCCACCTGTCCGAGGCTGATCAGACCACCGTGTGCCCCAGCTCTGCTGTCACTCATCCCTTCGTGCCTTCAGGAAATGTGGGGCCTCTCTCCGGGCCACTACAGGCAATGAGGATACAATGGGAACAGGACAGAGAAAGTTCCTTTTCTCAAAGAATTTTCATTTTAGTGGGGAAACAAACAGTAAACAAGGCAACAAATCCAGCTAAATATAGATTGTGGGTAAGAAAAATAATAAACAAACAGGGGCTGGGCTCAGTGGCTCACACCTGTAATCCCAGCACTTTGGGAGGCTGAGGCAGGAGGATCGCTGGAGCCCAGGAGTTGAAGACCAGCTTGGGCAACAAGGTGAGACCACGTTTCTACAAAAAATTAACAGATTGGCCAGGCATGGTGGCATGTGCCTATGGTCCCAGCTACTCAGGAGGCTGAGGTGGGAGGATCACTTGAGCCCAGGAGGTCAAGGCTGCAGTGAGCTATGATCACGCCACTGCACTCCAGCCTGGGCAATACAAAAAGACCAACTCAAAAAAAAAAGAAGAGAGAGAAAGAAATAAACATGGTGTTAGTGTAGGGAGCAATGGGAGGCAGGACAGGTTATTAGGTGGTCCTTTCAGGCAAAGCCAATAGGCGTTCAAATCTCAGATTGGGGGTTCACATCTCTGGCCAAATGCCCCTCCCCATCAAAGCCCTTCCTGACCTCCCAAGTGAGGTGTTAACCTATTGCTGATATCCTAACAACCCACCAGTCCCTTTTCTGACACTGATCATAATTTTTTATTTATTTATTTTATTTTATTTGTGAGACGGAGTTTTGTTCTCGTCGCCCAGGCCGGAGTGCAGTGGCACAATCTCAGCTCACTGCAACCTCTGCCTCCCGGGTTCAAACAATTCTCCTGCCTCAGCCTCCCAAGTAGCTGGGATTACAGGTATGCGCCACCACGCCCTGCTAATTTGGTGTTTGCAATAGAGACGGGGTTTCTCCATGTTGGTTGGGCTGGTCTCGAACTCCCGACCTCAGGTGATCTGGCCTCCTCAGCCTCCCAAAGTGCTGAGATTACAGGCGTGAGCCACCGCACCCGACCCATAATTACATTGAAATAAACATAATATTGGCCGCTTGCTGTCAGTTTCCCTCCCTACAATGGAAGCTCCTGTGACCCTCCCAGCCGCTCTAGGCACTCAGTCAATATTTGTTAAAGGCAGAAAACGTGCTGCTTACATGATTTCCAACCAGCTTCTGAATTCCATAAATCTAATCAGAGCAATACCCGGGGACAAATTTTACCCAGATGAGACACCCTTATACTGTAGATATATCTAGGAAATGTTTTTTCTGTACACACTGTGCCTCTCAATATTGAAAATGCTACAAAGTGCTCGCTTCGGCAGTGCACAGACTAAAACTGGAACGACACAGAGAAGATGAGCAGGGCATCTAATTTTAAAAATGCTAACGAAAATGTTAGAAAAACCATAAATGGGGCTGGGCGCAGTGGCTCACGCCTGTAATCCCAGCACTTTGGGAGGCTGAGGCGGGCGGATCATGAGGTCAGGAGATCGAGACCATCCTGTCTAACATGGTGAAACCCCATCTCTACTAAAAATACAAAAAAAAAAAAAAAAAAAAAATTAGCCAGTCGTGGTGGCAGGCGCCTGTAGTCCCAACTACTCGGAAGGCTGAGGCATGAGAATGGCATGAACCTGGGAGGTGGAGCTTGCAGTGAGCCGAGATCGCACCACTGCACTCCACGCTGGATGACAGAGCAAGACTCCGTCTCAAAAAAAGAAAAAAGAAAAACTATAAATGGGATGGAAGACCGCAGTGCCTGAAACACTTATTTAAATGATAGCATCACCATTTAAAAACAAAAATTAGTCAGGTGCGATGGCTCCCACCTGTAATCCCAGCACTATGGGAGGCAGAGGTAGGTGGATCACTTGAGCCCAGGAGTTCGAGACCAGCCTGGCCAACATGGTGAAACCCTGTCTCTGCTAAAAATACAAAAATTAGCCGGGCGTGGTGGCATGCACCTGTAATCCCAGCTACTCCGGAGGCTGAGACAGGAAAATCTATTCAACCCAGGAGGCAGAAGTTGCAGTGAGCCGATACCATGCCACTGTGCTCCAGCCTGGGTGACAGAGTGAGACCCCATCTCAAAAAATAAATAAAGGCTGGGCATGGTGGCTCACGCCTGTAATCCCAGCACTTTGGGAGGCTGAGGTGGGCGGATCACCTGAGGTCAGGAGTTTGAGACCAGCCTGACCAACATGGTGAAACACCGTCTCTACTAAAAATACAAAATTAGCTGGGTGTGGTGGCACATGCCTGTAATCCCAGCTACATGGGAGGATGAGCCAGAAGAATTGCTTGAGCCCGGGATGCGGAAGTTGCAGTGAGCCGAGATCATGCCATTGTACTCCAGCCTGGGTAACAAGATCGAAACCCCATCTCAAAATAAAAAAAAATAAAAACAAAAACAAAAAATAGCTTAAAATCACAAAGAAATCCACTTGAAAACAAATAATAAATTTTCTTTTTTTTTTTTGAGATGGAGTTTCGCTCTTGTTGCCCAGCTAATTTTTGTATTTTTACTACAGATGGGGTTTCACCATGCTGGCCAGGCTGGTCTTGAACTCCTGACCTCGTGATCGGCCCTCCTCGGCCTCCCAAAGTGCTGGGATTACAGGCGTGAGCCACCGACCTGGCCTAAATTTTCTTTTTTTTATAGAGATAGGAGTCTTGCTACATTGCCCAGGTTGGGCTCAAACGCCTGGTCTCAAGCGATCCTCCCGCCTGGGCCTCCCAAAGTGCTGAGATTACTGGCATGAGCCACCAGGCCCAGCCTAAGATAATGAACTTTTAAAATTCAATGTAAACAAGGCAAACAGCATCAAGTGTGCATGACATTCTGGGCCAATGGAGGCTGGAGTGGGCAGAGAGAAAACCAGGCTATCCTGTAGTCCTGATCTTGGCACGCCAGCAGATTTTCAGCCTTACATCCTGCAACATAACTCAGGAAGTAAGCTAACAGTGAAAGTCAAGGTGTCATTCAAACTAAGATGTGTTGCTTGACTTCTCTGACAATTTGATTGGAAGCCTCTGGATTTGGGGAAAGAGGATTTTGGTTTCAATTTTATTTCCTTTCTACATGCTTCCTCTTGGTGTATAACTGCCTTGCCCTCTTGCGATGACAGTCTGGGAGCTTAGCCTCAGTGTGTATTTAATTTCCTGAGATTTGAAGGATTTGCTGGGAGGAATTCTCCGTGGCTACTCTATGCCCTTTCACAAGAGCCTGTGGTTTCCCCAGCACTCCCTGGTTCCCCAACATTGCTGTTTTTCAGTCCCAGGGGAGCGGCTGGAGTTTTTAAGTTCTGAGCTCTGTTTGGCCCAAGTCCAATAGGTCACAAAAGGCTCAGTCTAAAAAAAAGAAATGTCCTGACAGTGCAGCTTTGCCCTAAGAGTCACCTCCATCTCTGGTTCTCCTGGCATTCCATCAGTTAGAGGAGAGCCCTAGCAGCACCAAAAGGCCTCCTGTAGAGTGGGGGTTTTTGGAGAATCATGAAAGGAACCGTGTTCTGTACTTATTAAAAATTAGTTTCTAAACTGTGTTATGTGATGGGAGGGATGTGTGTCATAGTGATTACAAGGAAAACATGAAGATTACAAAGGAACAATCCTATGGAAAAACCGCGGAGACATTTCAAGAAAAGTGTATATTTCAAGAGGAATGTGTATTTTCTCCTCCGGAAAAATAAAAGACCTGTGAATAATGATTGAAAAAACAGACAAGACCGCTCCATCAGTTTAAAGGGGGAATAGGGGAGAGATGGCCAATTCAAACATTTTTTCCAAATTACATGGAAAGAAAAACACTGTGTTAAGTTGTGAATCTGTATACGTTAATACTATAGTTAAAACAAACTGCTTGGCCAGACGCGGTGGCTCACACCTGTAATCCCAGCACTTTGGGAGGCTGAGGCAAGCGGATCACTTGAAGTCAGGAGTTTGAGACCAGCCTGGTCAACGTGGCGAAACCCCATCTCTACTGAAAATACAAATATTAGCCAGGTGTGGTGGCACACGCTTGTAGTCCCAGCTACTCGGGAGGTTGAGGCAGGAGAATCACTTGAACCTGGGAGCCGGACATTGCAGTGAGCTGAGATCACACCACTGTACTCCAGTCTGGGTGACAGAGTGAGACTCCATCTCAAAAACAAAAAACAAGAAACAAAACAAAGAATGGTCAAAGCACTTGTGAATCTGAAGTACCTACTTTCTTTTCTTCTTATTTTTTTAGAAACAGGATTTCACTCTGTCCCCCGGGGCTGGAGTACATTGACTTGATCATGGTTCACTGTGGCTTCGACCTCATGGGCTCAACCGATTCTCCTGCCTCAGCCTCCCGAGTAACTGGGACTACTGTCGCGTACCACCACAACTGGATAATTAAAAAAATTTTTTTTGTAGAGATGGGGTCTCACCATGTTGCCCAGGCTGGTCTCAAACTCCTCGGCTTGAGGGATCCTCCCACCTTAGCCTCCCAAAGTTCTGGGATCATCATTATTGAATATTATGACAATTTGGGCTATGGGAGGAAAGATTGGGTAGAAAAACAGCCCATAAGAATGCTCAAAACCCTTGCGAGGTTGAAGTATTTACTTTTTCTTTTTTGAGACAGGGTCTTGCTGCAGACCAGGTTGGAGTGCAGTGGTGTGATCAGAGATCACTGCAGCCTGCACCTCCTGGGCTCAAGCACTCCTCCGCCTCAGCCTCCTGAGTAGCTGGAACTGCAGGTGCGCGCCACCACGCCCGGCTAATTTTTTAATTTTTATTTTTGTAGAGACGGGGATCTCACTGTGTTGCCCAGGCTGGTCTCGAACTCCTGGGCTTAATCGCTCTTCCGGTCTCTGTCCCCCAAAGGGCTGGGATTAGAGGGGTGAGCCACCGCACCGGCCTTGAGTCCCTATTTTCCTGGAATGAACATTGCATTTCATCTGACAAAAGGACGGTTTCAGTTTCCTCCTCTGCAAAATGGGGTGGGGGTGGAATTCCCATCTTGCAGCCGAGAATTCCCTGATAATAAACGTCGAGTACCCAGCGCGGTTGAGGCGCAGGAGCCTACCCAACGGGAGCAGCTCACTAGGACATTCAGAGCAATCTGGAAAAGTGGGCACGGGCAGCCCCAGACGTCATCCCCGGACCCCGCTGCCCAGCAGCGCCCGGACGCCAGCGTTGTCCGTGTCCCAACACCGAAGCCCGCGTTTGGCCGCAACGCCCCCAGGCCCTGCTCCTCCCACGCCGCCGCGGAGCGGATCTTCCACAGAAACCACACACAAACGTCCGTTCCGAGAGCGACCTGCTTTCTCGGAAGGCGTCGCGCCAGAGCTCGCCTTCCTGTCGCTCCCAGGCCGGACGCCAGGTCTCCCATAGCAACCGCGGCCTAGCGATGGCCGCCAGGGCACCACCGGAACCCTCTTCGCAGGCACGGAGAGGCGCGGGTACGTGACTTCCGCTCGCGCCCGGCGGAAGCCAGGGGGCGGGGCTTGCGTGGCGGCGTCAAGGGGCGGTGCCTCGGGTGGCGGGAAGAGGAGGCGCGAGAATGGAGGTGGAGGCCGTCTGTGGTGGCGCGGGCGAGGTGGAGGCCCAGGACCCTGACCCTGCCCCTGCCTTCAGCAAGGCCCCCGGCAGCGCCGGCCACTACGAACTGCCGTGGTGAGGTCCCAGGCCGTAAAGAACGGGCGCGTTTGGACGTGAGGGTGGGCGAGTGGCGGGCCGTGCTCCGGAGAAACTCGGGGGTCAGGGGCTCGTTTTGGGGAATCCCGAGGGAGGAGGAGGCCCCGGGTGGCATCGAGATGATTTCAAGAAGGCGACGGACATGGATCGAGAGTGGCCGGTCTAAACTCTGCGAGCGGAGTCTCGCTCACTACAATGCTTATGACAATTAGGGCTACCCCGGGTGGCCACCTACTCTGACCTAGTTGGTTTTTTCAGAAGTTTTTGTGTATAGTAGTGTATGACCTAGTGTTTTCAAAAACTTCAGTCTTTTAAAAAAAAATCGATTACATGTTGAAAATAATATTTTGACTGTTAGGTTCAATAACATTTACATTTGAAATTTTTTTTAAAAAATCAAGACGGGGGTTTTGCTGTGTTGCCCAGGCTGATGTCCAGCTCCTTGGCTCAAGTGATCCCCCTGCCTCAGCCTCCTAAGTAGATGGGACTACAGGCACGCACCACCATGCCCAGCTAATTTTTTTTTTTTAGATGGAGTCACACTTTGTCACACAGGCTGGAGTGCAGTGGTGTGATTTCTGCTCACTACAACCTGCATCTCCCTGGTTCAATCAATTCTGCCTCAGCCTTCCTAGTAGCTGGGATTACAGGCATGTACCATCACACCCTGCTAATTTTGTATTTTTAGTAGAGGCTGGGTTTCACCATGTTGGCCAGGCTGGTCTCGAAGTCCTGATCTCAAGTGATCCGTCCGCCTCGCCTTCCCAAAGTGCTGGGATTACAGGCATGAGCCACTGTGCCCAGCCTAGGCCTACGGTGTCTAGCCAGCCATGCTGTGTGTTTGGCACACGTCTGCAGAAACTGGCAGGTAATCCTTGCCTGGCATGGTGGCTCACGCCTGTAATCCCAGCACTTTGGGAGGCTGAGGTGGGCAGATCACCTGAGGTTGGTAGTGAGCCAAGATCGCGCCATTGCACTCCAGCCTGGGCAACAAGAGCAAAACTCTGTCTCAAAAAAAAAAAAAAAGAAAAGAAACTGGCAGGTAAGGGATGAGAAAGGAGCTTGGTTGCACCCATGTTGTCACACCAAATGATGTCAGTGCTGTATGTGCTGGGCCTCTTGTGACGGGCGGACAGGGTTGCAGCACGGTGTCACATTGCTCCAGATGACCTGTGCTGGCCCTGCTCCAGCAGCAACAGGTGTTTCTCTGCTGTGGCAGGTTTGAAGCCTATGCTGTACAATTCTCATGCCTTTAACTTTTCAAATGGCACTTGGGCATCTTATTACATTTTATTTATTTATTATTTATTTTTGAAACAGAGTCTCACTCTGTAGCCCGGGCTGGAGTATAGTGGCATGCATGATCTCACCTCACTGCAACTTCTGCCTCCCAGGTTCGAGCTATTGTGCCTCAGCCTCCCAAGTAGCTGGGATTACAGACACACACCACCACATCCAGCTAATTTTTGTATTTTAAGTAGAGATGAGGTTTCACCATGTTGGCCAGACTGGGCTCAAACTCCTGACCTCAATTGATCCACCCACCTCAGCCTCCCAAAGTGCTAGGATTACAGGTGTGAGCCACTGCGCCTGGCTGGCATCTTATTACATTTAAAACTTGCAACCATTTGGCATAGTTGTACTGAATGTATGTAATTTTTTAACAAAGCTCTCAGGATAACCCTTAAGTGCTTTTTGTGGGGTAGTGTGAAGATAACCATGTCAACATTTTTATGCATTTTCTTAACAGGGTTGAAAAATACAGGCCAGTAAAGCTGAATGAAATTGTCGGGAATGAAGACACCGTGAGCAGGCTAGAGGTGAGTGGCTTTTTTTTTTTGGAGACAGAGTCTCGCTCCATCGCCCAGGCTGGAGTGCAGTGGTGCGATCTCCGCTCACTGCAAGCTCCGCCTCCCGGGTTCATGCCATTCTCCTGCCTCAGCCTCCCGAGTAGCTGGGACTACAGGCGCCCGCCACCACACCCAGCTAATTTTTTGTATTTTTAGTAGAGACGGGGTTTCACCGTGTTAGCCAGGATGGTCTCGATCTCCTGACCTCGTGATCCGCCCACCTCGGCCTCCCAAAGTGCTGGGATTACAGGCGTGAACCACCGCGCCCGGCCTTTTTTTTTTTTTTTTTTTTGAGATGGAGTCTCGCTCTGTCGCCCAGGCTGGAGTGCAATGGCGCCATCTCAGCTCACTGCAAGCTCCGCCTCCTGGGTTCAAGCAATTCTTCTGCCTCAGCCTCCCCAGTAGCTGGGACTACAGGCACGCGCCACCACGCCTGGCTAATTTTTGTATTTTTAGTAGAGATGCGGTTTCACCGTGTTGGCCAGGCTGGTCTTGAACTCCTGACCTCGTGATCCGCCCGCCTCGGCCTCCCAAAGTGCTGGGATTACAGGCGTGAGCCACCACGAGCGGCCTCAAGTAGGTTTTTAAAAGATGACCTAAGGCTGGGCACAGTGGCTTACACCTGTAATCCCAGCACCTTGGGAGGCTAAGGCGGGCAGATCACTTGAGGTCAGGTGTTTGAGATCAGCCTGGGCAATGTGGTGAAACCAGTCTCTATGAAAAAATTTAAAAATGAGCTGGGTGTGGTGGCACATGCCTGTAGAGTCTGAGGTTCAAACTGGGCATGGTGACAAGTGCCTGTAATCCCAGCTACTCGAGGCCAAGGCAGGAGGATCCCTTGAGCCCAGGAGTTTGATGCTGCAGTGAGCTATGATCACGCCACTGCACTCTAGCCTAGGTGACAGAGTGGACACCCTTACTTTGAGAAACAAAAAGAGTTTGGGCTTCATAGTGAGGGCAGGGAGGAGTCAAGGATTTCAGTTAGGGAAAAATGTTTTAATAGGGCCGGGTGTGGTGGCTCACATCTGTAATCCCAGCACTTTGGGAGGCCAAGGCGAGTGGATCACCTAAGGTCAGGAGTTCACGACCAGCCTGGCCAACATGGCAAAACCCCGTCTCTACTAAAAATAAAAATTAGGCAGGCATGGTGGTGGGCGTCTGTAATCCCAGCTACTCAGGAGGCTGAGGCAGGAGAATCGCTTGAACCCGGGAGGCGGAGGTTGCAGTGAGCCGAGATTGTGCCATTGTACTCCAGCCTGGGCAACAAGAGCAAAGCTCCATTTCAAAAAAAAAATGTTTTAATAGGTGTGTACTTTAGGAAAGTGGTCGTGGTTACAGGATGGGAAATGGATTTGAATGGGAGCGTGGAGACCACTTAATGGCCCATTGATAGCAATCAGACGAGATAATGGGCTTAAGAAAGTGGTAGCCGGGATGGAGAGAAGGGATGGAGAGAAGTAAAGGACGCTGGAGACGAAGGAGGAGGATGGTGAAGCCCTGGTTATTGAAGTACTCAGGGTGAGGATGAGGCCAAACCAAGATGATGGCAACCTCAACTTCATGGCATAGACAGTCCATGGTGGGAAACATGGGTGGGGCCTCAGGTTTGTACAGGAGAATGAAGTGTTCAGTTTTGAAGATGCCGAGGTGAGTACCTGTAGTCCCAGCTACTCGGGAGGCCAAAGCAGGAGGATCACTTGAGCCTGGGGATTGGAGGCTGCGGTGAGCCTTGATCACACCACTGCACTCCAGCCTGGGTGACAGCCAGAGTGCATCTCTAAAAGAATAAAAAGAACTTGAGGTGAGAGTTCCATGGGGCATCCAGTCCATGTGGATAAATTTGTAGCCACGTTTACTACACAGGCTGTGTAGCTGGGGAGATTCAGCTCCTAAAGCTTACAAATTAACCAGGTTTTGTGTTTTTTTTTTTTTTCTTTTTGAGACAGGGTCCCACTCTTTCCCAGGCTGGAGTGCAGTGGTGCAGTCACAGCTCACTGCGGCCTCCACTTCTCAGGCTCAACCGATCCTCCCATTTTAGCCTCCCGAGTAGCTGGGAGTACAGGCGCACACCACCACACCTGGCTAATTTTGTTTATTTTTTGAGGAGACAGAGTCTCACTGTGTTGCCCAGGCTGGCCTCAGGCCTCAAGTGATTGTCCTGCCTTGGCCTCCCAAACTGCTAGGATTACAGGCCTGAGCCATTGTGCTTAGCCGAGTTTTAACCTGCTTGTTTGTTCTTTTTTCTATCTTTTTTATGTAGTCATCCAGAAGCAAGTTTTAACCGGTTTTAATGATCATTTTCGCTGTAGGTCTTTGCAAGGGAAGGAAATGTGCCCAACATCATCATTGCGGTGAGTACCCAGCCCTGGGCCTGTTGAGTGTCTCTATGTCTCATCCCACTGCCCGCTGAACTGCTTTCTTGTGCACAGCGCTGCCTCCCTGGAGAGCCCCTTCCCATTCCCCTGGCAAAGGGAAGCATTTCACTCTAGTTGGGAGGCCTGGGGTTGGTTGCTGTATTTTTTTTTTTTTTTTCTGAAACGGAGTCTCACTCTGTCACCCAGGCTAGAGTGCAGTGGTGCAATCTCTGCTCACTGCAACCTCTCCCTCCCGGGTTCAAGCGATTCTTGTACCTCAGCCTCCCGACTAGCTGGGATTACAGGTGCCTGCCATCACGCCCGGCTAAGTTTTGTATTTTTAGTAGAGATGGGGTTTCGCCATGTTGGCCAGTCTGGTCTCGAACTCCTGACCTCAGGTGATCTGCCCGCCTTGGCCTCCCAAAGTGCTGGGATTATAGGTGTGAGCCACTGTCTCCGGCCAGCTGTATTGATCTGTGTGTGCTGTGGGTGGAATGCAGGGGTCAGAGGTGATGGAGATGCAAACAGCAGTGAACATAACTCAAGAGCTACCTGAGGTCCTTCTGGTGGTTTGAAGTCTTTACTGGAGATCTCATTCCCAGGGCCCTCCAGGAACCGGCAAGACCACAAGCATTCTGTGCTTGGCCCGGGCCCTGCTGGGCCCGGCACTCAAAGATGCCATGTTGGAACTCAATGCTTCAAATGACAGGTAGGTCTTAGAGTCAGACCTGTAGGGGGGCGGGTGCTCTGCATTGAGAATTGTTACAGAAACAACCTTTCTCAGCAATGGGTTGTATGCGAAGCCTTGCCAGCTATATGTGATTTCCTCCACCCCTTCCCAGTGAAAGAGCGTTGCTCACTTGTCAACTTGCCGGTTTATTTTTTTTGTTTTCATGGAAATTTTCAAAAACTGTTCTTCTCAGCCAGGCATGGTGGTTCACACCTGTAATTCTAGCACTTTGGGAGGCCGAGGCAGGTAGATCACCTGAGGTCAGGAATTCGAGACCATCCTAGCCAACATGGTGAAACCCCGTCTCCACTAAAAATACAAAACTTAGCTGGGCGTGGTGCTGGGTGCCTGTAATCCCAGCTACTCAGGAGGTTGAGGCAGGAGGATTGCTTGAACCCGGGAGAAGGAGGTTACAGTGAGCTGAGATCGCACCATTGGGCACTCCAGCCTGGGTGACGAGCAAAACTCCATCTCCAAAAAAAAAAAACCAACCAGTTTTTCTCTTTTTTCAAGTTTAAAAATTTTTGTAGAGATGGGATCTCACTATGTTGCCCAGGCTGATCTCAAACCCTTAGCCTCAAGCAATCCTCCTGCCTTGGCCTGCTAAGTTGCTAGGACTATAGACACACGCCACCATGCCAGCTTTTTCTTGTGGAGATGGGATCTCACTATGTTGCCCAGTCTGGTCTCGAACTCCGGGACTCAAGCGATCCTCCTTGCTTCAGCCTCCCAAAGTGCTTGGATTACAGACGTGAGCCACTACACTGGGATGTTCAACCAGTAAATATAATGCAAAATTCCAAAATGTGAAAAAAAAACGCAGATCTGAAATATTTCTGGTCCCAAGCATTAGGGATAAGGGATACTCAGCCTGTATATTTAAAGTGTATGGAAGGCCAGCCAGGCATGGTGGTTCATGCCTATAATCCCAGCACTTTGGGAGGCTGAGGCAGGTGGATCGCTTGAGTCCAGGAGTTTGAGACCAGCCTAGGTGACATAATGAAACCCCATCTCTGTATAAAAGTAAAAATAAAGTGTTCTGGAGGATGTGTATAAGTTAATATGCAAATACTATACCATTTCATATAAGGGACTTGAGCAAAAGTGAATTTTGGTGTCTGAGGAAGGGCCTAGCACCAGTCCCCAGGAACACCAAGGGACAGCTGCATATTGTTCACTCCTTGATTCTTCAGTTAGGGAAAATGTCTGGAGGATATTGGCATCTGAAGATTCATAGTCTGAGATGTTGCTTATTGATCAATTTCACCATCAGTAGCATTTAGAATGTTGCTATTGGTGTCTGCAGTTCTGTACTGTTCTGTTCTGTTCTTTTCTTTCTTTCTTTTTTTTTGAGACAGAGTCTTGCTCTGTCACCCAGGCTGGAGTGCAGTGGCACGATCTCGACTCACCATAACCTCTGCCTTCTGGGTTCAAGCGATTCTCGTGCCTCAGCCTCCCAAGTAGCCGGGACTACAGGCGTGCACGGGCACGCCCAGGTAATTTTTGTATTTTTAGTAAAGATGGATTTTCGCCGTGTTGGCCAGGTTGATCTTAAACTGGCCTGGAGTGGTCCGCCCACCTCGGCCTCCTAAAGTGTTGGGATTACAGGTGTGAGCCACCATGCTTGGCCTACATTGCAGTTATTTTCTGATTCACCTAATAATTAGGAAGAGTCCTCCTCTCAATTTTTTTCTCTTTCCTGTTGTGGGTAGAGAATGAAAAATTTTGAATTCTTGGCTGTGGTTAGTGAAAGCTTACAAGATAACAAAGGTGGTATATCTGCACTTCTATTACATCTTTTGAAAGATAATATAGTATCTCAAGCAATGCAGTTAAAAAACTGAAGGATGAGGCTTTTTTTTTTTTTTGAGACGAATTATCGCCAGGCTGGGGTGCAGTGGCGTGATCCCGGCTCACTGAACCTGGGAGGCAGAGCTTGCAGTGAGCCGAGAGGGCCACTGCACTCCAGCCTGGATGACACAGCGAGACCCTATCTGGAAAAAAAAAAAAAAAAAGTGTATATTTTCTTTGTTCTTTGAAAGACCTCCAAGAAAGAACAAATGCCATAAAATCTCAATCCTTATAAATAGTTATAATTGCCCCCCAAAAAAACTCAAAAATGGAAATTGGGCCTCACAGTCCCTGATATACCGATTGTTTAAAAGTCCTTGTGAAGGCAACTGAATTGGTCTCAGAAGGTGCCAGTAAAAACCTGTCATTCTTTCAGGGGCATTGACGTTGTGAGGAATAAAATTAAAATGTTTGCTCAACAAAAAGTCACTCTTCCCAAAGGCCGACATAAGATCATCATTCTGGATGAAGCAGACAGGTAGAGTGCTTTGCCAAATGTATTTTGACCTTGATCTCTAAATCTCTTTTTCGGTTTTATTCAATCAGGATAAAAAGCACTTTTACGGTAGATTTGCTTATCATATCTTCAACAAGCAATTTAATAGGGGCCTGCACCTTAAATCTTATCTTTATTAAGTAACTTACAAACATTTGTCTAAGATAGTCATTCATTTAATGTGCTGGTTTCAGCATCTCTTACGTTAATAATTTAAATGAGGTGTTTTTTTTTTTTTTTTTTTTTTTTGAGATGGAGTTTCTCTCTGTCACTCAGGCTGGAGTATAATGGTGCGATCTCTGCTCACTGCAACCTCCGCCTCCCGGGTTCAGGCGGTTCCCTGGCCTCAGCCTCCCAAGTAGCTGGGACTACAGGCATCTGCCGCCACACCCGGCTAATTTTTGTATTTGTATTTGTATTTATTTATTTTTTTTTTTTTTGAGACAGAGTCTCGCTCTGTCTCCCAGGCTGGAGTGCAGTGGTGCGATTTCAGCTCACTGCAACCTCCGCCTCCTGGGTTCACGTGATTCTCCTGCCTCAGCCTCCCGAGTAGCTGAGACTACAGGCATGCACCACCACGCCCAGCTGATTTTTTGTATTTTTAGTAGAGAAGGGGTTTCACCGTGTTAGCCAGGGTGGTCTCAATCTCCTGACCTCGTGATCCGCCCGCCTCAGCCTCCCAAAGTGCTGGGATTACAGGCGTGAGCCACCGAGCCTGGCCTAATTTTTGTATTTTTAGTAGAGATGGGGTTTCGCCATGTTGGCCAGGCTGGTCTCGAACTCCTGACTTCAGGTGATCTACCCGCCTCGGCCTCCCAAAATGCTGGGATTATAGGTGTGAGGCACCGTGCCTGGCCTGTAAATTTTTTTATTGTGGTTAAATGGACATAATTAACCATAAATTTTTTTTTTTTTTTTTTTTTTTTGTGAGACGGAGTCTTGCTCTGTCGCCCAGGCTGGAGTGCAGTGGCACAATCTTGGCTCACTGCAAGCTCCACCTTCCGGGTTCACGCCATTCTTCTGCCTCAGCCTCTCGAGTAGCTGGGACTACAGGCGCCCTCCACCACGCCTGGCTAATTTTTTTGTATTTTTAGTAGAGACGGGGTTTCACTGTGTTAGCCAGGATGGTCTTGATCTCCTGGCCTCATGATCCGCCTGCCTCGGCCTCCCAAAGTGCTGGGATTATAGGCGTGAGCCACTGCGCCCGGCCCAAAATTTACCATTTTAACTATTTTGAAGTATACAGTTCAGTGGCATTTAGTACATTTGCAATGTTGTGCAACCATCACAACACTTCGGTTGGCATAAATGAAGAATCTGAGTCCAGGCTTGGTGGCTCATGCCTGTAATCCCAGCACTTTGGGAGGCCAAGGCAGGCGGATCACCTGAGGTCGGGAGATGGAGACCAACATGGAGAAACTTCGTCTCTACTAAAAATACAAAATTAGCCAGGTGTGGTGGCACATACCTGTAATCCCAGCTACTTGGGAGGCTGAGGCAGGAGAATTGCTTGAACCCGGGAGGCGAAGGTTGTGGTGAGCTGAGATCATGCCATTTGCACTGCAACCTGGGCAACAAGAGCGAAACTCCATCTCAAAAAAAAAAAAAAATTGAAATGACATTAAGAAAAGAATATAGAACCCTAACCCTATAACGTTGTTTTTTGTTGTTGTTTTTGAGACAGGGTCTCACTATATCACTCAGACTAGAGTACAGTGGCACAGTCATAGCTCACTGCAACCTTGAACTTCTCGGCTGTAATGATCCTCCACCTCAGCCTCCCAAGTAGCGGAGACTACAGGCTTGTGCAACTGCAACCAGCTATTTTTTTTTTCACAAGGGCAGGGTCTCACTATGTTACCCAGGCTGGTCTCAAACTCCTGGCCTCAAGTGATCTGTCTGCCTTGGCCTCCCAAAGTGCTAGGATTGCAGGCATGAGGTGCTGTGCCTGGCGAAATAAATTTTTTTTAGGGCCAGGTGCGGTGGCTCACGCCTGTAATCCCAGCACTTTGGGAGGCCGAGGCGGGCAGATTGCTTGAGGTCAGGAGTTCGAAACCAGCCTGGCCAACATGGAAACCCCGTCTCTACTAAAAGTATAAAAATTAGCCGGACATGGTGGCGCCCAGGCTGGAATGCAATGGTGCTTGTAATCCCAGGTACTAAGGAGTCCGAGGCAGGAGAATCGCTTGTACCCGGGAGACAGAGGTTGCAGTGAACTGAGATGGTGCCAGTGCACACCAGCCTGGGCAACAGAGCAAGACTCTGTTTCAAAAAAAAAAAAAAAAATTTTTTTTTTAATGTGGCAGTAGTTCATGTTCTTTGAAGAAAATTTAGAATATATTAATAGTTTGCTGCCTTTTTATTTATTTATTTTTTTGAGGTGGAGCCTCACTCTGTTGCCCAGGCTGGAGTGCAGTGGCATGATCTTGGCTCACTGCAACCTCTGCCTCCTGGATTCAAGTGATTCTCCTGCCTCAGCCTCACGAGTAGCTGGGACTACAGACGTGCGCCACCACGCCCAGACAATTTTTTTTTTTTTTTTTGTATTTTTAGTAGAGTTGACGTTTTGCTGTGTTGGCCAGGCTGGTCTTGAACTCCTGACCTCAAGAGAGCCACCTGCCTTGGCCTCCCAGTGTGCTGGGATTACAGGCATGAGCCACTATGCCTGGCCATTAATAGCTTGCTTTTTTTCTTCTCTTTTTATATACTATCAATGTTTACACAGTTGAGATCATAATATATATAATTTTTGTATCCTGGTTTTTCCTTTTAATGTTGTAGGCATTGCTCTACATTATGATAATCTGGTAAACAGGCTTTTTTGTATTTTTTAAAATTTTTTGTAGAAATAGAGGTCTTACTATGTTGCCCAGGCTGGTCTCGAACTCCTGGTCTCAAGCGGTCCTCCCGCATCAGCCTCTTGAGATGGGAGGATTGCTTGAGCCCAGGAGTTCGAGGCTGCAGTGAGCTATGATTCCACCATTGCACTGCAGCCTGGGTGACAGCAAGAACCTGTCTCTTTAAGAAAAAAAAAAGAATAAAAAAGGAAGAAAGAAAAGTTGGCAGCTGGTGTCATGATTGTTCTCCTGAATTTGTGTCATGAAGGGCTGGAGAGAGAACCAATTCCCACAAGTGTGATGGCAGCCCTTGTAGATGGTGGTTTTCGTGAGTTTCACTTGAGGGTTGTTCTGATGCTGTAGGTACTAAATGCTGTTTGCACAGTCTTTGAGAGAGCGGCCTGCAGGTGTTAGCGTTAGAGGGATGGCCTGCGTACTTCCAATGAGACCTTCATTTAGGACATTGGATGTGTCTTATGTCCTGGGTTTTTGTATAGGGAATGATTTGTGTCACATGGTCTCTGGGTCCCACTTGCAAACTTGTGTTTTTCTTCTCAGCATGACCGATGGAGCCCAGCAAGCCTTGAGGAGAACCATGGAAATCTACTCTAAAACCACTCGCTTCGCCCTTGCTTGTAACGCTTCGGATAAGATCATTGGTGAGTGGGAGCTTTCGGTGGCTGGGGGCCACGTGGTGCTCAACTGGGCTTTTTTCTTTTTTATAGATGTGGTCTCCCTCTTCGCTCAGGCTGGAGTGCAGCGGTGCCATCACGGCTCACTGCAGCCTCAAACTCCTGTGCTCAAGTGGTCTTCCTGCCTCAGCCTCCCAGTAGCTGAGACTACAGGCCTGTGCCACCACACCTGGACTTTTTTTTTTTTTTTTTTTGTTTGAGACAAAGTCTCACTCTGTCGCCTAGGCTGGAGTGCAATGGCACGATCTCAGATCACTGCAACCTCCACCTCCAAGGTTCAAGCAATTCTTGTGCTTCAGCCTCCTGCGTAGCTGGGATTACAGGCTCGCACCACCACACCCAGCTAATTATTATTATTTTTTTTTTTTTTAAGAGATGGGGTTTCACCATGTTGGCCAGGCTGGTCTTAAACGTCTGACCTCGTGATCGCCTGCCTCGGCCTCCCAAAGTGCTGGAATTACAGATGTGAGCCACTGCACCTGGCCTCGCCTTGGCTCTTTAGCGCTGGAAGAGTAGGGATTTTTTTATTGTGTAGCATGGGCCAAGCACTATATAATCAAGTTTTTAAATTTATATTTTTTTAATTGACAAGGAGAAATTGTATATATTATGCACAACATGTTTCCCATTGTAATCAACTTTTAAATTTAATCTTATATAATCCTATGAGGAGGTATTATTTGCTTCAGTTTAGAGGTGAGAAAACTGGAGCTTATCCTGATGTTTAGGATCTAAGGAAAAAAGGGAAAGAAAACGAGCTTGGAGAGGTTGAGTAGTTTGCCCAAAGTCAGAGCAAGTGCAAGAGCAGCTGGGATTGGAGCCCCAGATCTATCACCCTCTTGCACTCTTGGAGGCACAAGGATGTTGTTGATGTCCCCTGCACGGTGTCACGATCACAGTCGTTCTCCAGATACCTTCTTGTGCTATTCATGTGCTCTGAGTACTTGGTATAGGCAGTATCTGTACATTGGAATTTGTTGCCTCTGGGAAGCTCCTCTCTGAAATCCTGCAGTCCGTCTTCTCTCTAACCTTACTGTTTGCCCTTCCACCTCCCTCCCTGCAGCCTGTCTGCTTCTGCATGGGTTTGTCCCGCCCCAGGTCCCAAGAGTGCTCTAGTCTGTCAACTTCCTGCTGGTTTCACATCCTTCTCTTTCTTTTTTTTGTAGAGAGAGTCTCGCTCTGTCGCCCAGGCTGGAGTGCAGTGTTGCGATTTCAGCTCACTGCTATCTCTGCTGCCTGGATTCAAGTGATTTTCCTACCTCAGCCTCCTCAGTAGCTGGGATTACAGGCATGTGCCACCATGCCAGGCTAATTTTTGTATTTTTCGTAGAGACGGGGTTTCACCATGTTGCCCAGGCTGGTCTAGAACGCCTGGCCTCAAGTGGTCTGCCCGCCTCGGCCTCGCAAAGTGCTGGGATTATAGGCGTGAGCCACCACAGCTGGCCCATCCTTCTCTTTCTGACACAGGCTGCCTGCACAGCCCAGCTGTCCTCTTTCCTCATTTTTCATTGCTCTCTCAGCCGCTTCCTTTGCCTCACTTCTGCCCTGCTGAACCCCAACCATATGAGCTCATCCATCTGACAACCCCCTTGCCACCCAGGCCGCTGTTGCCGACAAGCGCATTACCAAATATGGCACCCACAAAGTCATGGCTGCCAGCCCTGGTGGGGCTCTCAGCAGTGTCAAGAATCCTTTGCATTCTTTTCCCTTCCCGAAATCGCACTGATTTGTGCATTGATTCATTAACCCATTCACCGAACGCTTAACTCTGGTTCTTAGTAGCCGCCAGGCACCATGCTAGTGGAGAGCTCGTGGAGTTTAATGAGAAGTATTCTCCACTTTGCAGATGCCAGCAATGAAATGGAGAAAAATGCATTCCTAGGTCTTGATTTGGCAGGGCACAGTGGCTCATGCCTGTAATCCCAGCACTTTGGGAGGCCGAGGCAGGTGGATCACCTAAGGTCTGGAGTTCGAGACCAACCTGGCCAACATGGTGAAACCCCATTTCTACTAAAAATACAAAAATTAGCCGGGTGTGATAGCGTGCGCCTGTAATCCCAGCTACTCAGGAGGCTGAGACAGGAGAATCACTTGAACCTGGGAGGTGGAGGTTGCAGTGAGCCTAGATCACACCACTGCACTCCAGCCTGGGCAACAGAGAGACTTGGTCTCAGTAAAAAAAAGAAAGAAAGAAACTGGCCAGGCATGGTGGCTCACACCTGTAATCCCTGCACTTTGGGAGGCTGAGGCAGGAAGACTACTTGAGGCCAGGAGTTCGAGAGCAGCCTGGGCAACAGCAAAACCCTGTCTATGAAAAAAAAAGAAAGAAACTGGGTTGGCCCATTCAGATTGAATTGTCATGTGCCCAGAAGGACCAACATCCAGCACACACCAATTCCAGAGTCCACCTGGGCCAGGGCTGACTCATCTAACGGCTTGTGGCAGGCACATGGATGTGTTTCTACTGGAGGATCATTTCCCCGTCTGGAAGCCGTGGCTAGCCAAGGCCATGCGGGCAGTGCCAACTGAGGCCTCTGTCATTGCTTATTGGTTGACACCTTGACATATCACCCTGTGTTTACCAAGTCTCTCTCTCTCTTTTTTTTTTTTTTGAGACACAGCCTCGCTCTGTTGTCCAGGCTGGAGTGCAGTAGTGTGATCTTGGCTCACTTCAGCCTCCAACTCTTGGGCTCAAGCGAGTCTCTTGCCTCAGCCTCCTGAGTAGCTAGGATTACAGACGTGCGACACCACACCCAACTAATTTTTGTATTTTTAGTAGAGATGGGGTTTCACCATGTTGTCCAGGCTGGTCTCAAACTCCTGTCCTCAAGTGATCCTCCCGCCTCAGCCTCCCAAAGTGCTGGGATTCAGGCGTGAGCCCTCGTGTCCGGCCTACCAAGTCTCTATTGAGTGCCTGGGGCTGTGTGGATTGTGCAGCTGCAGCCTTATGACTAAAGAGCTAGCAGGATGATGCCGGCCTCTGCAGGGAAGCCTCACTACTGTCCCGTCTCTGTTCAGAGCCCATTCAGTCCCGCTGTGCAGTCCTCCGGTACACAAAGCTGACCGACGCCCAGATCCTCACCAGGCTGATGAATGTTATCGAGAAGGAGAGGGTACCCTACACTGATGACGGCCTAGAAGCCATCATCTTCACGGCCCAGGGAGACATGAGGCAGGTATGTGGGCTGCTACCATTCAGGCGTGGGCATCCTGTGCCTGCCATGCCCCTTCCATGGGGAAGGGGAGGGAAGTGACAGCTGCACAAGGTACAACAAGAGAAAGAGACAGAGACCTGGCACCCTCCTGGGACAGTGGGCTGTCTAGCTCGGACTCCAAGAAGAGAGGCAGGGAAGGGCAGAGCTTTAAAAGTCACCCTGGAGGCTGAGGCAGGAGGATCACCTGAGGTCAGGAGTTCAAGACCAGCCTGGCCAACATGGTGAAATCCCATCTCTACTAAAAAAAATTAAAAAATTAGCCAGGCATGGCCGGGCACAGTGGCTCACGCCTATAATCCCAACACTTTGGAAGGCCAAGGCGGGTGGATCATGAGGTCAGGAGTTCATGACCAGCTTGGTTAACATGGTGAAACCTCATCTCTACTAAAAATACAAAAAATTAGCCAGGCGTGGTGGTGGGCGCCTGTAGTCTCAGCTACTCGGGAGGCTGAGGCAAGAGAATGGCATTAACCTGGGAGGCAGACCTTGCAGTGAGCTGAGATAGCACCACTGCACTCCAGCCTGGGCGACAGAGCGAGACTCTGTCTCAAAAAAAAAAAAAAAAAAGCTGGGCATGGTGGTGGGTGCCTGTAATCCCAGCTACTCAGGAGGCCGAGGCAGAAGAATCGCTTGAACCTGGGATACGGAGATTGCAGTGACTCGAGATTGTGCCACTACACTCCATGCTGGGTGACAGAGTGAGACTGTCTCAAAAAAAAAAAAAAAGTCACCCTTGGCCCGGTGCGGTGGCTCATGCCTGTAATCCCAGCACTTGGGAGGCGGAGGTGGGAGAATCGCTTAAGCCCAGGAGTTCGAGACCAGCCTGGGCAACATAGCGAGACTCCTGTCTCTACCCAAAAAGAAATAAATATAAAAATCATCCTTGACATGTGTTTGCTCCTGAACAGGCGCTGAACAACCTGCAGTCCACCTTCTCAGGATTTGGCTTCATTAACAGTGAGAACGTGTTCAAGGTACAAGCGCTAGTGTGGGTGGTACTGTCAGCAGAAGCCGTGCTTCCCTGTGGGGGCCAGTGGGGCTGAAGGGCTGGGCTGGCAGTGGGGACGGACATCTAGCTGCTCTTGTGGGTGCCAGGGAGCCCACCCAGCTCCCGTCTGTCCTCTCCCTATTGCTGCTTTGCTGCACAAGCTGGAGAGTTTCGGGGGACCTGGAACGTCACTTGTGTGTGGTAGGTGAGGGAGGACCACGGATGCATCAGACCCAGGGTCGAGCAATTTCTGACGTGTCTTATTTGATCCCAGCGACTTCCCTGCACAGAGGTTCTCACCATCACATTGTGGGTGATGACGTGGGCCCAGGGGATCCCCTGGCCCCTAAAGGGCAGGCAGGAGCACTGTGCTGTTCCCCAGTAGCCTTCAGACCTCACACCCTGGGTTTTTTCTGCAATGCTGTGCCCTGCTCCCCACTTCTGCCCCTGGAGGGTGGGTAGTAACCCTCAAAGCCAGGCTGAGGAAAAGGATTCTCACTTACTCTCCCATGTCAGCAAAACATTTTTCTCTTGGGAATTCTTTTGAAAACTGCTTCCGCATCCTGATAACTCCGCGTCTAAATGCCATTTGAGAGATTCACTTCCCCCTTATTTGGGGGAAGAAACTGGGAAGGGCTGTCCAAGCTTTCAGCCTATAGCTGTTTCTTACCAGGTTTGTGGACAACAGACAAGCGATTTTTGAAGCATCTGGGTAGACCTGGGCAGTGAATGCATTTTTGAGGCCACTTAGGAAGGGGAGGCCCGCTCAGAAACAGGGGTGATGGTTCGGGCCCTGTTTTGTCTTGGAGGGTCACTGAGGGCTCAGGAAACCATGGCTTCCACCGGGAAAAGGCAAGGGCAGGTGTGGGTGACCTCTGGAGCCGTCAGGAGGCTTTCATTGGGAAGATGTAGGGGTCGACATTGTACCAGAGGCAGAGCCTCATGCCACTGCGGAGAATGCTGCAGGGAGGACGGAGTCCCCAGCACCATGCACCTGCCTGCTGGAGTAGCCTGACCCCTCGTTTAGGGTGTCAGGCTGAGGCTGGGGGACCTTTTGTAGGGAAGGCCAGTTCCTACTCTGGGGTGGAGGTGGGAATTGGCCCAAAAGACCTCCCAGTTCTAAAGTGAATTCCAAGTGGTTCTGGGCAACTGACCCCCCAAGTGATCTAAGACAGATGACTTGTGACTTTAAAGCTGTCCCCGAGTGAGCATCCTTCACAGGCCCTTGGTTGCTCTCTTGTTCATCTGTCTTATGTTTGGGAAATTTATCTTCCTGCTGCCGGAAGCACTTCTCTTTGATGGTGAGAGGAGCATTCCCCAAACTCATTCTGGTTGCTGGAGAATTTGATGAAAACAACAGGTTGAGAAGTTTTACCCATAGATTGCCTGGAAGTCGGTCTGTTGGGGCCTCCCCGCTCACATTGTCCCTTCTAGCCCCTGACCGCCTTTCCTTTCCCTTTGGCCAGGTCTGTGACGAGCCCCACCCACTGCTGGTAAAGGAGATGATCCAGCACTGTGTGAACGCCAACATTGACGAAGCCTACAAGGTTGGCCTCCTTCCCCCCGTCCTGGCAGAGGAACCGCTCACTTCTTGGGCAGAGGAGAGCGGGAGCCCTTCTGGTACCAGGGACATTATACACATCATTCCATTCATTCTTGAAATCTTACTTGGGAGACTGAGGCAGGAGGATTTGTTGAGCCTTGGAGGTCAAGGCTGCAGTGAGCTGTGATTGTGCCACTGCACCCCAGCCTGGGTGATGGTGAGACCCTGTCTCAGGAAAAAAAAAAAAAATTATTAATATCATGCTATGTGTTAATCTGTCTAGGAAGTGGAAAAAAAAATCATGCTAGGAGTTGGGTGCACTTTACTGATGAGAAAACTGATTCAGAGGCTGAATTCCTTGTCCTAAATCACTGTGTTTGTTTGTTTATTTATTTATTTATGTATTTATGTAGAAACAGGGTCTTACTCTGTTGCCCAGGCCGGAATGCACTGGCGCGGTCACAGCTCACTGTAGCCTCTACCTCTCAGGCTCAGGCGATCCTCCCACCTCAGCCTCCCAAGTAGCTGGGACTACAGGCACATGTCACTATGCCCAGCCCTAAGTCATATGGTTTAAAAGCAGTAGAACTAGAATTCAAAATGGTGTTTTTCTCCTGTAATTATATCCTCTGCAGGAGAAATTTGTCAGCCAAAGTCAGGAGGAAAGACCAGCCTAGCTCCTTCTCCAGGGAAGCCATCTTCTCTCCAGTTAAGGGGAAGTGTCCCCATCCATTCTCATAGGCAGAGGCATTCTGGGATCCAGCAGCCCCCAGCTAGCCAGGAGAGGAGGGAGCAGGAAGATTCTAGCCTCACAATGGGACTGAGTGCTGTGAGCAGATTCCAGCAGGTGTGGCTGGGGTTCAGGCGACCTCAAGCCACATGGGTGTGGTGTGGTTGGTGTGGTTCAAGGTCATTGATCCAGTCATGGTTTCCCTCTGCCTACCCCCTAACAAACTAGGTTGGAAGTTGACTGGGTTTAGGGCATAGTTCCACCCAATGTGAAACCGGAGTGCAAGGCGGGGAGACTGAGCAGAGACCCAGGCCCAGGGTCCCTGAGTAGACCTGAAGAAAGCCTTCAGATTTGTGGGCACAGAGCTTCTCTGCCCCCTGAATTCACCCCAAGATGCCAAAACAAAGGCAAAAAGGCCTGCCTCCAGACGCTGCAGCCTGGGTGGGGCGGGGTGGGTGGGAAGCAGGAGGCTGGGATTACCCAGTCAGGGTGTGCTCCAGGCTCGTCCTGCAGAGGTTGCATTGGGACTGCAGCTGGATGAAGCTAGCAGATGAATGGTCTGCTTTTTCCACTCTGCTATACCTAGTCATCAGATTAATAAAGCATTTTAAGAGCTCCGGATCAAGAGATTACATGGGTGTGGTAGTAGACCATTTTGCAACACAGCTTAAAACATTTGCAATAGGCTGGGTTCAGTGGCTCATGCCTGTAATCCCAGCACTTTTGGAGGTCGAGGCAGGAGGATTGCTTGAGGCTGGGAACTTGGGACCAGCCTGGGCAATATAGCAAGACTCTATCTTTATATTACTGAAAAAAAAATTTAAGCAAAACAACAATACATTTGCAATGTTATCTCTCTATCTGCCATGAAAATCAGTTAAGGTACCCTCATGTGACCTGAAGGGTGGGCCCCACCAGCTGTGGTGAGTCTCAAAATCACATGTCTTCTTACAGTTTAAAGTGGTAAGCAGCCTTTTCTGTCTCCTTTGTCTAGATTCTTGCTCACTTGTGGCATCTGGGCTACTCACCAGAAGATATCATTGGCAACATCTTTCGAGTGTGTAAAACTTTCCAAATGGCAGAATACCTGAAACTGGAGTTTATCAAGGTCGGTGAGAGTGTAGAAATGCCTCTGTCCTCAAGAGTGTGGCCCCTAGTGGCCGGGTGCTGTGGGCCACACCTGTAATCCCAGCACTTTGGGAGGCCGAGGTGGGCAGATCACCTGAGGTCAGGAGTTCGAGACCAGCCTGGCCAACGTAGTGAAACCCCCTGTCTACTAAAAATACAAAAATTAGCTGGGCATGGCTGGGCGTGGTGGCTCATGCCTGTAATCCCAGCACTTTGGGAGGCCGAGGTGGGCGGATCACCTGAGGTCAGGAGTTTGAGACCAGCCTGGCCAACATGGCAAAGCCCCATCTCTACTAAAAATACAAAAATTAGCTGGGTGTGGTGGCAAGTGCCTATAATCCCAGCTACTTGGGAGGCTGAGGTGGGAGAATCGCTTGAACCTGGAAGGTGGTGGTTGCAGTGAGCCGAGATCGTGCCACTACACTCCAGCCTGGGCGATGGAGGTGAGACTCTGTTCCAAAAAAAAAAAAAAAAACGTTAGCTGGGCGCAGTGGCAGGCGCCTGTAATCCCAGCTACTTGGGAGGTTGAGGGAGGAGGATCGCTTGAACCTGGGAGGTGGAGGTTGCAGTGAGCCAAGATCGCGCCACTGCACTCCAGCCTGGGCAGCAGAGCGAGACTGTCTCAAAACAAAAAAAAAAGACTGTGGGCCCTGGCTTCGCTTTCTCTGTCTGCTCACAGGCCTGGCATCTAGAAGGTGCTCAGTGTTTCCCAACTGCAGTGGGAGGGAGGGTGTGTCTTAGTTCCTTTGAGTTACTATAAAGGAATACCAGAGACTGGGTAATGTAGAAAGAAAAGAGGTTGATTTGGCTCACAGTTCTGCAGGCTGTACATGTAGCATGATGCCAGCATCTGCTTCTAGGGAGGGGTTCAGGCTGCTTCTGCTCATGTTGGAAGGGGAAGTGGGAGCCTGCGCATGCAGAGACCACCTGTCGAGAACGGAGGGAGGTGCCAGGCTCATTTGAACAGCCAGCTCTCCAGGGACCTAATTGATCCAGAACTCACTCACTACCTTGGGGCGGGCACCAAGCCATTCACGTGGGATCTTCCTCATGACCCAAACATCCCCACATTGGGGACCAAATTCCAAATGAGATTGGAAGGGGACAGACGTCCAAACTAGATCAACGTGGCTGATTGTCCTGAGGACCAAGTTTGTTTCACACAGTTCTGATTTTCTTCATTCAAGGCTCTCTTGTCTATTGACTGATTGATTGATTTTCAAGGTCAGATTAATTGAGGTTTAATTTACATAGAGTAAAATTCAGCCTGTTAGGTACAGGACACACGCACTCAGTCATGCAAACACTATCACCATCAGGATGCAGAATCTGTCATCCCAGAGAACTCATGTGTCCCTTTGAAGCCAGCCCCCTCCCCGACTACCACTTGGAAACTACCGATGTAGTTTCTGTTTCGTGGGATACAGTTTTCCAGAATATCATATAAATGGGATCATGTAGAACTTAGCCTTGTGAGTCTGGCTTCTTTCTTTCACTGTAGCAGAAATGCCTTTCAGATGTGTCCACGCTGGTACTTCTATCCATGAGTCAGTCCGTGTTATCACTGAGAAGTAATCCATCCTGTGCGTGTACCACAGTTTGCTTATCTGTCCATCAGCTGGAGGACATTTGGGTTTACAGATTGTGGTGACTGTGAATAAAGCCAGTGTAAACATTTGCATATATGGATTAGTGTGAATGCAAATGTTAAGTTTTTCTTTTTCCCAAGTAAGTTCCCAGGGGTGAGATTGCCTGGGAAAATGATAAGTGTATGTTTTACTCAATAAGGAACTGCCAAACGGTTTTCCGAAGTGGCTGCAGCACGTGCATTCCCACCAGCATTCCGGAGGATCCTCAACCTAGCCACCACGTGGAGTGCTCAGTTTGGTTTTTAAGCCATTCTAATAGGTGTGTAATGACCGGATGCAGTGGCTTACACCTGTAATCCCAGCTACTCGGGCGGCTGAGGGAGGAGGATCGCTTGAACCCAGGAGGTGGAGGTTGCAGTGAGCTGAGATCACACCCCTGCACTACAGCTTGGGCGACAAGAGTGAGACTTCCATCTTAAAAAAAAAAAACAAAAAACCAATAACAACAACAACAAAATAACCTAATAGGCATGTGATGAGATCTCATTGTGCCTTTAATTTGCATTTCCCTAATTACTATGCTGAACATTTAATCATGTGCTCGTTTGCCATCCAGAATCTTCTTTGATGAAACATCTGTTCATATATACCCATTTTTTAAAATTTTTACATTTTTTATTTTAATTGTACTGTATTTTTTGTTTAGAGATCATGTTAAGACCGGCCAATTTTTATATTTTTGGTGGAGACGGGGTGTCCCCGTGTTGCCAAGGCTGGTCTTGAACTCCCGGGCTCAAGTGATCCTCCTGCCTCGGCCTCCCAAAGTGCTAGAATTACAGGTGTGAGCCACTGCACCTGGCCTACATTTTTTATGTTTTTGAGAGACAGGGTCTTGCTCTGTCACCCAGGCTGGAGTGCAGTCGTGCGATCATAGTTCACTGCAGCCTCAACCTTCCATGCTCAAGCAATCCTCCCACCTCAGGCTCCCGAGTAGCTGGGACTGCAGGCATGTGCCAGTACACTTGGGTCGTTTTTATTTTCTTTTTTTCGTAGAGTTTGGGTGTTGCTATGTTGCCCAGGCCCAACTCTGGGCAAGTGATCCTCCTGCCTCAGCCTCCCAGAATGCTGGGATTACAGGTGTGAGCTACTGCTCCAGGTCTAAATCTACCCATTTTTTAATTGGGTTGTTTGATTTTTATTACTGAATTTATTTATTTACTTATTTATTTTTGAGATGGAGTCTCGCTCTGTTGCCCAGGCTGGAGTGCAGTGGCACTATCACTGCAACCTCCGCCTCCCAGGTTTAAGTGATTCTCCTGCCTCAGCCTCCCGAGTAGCTGGGATTACAGGCGTGCGCCACCATACCTGGCTAATTTTTGTATTTTTAGTAGAGATGGGGTTTTACCATGTTGGTCAGGCTGATCTCGAACTCCTGGGCTCGTGATCCACCTGCCTTGACCTCCCAAAGTACTGGGATTACAGGCATGAGCCACCACGCCTGGACTTTATTATTGAATTTTTGAGAATTCTTTATACAGTCTGGATGCAAGTTCTTTATCAGATATATAAATATTTTCCTGTAGCCTGGCTTTCCGTGCCACCACCCCGCCCCCCCCGCCCCACCCATTTTCTTAACAGTATCTTTGAAAGAACTATCAGCATCCTTTTAAGAAATAAATTGAACTTTAGGTAAACATAATCCATTGCATTTTAGCATTAATTTTCTGGCTGGGGTTGGAATTCCTCATGCTGATTTTGAAAAAACCATTAGTTCAGTTTGTTTCTGTTTTTATTTTTATTTTTTTCAGTTCAGATTTTAAAAAAGAACTCCCCCACTTATTAACCAGATTTGAATTTGGTTTGTTTTTCAGGAAATTGGATACACTCACATGAAAATAGCGGAAGGAGTGAACTCCCTTTTGCAGATGGCAGGCCTCCTGGCAAGGCTGTGTCAGAAGACAATGGCCCCGGTGGCCAGTTAGAGCAGAGACTTCACTGACTGACTTACAGGTGCCCTATTCTGAGGTACAGGAGCCGAAGCTTTCTGATGGGGGAAAATGCCGCCTTAGGCTGCAGCCAGCATGACTGTCCTTTAAACTCCAGTGGCTGGCCAGGCGCGGTGGCTCACGCCTGTAATCCCAACACTTTGGGAGGCCGAGGCAGGTGGATCACCTGAGGTCAGAAGTTCAAGACCAGCCTGGCCAACATGGGGAAACCCTGTCTTTACTAAAAATATAAAAATTAGCTGGGTGTGGTGGCGGGCACCTGTAATCCCAGCTACTCGGGAGGCTGTGGCAGGAGAATCGCTTGAACCCAGGAGGTGGAGGTTGCAGTGAGCCAAGATCACACCATTGCACTCCAGCCTGGGCGACAGAGACTCCATCTGGGGAAGAAAATTAAATAAATAAACTCCCGTGGCTTGCATGTTTGCTTCTGGGACGTCTGTGCCCCGCAAGTGTTTGAGTTTGGCCTCCACCCCATTGATGCGGTGACGGGGCGGAAAGGTGCAGAGAAGCTGAGGGCGGTCTCTGATCTGTGTGTGGGTTGACATTTTAGCTAATAAAGCCTTGCAGTGTTTGTTGGCAATAAGGTGACCATGTGAAGCCTCGAGAAAAACCAGCTTCCTGTCTCTACGGGCCTTGGCAGCCTACAAGTAGAAAAGGCGATTAGATAGTAGACCCACAAGCTCATCTCGGTTCTTCTAGAAGCCTGAAGGCGCCACTTTCCCAGGGCGAGGGCAGGGTTTGCTGTCTTTCCTATTTAGACTGATTTCTCAGAACGGCCAGGTGGCGAGCCTTTCAGAGAGGGCGGCAGAGTGGAGAGATGCAGCCCAGCCCTCAGGAAAACACCGTGACGCTCTTCCTGTGTTCTAGACCATACTCTTTGCGCTTGCTTTAGAATTCCCCAAAGAATTTCGTACTAATTTGTAGAATTGCCTTTTTTTTTTTTGGTAAGATACTATTTTTTTCCCTTTTTGTTTTGTTTTGATTTTTGAGATTGGGTCTCGCTCTGTCGCCCAGGCTAGAGTGTAGTGGGCCAATCTTGGCTCACTGCAGCCTCAACCTCTTGGGCTCAAGTGATCCTCCTACCTCAGCCTCCTGAGTAGCTGGGACTACAGGCATGTACCACGATACCCAGCTAATTATTAAATTTTTTGTAGAAATGAGGTCTCACTATATTGCTGGGACTGGTCTCGAACTCCTGGCCTCAAGTGATCCTCCCACCTCAGCCTCCTAAGTGCTGGCATTACACATGCCTGGCCCATTTGGGCACGGTGGCTAAAATACGAAATACTAAAATACGAAATTAGCTGGGCATGGTGGCACACGCCTGTAATCCCAGCTACTCAGGAGGCTGAGGCAGGAGAATTGCTTGAACCCAGGAGGCGGAGATTGTAGTGAGGCAAGATGGTGCCATTGCACTCCAGCCTGGGCGACAGAGCGAGACTCTTACAAAAAAAGGAAGAGAAACTTGTCCCTGAGGTTGTACAGTCAGGACTTCAGGGTGTGAAGTAACAGGCGGGCGGCAGTTGGGTTCTAGATGTTTCTTCTGATTTCCTAACTTGTCGCATTAATTTCTTCTCATGGGAAGAGTCCCTGGGCCATCCCAGAAAGATGGCTGGACTTGGGAACTAAGATCCCATCCGCAGCCCTGATGCTCTCAGGGTCCCTTTTTATTAAACAAGAGCTGTGGCCGCCATTCCCTTAAGGCTTTTTGTGTTTGGTTATGTTTTTTGAGACAAGGTCTCCCTCTTTCATCTAGGCTGGAGTGCAGTGGCGCGATCTCGGCTCACTGCAAGCTCCGCCTCCCGGGTTCACGCCATTCTCCTGCCTCAGCCTCCCAAGTAGCTGGGACTACAGGTGCCCGCCACCATGCCTGGCTATTTTTTTGTATTTTTATTAGAGACGGGTTTCACTGTGTTAGTCAGGATGGTCTCGATCTCCTGACCTCGTGATCCACCCACCTCAGCCTCCCAAAGTGCTGGGATTACAGGCATGAGCCACTGCGCCTGGCCATGTTTTGTTATGTTTTTTGAGACAAGGTCTCCCTCTTGCCCAGGCTGGAGTGCAGTGATGCAATCATAGTTCACTGCAACCTTCTGGGTTCAAGTGATTCTCCTGCCTCAGCCTCCCAAGTAGTTGAGACTACAGGCATGCACCACCAGGCCCGGCTAATTTTTGTATTTTTATAAAAGGTTTTTTACCTGAAGCAGGGGAAAGGAGACAGGATAATCACTGCTTTTCAACTAAAATGGTTTTATTGAGATGTTTTGGTTGGAGGAGATACTTTTTCTGGCAGCATTTCTGACTCAAGGTCCCTCTGGGCCCCAGCTCTTCCCATGAGACAGTCACAACACTGTCTAATCAGCTCTGCAGAGGCCAGCCCTGGAGCAGAGGAGGATTCAGGGCCATGGAGGGGACCTACTCTGCCCTGTTCTGGTCACTACTTCTCTAGACTCTCATGCACTATTGTCTGTAGCAAGTGACATTTCCACTGGAAGCACATAAAGATGGCGACAGCCTCATTTCTTCCTGAGTGAACTGAAGCCCAAAGAAAGGGGAGGTCCCACCAAAGGGGAAGAGAGCCAGGGCCCCACCCAACAAGGATGCTGAAATAAACTACATGTAATGCTTTCTAGGAGACAACACAGAAATCTCTACTCTGAAATCCAGAATGTTAAATATGGCTCCCCCTCTATAAGTTAACTGTACAAGCTTATCAATCATTTAAAACCCCAGCAACCAACAATAGCAATTAGGAATCCAAATTCATAGCACAAAAGAACACAGATACCAGTGTCGGACAGTGGTTTTGTTATGGGGACTGGGTGACAGCTTATCCTAAATCCTGCACATCCGTCCATACCAGGAGCCGGGTTACCCTTGGTACCAGGTGCCTGCCCCACAAAGCCTGGGTCGGGAGAGGGCTTGGTGACGGGCCTGCAGCTCCTGTGAGTAACTGTCTTTTCCCAGGCTGTGCACGCACGGCCAGGTGGTCCTCAGGGTGGCTGGTTCTCCTTCCAGGAGCAACCATGGCAGGGGCTTAAAAGTTGAGTAGCTCTGGGAAATGGTCCTTGGAAGGCAGCGATGGGTCCATGAGCACAGTGGTCCCTCTTTGCCTTGGCTCCTTAAATGAAGAGGAAAGTTTGTAGAAGGAGGTTTGCCTTGATCAGTATTTTGTTCCTGAGAACCATAACCACTGGTTTGGGGACACCATTGAGCCTGCCTCCTGGCTGAGAACAGAAGCCGCACATCAATAACTGGGTTTCTTTTTTTTTTTTTTGAGATGGAGTCTCACTCTGTCACCCAGGCTGGAGTGCGGTGGCGCGATCTCGGCTCACTGCAAGCTCCGCCTCTCAGGTTCACGCCATTCTCCTGCCTCAGCCTCCCAAGTAGCTGAGACTACGCCACCACGCCCAGCTGATTTTTTTTTTTTTTTTGTATTTTTAGTAGAGACAGGGTTTCACCGTGTTAGCCAGGATGGTCTCGATCTCCTGACCTCGTGATCTGCCCACCTCGGCCTCCCAAAGTGCTGGGATTACAGGTGTGAGCCACCACGCCTGGCCCTTTTTGTTTGTTTGTGTTTTTGAGACAGAGTCTTGCTCTGTCTCCCAGGCTGGAGTGCAGTGGCGTGATCTCGGCTCACTGCAAGCTCTGCCTCCCGGGTTCACGCTATTCTCTTGCCTCAGCCTCCCAAGTAGCTGGGACTACAGGCGCCTAGCCACCATGCTCGGCTAATTTTTTGTATTTTTAGTAGAGACGGGGTTTCACTGTGTTAGCCAGGATGGTCTCGATCTCCTGACCTTGTGATCCGCCCGCCTCGGCCTCCCAAAGTGCTGGGATTACAAGTGTGAGCCACCGTGCCCGGCTTTTTTTTTTTTTTTTTTTTTTTTTTTAAGACGTAGTTGCCCAGGCTGGAGTGCAATGGTGCGATCTTAGCTCACTGCAACCTCCTCCTTCCAGGTTCAAGTGATTCTCGTGCCTCAGCCTCCCGAGTAGCTGGGATTACAGGCACACGCCACCACGCCTGGCTAATTTTTATATTTTTAGTAGAGATGGGGTTTCCCCATGTTGCCCAGGATGGTCTCAAACTCCTGACCTCAGGTGATCAGCCTGCCTCAGCCTCCCAAAGTGCTGGGATTACAGGCGTGAGCCACTGTGCCTGGCCTCTTCTTTTTGTTTTTGTTTTGAGACAGCGTCTTGCTCTGTGGCCCAGGCTGGAGTGCAGTGGTGCATTCACAGCTCACACAGCAGCTCAACCTCCTAGACTCAAGCTATCCTCCTGCCTCAACCTCCGAGTAGCTGGGACTACACGTGTGCGCCACTACACCTGGCAAATTTTTGTATATTATGTAGAGACAGCGTTTCACCATGTTGCCTACCCCTGTCTCCACTGCTGCCACCCCTTGCCCAGATGGCACCAGTGCCTGGGTCCTTCCTGGGCTTCCTGTACCCACTCTCCCAGTACCCATTTGTCTGCCCAACAGCCAGAGAAATTGAATTAGAAACATCCAGCCAGTCTTTGTACAAAACCTTCCCATTAGCCAGGCATGGCGGCTCATGCCTGTAATCCCAGCACTTGGGGAGGCTGAGGTGGGCCGATCACTTTAGGTCAGGAGTTTGAGACCAGCCTGGCCAACATGGTGAAATACCATCTCTACTAAAAATACAAAAATTAGCCAGGTGTTGTGGCGTGTGCCTGTAATCCCAGCTACTCGGGAGGCTGAGGCAGGAGAAACCTGAACCCAGGAGGCAGAGGTTGCAGTGAGCCGAGATCACGCCATTGCACTCCAGCCTGGGTGACAGAGCGAGACTCCCTCTCAAAAAACAAAATAAAATAAAATAAATACAAATTGGCCGGGTGTGGTGGCAGACACCTGTAATCGCAGCTACTCGGGAGGCTGAGGCAGGAGCATCGCTTGAACCCAGGAGGTGGAGTTTGCAGTAAGCCAAGATTGCACCATTGCACTTCAGCCTGGGCAACAGGAACGAAAAAAAAAAAGAAAAAACAACCTTTCTATCTCCCTCCCTCCCTCCCATCTCATGCAGTAAAACCCCAAGTGCTGGCCCTGCCTGGTCAGCCTCCCCACCTCCGGCCTCGACCTCCACTAGTTTCCCCTCACCTGCTCCTCCCTGGCCCCTGGCTTTGCTCAGACCTGTGGGGCTCACTCCACCCTGGGGCCTCTGTTGTCCCCTCTGCCTGGATGTCCTTCCCCCAGATGGGGTGAGGAAGGGAGCTCTGAAAGGCTTCCCTAGCCTCCTTCCTTAAATTGCAACACTGCGTCTTGCCCACAACCCCACACTACTTCCTGCCCCGCTTCCCTGTTTTGTTTCTCTCTGCCAGACTTACCACCAGTGAACATGCCGTGTCTTCTTATCTGTTTTCTTGTTGTTGTTGTTGTTGTTGTTGTTGTTTTGACAGGGTCTCACTCTGTCATCCTGGCTGTACAGTGGTACAATCATAGCTCACTGTAGCCTTGAACTCCTGGGCTCAAGCGATCCTCCTGCCTCAGCCTCCCAAGTAGCTGGGACTACAGGTACACACCACTATGCCCAGCTAATTTTTAAATTTTTTTTTTTGAGACGGGGTCTTGCTCTGTTGCCCAGGCTTGAGTGCAGTGGCACGACCACAGCTCACTGCAGCAACCATGGCTCATTGCAACCTTGACCTCCCAGGCTCAAGTGATCTTCCCACCTCAGCCTCCCGAGTCAGTGGGACTCTAGGGCATCCACCACCATGCCTGGCTAATTTTAAATGTTTTTATAGAGGCTGGACATGGTGGCGTGTGCCTGTAATCCCAGCTACTTGGAAGGCTGAGGCACGAGAATCGCTTGAACCCAGGAGGCGGAGGTTGCAGTGAGCCGAGATGTCGCCACTGCACTCCAGCCTGAGTGACAGTGATACTCTGTCTCAAAAAAAAAAAAAGTTTTTGTAGAGACAGAGGTCTTGCTATGTTGCCCAGGCTGGCCTCAAACTCAGAGGCTCAAAGGATCCTCCCGCCTCAGCCTCCCGAAGTGCTGGGATTTATAGGCATGACCGCTGTGTCCAGCCCTATCTGTTTTCTCTCTCCTACCAGAATGTAAGTTCTAAGGGGTCAGGGGTTTCCTGTTCTTTATGTTGGTGTTCCCAGCACCTAGAGCAGGACTTGCCCATAGCAGGGGCCCAGTGGATACTGGTTGAATGAATGACGTGGGGCTCTGCACATTTGGCTCAAACTCCTGCACCTGCCTCTGGGGCTGACTCTTGACCGCCCAGGTTCACTGTGGTTTCCACCCTCCAGCCTGCTCGCTGAGATGACGGCCTGGGTCTCCCAGATGGGGACTTTGGGCAGCCTTCAAGGCCCTCTGGGGGTCCATCGTGCTTCCCAAGCAGTAGACCCAGCCTAGGCTTTGATGTCTGATGTCTGACCACTGGGGCTTCCATCTCCTCCTCCCCTTACTTCAAGATGTGACCTTGGGCAGGTGGCTTAACTGCTCTGTGGCTTTGGGTGCTAAGAGATGGTGCACGTGTGAGCGCTTAGCATCACACCATCTCACTGGCCTGCGGTGGCTCCTCAGTGCGTCTCAACCACTGTTATATTTCCCAATGTCCCTGCCTCCTGTCTGTTTCCAGCATTGACCGAGTGCCTGCTGGGCTGAGGCTTTGTGTGCAATGTCTGTTTTTTTATTTATTTATTGAGACGGAGTCTCGCTCTGTCGCCCAGGGTGGAGTGCATGTGATCTTAACTCACTGCAACCTCCGCCTTCAGGGTTCAAATGATTCTCCTGCCTCAGCCTCCCAACTAACTGGGACTACAGGCACCCACCACCATGCCTGGCTAATTTTTTGTGTTTTTAGTAGAGATGAAGTTTCACCATGTTGGCCAGGCTGGTCTCGAACTCGTGACCTCAGGTGATCTGCCTGCCTCGGCCTCCCAAAGTGCTGTGATTACAGGCGTGAGCCACCGTGCCCGGCCGTGTGTGCGATGTCTTTTCTGAGAGGTGGGCACCAAGTGAGGAACTAAGTTCTGGGAGGTTGTCACTTGGTCCAAGGTCGCAGCCAGGAGGATGCAGTGGAGTTGGGAGACCCACCCGGTGCCCACTTCTTTGCCCCTGAAGTCACCAGAATTCCCTGCCTGACGCCCCTGGCCAGAACAGAGGAACAGAGTCACCAAGCTGCCCTCTTGGAGCACCCATGGGTGCACCCTGCAGCCCCCACCATGGCGCCTCCACCCACACTCTCGGCTGTTCCCTTGGATTGGGGGTCCTGCAGCTTGGCAAGACCGCCAATCCTTGGCCCACGGCAGCTGGAGAGCAGGGGCTGTACCTTTCTTCTTGGTCTGCCCTAGGCTTCTGTGGCTGCCACCTCCCCATTCACGTAATCCGGTTCCCCGTCCTCCTCGTCTGGGCTTCCCACCGGGCCAGGGGATGCTTCTCTCTGGAGTTGCCCTGCGGACCAGCGGGCAGACAGGTCATCGAGTGGTTCACATGGAGACGCCCATGACTGCTCCCCCAGACTCAGACCCCCAGACTCCACAAAACAGCCTGCGGGAAATGCCACGCCCGACAGGTCCTGGCGGTGTGTGTGTGTCCTGTCTCTGGGATTTGCCGGAGATCGTCCTGCTGTGAGAGCAGGTGAATGCGTTACTCCATGCATACAGCTGGATGGGGCGGCCTGCCCGGGAGGACCTGACCCCACCCTGGAGGCTGGGCGGCTGCCAAGGGCTGTCCTGTGTGGTTCAAGGTCTCTGCAGCTGCTCCTGCACCCAGGCATCACTGCGGGGTTAGCTGGACTGGCTGGAGCGAAGCCCACTTTCAGCCTGCCCTTCCAGGCCAGCCCCTCAAGCCTGCCCTAAGTGGACCACCCTGCCTCTTCTCCCGGCCACCTACCCATGACCTTCCTGGACTCGCGCCACTGATGGATGGATGCTGAGTTCTGATAATCCTCAGATTCCTCATCTTCTTCCGGGGAGGCAGAGGGACAGAGACCAGAAGTGGGGCCAGTCCTCAGGGCCAGTGACAGGCTGAGGTCCCCTCTGCAGAGGCCACCTATGCCCTCCTGCTGGGCACCTGCAGAGAGGGAGAATAGGCCCCCCTTGGCTCAGTCCCACAGAGGCACCAGGAGCCAATAGAGCTGCCTCCGAGGATAGTAGGGGCAAGGCTCTACCAAAAGGTACCTGGGGATCCGAGAGCCTTCAGGCTTCAAAGTGGGGGCGGCCTTTGAGCAGTGGGGAGTGCAGGGGCACCTGGCCAAGGAGGCCTGCTGCTCCCAGCCCCAGCCTGCCTCTGGCTGGGCAGCCTCACCTGTCTCTGTGGTTTTCTGCTTGCAAATGAGCACATTCTCGTAGGAATTGGCATCATCATCTGCAGGAGAGAGAGGAGCGGGCACGGGGGTGTGGGCAGACCCTGCAAGGCCTGGCTCATCCTCCCGCTCTGTCCTGCCTTCCCTTTGCAGGGGGCCTCTTCCGCCAAGCCCTAGCCCTCTGGGTCCCCCGGGACCTCAAGCCTTCTTCCGGATGAGCTTCCTAATGGGTGCTGGCCTGGCGCCCCTGCATGCTCTTCCCTGAGCCCTGAGCTCCTCTGTCTTCTTTGTTTCTTGTTGAGACAGTCTCGCTCTGTCACCCAGGCTGGAGAGCACTGGCAAAGTCAGCTCACTGTAGCCTCCAACTCCCAGCTCAAACGATCCTCCTACCCCGCAGCCTCCTGAGTAGCTGGAACTACAGGCATGCACCACCACGCCCAGCTAACTTTTAAAATTGTTTGTAGAGAGGATCTCGCTGTGTTGCCCAGGCTGGTCTTGAACCCCTAAGCTTAGGCGATCTTCCCAAAATGTTGGGATTACAGGCGTGAGTCACTGTGTCCAGCCTCCTCTGTCTTCTGAGATCCCCTCCACATGCACTCTGGAGGGGGTACTCTGCGGGGGCTGCAATTCAGGCCCATGACGGGTGGCTGGAGGGAGGGAGGGAGGCAGGGGCAGCCTCAGGGGCTCATCTCTATAATCAGGAGCTCTCCCTAGAGCCACTGCCGGGAAGGGGCTGGACTCTTCCAGATAGGGCAGGGCAGGCTGAGGATGCTTTGCTCGGGGACCCAGGCTGAGTATGGCACCTCAGCGCCTGGCACCCCATCTTGGCCCTGTAATGGGGAAGCTGGGCTCTGACTGATGCCCCACCCAAAATCCATCAGTGATGTTGGGGGTCCTAAGAAATGAGCACTGCCAGCCTGGCGGGGTGGCTCACGCCTGTAATCCCAGCACTTTGGGAGGCCAAGGCGGGCGGATCACCTGAGGTCAGGAGTTCAAGACCAGCCTGGCCAATATGGTGAAACCCTGTCTCTACTAAAAATACAAAAAATTAGCCAGGCGTGGTGGCAGGCGCCTGTAATCTCAGCTACTCGGGAGGCTGAGGCAGGAAAATCACTTGAACCCGGGAGGCGGAGGTTGCAGTGAACCAAGATCGTGCCATTGCACTCAACCTGGGTGACAGAGCAAGGCTGTGTCTCAAAAAAAAAAAAAAATGGAGGTGGCAGTGGTGGGGGGCAGAAGAGGACCCCCCAACACCATGGTCCTACCCAGTATGGTCCAGGCAGGAGCCAGGTCATGGAGCTGGATTCAAACCCCAGGCCCATGCACCTCTCAGCAGGCACTGCCCACCCTGAGTCCTCAGTTGCCCTTTTTTGGGGGGATTTTTTTTTTTTTTTTTTTGAGATGGAGTCTCACTCTGTTGCCCAGGCTGGAGTGCAATGGTGCGATCTTGGTTCACTGCAGCCTCCGCCTCCCGGGTTCAAGCAATTCTCCTGTCTCAGCCTCCCAAGTAGCTGGGATTACAGGCATGTGCCACCATGCCTGGATAATTTTTTTTTTTTTTTTTTTTTGTATTTTTGTAGAGACGGGGTTTCACCATGTTGGCCACACTGGTCTTGAACTCCTGACCTCAGGTGATCCACCCACCTTAGCCTCCCAAAGTGCTGGGATTACAGGGGTGAGCCACCACACCCAGCCTCTCAGTTGCCCTTCCTATAAAGCAAAGGCATTCAGGGACCAGGTTTCTGGTGGCCTCAGAGCCTGCAGGGATCACCATCCCAGGTACCTTCTGGGGTCAGGAGAAGATGCTCAGTCCTCGTTGACAAGGACCTGGCCTCCCCCCACCCCCCCAAGCCAGCCCTCTAGTTCCCTGCCCTGTGGCCCACTCCTCTCTCCCACGCCCTGTGCCCACAGCTCTCCCACGCTGACCCGCCCGCCCCCTATCCCTCCTTGGCCCCCGCCTGCAGCACCAGCCTCCTGTCCACCCAACTGGCTCTGCCGATTTACCTGAACCCAGGCCCAGCCTCCTCTCCTGCCTAGAGGTATGGCTTCTGCCCTGAGCTCCCACACCACTTCCTCCCCTGCCACCGGCTTTGTCCTTCGCCTCACCTTCCGGGGGCTTCGAGAACCGCCCCCAGTTGTAATACTCCATGGCAATGGGGTCTCTGGCCAAGAAAACATACACAACACAGGTTTCAGGGCAGGCTGGAGATCGGGTTGGGGGCTCCATAAGGGGGCGGTGAGGCCAGGGCTGCTCCCACCATTGCTCCTCTTGGGGGCCATGGGGGTCTGCCAGGATCTCCTCTCTGATTCCCCCACCCCCACTTCCTGGGACCCCTGAGCCACCGGGGGCTGGAGCCACTTTTTTTTTTTTTGAGACAGAGTCTCTGTCACCCAGGCTGGAGTGCAGTGGCACGATCTCGGCTCACTGCAACCTCAGCCTCCCAGGTTCAAGCGATTCTCCTGTATCAGCCTCCCGAGTAGCTGGGATTACAGGCACGCACCACCATGCCTGGCTAATTTTTTATCTTTAGTAGAGATGAGGTTTCACCATGTTGACCAGGCTGGTCTCGAACTCCTGGCCTCAGGTGATCTGCCTGCCTTGGCCTCCCAAAGTCCCGGGATTACAGGCATGAGCCACCGCACCTGGTGAGCCACCTTGCTATGTGACCTTAGGCCATTCCCCATCATTTGCCCATCTGTGAGATGATGCAACACCCCCGAGGGATTCTGGGTGTCCTGTAGCTTGTCTTTGACTGGGTGATGCTGAATGAGTCTCTATCCCCCGCCCCTGACACTCTGTGTCCCAGAGCAGGGCAAAGTCCAGTCCCCCAAACCCAGGGTTACCTAAGAGACAACAGTGTCGCCCAATGCCTGCCTGCCAGGAGAAGGAGGGGAACCTGGATGCCTCGTTCTAGTGCAAGAGGTGGTTCCTGGACCAGGAAGCCCAGGGCTGTGGCAGGCAGGTGGGGCAGGGGGAGAGGTGGGGCAGGGGGAGAGGTGGGGCAGGGGGGACAGGATCAAGGTCACTCACATGTAGGCTTCCTCCGACCCGTGTCTGCTTCCTGCGGGAGGAGGCGAGAATTGGGCCTGAGCCCCTGGGCTGTGGCCCCCACCATGGCCTCCCCCTTTCTCCAGGAGCCCACCTACCTTTGCTGAAGTTCTGGTACCTGGAAGATGCTGGATCTGGAAGAAAGACCCAGCTAATTGCTCTCTCCCCTGGCCCGTGCTTTGCACCCAGCTCGGGTGCTGCAGCCCAAGGCAGGGCCAGCTATTTCCCGTGTCTGAGCCTTTGCAGTGCTCCCTGTCCCCTCAGTGGGGCATGTGCGAGTGTGCACCCTCCCCCTGCCAGGCCGATTCCAGGAGCCTGCCCTGCCCCAGCCTGTGTGTCTCTCCTGGGGAGGCCTCGCCTGGCCCCGCAGCCCCCACTGCACGACGCCTGTCCCACGGGGTTTTCGCCTGTCTTAGTCCCAGCTTGGCTAGGCCTGTCCCTGTCCCTGCCCTGTGCCACTCACCCTCCAGGCTGGGGTAGAATTGCAACAGCTTGTCCTTCCTGCAGGGAGGGGGAAGGAGGGAGTTAAAGGAGGGGCTGTAGGGGAGAGGCCCCCCAGGACACATCCCCCCATACCCCTTGTGGGGCCTTCATAGCTGAGCCCTGGAGCTCTGGGACTTGGGGAGGGAGGGAGGTCTTGACCTGGGCTCACCAGGTGAGGACCTCCAGGACTTTCCTTCTTGTCACTTCCTGGGGGACTGTGACCTACCTTGTGGGTGCCATGTCCGCCAGGGGTCCTGGCCATGCCTGCCCGACCACTACAAAGGGCAAGAAGTGGGGTGTTGGCTGGGCCCCCAGCTAGCCCAGCCCCCTCACCCCATCATCCCCCCACATCAGGCCTGGCCACGGTCTCAGGGCAATGGGGACCGAGATAACTTGATAGGGACACCCCCAACCCAGAGCCCAACCCGGGGACACTTGGAGACTCACAGGAGTAGGTCCGGGACCCCGTAAAGCTCTGTTGGTCCTCACGCCTGGAAATGCATGGGCTGTGCTGAGCCTGGGCCTGGACTCCCACAGCCCAAGAACACAGGGACAGGAGGGAGGGACAGGCAGGGATGAGGAGGGAAAGCAGAGGGACGGACTGGGGCGACAGTGGGGAGGAACTGCTGCCCTTTCAGGCCTCATTCTCACGGCTCCCCATGCTATCCCCATTCTCTGGCCCCTCCGTGCACTGGGTGCCCACCCCTCACACAGGGCCCTGGGCTGGAGCCCGGCTCTCAGCCAGACCCATCCCTGACATGGCCTCAACAGGGCCACATCCTGCCGGGGGGTCCCAGGCCCCTGGAGACGGGTCAGGAGGGGTCTGTGGACAGGGCTGTGGAGGTAGCCCTGAGATTCTGGGGCATGAGGGTGAATGAAGGCAGGTGCTCAGGGACCCAGCAATGACTTGGGGTAAATTATTTCAGCCAGGAGTGACAATGAGGCTGCCTCCCACCTGCTGGTCCCAGGGAGTGTTTGCAATTCCTTAAAAAAGCACACACTCTAGGCCCGGCATGGTGGCTCACACCTGTAATCCCAGGGCTTTGGGAGGCCAAGGCAGGCGAATCACCTGAGGTTGGGAGTTCAAGACCAGCCTGACCAACATGGAGAAAACCCCGTCTCTACTAAAAATACAAAAATTAGCTGGGCATGGTGGCAGGTGCCTGTAATCCCAGCTACTCGGGAGGCTGAGACAGGAGAATCGCTTGAAGCCAGGAGGCAGAGGTTGCAGTGAGCCAAGATCATTCTACTGCACTCCAGCCTGAACAAAAGTAAATGTGGCTCCATCTCTAAATAAATAAAGAAATAAATAATAGACTATTCCTAGCCTTCCTTGCACCAAAGTGTGGCCATGGATTAAGCTCTGGTCTATGAGATTCAAGCCAAGGTTGTTGATATTTCCAATAAATCTTTTTAAACGGGGGCACTGGCAACTGGGAGACACCCTTTGTATCCTTGTTCATTCTTTCTTCCTGCTGCTGGGAATGCAGAAATGAGGGCCGGCACCCCAGCTGCCATCTTGGACCATGAGGTGCTCTTGAAAATGGAAGCTGCCATTACAGATAATGGAGTGGATTAGCTCATTATTAAAGCAGGTTTGGGGGCTCCTCCTCTGAACCAGAATGGGAACCTGGCCCAGCCTTCCAAGCTCCTTGAAGACTGGGGCTCAGGGTGACCTGATTTAGGAGAGATACTCTAAATCCACAGGAGAGAGTCAGTCAGACGTGGCTTCCTGGGAGAAGCAACAGAGGAACAGAGCCTGTGCTCACAGCAGTCGCTTCATGCAGGCTGGTGGGACTGAGCCCAACCAAGGTGACAGATGGAGAGGCAGGCACAGGCATTCCAGGGAGAAGACCAAACAGCTCCCCTCCACCTCCCACATGGGGACGCTGAGTCTGGCCCTGACCATCTATGGCTCTAAGATCAATCAGGGGGCTGGGGGTGGGCAGGGCCTGAGGGGAGAGGGGAAGTGTCCGAGGAGTCAAGGGCATGGGGGGCATCGGGGGAGGTTGCAGGCGGCCAGAAAGCCACGTGGCCAGAAAGACCCAGAAAGGTCTAACCCTGGCCCACGATGAGCAAGGATGGGAAGATTCTATTTTCAAATCTCACTGTGGTTTTTCAGTTGCAAAAGGAAATGAGGAAGGATGTGTGTGCGGGTGTGCGTGTGTGGGTCATGAGTGACTGCTCGGGGGTGCATGTGGACCTCCAAGGTTTCCTGGGCCCACAGCCATTCTCTTAATCAAAGGACACCTGTGGCAACTGCCCATGTGCCTGGGTTGTTCTGGGTTTCAGCCCCAGTCTGCAGTGTCGAACCCACTGCCCTTCCCTGGGTCTTTCTCACAGTCCTTCCCTGGTCCCCCGAGGGACTTGCCCACATCCTCCCCTGAGCTCCGGCAGTTTTTTCCAGGGGAGTCTCCGACAACGTTCACATTTCACCCTGTGCCGGGTTCTCTGTCTCTTGCATTGCAAGGGGAGAGCGGACTAGCCCCTGGGGATTGGGGTCAAAGGGAGACTGAGGACACAGGTGCCTGGTGGACCTCTATTTTTTTTTTCTTTTCTTTTTTTCTTTTCTGAGACGGAATCTTGCTTTTTTGCCCAGGCTGGAGTGCAGTGGCACAATCTCGGCTCTCTGCAACCTCCACCTCCTGGGTTCAAGTGATTCATCTGCCTCAGCCTCCAGAGTAGCTGGGAGTACAGGGACCCACCACCACGCCCAGCTCATTTTTGTATTTTAGTAGAAATGAGGTTTTCACCATGTTGGCCAGGCTGGTCTCAAACTCCTGACCTCAGGTGATCCACCTGCCTTGGCCTCCCAAAGTGCTGGGATTACAGGTGTGAACCATCGTGCCTGGCCAGATGCCTGGACTTCTGGAGGGGTTCACAGGCAAGCTGAAGAGTGGCTAGCCCCACAGCCCAGGCGTCCCCGCCTCCCAAAGCCCTCCCTAACCCAAGCTACAGCAGGGCCTGGACAGCCCCTGGACACTTTCTCTCCCTTCTCTGATGGCTAGGGACCCGCTAGAACTTGGCACGGAGGAGGTGTGAGTGAAGGGGTGAAGGATGGGGTGCCAGGAATTCCCTTGGGGACGTCCATGCCCAGGGCACATGAATACACCAGGCTAGGGACATCGAGGCAACTCACAGACTTCTCTGCTGGTAGATTTTCTCTGACCTCTTTGCACCTGCAAGAAAAGGCCAGGATTAGCAAAGGGTCTGGGAGCAGCTGCGACCTGAGGTCAGACACCCCCCGCCATGTCTTGTCTCCAGCAGGACTCAGACAGGACTTGGGGGCCAAACTGTCAATCATCACTGGCCACCTGATATTAAAGAGTATTTGGGACCAGGTGTGGTGGCTCCCTCCTGTAATTCCAGCACTTTGGGCCGAGGCGGGAGGATCACATGAGGTCAGCAGTTCGTGACCAGCCTGGCCAACATGGGGAAACCCCGTCTCTACTAAAAACACAAAAATTAGCCAGGCATGGTGGCAGGCACCTGTAGTCCCAGCTATTCAGGGGGTTGAGGCAGGAGAATCGCTTCAACCCGAGAGTTGGAGGTTACAGTGAGCCAAGATTGCATCACTGCCCTCCAGCCTGGGAGACCAGAGCGAGACTCTGTCAAAAAAAAAAAAAAAAAAAATGGTATTTGCTCACCCTTTTTTAGAAGAGGAGAGGCTAGAAAAGTGGATGCCACAGGCAACCTCGCCTCCCCTCCCTCGTCTGGGGCAATCTCTCTGGCCCGAGATACCACAGTTGACCCAGCAAAGCCAAAGCCCTCGGGTGCACCTGACCATTGTCTTCAGGGGCAGTTTAGGGGTTCAGGGGTCACATCACGAGGTTCATCTGACCGCCTCTTCTGACCACAGCCACGTCTGGGCCTGAGAGGGCCTCTGAGATGCACTGTCCACACCTTCTCCCCATCACGTCCCCGAGACCCCCGCTTACCTGGGCGTGAGCAGCGCACACACAGACTGGCCGCCAGCCCCAACAGCACCAGCAGCGCTGCTCCGGGCCACAGCAGTTCAGTCCCCGAGCTCATGTTGGCTCCTGGTGTTGCCTCTTGTGATGCTGAAATGGGAGGTGCCCGTGAGCAAGGGGCCCCTTTTTCAGGAATCCTACCCCACACCCCCACTGTGCTCGGACAGCCCCATACCTGAGCCCAGGCTGCGGAAACACCACCTCCCCTCCCCGCTCCTGCACTGGGCAAGGACAGAACCAGTCCTGTTCACCCCATGTGACCCCAAACCAACACCTCTGCCCTGTGGGCCATCTTCACCCTTGATAAGTGCTGGAAGGTTCTGGGGGCCCACAAGACAGCCCCATGTGCACGCACACAGCCCTATACACAGCCTCGCTTAATCTAGACAACTGCCCTTTGAGGACGAGGTTCACTGCATTTCACAAATCGAGAAACTGAGGCCAGAGAGCTCACGTCTGCTAAGTGGAAAGATGGGATTCAGGCCCCAGTGTCCTGCCCCTAACCCTGGCTCTGCCCATCAACCCACAGTGGGTTGCCTCCAGTAAACCCACCCTGGCTCCTGGAGGTGACAGTCTGTGGCCACCACTCACGCAGAAGCACCCGGAAGCCCTCGCCCACCCCAGAGCAACTCAGGGCTCCTCTATGCTTCGCAGGACCCCTCTCTGCCCACCTCCTGCCTTGGGGTCCCCCCAGGACCTGGGAATGGGGCTTCCATTCCTGAAACAACTGCAAGCCCAGATTCTGCCTGTGGTGGGAGCTGGGAGGAGGGAGGTCAGGGAAGGCTTCTTGGAGGAGGTGGCCCAAGAGCATGAGGTGGAGAAAGGTGATCCGCAGAGGGATGGGGCCCTAGGGCACTGCTGCAGGTGGCTGGGATGACATGAGCTGGGATGCCAAGGATGGGCTAAAGACAGGATGTTCAGCGGGAGGGAGCCCTGAATCTCTGGCTGACACCTGACCGGCTTCTCGGTCTGTGGCTGGTCCCAGCCTTGGAGCCACAGCGTGATGACCAGGCCTCAGCAAAACATACGCACACCACCCACCGTGGCCTGGTGAATGGAGGCGTGGCCCTCTCGAGTGGGTTTCCAAGAACTGTTGCAACTAGGAACAGACCCTGGCCAGGCGCGGTGGCTCACGCCTGTAATCCCAGCACGTTGGGAGGCCGAGGCAGGGAGGATCGCTTGAGATCAAGAGCTCGAGACCAGCCTAGGCAACACGGTGAAATTCCATCTCTACAAAAAAAATACACACACACACACACAAAAAATATATATATATCTGCAGTGAGCTGTGATCATGCTACTGCACTCCAGCCTGGGCAACAGAGTGAGACTCCGTTTCAAAAAATAATAATAAGGAGACCTGGTCCCCTGGAGATGGCTGGGGACAGAGTTGAGGGTGGTGGGGTCTCTGAAGGGGTTGGGTATGGTGGGCATTTGTGGAGCCAACACTCCCGAGTGTCCTCTCTCCCCCACCCGCCGTGTTCTTCCCACCCTGGCCACCAGTGAGGAGGGCTTCTCCCCATCCCACAGCTGGGGAAGGTGAGGCTTGGAGCAGTAAACAGGACTTAAAAGGGAGGAGCTCCAGCAGGGCGTGGTGGCTCACGCCTGTAATCCCAGCACTTTGGGAGGCCAAGGCAGGCAGATCATGAGGTCGGGAGTTCGAGACTAGCCTGTCCAACATGGTGAAACCCCATCTCTACTAAAAATACAAAAATTAGCCGGGTGTGGTGGCGCACGCCTGTGATCCCAGCTAATCAGGAATCTGAGGCAAGAGAATCACTTGAACCTAGGAGGTGGAGGTTGCAGTGGGCCGAGATCATGCCACTGCACTCCAGCCTGGGCAACAGAGCGAGACTCCATCTCAAAAAAAAAAAAAAAAAAAAATGGCCGGGCACAGTGGCTCATGCCTGTAATCCCAACACTTTGGGAGGCTGAGGCGGGTGGATCATGAGGTCAGGAGTTCAAGACCAGCCTGGCCAAGATGGTGAAACCCTGTGCCTACTAAAAAAGAATACAAAAAATTAGCCAGGTGTGGTGGTGGGCGCCTGTAATCCCAGCTACTCAGGAGGCTGAGGCAGAGAATTGCTTGAACCCAGGAGGTGGAGGTTGCAGTGAGCTGAGATCACGCCACTGCACTCCATCCAGCCTGGGCAACAAGAGCGAAACTCTATCTCAATAATAATAATAATAATAATGGAGGAGCTCCAGGCTGCCTACCTCCTGCCTTGGGATCCCCCTGAGGTCCACCAGGACCTGGGCTGTCCCCCTTGAAAGCTGCGTGGCTTTGGACAAGTCTCAGGACCTCTCTGGACTTCCCAAATCCCTGTGGTAAGATGACAGGGAATCTCCATGCGGCCCTGAGCCACTGTAAGAGGCGCATCACAGAGAAGCCACCAGGCCTCTCCCCAAAAGCCAAGTGAGTCAGTGGGAACAAGTGAATTTCTGAGCCGTGTGACTGGCATGACCCACGTCACCCCGGGAGGTTGTCCGAGGAAAGCTCTGCTCTCTCTTCCCCATGGCCTGCCTGGGCACTGCCCTTCTCCCTCCTCGAAACTCTCCTTGCCTCAGTGCCCCCAACCCGAGGTGTACCCCCAACCCCTCCAGCATGGCCCAAGTTCATCTCAGGCTTGTGAGGTTGGAGCAACTTGTCTTGCAGGAGGGCTCATGGGACCAAATCTAGCCTCTGCCTGAGAGCCCCCCGCCTCAGTTTTCTCATCTATAAAATGAGGTCGGGCTGGGTACAGGGACTCACACCTGTAATCCCAATACTTTGGGAGGCCGAGACAGGAGGATCACTTGAGTTTGAGACCAGCTTGGCCAACATGGTGAAACCCTGTTTCTACTAGAAATACAAAAATTAGCCAGGCGTGGAGGTGCAAGCCTGTAATTCCAGCTACTTGGGAGGCTGAGGCATGAGAATCACTTGAACCCAGGAGGCAGTGAGTTGCAGTGAGCTGAGATCACGCCAGTGCACTGCAGCATGGGAGACAGAGTGAGACTCCATCTCAAAATAATAATAATAATAATAATAACAAATTAAATAAATAAATAAATAAAATGGGATCAGGCTGGGCGTGGTGGCTGACGCCTGTAATCTCAACACTGGGAGGCCGAGACAGGAGGATCGCTTGAGGCCAGGAGTTCGAGACCAGCCTGAACGATGTAACAAGGCCCTGTCTCTACAAAAAAATGAAAAAATTAGGCAGGCGCAGTGGCACATGCCTGTGGTTCCAGCTACTCGGGACACTGAGGCAAGAGAATTGCTTGAGCCCAGGAGTTGGAAGCTGCAGTGAGCCAAGATCACACCACTGAACTCCGGCCTGGGTGACAGAGCAAGACCCCATCTCTAAAAACAAAAAATGAAATTTAACAAACAGTCATGTGTCTGCCCCCAGACTGAATACATCCTGTGCTGTTGGCCGGGTGCGGTGGTTCACGCCTGTAATCCCAACACTTTGGGAGGCTGAGGCGGGCAAATCATCTGAGGTCAGGAGTTCAAGACCAGCCTGGCCAACATGGTGAAACCCTGTCTCTACTAAAAATAAAAAATTAGGCCAGGCACGGTGGCTCACACCTGTAATCCCAGCACTTTGGGAGGCCGAGGCAGGCAGATCACAAAGTCAGGAGATTGAGACCATCCTGGCTAACATGGCGAAACCCCGTCTCTACTAAAAATACAAAAAATTAGCCGGTCGTGGTGGCAGGCGCCTCTAGTCCCAGCTACTCGGGAGGCTGGGGCAGGAGAATGGCATGAACCCGGGAGGTGGAGCTTGCAGTAAGCTGAGATTGCACCACTGCACTCCCAGCCTGGGAGACAGAGCAAGACTGTCTCCAAAAAATAAAAAATAAATAAAAAATAAAAAATTAGCCAGGTGTGGTAGCACGTGCCTGTAGTCCCCAGCTACTTGGAAGGGTAAGGCAGGAGAACTGCTTGAACCTGGGAGGTGGAGGTTGCAGTGAGCCGAGATCACGCCACTGCACTCCAGCCTGGACAACAGAGTGAGACTCCGTTTAAAAAAAAAAAAAATTCTGTGCTCTCTCTCTGTCTCTGTCTCCCTTTGTGTCTCTGTCTCGCTCTCACTTTCACTCTCCCATCCAGGTTCTGAAAGCAGGTGGGCTGAGGTGGAGGGAGCGGAGGGTGGGCCCTCTGAGGCCCCCAGGGGCCGGCAGGGCTGGGCGGGGTGGGGAGTGGGGGCTGCCACAGACCACGGTTCTGCAGAGGCCAAAATAGCACTAAAGGGAAGTGGGCAGTTTTCATATGAACAACAATTGCCAAGAGCTGGCTTCGGGGAAGCTCTTGGGGCTGGGCTGGAGGAGCTACAGTGTCTGAATCCCACCTGGAAGGACGCTCGAGACCACCCTGCTGGTTCTCCCAGCCGTCTCCGAGCTGAGCTGCGGTTGGGGACACTGGGGTTGGGGAGGGGGCAGCCTGGCTTGAAGCCCTGGATGGCTTTATCCACTGGACTCTGCTCTGGGGTCTGTTGGTTTTTTCATTTAGTTTTTAATTTTATTTTTTTATTTTTATTTTTTAAAGAGATGGGAGTCTCACTATGTTGCCCAGGCTGGTCTCCAGCTCCTGACTGCAAATGATCCTCCCGCCTTGGCCTCCCCAAATGCTGGGATTACAGGTTGAGCCACCGTGCCTGGCTGGTCCTGTTGCTTTTTCCAAATAACTCTGGGCTTCAAATGAGCCTAGCTGGGAGGGAGAGAGGGAGGCGGGCGGGTGCAGCAGGGGCCTGAGCAGCCCTGGTCCCAGGGACAGAGCTGAGGGCCAGGTAGGGGGCTGGGCAGGGAGGCGGTGGGGGTTCTCCACCTGACCTGGGGCAAGACCTGGGCCCTGGCCTGTAATCCCACCGTTTTCCCCTGACCTGTGTAGGGGGTTACAGTCCCATTTCACGGATGAGGAAACCGAGGCTCCCAGGCCAGGGCAGCCACTGTTTTGGCTCTCGGCCACCCTTCACCAGTCTCTGGCAATGATGGGACCACCCTGGGATGTCCCAAGGCTACACAGGCTGGACAGGGGAAGGCGAGGGCAAGAGAGTGGCCAGAAGCCCAGAAACAAACTGACCCCTGAAGTGCCACAGAGCCTGGTGCCAGGGTGAGAGTGGGGCTGCGGGAGGGGGCGCCAGGCATCCAGGCCTCTTCCCACCCCACCCAGTGGGGCCAGGAGCTCCTGGGGGATGGGGGACAGCCTGAGGACTGAGGCACCCCTGGGATAGGCTTACCTGAGAATCCAGGGTTCCTCACCACGGCCGCCCCATCCTGAGCCCGCACACGTGCCCGAGCTGATGCCAACACCACTGACACTGGCGGGCGGGCAGGGCGGGCTTCCTGCCAGCCACTGAATCATCCGTACATCCGCCGCACTGCCGGACAGGCTCAGCTATGAAGAGGGCGGTGGGGGGAAGGGAGGGGAGACGGGGGAAGGAGGCGGGAGAGAGAGAGAGAAGAGAAACAAAGTGAGAGGGAGAAAGAGAAGAAAGAGAGATAGGACCGGGCGAGGTGGCTCACACCTGTAATCCAAAAACTTTGGGAGGCCGAGGCGGGTGGATCACGTAAAGTCAGGAGTTTAAGACCAGCCTGGCCAACATGGTGAAACCCCGTCTCTATTAAAAATACAAAATTAGCTGGGCATGGTGGCATGTGTCTGTAATTCCAGCTACTCGGGAGGCTGAGGCAGGAGAATCGTTTGAACCTCAGAAGCAGAGGTTGCAGTGAGCCGAGATCGCACCACTGCACTCCAGCCTGGGTGACAGAGGGAGACTCCGTCTCAAAAAACAGAAAGAAAAAGAGAGAGACACAGAGAGCAGAGAGACACAAGAGAACAGGAAAATATGGACACACACTAAACACACACATAAACACAAAAAGTCACACAGAGAGGAAGAGAGATACACTCCAATAGACAGGGAGCAAGATAATGAAACTGAGGTGCTCCTGCAGATGGCAGATATGGAGACACACATACGCTAAAAAGACACACACAGGCAGAAATTCACACCCATGGGCCGGGCGCGGTGGCTCATGCCTATAATCCCAGCACTTTGGGAGGCCAAGGCAGGCAGGTCATGAAGTCAGGGGTTCGAAACCAGCCTGACCAACATGGTGAAACCCCATATCTACCAAAAATACAAAAATTATCTGGGTGTGGTGGCGGGCGCCTGTAATCCCAGCTACTCGGGAGGCTGAGGCAGGAGAATTGCTTGAACCCAGGAGGTGGAGGTTGCAGTGAGCCAAGATAGCGCCACTGCACTCCAGCCTGGGTGACAGAGCAAGACTTCATCTCAAAAAAAAAAAAAAAAAGAAGAAGACACACACAGGCAGAAATTCATACCCATGGGCCAGGCACGGTGGCTCATGCCTGTAATCCCAACACTTTGGGAGGCTGAAGCAGGAGAATCACCTGAGGTCTGGAGTTCAAGACCAGCCTGGCCAACATGGTGAAACCCCATCTCTACAAAAAATTTAAAAATTAGCTGGGCATGAGATGGACCAAGACACACACAGAGAGACACACAGAAAGATACAGAGAGCCACAGACTGTCAGAGACACACACAGATGGGGAGAGAGCAAGAAACAGGGAGATAGAGGCCAGGTGCAGTGGCTTGCACCTGCAATCCTAACATTTTTGGAGGCTGAGGCAGGAGGATCGCTTGAGAACAGGAATTTGAGACCAGCCTGGACAACAGAACGAGACCCCATCTCTAAAAAAATTTTTTTAATTAGCTGGGTGTGGTGGCACACACCTGTAGTCCCAGTGTTTTGGGAGGCCAAAACGGGAGGATTTCTTGAGCCCAAGAGTTGGAGGCTGCAGTGAGCCGTGACTCTGCCACTGCACTCCAGCCTAGGGGACAGCAAGACCCTGTCTGTCTGTAAAAACAATAAATAGGCCGGGCGTGGTGGCTCACATCTGTAATCCCAGCACTCTGGGAGGCCAAGGCAGGTGGATCACCTTATTTAGGTCGGGAGTTTGAGACCAGCCTGGCCAAAATGGTGAAACCCCATCTCTACTAAAAATACAAAAATTTGCCGGGTGTGATGGTGGGTGCCTGTAATCCCAGCTACTTGGGAGGCTGAGGCAGGAGAATCACTTGAGCCCAGAAGGCGGAGTTTGCAGTGAGCCAAGATCGTGCCACTGCACTACAGCCTGGACAACAGAGCGAGACTCCATCTCAAAAAACCAAAACAAAAAAAAACAAAAAACACAACAAAAAAATTTAAAATAATAATAATAATTATTATTGAATTAATAGCTCGATGGCCTTGGGCAGCTGTTTAATGGTCAATAGCACAAGGCAGTCCACCCACTTGTGGGATGTGGCTTTATTGACCTCAGCTGCCAGAGCATCCTGGACTCCACAGGGAACTATCTCACTCGGTCCTCACGTCTGTGTGGATGGCAGCCACGGTGTCCACCCCAGGGCTGGGCACAGGAGCACCGCTGGGCAGGAGTGGGCTGTGGTCCCTCTGCCTGTGCTATGAGCCATTCTCTGCACCCCTTGATGCCAGGAGCCTCATCTGTGCAGTGGGGTGATGAGACCCCCAGGGCTGGGGTGGAGCAGGGCTCTCCTTCCTTCTCCCACCCTTTAGCGCCCTCGCTGTCTGCAGCCTCTGACTCTCGTGCCGTCCACTCCTCCACCTGTCTTTGGTCACTTGTTCCATCTGCCCTGCCCTCGTGGCCTCTGCAGGGGTCTCTCTGTCCCTGCCCTGCCCACCTACATCCCGCATCCTTTGTCTCTGTGTCCATCTGTCTCATCCTCTGGGACTCTTGCTGTCTGACCCTCTGTCTCTATTCCTCGCCTGCTTTTTTTTTTTTTTTTTGAGACAGGGTCTCACTCGGTCCAGAGGTGAAGCTGAATTTGAACCCAGACCCCAAAGCCTGGCTTCCTCACTGGGACCCCCTGACTGGCTCCTCCTCACACAATGGGAACAAGCCTGCAACAGTTTCCCTTCAGCCCCAGACTGTGCACCTGGATAGAGGTTACCTGCTGTTCTTTCCCCTTTTTAAAAAATTTTTTTTGAGACGGGGTCTCACCCGGTCACTCAGGCTGGAGTGCAGTGGTGCAATCTCAGCTCACTGCAACCTCTGCCTCCCAGGCTCAAACGATCCTCCCACCTCAGCCTCCAGAGTTAGCTGGAACCCCAGGTGCATGCCACCACGCCCAGCTAATTTTTTTATTTTTTATTTTTTGTAGAGACAAGGTCTCACTATGTTGCCCAGGCTGGTCTTGAACTCCTGGCCTTAAGCGATCCTCCATCCTCAGCCTCCCAAAGTGCAGGGATTACAGGCGTGAGGCCACCGCGCCTGGTCCCATTGAACCCGGTGTTTATCCCACCTGCTGGAGACACCAGGGAAGAGCATGACGGTCCCCCACCTCCTATATGTCTGGCATTTCAGAACCTTGGCCCCCAGTCCTGGACGCCTCTAGGCCTGGGACCCTGGCTCTGGGGTCCCACTCTCAGCTTGGGGCTAGGTTTCTCTTTTAGCCTTGGCCGCGGTGTCCCGGCCCGGCCAGAAAGAGGTGGCCGCGGAGACGAGCGGCTAGGCCCGCTGCTGCCACCTCGTGGACAAGGAGGGTAGCACATGCTCCAGAGACCGGTTCTGAGACATCCTGCAGGCGTCCGTGTCAGGAGCTCACCCTGCCTCCCTCTGTGGCCGGACTAGGACTGAAGCTAGGGCCATCAGACGCCCAGACCTGTGCCTGTGCGAGCAACCGCCACCCTCCCTTGTTCCATCCAGCAATGCCAAGTGCTGGGACCCCCTGACTGGCTCCTCCTCACACAATGGGAACAAACCTGCATCTGTTTCCCTCCAGCCCCAGACTATGCACCTGGACAGGAGTTACCTGCTGTTCTTTTTCTTTCTTTCTTTCTCATTTTTTTTTTAGATGGGGTCTTGCTTGGTCACCCAGGCTGGAGAGCGGTGCGGCGATCTCGGCTCACTGCAACCTCTGCCTCCCGGTTTCAAGCAATTCTCCTGCTTCAGCCTCCTGAGTAGTTGGGATTACATACACCTGCCACCACGCCCGGCTAATTTTTTGTACTTTTAGTACAGACGGGGTTTCACTATGTTGGCCAGGCTGGTCTCAAACTCCTGGATTCAAGTAATCTGCCTGCTCGGCCTCCCAGAGTGCTGGGATTACACTGCACCCAGTCTGTTCTGGTTTTTGTTTGTTTGTTTTTGGTTTTTTTTGACAGGGTCTTGCTCTGTCACCTATGCTGGAGTGCAGCGGCAAGATCATAGCTCACTGCAGCCTCCAACTCTCGGGCTCAAGTGATCCTTCCACCTCTGCCTCGCCTGTAGGTGGGACTACAGGTGCAGGCCACTGTGCTTGGCTCATTTTAAAACTTTGTAGTGATGGGGTCTCACTGTGTTGCCCAGGCTGTTCTTGAATGCCTGGGCTCAAGTGATCCTCCCACCTTAGCCTCCCAAAATGCTGGGATTACAGGCATGAGCCATCGCACCCAGCCTACCTGCTCTGTTCTAGCTCCCTGCTTCCTTCACGGGCCTGGGCACTGGTAGGTGCTGGAGGGAAATGGTCTGTGAAAGGACCTCATATGCAAAACGATCTTACAGACAGAAGCGTGGTCTTTTTTTTTTTTTTGAGATGGAGTCTCATTCTGTCACCCGGGCTGGAGTGCAGTAGCATGATCTCGGCTCACCTCTGCCTCTGCCTCCTGGGTTCCAGCGATTCTCCTGCCTCAGCCTCCCTAGTAGCTGGGATCACAGGCACCTACCACCACACCCAGCTAATATTTGTATTTTTAGTAGAGACTGGGTTTCACTATGTTGGCCAGGCTGGTCTCGAACTCCTGACCTCAGGTGATCCACCTGCCTCAGTTTCCCAAAGTGTTGGGATTACAGGCGTGAGCTACGGCACCCAGCCAATAAGTCTGGTCTTGCACAGCTGGGAGAGGGGTAGATCTCTGCACTGTTTTGTCCAGACCCAGGGCTTGCCCATCATAGGGAAAGAGGATGCATGTTCCAGCAAGATAATGAGAGGCAGCCCTCCAGAACAGGCAAGAACGCTATATGCGTCTCAGTCTATAATTTGTGTGATAGCATCAAGGTTGACATGCTCTTACCCTAGGGACAATAAATAAAGTAGGGGCCCGGCAGAGTGGCTCACACCTGTAATTCCAGCACTTTGGGAGGCTGAGGCAGGAGGATCGAGCCCAGGAGTTCAAGACCAGCCTGGCCAACATGGCAAGACCCGGTCTCCACAAAAAAATTATAAAAATTAGCCGGGCGTGTTGGTGCACCAGGAGCTATGATCGTGCCACTGCACTCCAGCCTGCGGTGACAGAGCGAGCCCATACCCAGGATGTTTTCTGGAATAGATGAGAAGGTGGCAGTGGAGCAATGAAGGGGACTCGCCCCATAACCAAAAAGGAGGAGTTTCACTTCCCCTGGGAAGGGATCTAAACTGGTGACTGGGGGTCAGGTCTTTCCAAAGGCCACCAATAACGCGTTGGGTTGCTGGTCTATTTTCTCTTTGTTCACCCCAGCTGGGATCAGATCGTTGCACATTTGTCTCCAGGTAACAATAACTAGGTGCTGTAGGCTTCCCTTCTTGAGCCCTACAGACTTGCTTCGCCCTTTTCCCTTTGGTTAAGAGCTGGCCCTGGTCTTTATCTCTTCCCTTCCCTCCCTCCCTCCCTCCTTTCCTCCCTCTTTCCCTTTCTCCCTCCCTCCTTCCTTTCCCCCCTCCTTCCTTCCCTCCCTCTTTCCCTTTCTCCCTCCCTCCCTCCTTCCTTCCCTCTCCCTCCTTCCTTCCCTCCTTTCCCTTTCTCCCTCCCTCCCTCTTTCCTTCCCTCTCTCCCTACTTCCTTCCCTCCCTCCCTCCTTCCTTCCCTCCTTTCCCTTTCTCCCTCCCTCCTTCCTTCCGTCCTTTCCCTTTCTCTCTCCCTCCCTCCTTCCTTCCCTCCCTTTCCCTCCCTCCCTCCCTTCCTCTTTCCCTCCCTCCTTCCTTCCCTCTCTCCCTCTGCCTCCCTCCTTCCTTCCCTCCCTGCCTCCTTCCTTCCTTCCCTCCCTGCCTCCTTCCCTCCTCTCCTTCCCTCATTCCCTCCCTCCCTTCCCTCCCTCTCCCTTCCTTCCTTCCCTCCCTGCCTCCTTCCCTTCCCTCCTTCCTTCATTCCCTCCCTGCCTCCTTCCCTTCCCTCCTTCCTTCATTCCCTCCCTTCCTCCCTTCCTTCCCTCCCTCCCTCCCTTCCCTCTCTCCCTCTGCCTCCCTCCTTCCTTCCCTCCCTGCCTCCTTCCCTCCTCTCCTTCCCTCATTCCCTCCTCTCCTTCCCTCATTCCCTCCTCTCCTTCCCTCATTCCCTCCCTCCCTTCCCTCCCTCTCCCTTCCTTCCTTCCCTCCCTGCCTCCTTCCCTTCCCTCCTTCCCTCCTTCCCTCCCTTCCTTCCTTCCCTCCCTCCCTTCCTCCCTTCCCTCTCTCCCTCTGCCTCCCTCCTTCCTTCCCTCCCTGCCTCCTTCCCTCCCCTCCTTCCCTCATTCCCTCCCTTCCTCCCTTCCTTCCCTCCCTCCCTCCTTCCTTCCCTCCCTCCTTTTCCTTCCTTCCCTCTCTCCTTCCTTCCTCTTCTCTTTTTCTTTTATTTCTTTCTCCTTCCTTTCCTTCCTTCTTCTCTTTCTTTCTTTTTTCTTTCCTCTCTCTCTTTCTTTCTTTCTCTCTTTTCCCTCCCCACCCTCTTTTACTTTCTTTTTTTAGAGACAGGATCTCACTCTGTCACCCAGGCTGCAGCGCACTGCTGTGATCTCAGCTCACTGCAGCCTCAGCCAAGTGGGCTCAAGCAATTCTCCCACTTCAGCCTCCAGAGTAGCTGGGGCTACGGGTACGCACCACTGTGCCCAGCTAATTGTCTTTATTTTTTTTTTTTTTGCAGAGATAGGGAGGGGTCTCACTCCATTGCCCAAGCTGGTCTTGAACTCCCGGACCCAAGGGATCCTCAGGCCTCAGCCTCCCAAAGTGCTGGGATTACAGAGCTAACGCACCTAAGCCTTCCCTTTAAAACATTTTTTTTTAAACCCATATCCCTAAAGTTGCCTGGGACATCCTTCCCTTTTAAGAGCAGAACTGCTCCTGCCACAGAAAACAGAAGCCCAACGCTTGCGGCCATCAGCAGAATTATCGGAGAGAGGAAAAACTTTTCAACAGCTGCTGAGAGAAAGTTTAACCACAAGGGGGGGTGCGACTGTGGGACACTGGTGTGGGATGGTATTAGGTTGGCACAAAAGTAATTGTGGTTTTTACCATTACTTTCAATGCACGGCTGCACCTGTAAATCCCAGCTACTCGGGAGGCTGACGCTTGAACCCGGGAGGTGGAGGTTGCAGTGAGCCGAGATCACACCACTGAACTGCAGCCTGGGCGACAGAATGACACCCTGTCTCAAAAAAAAAAAAAAAAAAAAAAAAAAAGACAACAAACTAGACAGTTCCTGTTCAGTTGCATAAATTCTAGTGCACTTATGGTTTTTTTTCCCCACAACTCAATCGTTTTTGGTATATTACATTATTTTTTTGAACTGTGATATAAATAACAAATGCTGGCAAGGATGTGAAGAAAAGGGAACCCTTGTACCCTACTGGTGGGAACATAAATTACTGCACCCACTATGGAAAATGGTTTGGAGGTTCCTCACAAAACTAAAAATTGAGCTACCATATGATCCAGCAATCCCACTGCCGGGTATATACCCCAAAGAAAGGAAATTTGTACCTCGAAGAGATACCTGCACTGCCATATTTATTGCGCCACTGTTCACAACAGCCAAGATTTGGAAGAAATCTAAGTGTCCATCAACAGGAGAATGGAAAAAGAAAATATGGTATTTATACACAAAGGAGTACTATTCAGCCATCCAAAAAGAATGAGATCCTGCCATTTGCAACGACATGGATGGAACTGGAGATTATGTTAAGTGAAATAAACCAGGCACAAAAACACAAACATCAGCCGGGCGCGGTGTCTCACGCCTGTAATCCCAGTACTTTGGGAGGCCGAGGCGGGTGGATCACGGGGTCAGGAGATCGAGACCATCCTGGCTAACGCGGTGAAACCCTGTCTCTACTAAAAATACAAAAAATTAGCTGGGTGTTGTGGCGAGCGTTTGTAGTTCTAGCTACTCAGGAGGCTGAGGCAGGAGAATGGCGTGAACCCAGGAGGTGAAACTTGCAGTGAGCCGAGATCGTGCCACTGCACTCCAGCCTGGGCGACAGAGCGAGACTCCGTCTCAAAAAGAAAACAAAACAAAACAAACACAAACATCGCATGTTCTCACTTATTTGTGGGATCTAAAAGTCAAAATAAGTGAACTCATGGACTTAAGACACTAGGAGGATGGTTACCGGAGGCTGGTAGTAGAGGCTTGTGGGGGGAGGTGGGGATGGTTAATGGGTACAAAAAAAAGTAGAGCCGGCCAGGTGCGGTGGCTCAAGCCTGTAATCCCAGCACTTTGGGCGGCTGAGGTGGGTGGATCACGAGGTCAGGAGTTTGAGATCAGCCTGGCCAACATAGTGAAACCCTGTCTCTACTAAAAATACCAAAATTAGCCGGGCATGGTGGCGCGCGCCTGTAGTCACAGCTACTCGGGAGACTGAGGCAGGAGAATCGCTTGTACCCGGGAGGTGGAGGTTGTGGTGAGCCGAGATGGCGCCACTGCACTCCTGCCTGGGCAACAAGATCCAAACTCTGTCTCAAAAAAAAAAAAAAAAAAAAAAAAGTAGAATGGGCTGGTGGTGGCTCACGTCTATAATCCCAGCACTTTGGGAGGGGGAGGCGGGTGGATCACCTGAGGTCAGGAGTTTGAGACCAGCCTGGCCAACATGGCGAAACCCCATCTCTACTAAAAACACACAAAAAATTAGCCTGGTGTGATGGCACGCACCTGTAGTCCCAGCTACTCACGAGGCTGAGGCAGGAGAATCATTTGAACTCGGGAGGTGGAGACTGCAGTGACCTGAGATGGCGCCACTGCGCTCCAGCCTGGGCAACAAGATCGAAACTCTGTCTCAAAAAAAAAAAAGAATGAATAAGTGAATAAGACCTACTATTTCATAGCACAACAGGGTGACTATAGTCAATCATATCTTAATTGTATATTTTAAAAATAACTTAATGTAATTGGATTGTTTGTAACTCAAAGGATAAATGCCTGGGGGGATGGATGCCCGTTCTCCATAATGAGCTTATTTCATATTACATGCCTGTATCAAAACATTACATGTAGCCCATAAATATATACATCTACTATGCACACACACACACACACAATTTTTTTTTTTAGACAGTGTCCGCTCTGGAGTGCTATGGCACGATCTCATTTCACCGCAACCTCTACTTCCCAGGTTCAAGCGATTCCCCTGCCTCAGCCTCCTGAGTAGCTGGGATTACAGGCGCTAAAGGCGCCCGCCACCACGCCCAGCTAATTTTTGTATTTTTAGTAGAGATGAGGTTTCACCACGTTGGCCAGGCTGGTCTCAAACTCCTGACCTCAAGTGATCCACTCACCTTGGCAAAGTGCTGGGACAGGCATGAGCCACCGTGCCTGGCCCCACAAAAATTTTTTAATTTTAATGTTTAAATTTAAAATTTTTTTATTTTTATTATTATTTTTTGAGACGGAGTCTCACTCTTGTTGCCCAGGCTGGAGTACAGTGGTGCAATCTTGGCTCACTGCATCCTCCACCTCCTGGGTTCAAGTGATTCTCCTGCTTCAGCCTCCCGAGTAGCTGGGATGACAGGCAGGAGCCACCACACCTGGCTAATTTTTGTATTTTTAGTTGAGACGGAGTTTTGCCATGTTGGCCAGGCTGGTCTCAAACTCCTGACCTCAGGTGATCTGCCCGCCTCGGCCTCCCAAAGTACTGGGGTTACAGGGGTGAGCCACCACACCCAGGCCTGTTATATTGTATATATTTTATCACCGTTTTTTAAAAAAAATTTTATGCTAGGCCCAGGCTGGTCTTAAACTCCTGACCTCAAGCCATCTCCCCACCTTGGCCTCCCAAAGTGCTGGGATTACAGGCGTGACCACGGTACCCAGCCTCATACATTCCTTAAAGCTGACTAAAGCTATCGTTTTTTTTTTGGAGACGGAATCTCACTCAGGCTGGGGTGCAGTGGTGGAATCTCAGCTTACCGCAACCTCCACCTCCTGGGTTCAAGTGATTCTCCTGTCTCAGCCTCCCTAGTAGCTGGAACTGTGAGCCACCATGCCCGGCTAATTTTTGTGTTTTTAGCAGAGATGGGGTTTTGTCATGTTGGCCAGGCTGGTCTCAAACTGCTGACCTTAAGTGATCCATCCGCCTCAGCCTCCCAAAGCGCTGGGATTATAGGCATGAGTCACCTCGCCAAGCCTCTGGTGAGCATATTCTTAACTTCAGAGTATAATGCATGAGAAAGACTTCTACCGATTCCAAGGAATCTAGGTGCAATTTAAAGAATTTCTGGGCTACCTGAAACCCTCCTCTGACACCCCCGCCATCCTAATCTCGTTTAGAAGGACAAGCTCAGCCGCTTACCTCGTCTCCCACGGTGAAGGAAAGAACAGGATATAGGTTATCTGCAGTGTCCAAACCGAGTACCGAAGAACCTGCCGCAGTGAAATAGTGTGCTTTGATTTGTATATTTAGTATTTTACAGAGTTACAGGGTGTTTACAGATGGGGAACAGTAGGTTATAATTTTAAGTACATAGTATTCATTATTTTTCTTTCATGACCAAAACATGCAAAGGGAAGACTTGCTTTTTTTTTTAGACTGAGTCTTGCTCTGTCGCCCAGGCTGGAGTGCAGTGGCGCGATCTCGGCTCACTGCAAGCTCCCCCTCGGGTTCACGCGATTCTCCTGCCTCAGCCTCCCAAGTAGCTGGGACTACAGGTGCGTGTGCCACCACGCCAGGATAATTTTTGTATTTTTAGTAGAGATGGAGTTTCACCATGTTGGCCAGGATGGTCTTGATCTCCTGACCTCGTGATCGGCCCACCTCAGCCTCCCAAAGTGCTGGGATTACAAGCGTGAGCCACCGAGCCCAGTCTAGGAAAACCCTTAAGACTGGAAGTGTTCATGAGTCTGTCAACCTCACAAATGAGAAAGTGACTTAAAACATCTCAGCATTGGCCTGGCGTGGTAGCTCATGCTTGTAATCCTAGTACTTTCGGAGGCCAAGGTGGGAAGATCTCTTGAGCTTAGGAGTTTGAGAAGAGTCTGGGCAACATGGTGAAACCTCTACAAAAATTGAAATAGGCCAGGTGCAGTGGCTCACGCCTGTAATCCCAGCCCTTTGGAGGCCAAGGTGGGTGGATCCACCTGAGGTCAGGAGTTTGAGACCAGCCTGCCCAACATGGTGAAACCCCATCTCTACTAAAAACACAAAAATTAGCTGGGCGTGGTGGCATGTGCCTATAATCCCTGCTACTAGGGAGGCTGAGGTGGGAGGATCGCTGGAACCCAAGAGGCGGAGGTTGCAGTGAGCTGAGATTACACCACTGCACTCCACCCTGGGTGGCAGAGCATGACTCTGTCTCAAAGAAAAATAAATACAAAATAAAATAAAATCTTAAAACATCCAGCCAGGCGCAGTGGCTCATGCCTGTAATCCCAGCACTTTGGGAGGCAGAGGCAGGTGGATTACCTGAGGTCAGGAGTTTGAGATCAGCCTGGGCAACACGGTGAAACCCTGTCTCTACTAAAAATGCAAAATTAGCCGCGCGTGGTGGCCCATGCCTGTAATCACAGCTACTCAGGAGGCTGAGGCAGGAGAATCGCTTGAACCTGGGAGGTGGAGGATACAGTAAGCCGAAATCGTGCCATTGCATTCCAGCCTGGGCAACAAGAGTAAATCTCCATCTCACCAAAAAAAAAACAAAACAAAAAAAAAAACAAAACATCCAGATGTGGCCAGGATCTGACTTCAGAGAAGCCCAGTGAGCCTGGCCCCAGTGACCAGCTCCCTGGGAAGTCTTCCTTCAGGTTTTAGGCCGTTTCACCACCCTACAGGCAAGGTCAACCCGTGTTCTAGGTTAATCAGCTCTTCTTGTTCTAGACTTAATCTCTGTTAAGTAATGTCCTTCATTGAGAAAACCAGGCTATTCCCTAGAAATCACCAACTAAAAATAGATGTCAGGGCCAGGCATGGTGGCTTGTGCCTATAATCCCAGCAATTTGGGAGACTGAGGTGGGTGGATCACTTGAGGTCAGGAGTTTGAGACCAGCCTAGTCAACATGGTGAAACCCCATCTCTACTATACAAAAATTAGCTGGGCATGGTGGTGGGTGCCTGTAGTCCCTGATACTTGGGAGGCTGACAGGAGGATCATTTGAACCCGTGAGGCGGAGGCTGCAGTGAGCCGAGATCACGCCACTGCACTCCTGTCTGGGTGACAGAGGGAGACCCTGTCTCTGAAACACCGGTCCTCTCTACCACCTACTCTTGGGTAGAAAGTAGTTGAAGCAAAAGAGTTACTCTAGGCACCCACCTGAACAGCCCTTGCCTGCCTTACTAAAATTTAGTCGTGGTCCGGGGTCCTCCATCACCAGACAATGCTCCTACCTCAAGGTAGGCAAGGTCTGCCTTGGCCAGGCCCTTCCAAAGCCAGCCAGGACTTTGCCAAACACGCATTCATGCCCCGCACCTTGCCCACTCAGCTCTTCTTTGTCTGCCTAAGTCAATTTTAACACTATCCAATAGCAACCTATAGCAGCACCTCCCCAGAGTCAGGATTTGCTGTCAGGAAGTAGCAGCCCTCCCAGCCATGAGGGGCACCTAGAATTTCGTTTACAAGCAGTTGTTAAAAGAAGCCACATGTTGTGTAAATGCTTGATTTCTTCCATCTTGGGAAAAAAATGTTCCTTTACCTAACCAAAAACAGCCAGACTTTCAAGGTTTCTGCCTGGTTGGGAAGAGGACATTTTTAGCAAGTGAGGGGAAAAAATTGGCATCCTATTTCTAATCATCACCAGCTTTTAAAATAACTTCACTCATCCCAGAATTAAAATGACAGGAAGACTCTTCCATTTCAATGGTGCTTCCCAAATTTAAAATTGCTACACTCCATGAGCAGCTAAAAAGAACTCAAAAATAAAGGCAAGCATTAAATATTACGTAAGGTTTTCTTTTATTTAAAAGATCATTCACAAAATACCATATCCATAGATTTACTTTCTGTCATATAGCTGAATGTGTTAAGTGTTTGGAATTCCATTCTTACATTTAAAAGTCAACTGGATTGCCCAGCAGTTTAGATGCATGTGTTTTGTTCTTTATCTTATCCACATTGAAGATGTAAGTAGGTCATCTGAAAGCATCGGGTTTGATTACACCACATAATGCATGTCTTTCTGAAGTTAAGTGTTGGTGTTACACAAATGGTTCTTATCTCAGAAGCAGAGAAGCTGACAGGTGGAAGGAAGGAGAGAGAGTTCTGTGGATTGCTGAGGCCTTGTAACAAGACACAGTAGGAAAAGCCCAGGATGACGGCTGGTGACCAAATACTAAGCACATTCCGCTGGGTGCCCCAGGCCACCCTGGCCCTGCCATCACCTGGCGAGGGCCTCTTTCCCAGGCTCCTGCTGCCGGCCGCCCCCAAACTGCTCCCCATAGGACAGACTGGGACTTGGGTACTGAAGGATTTTTCATCTGTTCACACGCAGGCGTTCAAGCTCAAAAGCCTAACCCCTAGCACTCCCACATAAGTGCTGAACCCTGCACATGGGAACAATCCAGTGTGTCCCCAAGATGTGGCCGCAGACCTAGACAGCTGCAGTCCTCTACTGCTATCTGAAGGTTCCTGACAGCTCTGCATAGTACAATTTATCAAAGGAAATGAGTAAAGTGCCAGATTCTAGACCCATTTTGGCTCTGAACTGAAGGGGAGGTGGGAAGCACAGTATCTCATTATGTTGCCTATACTAGGAACAGATCCACACAACACACAGGCAACAGGGATGGGGGGAAACGCCGCGTCAGCGCCGCAGTCAGCCCAGTGCAGCGCCAGCACCACCCCCTCCACCCCCAAAGCGCCTTGGCCCAGCAGAAAAGAAACCCACTGGCCGTAACCTGCACCCGGCCAGAGAGGCGAGCCTCCACCACGCACGGCGAAAGGAGTGAACTAGCTGGGACACACACACGTGTGAATGCATGCAAGCATTCACTGCATCTTCTCCGTGGACTCCCCACCGCTCTTCCATGGCCCCCCCTTTCAGCCTCACTGTTTCTCGTGTGAGCCTATCTGCTTGGACAGTCCACTCGGGAGGGGGTCATGGAGCCAGGACTCCCTCTAAATAGGAATGGAAAGGACCCTGCAGATATTTTTATCCTAGTTGTGAAAACAAGGTGCCTCCGATTCTCTATATCCATCACAGCTGAATACCAACAAGGTCTCTGCCGTTCCCTCTGTCAGTGACTCTGGTTTTTGTTGGAAGCCCCAGCAATACAGAACTCAACATGCAGGTCAGAAGAGAAGCACTGAGGGAATGAAAGGAAACGCCTGGAGTTGGGCCAATGTCTAAAGTAAAGAGAAAGCAAAGGAAAAATGACGCAGCACCACAGCCCAAACGCCCCCCCAAGGCGGCCACCTCTGCTCCTCCGAGGAACCCCATGTGCTGCTGGGAAAACAAGGAGCAGGAGAAAAAGGACAGAAGGAAAATGGGGAAGCAGCGGAAGAAAGAAAAAAACGCACAAACAGGCACTAGATAGATACAGCAAAGCCCAGAATGTACTAAAAACCACTTGTTAACAGCTGACATGCACTCACAAGCTGTGTTTCCGCTGTGAGGAGGCCAATGGCAGGCGCAGGAGTGGCGGCTGCAGGACGGCTGCCCGGGGACTCACCAGGCTGTGGTCCTGCTCTAACCCCCCACGCCCCATTCCCTCCCAACCGCAGGCTCATTCTTGCTCCTTCTGAACGACTTCCTCTCTAGGCCTGGCACCCCCGAAGATAGCAGAGTTGGGATTGGCTACTTGATTGAGGGGCGTCGCGACTGTTCGAGGTTTAAGCTGGAGTCGTGGTCTCTGTGCTCTTTCCTCTGGGGGAGAAAAAGCAGAGTTTGTCAGAGTGTGGATCCCATTCCACATCCAGCAAAACGACCATGCTGATGTTGCTGTCAGCAAACCAGCCCACTTTCTAAAATTCACCTGGCCTGCTACCCCATCAGCAGATGCTCTAATGACCAAGGTGAACTTGCTATTCCGGAGAACGTGGGGATCTATGCCGACAACTCTGTGTGCCGTAGGAACGCCAAGTCCCCACGGGGTATGAACCGGCCATGATCATCCCATCAGGACAAGATGCCCTCCACTGACACATGAGCCCGTACCTTCTGTGGGTTCTCTGAAATCCATGTTGGATCCACGGAGGGGAGGGCCATCTCTGAAGCGGCTGCCCATGGGGGGGCCTGTTCGCCGGTCGCCTGGGCGACTACCTCCCCTGCCCCCTAAGAAGTCATCCCTGAAGCCTGAGGAAGAAACAGGACACTGAATTACTTTTCGAACTATCGTCTCCAAGCTGCTTATAGAATAATGTTCTGGGAATTGTTTGAGTTTAATTTTAAATTCTTTAGTTTGTCCACTATCTGAAGTCTCTCCAAAATAAAGTGTGTTAAAAGTGGGTCCAAATGCCAATGTGTGGAGTAATGACAGCGCTAACAGACTTCCCAAAGAAAAAGGAATCAAGATCTTAGGAGAGCAAACAAACGAGCCGTTTACATGCTCAGCTTGCATGAAAAGTAGAAAAATATTAATACCACGAAACTGTATTTTAATACGGCTTAAGCAAAACAAGAAAGCCTCAAAGCAGGTTGAACTCTATTTTCTAATAGAAATCTATACAGCTATTTTAAAAGATAAACCTGAAATTTAGAAGTATTTACAACTCAGAACACAAAAATCACAAGAAAAAGCTATATGAAGACAAAATAAAAATACAAAGTCCCAATTTTCCTGTTTTGGCTGCGTTTTAGGTGTGGGCCATTCTACAAGCAAAGCACCTGTGTGGTAAACAAAGCAGTTATCCGAAATTGGCCATGCCCTACACAGAGGGGCATGAGCAGAGAGCACAGCGCCTCACCCCCACCGGCGCCTCCTGTGGGGGCAAAGCGTTCTTTCCCCATTCATTTGTGTGCCTGCTAAGTGGGCTCTTGGCAGAAGTAAACTGCATCTCATTTAGAAATTCTGAATTCCCACTGGTGTGTAGGAGGAAAGAGTATTTTCTCAATGGTCTTAAGGGGCCTTCAGGCTTGTACTTCAGTGAAAGCTAAACTTTAACTGTATAACCTACTGATGTTAAAATTTGGTAAAAAGACTGGTTCACGTCTGTAATCCCAGCACTTTGGGAGGCCGAGGTGGGAGGTGAGTATAGGAGTTCAGGACCAGACTGGGCAACACAGTGAGACTCACTCTCTACAAAAAACACAAAAATTAGCTGGGCATGGTGGCGCACGCCTGGGGTTCCAGCTACTCATGAGGCTGAGGCAGGATAATCGCTCGAACCTGAAAGGTAGAGGGTGCAGTGAGCCAAGATCGTGCCATTACACTTCAGCCTGGGTGATGAAGTGAGACTCTGTCTCAAGGAAAAAAAAAAAAAAACTGGCGAAAAGAAGTTAAACCATAATTAAACAAATGAGCTTGCTGCTGTTGGTTGCGCACTCACGGGGTGCCACTGCTACTCTCTGCAAGAGTGGTGCCAAGGCTCCAAGCTTTCAGGGAGCTTGTCTTTGAGAAGAACCCTCAGAGCCCGCGGTATGCACTATACAGTCATCCTCATTATCCACAGATCCCATATTTGCAAATCCACCCAGTCGCTAAAATTCATGTGTAATCCCAAGCTAGATACCAGCAGCATTTCTCCAGTCAGTCCTGGACCTGCACAGATGCGACGATCCCAGCTGAGGCAGAAAACGATAATGCTCTGCCTGTTTCAGTTATTAGCTGTCAAGTCTTTTCACGATGAGTGTCGGGTGTTTTGCCCTTTGGGCTTTTTCTGGTGACATCGCTGTCTGAAGTGGCCCCAGATGCAGTGTGAAGTGCTGTCTGCTGTTCTTAAGTGCAGGCTGGCTGTCAGGTGTCTTACAGACAAAACCGGTGTGGGATGAGCTTTCTAACAGGCTGAAATGATGGCACCACAGACTACTTACTACAGCTGGCCCTGAGTTCAATGTTAACACTATTAAATGAGTCAACACTAACATTAAATGAGGCGTCTTTAAAATCAAGGTCACATAGGCTGGGTGTGGTGGCTCACGCCTGTAATCCCAGCACTCTGGGAGGCAGAGGTGGGTGGATCACCTGAGGCTGGGAGTTCGAGACCAGCCTGACCAACATGGAGAGACCCCCGTCTCTACTAAAAATATAAAAATTAGCTGGGTGTGGTGGTGTGCGCCTGTAATCCCAGCTACTTGGGAGGCTGAGGCAGGAGAATCGCTTGAACCCTGGAGGCGGAGGTTGCAGTGAACCGAAATCATGCCATTGCACTCCAGCCTGGGCAACAGAGTGAGCCTCCGTCTCAAAAAAAAAAAAAAAAAGTCATATAAAGCAATGTTAGGTATGATCAGCTGACGAAAATGTTGTGATCTGTGGCACACAGGAGCAGCACCGCACGGGCTCATTCAGTGTTCTAGCAACTCCACAGAACCACCTCCAATGATGAGCGCTGACTGCATCACCCGTGGTGGGGGCCGATTTCTATTCTTTAAAGGTGGCAAGGGTTTTGGAAACCAATCAAGGATCTCACACCCAGTTCAGAGACTGAGTTAAATAATCAATTTTAACAAACCACATAATGAAAGCAAGTCTGAACAGATTTAGACCAATAGGAGCACTGCTTTAGGGGAAATACACTGGGAGGCATGTAGTCGAGTATAAGGTCCTTTACAAAGTATTTTACCCACATTACACAGTTCAGTGAACAAGCCTAGTTAGTATTAAAACATTTAACTTCACGTTTCCCCCAAACTAAACTGTGAAGTGTACCTTTCCACGTGAGTACAAAGTAAATTTACACCCTTTACTATGAGATTAAATGATTTCGACCACCAATGTCTAGCATGAAACAAATAGCTCACACCACGCTGGTGAAGCAGATGAACAAGGATGTCTCATCAAATCTGTTGGTGGGGGCCGGGCGCGGTGGCTCACGCCTGTAATCCCAGCACTTTGGGAGGCCGAGGCAGGTGGATCACGAGGTCAGGAGATCGAGACCACCCTGGCTAACATGATGAAACCCCGTCTCTGCTAAAAATACAAAAAATTAGCCGGGCGTGGTGGTGGGTGCCTGTAGTCCCAGCTACTTGGAAGGCTGAGGCAGGAGAATGGCATGAACCCAGGAGGCAGAGCTTGCAGTGAGCCGAGATCACACCACTGCACTCCAGCCTGGGCAACAGAGCAAGACTCCGTCTCAAAAAAAACAACAACAAAAAATCTGTTGGTGGGTTTCTAGGAAGCAAACTATTCATGAGAATCTTCAGAGTTTTCTTTACAAAGCTTAGTTTAACACTGGCTATTTCTGATGATGAAATGTTTTTGCTTTCTTGGTACTTTTCTGTTGCTCTATTTTGTTTTTTACATGAGCAGGTATCATTAAAAAAAATAGCACCATCCTATTAAAAAGTAAAAAAGATCTACTCTCGCAAATAACGTATAAAGTATCAAATTAGCCATTACTCCATCGAGTGAACCCACATCGGGTTTGAGATGTCACCAAAACACTGCAGTTCCCACCAGAACTGGTGGCGGCCAGGCCATGGCCGTGTTCACTGTGTCTCTGCTTGAGCGCCAGTGGCCAAGCTAAGCCAAGGGTAGAAAGACGTTAGTATGTGGGCAACTTCTATAACACCTGCGAATACCAAACTGGCAGGGGAAAGGCCGTTCCCTGAGCTGCTGGTTGGCTCTAAGAAGACAGCTGCTGCATGTTTCAATCAGAGATTAGCTTATACATAAAATTACAGATTGACTTCACCATACTGCACTTTTATGAATAAGCTCATTTCTGACTGGCTACAGGACTTCTAAGAACTATATTATTCAACAGGTAGTCGTCACCTGTTCAGCCAAAGCTGAGTTTTTAAAAATCTCAGACTCACAAGACAGCATGCACCAGTCCCTCCCATACTTACCCACTACTTTACACCGGTTTTGTTTTGATGGGGGGAGGGTGCTGACGTTCTATACAGCACAGCATGACAGCACATCCCAAGTTTGCGGGAAAGAAAACAAATTTTTCTCTTCCTACCTTTCTGTGTTACAACTGAAGTTTTTATCATGTGCATATATAAAAAATTATACTTTTGTAATTTAAAAACAGAAAGTAAAGATGAAAAAAATGCTTAAAATCACCCTGCAGGGCAGAGGCCTGGCGTGTGGACTGATGCTTTGTTGTATACCACCAGCTGGTCTGCCTGGGTTGGCTAAGAAAGAGAACGGCGAAGTGCATCATGTCCACCATCAAGGGACTGGACCTCCCCACAATCCTCCAAGAAAAAAAAGGGCCATCAGGACTACCTTTCACCATGTAAGAACCCAAACCTCTATCCTATGTTTTCCAGAAGGAACAGTACTTCTCTTGGTGCCATACACAAAACCACAGAGGAGTTTCCCTGGGCTAGAGTCTGAGAAAGACTGCTGAGCGAGCTCAAGGACCCAGGCCCGTGCACATCCAAGGAGCTGCAGGCTAACAAAGGTGACCACACAAGGTGCATGGGGCTCAAGTCCTGCCCCCACAGGCTCTAACAGAGGCTTACTTGCATGCCTGGGCACCTTGCAGGAGAGTTGTATTTGTTAAAGGAACTAAATAAGTAGTCCGGCCAGGCGGGCTACTCGTAAGAAACAGAGAACAGCAGCAAGGCTCCTAGGAAAAATTAAGTGGTGATACTTTAAATACTGATGCCAGAATTGAAGTCATCCCGGGAATCCCATCCACCTCTAGATTCTCGAGAGCTACCCATTCCTGAGGATACACAAAAAAGATAAAGTTGAGGTCATGTCATTACCTTGCTGCGCAAACATGGAAAAATTCATTTGGAAGACATACAACTCATGTGATGGAAGGTTCAATGAAATCATTTTAAGAGCTTTTGCTTCCAACAGAAAACAAAAAACGCCAGGCTTGCAGAAGCATCAGCCACTCTTTCTAGGATTTTACGCAAACTTTTAAGAGCTCACGAGAACCTATCACACCTATGAGATAATCGAGTTCTACTAGGAACGTTCACGAGTTGGAATTGGTAGGCATACTGCAAATCTTTATGATGTTCAGCTTTAGAAGAACCAATCACCTCTGTCATCTGGTCCACCTTTTCTGAATCCAAAGCCACCTTTATCTTGTTTTCTGCCTTCTGCAATGTCCACACGAAGTGACCGATCGCCCAACAGCTAATGATAAAGGGAAAATAGTGTAAGTATTGGCAAAGAAAACAATCTCAATTGCTATGACAGAGAAAACCTGAGGATACTTACTGCACCATCGTATGTCAAGGCTTCCTTAAGGGAATCCACTTCATCGAATTCTACATAGCAGAATCCTGGAAAAGAAAAGAAGACCCCGATTTCCTCAAGTAATTCTGGGTTAAAGATGTGGGAAGATCCTATTCATACTAATTCTCCACGTCACAACTACCATTCTGTTGTCTAGATGATGGCAGACTAGGAGAGCCTTTCAATAGATAGAACCCTGACTGGCATTCCTCCCTCTCAATTCTATTTTATCAGTCAGAAAATGCTAACTGAACATGCAGTGAAATAGCAGCTGCGTTTCTAGAAAGCTTTCTTCTTGAATGTTTTAACCATAATATTCAAACCTTTCTCAGGCCATCTGCAGAGCTCTTCTGACTTCTGAATGACTATTTAAGTGAGGATTAGATTTCGTAGATTTCAAACTTGGTACCTAAAATGCTCTGAAGAAAGAGGCTTAAAGTGCCGATTTAACTTACTACTCAGGTAACTGACATAAAATTTGCTTCACAAAGCTGAAAATATATCCTCGGCAATCAGGGCATTCTTCTCTGAATGTTAATTAAAAGACAGGCAGCCTGGGTCCAAGTACCTGTTACTGACAACCTGTGTCCCTGATGCCAGGGGTCTGACATTGCCCCTTCCTTGCTGTCTGGAGTCTAAATCTAGTTCATTACTCCCCAGATGCTGGCACTGCACCCTGCATCCCCTCTCCCCCAGCATCCTTGCTCTGTGTATAATAACTTAATAATCACACTTCATCTTTGAAGCCCACTAGACCGCAAGTGCTCTAAAGGCCTGAGTCCAAACTTTCCCTGTTTACCAACTGTGTGTTAAGAACATACTGCCTTGGCTGGAGGGATGTCCCCCCAGGTTTCCTCCCTAAGTGGATTCAATGTTGAGAATAATGGAGAAAACTACCCCCAACTTCACAGAAGCAACAGACGCCCAATCTCATCTTCTAGAGCTGCTCAAGTGAAGATGGTCCTTTATGAGCCAAACTCCAAAGCCTGCGGCGACTGACCCAGCCCAAAGGCTAGGCTCACCCACACACTCCAACCCAAAGTTTAGTTCCTAATGCTTCCTGGAGCTTACTTCACAAGTGTAACTGATATATTTGTTTTCACTGTTTGATTACACACTACATGTGGCTTCAGATTCTGAAGTCAAAAAGAGTAAGAGTGCCACCGACACACAAAACCACCCAGGTCAGCAAGGCCTTCTCGACTGCTGGCACAAATCCCCGCCCCAAGTTACCCCATACTTGTCACAGATGTGCTTTTGGGTGGATTATGCGGGCCAAACATCCTGGGACCTAGCATCGTGCACTTACACAGCAGGCACACTTCCTTCAGGAAGCCCTGCAGGCAGGAGAATGCTGCTCGGATCCCTTCTTCTTCCTGCTCTTTGCTCCCGCACCCTGCAGACACACGACCTATAGACACCACATCTGAAATCTCAGCCAGCCCTCCCAAGCACACTCTCCAAATTTACAAATGCATACTGACAGCACTGGCTGCTTCTCTTCTGGGTTTTATGATTACTGGATGACAGTATCATATGATTACTGGATTAACTACCAAGGAAAATCTACGAGTCATTCCAGGAGGAATGTGCCTAAGAGTCCTCGGCTCTATTCCTCTCTCTCCTGGGGAACTCCTTTACTGGCAGACAGGACTGCTGTAGAGGTCAGGCTCACAAACCTGGGCATATGCCATGTATTTCTATGAACTACACTGTGTACAAAACATTTTCCCCTAAGTGAACTGAAGACCTATGAGTTGAAGAGTTATGTTTCTTTCGGCCACTTAGACCAGGCAAATGTTTAAAACACTTTCTTGATTACAGCCTCTGGTTCACAAATCTATTTTTATTTAGAACCCCTTCCCATCCTCCCCTACACTTTACAGTAATATACAATAAGAATCCCCCAAACTCACCTTTAAATTTATCTGTGTCTTTGTCTCTGACTAGCCGTACACTCCTTATGCTGAGATCCTTAAAGATAGCATCTATGTCGCCCTGAACCGTATTGAAAGGTAGATTTCCTACGTATGCTGTGTAGGGGGGCTCTGTGGGCAACTCCTTCTGGCTACGGGAACCATGGCCACCAGCACTGCCGCGGGACCTAGGAGGGGAGACAAACAGGATTCAAGTGTGCCCAGAGTGGAATAAGCAAAACAAGTAAAGCGGTCTTCCGCTGAGCTACGCCGCCAGCGCCCCAGGTGAGGCACTCTGCTCGATGTACCACAAGACTGTTACAGAGAATGGCTGGAGAAACAAAAAAAAAGGAAAAGAAAAATTTTTTGAGACAGACTGTCACTCTGTCACCCAGGCTGGAGTGCAGTGGCACAATCTTGGCTCACTGGAACCTCTGCTTCCCGGGTTCAAGAGATTCTCCTGTCTCAGCCTCCTAAGGATGCTGAGATTACAGGCATGTGCCACCACACCTGGCTAATTTGTGTATTTTTAGTAGAAACAGGGTTTCACCATGTTGGCCAGGCTGGTCTCCAACTTCTGACCTCAGGTGGTCTGCCTGCCTCACCCTCCCAAAGTGCTGGGATTACAGGTGTGAGCCACCATGCCCAGCCCAAACGTAACATACCTTCCTAAGACAACTGCTTCTCTCCTATTCACTCAGAATCTGTATCTGCAGTATTTACATCCTAAAACCTAAGCAAGTACCCTCCTTCACACACCATGGTTCTAAGAAATACAGAAATGGACAGTCTAGAAGTAATGTTGTATTCAGAAGAAGGATTACTGAAGTTGTTTACGTTTAACACATTCATACATAATAGAATTATTTCTCCTACCGCTTGAACCTGGGAAACGAAGGCTGCAGTGAGCCAAGATCGCGCCACTGCACTTCAGCTCACGCGACAGACTGAGACTCCGTCTCAAAAAATAAATAAATAAATAAATAAATAAATAAATAAAAATAAATAAATAATTTCTCCTTGTTGCCTGATTATGGGCTTAAGAATGTCCTAATAAAAATTTTAGATGTCACACAGCAAGTACTGACGTACCTAACACTCTCGTGCAATACTTCACAGGGTCCTCAAATACATGGCGTGCATTACCAATCCATTTCAACCTCGATGTCATCTTCTCAGCTGTATCAAGCGTCGTTTACTCTGCATAGGTATTGGTTTAAATCTAGCCTCTGTCACTTACTAGCATATGACCTTGAGAAGTTATTCAACTTCTCTAAGCTTTATTTTATTTGTAAAACTGAGTTAATCCTAATACAGCATTTTGGGAGGCCGAGGTGGGTGGATCACTTGAGGTCAGGAGTTCAAGATCAGCCTGACCTACGTGGTAAAACCCCGTCTCTACTAAAAATACAAAATTAGCTTGGTGTGGTGGTGCATGCCTGTAATCCCAGCTGCTGGGCAGGCTGAGGCAGGAGAATCGCTTGAACCCAGGAGGTGGAGGTTGTAGTGAGCCGAGATCACGCCATTGCACTCCAGCCTGGGCGACAGAGCGAGAGTCCATCTCAAAAAAAAAAAAAAAGACATCAGAATATAGTATAAATAGATTATTATATTAAAACGATATTTGCCATAAGAATGCCCCAGGAATGACTTAAAGTCGTTAGAAGTGAAGTGCCAAGACGGCCAACATTTGTCTTCAAGCAGGTCAGCATAAAGGGCATGTGTGCTGGTATACAGCAAGGATTCAGCAAACAAGGCAGAATAGTCACTTCTGCATCCACTAGCGTCATCCAACTGTACCATTATTTCAACCTTATTGTAGATTTGAAAATTTCCAAAATAAAACGTTTGGAAAACTCAGGAGGAAAAAAAAATTAAGGGGGTGATTTTTTTGAAACAGACATTTAACCCATTTCCTGTTTGCTCCAAGAATACCATGCTGGCAGCCAACTGCATTTTTTTTTTCTAAACGGGAAATGCGTTCAAATAAATGAGATCCTTCACAACAACCCAAGACCTGCCCAAAGTCACCCTCTTTGCAGGGAAAATATTAACATCCATCTTAGAGAGCAACCTGGTCTTTCATCTACATACTGCCAGAAACACAACGGAAATTCCACTTCTTCCTGAAGATAAATTCCAGGTGTCTTGCAGACAAATATTATTCATTAAAGCATTTTTCTAAAGTAGAAGGGTCAACCAAGCTGTGATGATTCTTTGATGGTTAAAAAAAAAAAAAGCTTTTAAGTTTCATAATTCACAATTCCGGTACTTTCCAATAGGAAGTTCCACGTTCTGTTCTAAGACCACCAGAAAATAGGTTTACAAGTGAATTGCATCCTACCTGCCCACTTCTCCCATCTTTCCGGGCCTAGTAAATGTGACTTACTTTGCATTTCAATAACCTTTGCCAATAGTACTCTATCGCTGATATCTCCGAAACCATAAATCCTAAAATATTTTCAGTAAGATACTATTTAGGACTGGATAATAAATATATGAGTTACAGTATAAAGCCGGGCCCAGTGGCTCATGCCTGTAATCCCAACAGTTTGGGAGGCTGAGGCGGGAGGATCACTTAAAGCCAGGAGTTCAAGACCAGCCTGGGCAACACAGTAAGACCCCATCTCTATAAAAAATACAAAAAATTAGCCGGGAGTGATGGTCCACACTTGTAGTCCCAAGCTACCTGGGAGGCTGAGGTGGGAGGATCACCTGAGCCCAGGAGGTTGTTGCTGCAGTGAACTGTGATGGCACCACTGCACTCCAGCCTGGGTGACAGAAGGAGACTGTCTCCAACTGAAGAAACAACAACAACAACAAAAAGGCGGGGCGCAGTGGCTCATACCTGTAATCCCAGCACTTCGGGAGGTCAAGGTGGGTGGATCACTTGAGGCCAAGTTCAAGACCAGCCTGGCCAACATGGTAAAACTCCGTCTCTACTAAAAATACAAAAACTAGCCAGGTGTGGTAGCACACACTTGTAATCCCAGCTACTTCAGAGGCTGAGGTGGAGCTTGCAGTGAGCTGAGACTGTGTCACTGCGCTTCAGCCTGGGCTACAGAGCGAGACTCCATCTCAAAAAAACAAAAACAAAAAAACACAAAAAAGCACAAAAAACAACAACAAAACCAAACAAACAAAAAACAAGATACAGTATAAACATGTGGAAAACCATAAAAATGGAGGGTCAATGTTAAAAACACTTTAAATTCATTACTCAACATTAAACATCTAGTGATGCGTAATGATGTTAAAAGACTGTCTTGTATGTAAGCAGCTCACAGTTGTGTGGGGCGTATAAAACACATGTATATATGCAGGTATGTTTGTGTGTATGAATGTGTAACATATACATAAAAACTAAAAAGGAGGGTGAGGATGAAGAGAGATGATAAACTCTCGGGTGTTTGATGTAGTTGCTAAGTAAGGAAAATGGAGGTGCAAAGGCTTGCTAATTGTGCTCGAACTTACAGAGTAGAGGAACTGTGGAACTGAGATCAGGCCAGACTTGACCCTTGATTGAGCACAGGAAGCCCAGGTGAATGCCAGTAAGATGACGGGGCACTGCTAAAAATGCACTAGGACAGGAAGGTGGCTCTGGCTTTGCAGAAGATAGAAAAATCTAGTTTGGGGCAAACCATTTTTGAAAAGTTGGCACGTTACCAAATGGCAGCACCTAACAGCTAACTGGTGATATAATTCTGGAGCAAAGATACACCAAAGCCCACCAAACTGTTCAACTCACTCGTGCCTCACAAAACCACCAGTGGCTTAATACTCTAGACTTTTCAATAATTACCAAAGTAGTCCTAAATATTCCCATACCCTACCTGATGTAGTCCCTTCTACAGGTCTTAAGCACTTTTTACCTTTTCATCCCATTCAATGAAATCACTAGGGGGCAGCAGGGGTGGGCCATGGAGGTAGACCTCATTCAAGCTAGCACTGGTAAAGTGTCCACTGTGTGACAGTCACTTGAGACACATCACATAGGATGTGAGTACCCCAGAGTACACATCACATAGGATGACATCACATCACATCACATAGGATGACACAGATCTGTTACCCACCGATTCATTTACAAAATCAAATGTCAGAAGACTCTGAGCTAAAATGTCTGCCACCTTTCACTAGATTCAAGTTTGGGGGACTACTACCTAAATAAATAAGCTGTGTTTCGTGAAATTCAGTACATTCCTACACAGATCAATAACAACACACGGGAGAACAGGTTCACCTGACACCTTAGCTAGCTTGATGTAGGACCTCTGCCAAATTACGTCTGTACCTATGTTTTCTTGTCTGTTATTTTATATTTCAATCTTGATTTTATAAGTTTAAAACTGACCATAAAAACATTTCCTAAGTACCAAGTGCTATATAAAAGTTTAACAATAATTCTGCCATGCTCCTGGGTAGACCCAACAGGCCTGAGGCTACACTGGGCTGGCAGGAGTGCGTGTAGAACAGGAACAGATCAGCAGAGCGTGCCAATTCAGGACACCTGAAGTCAAGGTCTGTGCTGCAAACTCCCTGCCACTACTGAGCAGTGTCCTTTCTACTGCCCATTAGGGACAGTCTATTGATTATGAAAGATTAAAGTAGTCAATTACAGCCTCAGTAATTTAGGAAATCCTACTTTCGGCTCCAAGTGTGACTAAAATCCTTGACAGGCAAATCACTTTTCCTTACTCAAATCAACCACGTATCTGCATGTCTATGAAGGGTGGAGAGAATGTAGAGAAGGCACAAACCTAAGACTCGGTTTCTGCCCTCAAGGAGCTGATAATTTGGAAAGGAGAAATCATGTCACAAGCAAAGGACTGCAGAAAATCCGGAAGATAGCAATGAGAACAGTTTCACCAGGGTGGAGCAGTTGGGAGCCAGGATATGCGGCACAGCAGAGAGCAACAGAAGTGGGACTCCACTTCCAGATGGCAGATGGGGCCAATACTGAACCCTTAGGGTGAGCCAGAAAAGATCTGTAGGTGTCAAAGGAGACTGAGAGAGGGTAACTATAAAAAGAAGCCAATGTAAAGAGTAGATGTTATGAGGGTAGGGATGTATCCAGTAAGTAGATGCAACAGAAAGTTGAGTGCTCAAGGCTGGGCATGGGCATGTGGCTCTGGCCTGTAGTCCCAGCACTTTGGGAGGCTGTGATTGAGCAACTGCACTCCAGCCTGGGCGACAGGGCAAGACTATGCCTCCAAATTATGAGACACATCTCATTTAAACCTCCCAACAGAGGAGTTTCTAGCTCTCATTTGGGGAAAGTAGGGCCCAGAAGGGTAAAGTAGTGTAAACCAAAGAAAATGACTGGCCGGACGCCATGGCTCACACCTGCAATCCCGGCACTTCGGGAGGCCAAGGTGGGGAGATCACTTGAGCTCAGGAGTTTGAGACCAGCGTGGGGAACATGGCAAAACCCCGTATCTACAAACAGGTAACATTTGGGTTTTTGACAATCATCAAAAATGGTTAAGCTTTCAAAGGTCAAGCCTTTGATAAATACCATTTATACTACCTATTATAAACCATAGTAGTATAGAGAAGAGTGGTCACTTAAAGAGTAGGTAATGGGTATACAGGTCACTATATTATGCTTTGGTTCGTGTTCTAAATTTTCTACATTTTTCTGTAATGTTCTGCATATTCAAACAATCCAACTATACAAAGTCATCTTCGCAAAAACTGGGAAAAACTGAACACTGGGTACTGGAAAAACTGTTGGTTAAAGAAAAAAAAAAAAGCCCTTATCTGTTAGAAACATACTCAAGTATGAAAAGTATGTAAGAGGCCGGGTGTGGTGGCTCATGCCTATAATCCCAGCACTTTGGGAGGCTGAAGCGGATGAATCACAAGGTCAGGAGTTCAAGACCAACCTGGCCAACATGGTGAAACCCCATCTCTACTAACAGTACAAAAATCAGCTGGGCACAGTGGCAGGTGCCTGTAATCCCAGCTACTCGGGAGGCTGAGGGGTGGTGGCGGAGACTGCAGTGAGCTGAGATCGCGCCACTGAGCTCTAGCCTGGGAGGCAGAGTGAGACTCCATCTCAAAAAAAAAGGCCGAGCTCAGTGGCTCACACCTGTAATCCCAGCACTTTGGGAGATTACCAAGGCAGGCAGATTACCTGAGGTCGGGAGTTCGAGACCAGCCTGACCAACATGTAGAAACCCTCTGTTTCTGCTCTATCTCTGCTAAAAATACAAAATTTGCCAGGTGTGGTGGCACATGCCTGTAATCCCAGCTACTCGGGAGGCTGAGGCAGGAGAATCGCTTGAACCCAGGAGGCGGAGGTTGTGGTGAGCCGAGATAGTGCCACTGCATTCCAGCCTGGGCAACAAGAGCAAAACTCTGCCTCAGAAAACAAAACAAAACAAAAAACAAAAAAAAAACAAAGAAAGAATATATAAGATACATCTACTACGGTAGCCATAAAAATTGAAACAAAAATTGCTCTAAAGTATGTAATATTTACCAACACAAAGATGAGGATTAAAATTTAAAAAAATAAGAACTATTTTAGAAGGATAGGTGACTAGGATTAGCCTTAAATTATCCTAGCCCACACCTCCACCCAAAAGTAGGGAAGATAGATGTAACAGAAATAGCCAAAATGTTTATGAGGTTAAAACTGGGAAAGGAATGGAGTTGTTTAGTGGGTATAGAGTTTCTGTTTGGATTATGAAAAGGTTCTGGAACTAGATAGTGGCAATGGTTACACAACACTATGAAGGTACTCCATGCCACTAAATTGTACACTTAAAAATGGTTGAGGCTGGGCGTGGTGGCTCATGCTTGCAATCCCAGCACTTTAGGAGGTCAAGGCAGGAGTATCCCTTGAGGCTAGTTCAAGACCAGCTTAGGCAACAAAGGGAGACCCTGTCTCTATTAAAAAACAATTATTTAGCTCAAGCAGCAGTTCTTTACATTTGTGCAGTCTCTGAAGGCCAAGATGTAATCCTTTGGTCCTATTCTGACCTGGAGGGCCACACCTTTCTTCCACTCAGCAGTCCCAGAGACTTAAGAGCTGCTGTATCACTGCTGCTGAGGCTTCTTTCGAAGGTCCTCACTGAAGCTGCTCAGCCCTTCCTCCTAAGATGAAGTTTCAGAGCCTGGCCATCCCCACTATCACCTTCTTCTTCATAGGCTCCAGTGTGCTGATGCCTTAAAATATGGTTCACAGAATGGTTCACAATATTCCACATTTATAAAGCAAAGACCTATACTGATCTCACAACAGGTCTTTGTGTTAATACAAACGAAGGCAGGGGCACCAAACTACATTACTCATGCTTTCCCACCATGCACTTGAAGTATTTAAAATAGGAAGAAAAATCACAGCTTCAATTAGGAATATCCTTGGTACAGCAGTAAAAATGAATCGTGACCCACTTTTTAATACCCTATGTTATGAAACACGCAAAGCACTTCTGCTGCATACACAAGCATGATGGCTGCTGCAGGAAAAGCACTTGAGCTACAAGCTGAACTAGCTGTTCTTTCTATAGAACAAACTATGGTTAATTCAGACATGGGTACTAAGTTTTTTAAAAATGAAGTTAAGTCTGTTCCTTGAAGTAAAAGAACAGTATTTTGGGTTTTTTGTTTTGAGACAGGGTCTTGCTCTGTTGCCCAGATTTGAGTGCTGTGGTGCAATCACTGCTCACTGCAGCCTCAATCTCCAGGACTCAAGTGATCCTCTAGCCTCAGCCTCCCAAGTAGGTGGGACTATAGGCATATACCACCACACCAGCTAATTTTATTTTTGAAAAGACCAGGTCTGGACATATTGTCCAGACTGGGCTAGAGTGATCCTCCTGCCATGGCCTCCCAAAGTGTTGGGATTACAGACATGAGCCACAGCACCTGGCCAAAATAACAGTATTTGTTGCCAATGGTAAAATTTAAGCTTTCAAGCAAAAAAGAGTTTCGGAAAACCTGTATCCATCAACATAAGCCTGACAGTCTTGCAATACTCAGAGACTTTTCTAACATCTATGGTGAATGTGACTTTGATACTGTATAACAAAATGTACCAACATCTCGAACATCTGCATGGCTCTGCCTGGCTCAGTGAACAGGTCCTTTCCAAATCACCAACACCTTACAAATGTATGCACTGGTAAAGGATCCAGTCGGAGTACAAGATAAAGTGACTTTTTTTTTTTTTTTTGGATACAGAGTCTCACCCTGTCGCCCAGGCTGGAGTGCAGTGGCGCAATCTGGGCTCACTGCAAACTCCACCTCCCAGGTTCAAGCGATTCTATGGCTTCAGCCTCCCAAGTAGCTGGGACTACAGGGGCCCACCACCATGCCCAGCTAGTTTTTGTGTTTTTAGTAGAGATGGGGCTTTGCCATGTTAGCCAGGCTGGTCTCAGACTACTGACCTCAGGTAATCCGCCCGCCTTGGCCTCCCAAAGTCCTGGGGTTACAGGAGTGAGCCACCGCGCCCAGCCAAATGATGAACTCTAATGTAAAAGTATGAAGAGTTTATTGATAAGGTTTTAGGTTTCACATTGCAACTAACCTTCATAGAAACTACTGCTTATTGAGTTTTGGTATAGAATCAAATATGAATATCCAGAATTATTTGATTACTCCTCCCATTTCCAACTATTTATCTGTGCAAGGATTGAGCTGCTCCATAAAAGTCAACCAAAGCAACACATTCCAAGAGTGGAGACAGATGCAGGTATGAGAATCCAGCTGTGTTCTATTAAGCCAGACATTTAGAAGGCTCCAAAAATGTGAGTACACATGAAAGACAGGGGAAGAATGTGCAGAACAAAGGGAGGTGACGGCCCCCCTAGCCCTGAACTGGAAGGCCATGCTTAACCAGAGACTCATCAACCGTGGAGCAGCCACATACTTGAGCTCCTTCAGAAGGTCCTGATCAAGACGGAAAATCACATAAATCATGACGTGGGGAAACTTCGAAGAACATTCGACTTACACAAAAGAAGTCTTAGACGTACATACAGCTGCCATTAGGTTCTGTGAAAATGATGCAATCACACTCATTTCATGCCTGGGTGTGCAGGTCTAATCAGCATGATGTAAAAGCAACCAGGCGACAAATACTCTCCTGAACCTTCCAGGGGAAGCTGGAAGCCAGAGTGTGATCCTGGAAAGACATTCAGAGTCTGCTTTGTACGTTCTAAGCTTCCAGGGAGACTCCTTAAAATTGTGAAGTCTTTCCAGAACACTAAGCTTAATTTTTCTTTTTTTTTTGGAGACAGTCTCTCTCTGTCGCCCAGGCTGGAGGAGTGCAGTGGCATCATCTCAGCTCAATGCAACCTCCGCCTCCCTGGTTCAAGCAATTCTCCTGCCTCAGCCTCCCAAGTAGCTAGGATTACAGGTATGTGCCGCCACACCCGTTACTTTTTGTATTTTTAGTAGACATGGGGTTTTGCCACGTTGGCCAGGGTGGTCTCAAATTTCTGGCCACAAGGGATCCGCCTGCTTCGGCCTTCCAAAGTGCTGGGATAACAGGCATGAACCACTGCACCCAGCCACGAAGCTTAATTTCTAATAGAAACATAAATTGAAGGCTGGGTACTGTGGCTCACACAATGAGCCTTGGGAGGCTGAGGCAGGAAGATCCCTTGAGCCCAGGGGTTTGAGACTAGCCTGGGCAACATAGGGACACTCTGTCTCTACAAGAAATACAAAAATTAGCTGGGCATGGTGGCGCACCCTGTAATCCCAGCTACTTGGGAGGCTGAGGTGGGAGGATGGCTTGAGCCTGGGAAGTCGAGGCTGCACTAAGCTATGATCCTGCCACTGCACTCCAGCCTGGGTGACAGAAGGAGAGCCTATTTCATAAATAAATACATGTTTCTAACTCATATGTGGGGAAAACGAGGCTCAGAGAGGTGAAGAAACTTACTTCAGATCACACAACTAACACATGGCTGAACTGATGAAACTCTGGTCTGCCTTATTCCAAAGCCAGGGCTTTTACATGAACCGTCATGCAGAGACCTCTTAGCAAATCCAAATATTTCTGGTAACACTTTTCATAGAGGATAATGGTTTGGAACTAAGCAATGGAACACTTGGAGTGAAGAAGGATAACAAACCTAAACGACTTGACATTTGACATGTAAACAGCATTTTAAAATAAGCTTTTCAATAGCTTTACAGGCCCTAGCATCAGTGAAAACTAGCTGTAGTTTTTATACACTGCTTTCCTTCCTATTACATACAAATCTTAAAATATGCTCAGAGACAGGAAGTAGAATGGTGGTTGCCAGGGACCTGGGGGAAGGAGGGCAATAGGGAATTACTATTCAAAGGGGACAGGGTTTTAGTTTTACAAGCTGTAAGAGTTAAGCAGCTGGATAGTGGTGATGGTTGTACATTACGAATACACTCAATATCCCTGAAATGTATACTGAAAAATGGGTAAAGTGGCACATTTTATGTTATGTATATTTTACCACCATAAAAAATTTGGATAAAAATATGCTCAGAAATTTAGACAGACATGCTAAGTTTAAAGATTCAAAGGTTAGAATTCTAAACTCCTAGGCTGGGCGTGGTAGCTCATGCCTGTAATCCCAACACTTTGGGAGGCTGAGGCGGGAGGATCACTTGAGTCCAAGAGTTCAAGACCAGCCTGGGCAACATAGTGAAACCCATCTCTATTTAAAAAAGAATTCTAAACTCCCTAACTGAATCCTGATAAAGAATAAATTTGGAGTTTTGCCAGTTTTTAGATGGCACCATTTCAGCCACCTCAATTCTTGCCACCTCCAATTTCCACCCTAATTCTCAGGATCGGTGGTTTTCCACTAAGCACTCATAGCTTTGTTGCAATTAGAAATATAAAATCAGTATTACTCTGCACTTTACTGCCAATGGCAGATGAGAAACTGGAACCTCAAAAAGATAATTTAGCAAACTGCAAAACAAAGTCCATTCAAGATCTGGTACAATCAACTCTTGATCATTTGGAATTTTGTTTTGATTTGCTTGCTGAACAATGCAGTCCCTGGTTCTCTCCCTGGCTGCTGGGGACATGCCCTTACAGGCTCGGGGGAAAAAAGCAGTGGTTCAATACTGTTTCCTGACAACTGCACTGGTTATTAAACACAACTACGAAATAAACTTAGGAAGATGTATAACTACCAAACTATGTTTTATGATGATAACTGTTCATTTTAGGCCTACCATTTCTTTCACCTGTGACCCAAGTAATTTAGAGGTGAGATGTACGAGCCTGTCTGAGGCATTTTAGACAAGGGAGAAGGTGCCTACACAAGTACCAAACAATGCAGTGTTAAAACTGCTTTCCATAGGTGGCAATCTTCTATGATGCTTAAGCATTGTAAAGCAGTGACATTTGTTCATGTGGACATAATTAAAATAATTGAGGCCGGGCGCGGTGGCTAATGCCTATAATCCCAGCACTTTGGGAGGCTGAGGCAGGAGAATCGCTTAAACCCGGGAGGTGGAGGTTGCAGTGAGCCGAGATCGCACCATTGCACTCCAGCTTGGGCAACAAGAGCGAAACTCCATCTCAAAAAAAAAAAAAAAGAATACACATGTATAAATGAATATGTAAATTCACCAACAAGTTTTTAAAACTACTTCTGAAAGTAGCAATACTTTATGTACTTTCACATTAATATGAAGCCAAATAGAAAATTCCAAGTAACTCAGACATAGAAGATGCTTAACAGTAAAGAGACTTTCTATTAGGAAGTTCAAGTGATGCACAGTGCTACCTAGGAAACTCTATCAGTTTTTGGAGTACACCTGGGGCAAATGGCTAATATTTTCATCTGCTGTGGAGATTTGAAATTAATAGCATCTTTTTTTTATTTTTTATTTTTTATTTTTTTTAATAGCATCTTAATATAATTTTACTTCTGATTGTTCCTGGCACCCCCAAATGTCAAAATTTGACACCAGAAGAGCTGGCAAATGTGTCTGAAGGAAATTTTTTTAAATCCCCACACTCAGTTTAATAAGGTCACCTTATTGTAGTCCCAATGCAACTAAAACTTAAATTGACCACGCTGTTTAAGAAGAATTTTTCTGGGTACTTCTGTGAACGTTTTTTGGAACTAGGAAAAAAAAAAAAAACCCTAGTTATTAAATTTCGAAATGACTTGAGAACAAATTTGATGTCTAGAAACCTAACCCAAAGGCGATAATTTCATGTCATCCAACATTTACTTCTTTTTTTATTAGCAAATAAAATGTTCTTTGGAATGACAATAGCTCCACCTACCCCGGCACACTTCCACGTTACAGTATCATGAATATTAGCTACACTCCTGCCCCGAAACAAGCTTTTGTCTGAGCCGTTCCCAAACCAAGGTATTAAAAGTGATCATTCTTTACCAAACAAAGATACTTTTGGACTGCAACCCAGGAGACTGAACACCTCAGTGTGTATTATTGTGGTGTTATCCTGGGAAAGTAA